>NC_135311.1:65072793-65735650 GCF_048772815.1 Callospermophilus lateralis | reverse complement strand
GGCAGTGGACAGGTCTCCAGAGGAAGATTAGGGTATGATTTGACCAGTGAATGGAATGGAAGATGTTCACTACAACTCTATGAGATATCTCAAAGACACAATTCCCATCCTCACAAAGCTCCTAGAGAAGGAGACAGTTGTAACATAGCACAAAGAGACCTCTAAGGGTGAAGGGGCCTAAAAGAATAGGAGTGAGGAGTTGTCCCTAAAGCTTCCAAAACAGGGTGACTTTTGAAGGATAAGCTGAATGAACACAGCTTAAATTTGCTAAGTTGCTGAGGCTAGTTTTGAACTTGTGATCCTCCTGCCTTAGCCTCCCCAGTCGCTGAGACTATGAACATGTATCACCACACCCTGTTAAATTCTTTAACACCCTGCTGTACCTCCACTGCAGTGACAATGTAAATGACATGTCATCAAGCACCAGTTTTTAAAATGCCAATGATCTTTCTCCAGAGCAATTATGGCAAGTTTATATTAATATTATGCATTGTAAGCTAAAAGTAGTCTGAACAGCAAAGAAACAATGTTGACACCTTTTGGGGAGAGATTGATTTAGAATTGTTTTTTCTTCATTTGTTGTTAAAATTATTGTTTACTGCACCAGTTGTTTAATGTGATCCAGTCTCTTAATCAATTCAGCAAACATTAGTTAAATACTCTCTGAGCCATGGGACCTAGGAAACCCTTGCCCTTTAAATCTAAAATATAATGGGATGACCCTGTTTGAGAATTCTTCTCTCATCCTTTCCTATCACCACCTCCCTCCCTAAGGGTAATCATTATTAATAATCGGAAGCATAGGCTTCCAAATCTTTTTTAATGCATACAATGATATTCTTTTTACAAATATAATTACAAAAATTACTTTCTAAATTCCACATTTAGATGTTACTGACATTTTTCCATGTTAGTACATAAAGAGCTACATTTTTATTGCAAAGTGAAAGTATTCCATTATTTATTATTTATTTAGTCACTTTGTTAATGATGGACATTTAAATTGCCTGTTTTATACAAATTCAAAAATGATATAATAAAATATTGAATATTTGTCCTTGTAAGCTCCCATAACTATTTCTGTAGGCAAATATCTAAAAGTGAAACTAAGGATCATGTCAGATACTTTTAATTTATGCTAATCATATTTTATAACTCATGCAGGCCACCTTAAATCTTTCCTAGAACACAAAGAGTTGGGACTTTACTTTGAAAAGGTAAAACTGAAAGAGAGAACTTTGTCTTTTCAGGAAGCCCACAGAACTAGAAGTAGGTCAGGAATGTTTAATGGAGGAGGGACAGACTGAGGGATTTTTTTTTTTTTTTTTTTTTGTTTGTTTGTGGTCTTCACTCTCCTTTGTACCTCTCTTCTCATTTAAATAATAGGAAACATTTTGGACAACAGCCTATAGCATGAACCAATAATGAAGGGAAGGCATTCTAACTGATGAAATGATTCAGCAACAGAGCCAGGAATCCTCTGAGACAGTCAGCATCCCATCGCTGGAACTGTTCAAGATGAAGCCAAATGGCCTACAAGAAAGACTGCATAGTATTCTGGTTGAAACAGACCCTGGAGTCAGGATGCCTGGATTGTTTTTCCCTTTTGCACATTACTGAGGATTAAAACTATGGCCCTGAACATGGTAGGAAAGCACTCTACCACTGAGCTATATCCCCAGCCCAAGGATGTTGAATTCTGGTTCTGATAATCAGCTGGGAAACCTTAAGCAAGTCACTTTTTCTTTGGGGGGTGGGGGTCAGAGGTAAAACTTTCATCTCAGACTGCCCCTCCCAATTCCCAATCCCCACCCACAATCTCTCCCCAACATCAAGAGCAGAGAGTAAGAACCACTATGAGGACCCTTTAAAATTTAAAACCTTGTAAAGTAGGGCTGGGGATGTGGCTCAAGCAGTAACGTGCTTGCCTGGCATGTACGGGGCACTGGGTTTGATCCTCAGCACCACATAAAATAAAATAAAGTGTTGTGTCCACGGAAAACTGAAAAATAAAATATTTTTTAAAAAATTCTCTCTCATTCTCTCTTTAAAAAAAAATACTTGTAAAGTTACTTAACATTTTTGTGCCTCAGTTTATTCACTGGTAAACAGTAATAACAGCACTGACCTCATGGGGTTGTTACCCATCATTTATTCTCTGCATGTAACTTTCAAGGTATCAAGAAGAGAGCTCAATGGTAGAGCATATGCTCAGCACATGCAAGGTGTTGGGTTCAATCCCAAACACCAAAAACAAACTTAAATTTTTTCAAAAGAAATAAGGAAATTAGTTTTCTGAGACTATATGCTTTGTAGTAGTTTTTTGTTTTGTTTTATTCCATAAAAGTTTAAATGCAGGGCTGGGGATGTGGCTCAAGCGGTAGCGCGCTCGTCTGGCATGCGTGCGGCCCGGGTTCGATCCTCAGCACCACATACAGACAAAGATGTTGTGTCCGCCAATACTAAAGAATAAATATTTAAAAAAAAATTCTCTCTCTCTCTCTCTCCCTCTCTCTCACTCTTTCTTAAAAAAAAAAAAAAAAGTTTAAATGCTCAAGAACTCTACTTCCAATTCTTTGGGACTAGGTCAACTGCAGAGTTGTTTGGGGAATAGGGTCATAAAAAGGAAACTAGAAAAAATATAGGAATTGGAGGGACCATCATAAGGTAGAAACCAAATACTTCTAGGAAACTCTTGAGGGAAGCAGGAAGGCAATCATATCTCATCATGATGAGATAGAAAGCACAATGAATGGGAGTCAAAGACTGGAGTTTTGGTTCTAAACATGTCACCATTGGGGCAGGGGTTGTGGCTCAGCAGTGGAGCGCTTGCCTAGCGAGGGCAAGGCCCTGGGTTTGATCTTCAGCGACACATAAAAACAAGTTAAAAAAAACAAAGGTATTGTATCCAACTACAACTAAAGAATAAATATTAATATATATATAGATAGATAGATAGATCTCACCATTGATACCTGGGCTGACTTCATCTGTCTGAACCTCATTTTTCTTAAAACAATATCATCTCTACATACTTTACTCATTTCAATTCACTAAATATTTAAGGGTTTATCAATCAGCACTCAAGTTCAAGGGATAGTTTGTAGTTCAGGCCCTCAAGTTAACACAAATAAAAGGCTGTATTATGCAAAGCCCCTCCAGCTAGGAGACAAATAAAGAGAATCCTGGAAGGCTGAGTAAAACTATGATCTAATTCCACCTTCAGTAAAACTGGGTGCTCATTGAGAGTTCTGTTTTCAAGGGAAAAATATGACTTAGATGCTTCTTCCAAAGTCACAGAACCATAGACTGTCAGAACTGAAAAGGTAAAGAAGAGGATCAGAAAGGTTAAACAGCCTGTCTGGAGGTTATGCCTCTAGGAAGTGGCAGATCCAGGACTAGTTCAAACATTTTCTCACTTACCCTCTCTTTATAGAAGTGTGGGGACTCAGGGCCTAGCATACAGTATCCCATCAGCTATTAGGGCAAGACCAAGAAGGCAAACACTAATAGGGAGCAGGGGAGGGGCAAAAACTCAGATTTCAAAACAAATACTCTAATGCATGATTTTAAAACTTTTAAAAATCCCTGAACAAAATATAAAAAATTTAAATAAGGAGAGTATCTGCCTCTGCACTTGTACAGTAATGCCTCACCCATCTCACCTTAGTCTTGGCCTTTTTTCTTTCTTAATATTTATTTTTTTTAGTTGTAGTTGGACACAATACCTTTGTTTTTATTTGTTTATTTTTTTATGTGGTGCTGAGGATCGAACCCAGGACCTGGCAGGCGCTAGGTGAGCGCTCTACCGCTGAGCCACAACCCCAGCCCCTTGGCCCTGGTTTGAATAAAATTTTGTTTACAGTAAAAGGTGGCAGACCACAGCCTGTCATTGCAGATTTGGTTATTTGAAATATATTTTTATTTCTGTACTTTTAGATGCTCCCTTAAGTACTTCCAAGGAAAATGACTCATACTCCTCACCCTAGCCCTACCTCTGGGCAAGACAGGATTTCTGGGATCTCAGGCACAGAACATCAGAAGTTTCCTAACCTAAGGTCCTTGTCCTCCCCCCACAGGAGTCTGTAAATGAGTTCCTTTAATTACAGGCAAAGTGCTTTGTTCACAAATCTTTTCCCAGGAAAATGGCTCTTAGTTTTCATCCAATTCCTGAAAGGACTCCAAGAAGGTTAAGGACCACTGCCACAGGGGCTGGGGTTGTAGTTCAGTGGTAGAGCATTTGCCTCATATGTATGAGGTACTGGGTTTGATCCTCAGCACCACATAAAAATAAATTCTGTCCATCTACAATTGAAAAAATGTTTTTAAAAAATAAATAAAGGGGTGCTGGGGCTGTAGCTCAGTGACAGAGCGCTTGCCAAGCATGTGAGGCACTGGGTTCAATCCTTAGCACCACATAAAAAATTAAACAAATAACGGCATGCTGTCCATCTACAACTATAAAAAAATAATAAAAATAAATAAATAAAGGAACCACTGCCAGAGTGAGGCAGGAACTTGGCTTTTACTAGTTCTCAACCTGCTCCCCTTTCCCTATATCCTCACCCCCTTTTCCTTTTCTTCCTGCCTAAAATGTACCTTAAAAGGTTAGTATTTTCACTTCTACTTAAGCGCAAGCACCCTTTTAAGACACAAAGCCCAGGGCATTGCTTATTAACTACACCTCAAAAACTTGAGTCAAAGAAAGTCTCCTCAAACAGCAATTAAAGTAATGGGCAGGAGCCCTGAGAAGTATCTCAGAGAGGCCTTTCCCCTCAAATCACACCTCACCAAGCGTCCTTGAAGGCTTCCTAACTCTTGGTGTGCCGGGATACCTCCAGATGGCTACAACCAACACCCTTTCGAGGAGTTGTGGAGCATGAACAAAGGCAACACTTGCTGTAAAAGATATCAGTTTCCCCAGGCCTGCAACTCAGCAAAACTGCAGCGGGCCTGAACTAGCCTCAAAGAAACTCGGACCCAACGACCCCAACACCAAGACCGGAAGTGCGGGGGCGGGGTCGCGAAGGGGCTCACGGGAAAGGGGCGGGGCCGCAGTCCTGGCAGCTGCTTGGGTCCTGATTGAAAGTTGCTGAATGGTCTCCTCTCTTGCTACCTATGTTACTGCAGTGGAACTGGCAAATATTTACCTTGTGACTGAAAATATTTGGCTGGAGCCAGATGCGTCGCGTGTCTGTCCCTGAAATATTAGCTAAAGGAGTGATTTAGCAAAATAAAATGGTGGGTGGGGCACCTGCCTGGCGGAGTTGTTTACTTTCCTCGGGCTCCTGCTGAGCGAGTGGAGCTGCCTAACAATCCCAGAGGGAATGTGAACAGCTGGAGAGCGAGCCAGACACAGAGAAAGAAAGGGTCTGTTTTGGTTTGGAGCAGGTAGTTTTACATAAATCAGAGATGTGGAAATACACATCTTCCTTAAAGGCTTTTAATAATGCTCTCGTAACAGTTGACCCTGGAGAAGTAAACGAAAGTGTTTTGTTACAGCTTTTTTAATTGTAGAGAGCATCTGAAATAAGGGCACATTGACAGTCCCACTCAGAAATGCTGCTGTTCCCCTGGCATTGTGGTGCCCACTTGTAACCCCAACTGCTCTAAAGAGGAGGCTGAAGCAGAAGATGACAAATCTGAAGCCAGTCTAGGCAATCTAGTGAGACTCTTGTCTCAAAATTAAAAGGGCTGGGGATGTAGCTCAGCGCTTGTCTAGCATGTGCGAGGCCCTGGGCTCAAGCCTCAGCACTTCACGTGCGTGCGCGCCGCCACTCTGTAATGGACCAATTCACAAAACGCAGAGTTGATCAAGGTGCTTACTGTGGGCCTGCCCGTTGTGGTCAACTCTGTTGGCACATCGTCTATCAGTTCTCAGAACCAGCACAAACCCGGGATGAGTTATCCATTTTAGAGAATCAGCTTCAGAGACACCTTGAGACTTGCCTACAATCTCACAACTCAAGAGTGGCCAAACCGGAATTGGAATCCAGACACTCAGACTCTCTCTGCTCATGGCTTCTCCTCCCTTGAGAACCTAGTAATTGTGTGATAAGTCTGTGACCTAAAAATCTACAGATGAAGGCAATGGGACTTGTGCTGCTGACTGGTCCGCTTTGAATATCTGTAACCAAAAGTAGCATTTTTTTTTTTAAACATTTACTTTTTAGTTGTAGGTGGACACAATACCTTTATTTTTATTTTTATGTGGTGTGGAGGATCAAATCCAGTGCCTCATGCATGCTAGGCAAGTACTCTACCTCTGAGCCACAACCCCAGGCCCAAAGGTAACATCTTTAAAAGGTGTGCTGAGAGATGCTGCTGGTGAGGAAAGTAAATGTAAGAATAAAATAAATGCAACTTGAGGCTGAAGTTGTGGCTCAGCGGTAGAGCGCTTCCCTAGCACATTTGAGGACCTGGGTTCAATCCTCAGCACCACATTAAAAACAAATAAATTTTAAAAAAGGTATAAAAAATGCAACTACAACAAGTCTCTAATAAGAACTCAAAAAAGAGTCATTATTTCATTACTTTCTTATTAAAATATGAAGAAAATGCAAGTCATATAAAGGTTTGGGACTCAAGTGATAAAGACTTAAGTCTCTAAAGGGCAAAAACAAATATTCAGAAAAGACAAACTGAGGATCTGATTCATATTACAGACTATCCACTTCCTTTAAAGAGTACATTAGTGAATGTACTCTTTAAAACTATAGTCTATGTCAGAAAACCGCTTGCTTAAGAGATTACATTCAATCAAATAGTTACTTTCAAAACAACTAATATTTTTTCTTTTTTGTTTTTGCTAGGGATCTAACCCAGGGTCTAGTGCATGCTAAGCATGAGCTGTATCATTGTGCTCAATCCCCAACTCCTAATTATTTTTTAATTAAATTAATCAGTGTGTTTTTTTCTAGAGTTGATTCTGTGTGTTAACACAAGCCATGCAATATGCAATTAGTTAACCAAAATATAATTTCTACCTTCTCAATCATTTCTCCTAGGAACCTTGAAATTATCTTAGTCCCTGCCTCATCTTTGCTACCTGCATCCTGCTCAAAACTTCCAATGTCTTTCCTGTGCACTGAGACAACTGCCCTAACTTGGCATTCTGGGCATTCCTTGATCTGTCTCAGCCTGCCTGAAAGCCCAACTGTTGGAGCAAGAAGAGATTGTAGTCTAAGTTCATCCCCTTCACTGAAGAACTTCCTTTTCTCTGTGTAGCCTAGAACCTTCATTGTAAAATGAAGGTATTGGGATGATCTCTTGGTCCTTATAATGGCATTGTCCCAATAGCCTACTTTCTTGTGTCTTCCCTTTAAGTACCACATACTCCAGCAGCAATGTATTCAGGACCCTGAACATTCCTATCTCTGCCTTCCTTCCTTTACTTGGAATTTCTCTAAAGACTTAAATATAATGCCAACTCCCACATGAAACATCCTCAATTTTCTGGGCAGGAAATCCTTTATTCAGATAGAGAACTACATAGCCTACTATCTAACATCCCCCTCAAACACACAACCACACACACATACACATTTTTGAACACAGAGATATGATTTGTATGCCTTCAGGGTCCAAGTTATCTTCATATCCTTCAAAATGCCAACTAAAAAGAAATCATGTATTAAATAATAGTTGTATTTAGTGAATGCTAAATGTTAATTGGTAATAACTGTAAGTAGTAAATGTCTACTATTTTTAAAAATATTTTTGTAGTTGTAGTTTGTACAATATCTTTTATTTATTTATTTTTATGTGGTTCTGAGGATCAAACTCAGTACCGCACACGTGGAAGGCAAGTGCCCTACCACTGAACTACAGTCCCAGCCTCAATATCTACTAATTTGTAAGCTATTTTTTAATATAATGATGATAATACTAATGATGGTGTTTTTTGAATCTGGGGGAATGAAATAAATTGCAAACCCAAAATTCTATGAAAATATACCATTAGTAAGTCTGGGTCCCTAAATATAAAGTTAAAGAAAATACACTCCCTAGAAACATCCAGAAAACAGGTATTAGGGTTCAAGATTTTCAGTTGCACATATGTAGATATGTTAAAACTTAAACCCAGAGGAACCTTCAAGTTTTAAATGGGTAGTCTGCATCAGACTGTAATCTCAGCATCTTGAAACTCTTCATTCTTCCTGTTGCAATAGTCTCACATATTGAGTAATTTTTTAAAAAAAATGCTAAAACATAAAAAATAGTATGGCTCATCAATTTAATTGAAAATGATATATAAATAAATTTTTAAATTCAGTGATCAAGTACTACACTAAGGAGGCTGGGATTGTGGCTCAGTGGTGGACTTGCCTAGCATGTGTGAGGCACTGCGTTTAATTCTGAGCACCACATGTAAATAAATAAAATAAAGGTCTATCGACAATGGGAAAATATTTTTTTTTAAATATTTAAAAAGTACTACACTGGGGCTGGGGTTGTGGCTCAGCAGTAGAGTGCTTGCCTAGCATGTGCGAGGTGCTGGGTTTGATCCTCAGCACCACAAAAAATAAATAAATAAAATAAAGTTATTGTGTTCAACTACAACTAAAAAAATAAATATTTTTTAAAAGTACTACACTAAGCTGCCTCAAGTATTTTTTTTTTTAAAGATAGACTTTTTTTTTTTTAAGAGAGAGAGAGGTAGAGAGAGGTAGAGAGAGAGAATTTTAATATTTATTTTTTAGTTATCAGCGGGCACAACATCTTTGTTTGTACGTGGTGCTGAGGATCGAACCCGGGCCGCACGCATGTCAGGCGAGCACACTACCACTTGAGCCACATCCCCAGCCCCTGCCTCAAGTATTTTAATATATAAATACCTATAGGTATAACATGACCTGTTCAGAACAGAGCCATTACAAATGAATGAAGGCAATAAGTTGCTATTGTGTGTTTTGAAGTAAAACTTGCAACTTTGGAAAATATCTCTATGTCTCTGTGTCTCAAGAAAAGGCATTTGATCATGAATGCAAATCAGCACCAAATCCTCAAGCTAGTTGGTGAGAGGATATAGCATCAGTGCCTGGAAGCCAGTAATAAATGTTTTTAAGGCTATCCTGCCTTCTGTCGTCCCTTCTTTTTTCCTTCTGATCCAAAAGTAACACAAAGAAATATAAAATTCAAACATTGCAGAGATACATAACACATATAGCAAAATCTCCCCAAATTCCATCCTAGTTCACTCTATCTTCAAATAATCATCGTTAGCATCTTGGACACTTAACATATGTTCTTCCAATTTTGTTCCTGTGTATATTAACATTATTATTGTGATCATTTATTTTTACCAGAATGAGATTATGTTTTACATACTACTTAGCAACTTGCTTTGCTGCATGTCAAATCTTACCATTACAATATATGGATGTGCCAGTGCCTTTGCTGAGGGGTTCTTACTGATAGTTCACTCCTTTAAACAATGCTCAGGGCAATATTCTTGTGTATTATTATATCTTTTTGCTATGACATTACCTTCAGACAAGGCAGACCCAACTTCAAAAGTTACAGGGAGGAGGTTCAGCAAATTTATCAGTGACAAAGCAGTCAGTCAACAGAGTTGTTTCAAGGAAGATTAGATAAACCACACTTAGAAACAGCAGAAGGAATTGCACCACACCCAAATTCAAGGAAACTTCCCAAGAAGCTTGGATAATCCCCAGCTCTCTGCCCTCCTCCCTCAGCAGCCATCATATGGACCAGGTTTATTTTTGGAGTGTAAACCAGTTATCTTCCATAACCAAGTTTCCTCTGCAAGGCCTAGATCAGGAGGGCATTATCATATTACCATATGCATATAAATTGATAAAGAACTGATATTATCTGTGAATTACAAGGATTCAAGATGTTCAACGTTCAAGAAGACTTTTGGTTGGGAGGGATACATTTGAGAAATCTTTGTGTTATTAGGAGAAAGGAGAGTGGGTTTCTTTGATAGCTTCACTCCTTTCTGGCCACCCAACCCCAGAGTTTCATGCGGAGTTCTGAGTCTGCAGACTCTCTCTGGAGTCCCTGACTGGGAAGAGAGAGTTTCCAAGGTTCCTCTGAGTAGGGGGCTTGCTTTTGCTTTGTTTCTGCTCAGGCAGCTTCCAAACTTGTCAAGTTCTGGTATGACTGAGAAGAGCCACGGCTTCCTACTTGGTGGGAACTGAACTTGTAAGTGCTTGTGGTTTTGTGATGGCCACTCACCCAACAAACTATTTCTGAAACTATTTTTGGCCAGTCAGATTTCCTCTCTTTGGGTGAATAAGGATTTAAAAGTTGAACTACCCAATCTGAACTTCAACCTCCTAATTTTACAGATGTGACTAGCTTCAGGTTATACACCTTATAAATAATAGAGCTAGCTTGCTTGCTTCTTCTCCTCCTCCCTCCACCTCCTCCATCTTCTTTTTGGTGAAAATGGGTTTAAATCCAGAGCCTCATACATATTAGGCAAGTGTTCTACCACTAAGCTCTACTCCCAGTCCTTAATAAAGCTTTTTAATATCTCAAGATAACTGCCTTTTACATCTAGGAGTTATCAGAACTAGAGGAACTTAACTGTTTAAGGGTCCTTGTCTTTTTTTTTCTTCTTAATATTTTTAGTTGTAGATGGACATAATTACTTTATTTTATTTATTTACTTTTATGTGGTGCTGAGGATAAAACCCAGTGCCTCATAGGTGCTAGGCAAGTGCTCTACCATTGAACACAACCCCAGCCCCAAGAGTCTCTGTCTGGAATGCTACAGAGAGGTTTATCAAAATAGAAATAACCGTAATAGCAGCAATTTATATACATAACAAATAATCAAAATAGAAATAGCCATAATAATAATTTTTTAAAATTTTTTAGTTGTAGGTGGACACAATACCTTTATTTATTTATTTATTTTTAAACAAAGATTGAAATTTGGAAGCTGTGAAGCATAACAATCACTTTTTTAAAAAAAAAAAAAGAGAGAGAGAGAGAGAGAGAGAGAGAGAGAGAAAGAGAATTATTTATTTTTTAGTTTTCGGCGGACACAACATCCTTGTTTGTATGTGGTGCTGAGGATCGAACCGGGGCCGCACACATGCCAGGCGAGCGCGATACCGCTTGAGATACATCCCCAGCCCACCTTTATTATTTTCTTAATGTGGTACTGAAGATTGAACCCAGTGCCTCACACATGCTAGGCAAGCACTCTACCACTAAGCCATAACCCTAACCCATAATAATAATTTTTATATAACAGTTTATATACATATAATTTATTACTTAATAGAATAAATATTTTTATATTGATTGCACACCAGTTGGTAGGCTAAGTGTTCTAGACTTGTTACTATCTGTTGCTTTTTTTTTTTTTTTTTTTTTTACCTCTTTCTTGCTTTGCCTTCTCTTAAATTGATTTTCTAACTTCATTTCCCTTTAATTTTTGGAAAGTAAATGTACTCTATTATTTTGGGGATTATGTTAGATAGTTTAACATGCTAACAAAATAAAATCTGAAGTTAATATATTTATCTTATTCCCAAATAATTAAGGACCCTAGAAAACTTTAATTGCAGTATAAATCTAGTGTTTTAATTATATTCTATTTTCCTTCCTAAAAGTAAACATTGTTTCAGGTTTTGGTTCCATAGTCAATGTCTGTGGAGATAGGCCATTTACCACCATTCCTTATTGAATCTCAGGCCTTTCATTTTTTATTCTAAACTACATCTCTTAGAATTTCCTTTAGGGAGTAATTTTGAGTAATTTCTCTCAGATTATTGGGGAAGACAGGTGTTTCTATTGTTTTTGTTTGCCTGAAAATATTCTTTATATAATCCCTTTTCTTTTTTTTTTTTTTTTGTAATTTTTATTTTTTAGTTCTAGTCGAACACAATACCTTTCTTTTTATTTATTTATTTATTTACATGTGGTGCTGAGGATCAAACCTAGGGCCCTGCACTTGCTAGGCCAGCGCTCTACCGCTGAACCATAACCCCAGCCCCATAATCCCTTTTCTTAAAATACAACTTCATGGATGTGGAACTCTAGGTTGATAGCTATTTTCTCTCAACACATTAAAGAAATTCTTCTGTGATGACTGGGGTTGTAGCTCAGTGGTAGAGCACTTGCCTAGTGTGTGTGAGACACTGGATTTGATCCTCAGCACCACATAAAAATAAAATAAAGGATTGCATCCATCTACAACTAAAAATTAAGAAGAAATTAAAAAAAAAAGAAACTCAGTTTGCTGGCCCTTTACAGAGCTTCAAAACACATGAAGCAAAAACTGATTAATCTACTAAGGAGAAATACATAAATCCACAATTATAATAGGATTTCTCAATAACTGATAGAACATATAGATATAAGCAAGACTATAAACAACCTTTAACTAGTTGACATATGTAAGACATTCCATCCAACAACAGCAGATTGCACATTCCTGTTAAGGTATACATAGAGAGCTGGGGGTATGCCTCAGTGGTAGAGCATTTTCCTATTATGGCTTAAGACCTGGGTTCGGTCCCTAGCACCACACACACAAATCATATACAAAGAATGCACATTCTTTTTAAAGTTAAGAAAAAAATAAGAAGAGCAGCCTGTGTTCCATCCCCAGTACTACAAAAAGTAAATAAAAGAAATAAATATTTACTAAGCTAGGCTATATTCTGGGACATAAAAGAAACATTAATATATTTAAAATGCTAGATATAGATATATAAAAAGGTGCTAACATCACTAATCATCAGGGGAAATTCCAATCAAAACCACAAGATATCATCTCACCCTATTTAAGATGGCTATTGTCAAATATATATATGTACAATGTTGGCAACATTGTACATTGTTAGTGACAATGTAAATTAGTACAGCCAAAGTAGAAATAGTAAAAAGTTTCCCCCAACAAAATTGAAATAGAACTAGCAATCCCATTTCTGAGTATATATCCAAAGGAATTGAAATCAAAATCTCAAAGATATGATTGCACTCCCATGTCCATTGTAGCTATATTTTCAATAGCCAACACACAAAGTATTGAATACATACAATGGAATTGTATTTGGCCTTAAAAAAAGAAGGAAATTTTGCTATTTGCAACAACATAGATGTATGTTTGTAGGATATAATACTAAGTGAGATATTATCATGATGAACAAGGACAAATTCTACATGATCCCACTTATATGTATGTTATGTTAGTTACATGTGGTGTTAGCTGTCACTATGACAACAGACCTGAGATAATTAACTTAAGAGAATGAAAGGTTTATTTTGGCTCACAGTTTCAGAAGTTTCAGTCTATAGTTACTTGACTTTACTCCTATAATAATACAGTACATCATGGTACAAGTACATGGCAAATGAGGTCTGTTCATATCATGGCAGCCAGAAAGCAAAGAAAGACAGGAAGTGTTCAGGATCCCAATATCTCTTTCAAGGGAATACCTCCAATGACCTGACTTCTTTCCACCTAGGCCCTACCTCCTAAAGGCTCTACCATCTTTCAATAGTGTCCTTGGCTGGGCACTAAACCCTCAACACATGGGCCTTTGGCAGACATTAAAAACCCAAACTAGAACAAAACGGAATCTAGAATAGTCAAATTCACAGAAGAGAGAAAAATGGTTTCCAGGGGCAGGGAAGGGGGGAAAGGGGACATATTAGTCAAAGGGCACAAAGTTTCAGTTATACAAAATTAACATGTCATAGAAATCTACTATATACCATGGTGCCTATAGTTAATATTATATCGTATACTTAAACATGTGTTGCCAGATACGGTGGTACATACCTTTAAACACAGGGGCCTAGAAAGCTGAGGCAGGAAGATCACAAGTTCAAACCAGCCTCAGCAACTTAGTGAGACCCTGTTTCAAAAAAAAGGGGGGGCGGGTGCGGGATGTGGCTCAGTGGTTAAGCACCTCTGGGTTCAATCCTGGTACCAAAAAAAAAAAGTGTTAAAGAAGTAGCTCTTATGTCAAGTGTTCTTATCATCCATGCAAAAATAATAATAAAAAAAAATAAGAAGGGAGGGCTCGGCTATAGCTCAATGTTAGAGCACTTGCCTAGCCTGTGTGAGGCACTGGGTTTGATCCTCAGCAATTTGGTTTGATCCTCAGGAATTCTGTTCATTTACAACTACAAAAACTTAAAAAAGAAAATAAATAATAAAAAGAAGAAAAAGGGAAAGCTGGGCGCGGTAAGGTACGCCTGTAATCCCAGCAGCTTAAGAGGTTGAGACAGGAGGATTCTAAGTTCAAAGCCAGCCTCAGCAAAAGCGAGGCACTAAGCAACTCAGTGAGACCCTGTCTCTAAATAAAATACAAACTAGGGTCTGGGAATGTGGCTCAGTGGTTAAGTGCCTGAGTTCAATCCCCAGCACCCCCACACACACAAAAAAAAAAATAAATAAATAAGAAGAGGAAGAGGAAGAGGAAGAGGAGGAGGAGGAGGAAGGAAATTCTTTAAGGTGATATGTTATGGCATTGATTGTAGTGCTTTCATGGGTATACACTTATCTCCAAATTCAAGTTGTATATGTCAACTATTTATAGCTTTTTGTATGGTAATCATACCTCAATAAGTGGTTTAAAAATATTTAGTGCTGTGACATTTTCTGGAGGAATTGTCCCCTGTATCTTTATGAAATGACCCTCTTTATCTCTGGTAATACACCTTACTCTGAAATCTGCTTTATCTGATATTAATATAGATACCCAATTTTATTTGCTTTTTCCTGTAGTGGGAATTGAACCCAGAGATTCACACAGGCTAGATAAGCACTCCACCAGCAATGTTTTTTAAAAAAATACATGAAGAACTCTTCAAATCTTATTTTATTTATTAATTTTTTTATGTGGTGCTGAGGGTCAAACCCAGTGCCTCACACTTCGTAGGCAGGTACTCTGCCACTGAGCCACACCCCCATCCCTCCAAGAGCAATTTTAATTTTTATTTTGAGACAGAGTTTCACTAAATTCCCCTGGCCTTGAATCTGTGATTCTTCTGCCTTAGTTTCTTGAGTAACTGGGATTACAGGCATAAGCCACAATGACCAGCTTCCAATTTCTTTTAATTAGTGCTATCATGGTATATCTTCTTTCATTCTTTTATTTTGAACCTATTTGTGTCTTTTTAAATGGATTTTTGTAGGCAATATATAATTACATCTTTTTATTTGATCAAATAATATCTTACTATTAATTGGGGTATTTGAAACTGCGCAATTTTTAAATAAAAATTCCAAATGCAGTTCCTTCTCACTCTAGCCATGTTTCAAGTGCTTAATAGCCACAGGTAACTAGTTGTTACTGTATTGAAAAACACTGGTTCAAGTAATTTACATTAAATATAATGGGATTGTAGACACACACACATTTGACTCTAATATTGTGTTATTTGTTTTCTGTTTATCTCTTCTGTTTTTTGATCTGTTTTACTTCTAGAAGTTATATTTACTTTCAAATCTGTTTGGTCTTTTTTAAAATTTTTATTTGTTATTTTTAGTTATACATAACAGCAGAATGTATTTTGATATATCATACATACGTGGAGTATAACTTCCCATTCTTGTGTTGTACATGGTGTGGAGTTACACTGGTCGTGTATTCATATATAACCATAGGAAAGTTAGGTCTGATTCACTCTACTAGCTTTCCTATTCCCATTCCCGCTCCCTTCCCTTCATATCCTTTTGTCTAATCCAATGAATTTCTAGTCTTCCCTCCCCACCACCATATTGTGTGTTAGCATCCAAATATCAGAGAGCATATTTGGCCTTGGTTTTTTGGGATTGGATTATTTCATTTAGCACAATAGTCTCCAGTTCCATTCGTTTACTGGCAAATGCCATAATTTCATTTTTCTTTATTGCTAAGTAATATTCAATTGTGTATATATACCACATTTTCTTTATTCATTCATCTGTTGAAGCTGGTTCCACAGCTTAACTATTGTGAATTGAGTTGCTATAAACATCGATGTGGCTTCGTCACTATAGTATGCTAATTTTAAGTCCTTTGATACTGAGGAGTGGGATAGCTGGGTCAAATGGTAGTTCCATTCCAAGTTTTCTGAGGAATCTCCACACTGCTTTACAGAGTGATTACGTCAATTTGCCATCCTATGCTTGGTCATTCTTCATTGCCATTATTCTCTGATCATTTTTTCAAGTCTTCATTTTGTTCCTTTAAGCTTATCTGATATGTTTGTTTTAATCATTCTAATATCTGGAATATTTGTGGGTCTATATTTGTTAAAATTTGTTTCTGACATTTCTCATTCATGGTGTCTTTGTTTTCATTGTATTCTTTGTGGTTTGGGGAGGTTTGTTTTTTGTTTTTGATGTTTTGTTTGTTTGTTGTTTAATTTTTACTTTGTGTCAGGGTCTCACTAAGTTGCTTTGGGTCTTGTTAAGTTGCTGAGGTTGGCTTGGAACTTGTGATCCTCCTGCCTCAGTCTCCCAAGCTACTGGGATTACAGGCCTGCCTCACCATTCCCAGCTTGTGATTTTTTTTTAATATAAGTTTCCTATTTTCCCTGAACGTGACCTGCAGGAATTACTTGAGGTCTGGTTTAAAACTAAATTCCTACAGATAATTTTCTGTTTATTTCTATTGATTACTCAGGGTATTACCAATCTGGGACTATGGATGTTTAGGTTAAAATTTTAACTAAGAGTTCTACATTTAAAATAGAGTGAACAAAGTGAATTCTATCAGAAAACACAAGCAAGAACCAACCTGTTTTATTCTCAAAGAAGATTAATATTCCCTCCACTAGCACCAAGACAGAAAAGGCATTTTTTTTTTCCAGTATGAGTCTAACATTGACTGTACTGGGTGATTTTTTCATCCAGTCTTCCACTGAGGGAATCTAATAATCCTATTAGATTCTCCACTTAGTCAGCTCTAAGTTTTAACTCCTAACTCCATGCTCTACTGCATGTAGCCTCAAAGGAGGAAGGATTCTCCGGAATTTGAAAAAAGCTTCAGACTAACAGTTTTGGCGCCTGTGCCCCGATCAGATTTCTGATTCTCACTACCGTTTTTGAAATTAATAAACTCCTTTCTTCAGTGACAGATCAGTGATGTATTTATAATTACTTAAGGCTACATAGCCTTTTTTTCTTAATATTAACAGTTCACTGTGGATTTTATATTTTAGAGGAGGCCCTGAAAACAGGTTAAGCACAAAAGACATTTTACGAGGTAGACCTTTCCACTTTAGAGTTCCAACATATGAGTTCCTTTAATTCACCCCATATCCATAATATCCTTCATCAGATTCAAAATGCTCTACAGTGAAACAATCATGTAGAAACTGACTTCATGACTTCAACCATCAAACCCAGATCTCTCTGGTTCCCTGTTATTTCCAAAGCTCTGGGTGATCTTTGCTTGCTTAAGACACAAAACCAATTCCTTTATCTGAGTTCTCTTTTAGCCCCTGATGTATTTAATGGGACTTTCTCACCACTGCAGACTTGAGATGTCATTTTCTTCATTTTGGCGGGTTGGTGGCTTTTCTCCTTAGCAGCTACAGTCTTAGACTTTATCTGGGTTTGCAATCAGGAAGCTGTGATACTTCCTGAGACTGTTCTGGGTACAATTTACACAATATGAGTTCACTTTCTTCACTTTGGAGTTATCTGGACTCCTGGAAGGGCTAGTTGTGCTTTGTCCAGTTTTCTACAGGTTGAGTCCAATAGTTGGCAAGAACCAACCTCTGTGGTTTATGACTACTTGTGCTTCCTGAGTAACATGCACAGAGAATTTGGAAAGTTGGCAATGATTGGAGGCTAGAAAACCGTTAAGAAGGAGGAAGTTTATCAACTAAGTGGGAGTAAATCTCCAAACCACCCTCAGAATGCTAACATACACCCACTGTTTCTCATTGTCATGACTAATCTGCAGGGTGTCAAAGGAAATCAACCAACAGCAGAGGCAAAGAGAGAATTTGGAAAAGAATCATCATTTTTTATATTCAGATCTTTTGACCAACAAAATAGTCAGGAATAGCAATTGATGGGTGCCATTTATCATACACAAATCTTTTTACTTGTGAAATGCTCCCTAAAGTTGTGATTATCACTTTGTATTTAAAAGTTGTTTCTTGCCAGGTGTACGCCTATAATCCCAGTGATTCAGGAGGCTGAGGCAGGAGGATGGCAAGTTCAAAGCCAGACCCAGCAATTCAGTGAGGCCTTAAGGAACTTAGTGAGACCCTGTCTTAAAATGAAAAATGGCTAGAGATGTAGCTCAGTGGTAAAGTGCCCCTGGGTTCAATCCCTGTTACCAAAAACAAACAACAAACAAAAACCTAGTTTTTTTCTTTCTTTTTTTTTTTTTTAGTTTTCAGCGGACACAACATCTTTTTTTGTATGTGGTGCAGAGGATCGAACCTGGGCTGCATGCATGCCAGGCGAGTGCACTACCACTTGAGCCACATCCCCAGCCCCCCTAGTTTTTTTCTTGCTGATCTCATCTTAGAATTCTATGATAATTGACCTAAATTTATATTTATTGATATAATATTTTATCCTATTTTTAAAATAATATTACATTTTTGTGAACTTATCATTGAGTTTGTGTCCTAGGAGTCTTGTTCCTGGTCCTTCATTCCTAGAGTCCTGGGTTTGTATCATTTTAGTGAGAAGATAGGAGCAGGAGGGGAGGGGCAAATACTCAAGTCAGTCTGTGACCGGAATGGTAAATGAAAATCGTGGAGAGCAGGAGAAGTCTGGGCTTTGGGATCATGTCTGAATCGCAGGTGATGATTCAGACTGCTCTCCACAATAATGATACAGAACTATGTGTCCACTCACTGCCTGACCATCAGAAAATAAGGTGAATGATGTCTCTGATAACTATAGTACTGATCTCTGAAATTTAAAAGATTACCTCACTAAGCCCCAAATGCCCCTCTGAAGTGAATAGGACAGCATTACCATTTCCACCTGAACCAGGGGTGAGGAGATAGGGAGAGGAAAAGAAGAACCAGCTCTCTAGGAAGAGACTGCCTGACTCCCAAGAGAACTATCTGCCCACTATCACACCTCTAGAAGACCTGGATCCAAATCTTCGTTCCACTACTTAGCATTTCTCTGGGTTTTGGTTTTCTCCTAATACAGACATAATGACAATTACCTAATAGGGGTATTGAGTTGGGGAAATAATGGCAAAGTACTTGATACATGACAGGTATCTAAGAGATGTATGTTCTTGCTGGGAGCCATCAGCCAAGTAGGTATGACAAATTCCTTGCCAGCTTACTCCCATGCTGTCTAGTGGAAGGACTTCTGAAAGGTGACCTTGCTCAAGGACCAGGGCAGGATCCGTGTTTAGGGTGTTCCCCCTTTAGAATAGGGCAGTTTAGCATAATAGGAGAGTAGGGTGTTTCCCCTTTAGAATAGGGCGGTTTAGTAATAGGAGATTAGGGTGTTCCTCTTTTGGAATAGGGCGTATCCTGCTGCTGAGTTCCTCTTGAGTGCTTAGGGTCAGACAGTATTTTTTGAGAGACAGAAGCCCATGCGGTGTGGATTTAGGCAGGAGTGGATTTGGGCGGATTGGATTTGGGCAGAGAACCTGGATTCCCCCAGAACGTGTTTGTAGACGGCCGGTGTGAGTTCGGGAATAAAGAATTGCTGTTTGAATCTACAAGCTGTGTGGAGACTCGTGATTTGTGCCCAGCCGAGAGACTGCGGCATCTGGTGGCCCGTACGCGGAACGTCTGAAACTTGGAGGTAAGTGAAATTGCTCGCCCCTGAGGGAAGGCGAGAGAATGGGTGACCATTTCAGAAAACAATGTGTTCTTCTTTTGATTTATTTTGTTTTTCTTTCAAGCTGCCTATCCCTAGAAATTTCTCAGGCAAACTGGAAAAAATGGTTGACTAAAGGTTTGAAGTTTGTCGGCCCTGAGGAAGAGAAAATTGATACAACGATTTTTTATTCTGTTTTTGCTTCATTCAGTTTCGGTTTTGTTTTGTGTTATCTTATTGGGTTGCGTTATCTTTATAGTAAATTAAAACAAACTGAAAAGATGTTAAGTAAATTGTTAGAGGTTCAGAACATGGTGAAAGACGTTTTAGATCAAGCAAAAGAGAAGGTCTCTCCAGCTAGTCAGACAGAGGAAGAAAATTTAAAGGAAAAGGGGTTGTTAGGAAAAAGGCCACAACAGGAGGCTGTTACTAACTCCGTTTTATCACAAGAGGGTTTAATTCAACCAACAGCCCCACCGATAGAGACAGCTGAGTGGCCCTCAAACCCCGTAGTTGATAAATGGGATCCTGAGACAGGACCTCAAAGATTAGCATGTCCTGTACTTGAACAGGCAGGAGGGCAGCGAATTCACCGTGCTTTAGATTTTAAAACAGTGAAGCAGTTAAAAGAGGCTGTAACAACCTATGGTCCCCAAGCTCCCTTCACGGTGAGCATGGTCGAGTCCATTACTAACTTGGACATGACGCCAGCAGATTGGGCTAGCATGTGTAAATCTGTGCTAAATGGAGGACAATATTTGTTATGGAAGGTTGCCAATGAGGAATTTTGTGCAGAGACAGCTAGGAGAAATGCAGCAGCCGGTTACCCTCAAAGAAATTTAGAAATGTTGCTAGGAAAAGGACCTTATGAGGGTCAGCGGCAACAAATTGAATATGATCCTGCTATATATGCACAAATTGCTGCAGACGCAGTTAGGGCATGGAAGACTTTACAAGGACATGGAGATTTACAAGGTCAGCTATCTAAGGTAATACAGAGAGCTAATGAACCTTACGCTGACTTTGTAGATAGGCTAATTCAAACGGCTGCCAAAATTTTTGGGGATACGGAACAAGCAATGCCATTAATAAAACAACTGGCTTATGACCAAGCAAATCGTTGCTGCAGAGAGGTTATTAGACCATGGAGACATGAAGATTTAAACACATATATTAAATTATGTAGAGATATTAATGAACAAGGGCAAGTCTTGGCAGCTGCAGTACAACAGGCTTTAGATACCAGGCCAAAAACATGCTATGATTGTGAACAAACAGGACATTTTAAAAGGAGTTGCCCCATAGGAGGAGGATGTAACAAAACTAGGTATCAAAGAAATAGAATACCGGGTATTTGCCCACGATGCCGTAGAGGGAGACATTGGGCTAATGAATGCCGTTCTCAAACTACCATAGAGGGTACTCCCTTACCAAAAAACGGAAAAGGACCAGGTATTTACCCACGATACCGTGGAGAAAGGCATCAGGCTCCGTTGCCAAAAAACGGACAGCCGGGCCCAATGCTCCGGGGCCCACAACCACAAATATACGGGGCAGTGGAGGAACCCAGCAACACCATCAGAGTAGTGCCCAGGACACATTGTCCATTAAATCCCTCATCAGACAAACCCGAGGGAGCGCAGGGTTGGACATCTGCGCCTCTGCCAGAGCAGTACTAACTCCAGAGATGGGAGTTCAAATCATTCCCACAGGAATAAAAGGACCTCTTCCCCAAGGGACAGTAGGCTTATTATTGGGACGTAGTTCATCTACATTAAAAGGACTTATGATAAGTCCCGGGGTAATTGATCCCGATTATGTAGGTGAAATAAAAATTATAGCTAGTTCTCCAAGAGGTATATCAGTAATTTCACCTGGAGACAGAATAGCACAGTTGTTAATAATACCCAGCCTACATAATAAATTTCCTAGTCATAGTGTAGAAAGAGGTTCCAGGGGATTAGGCTCCACAGGTGTAGATTGGGCTATGTTGTCTTTAAATTTAGATTCTCGCCCAATGTTAAAACTAAATATTCAAGGACACGACTTTAATGGGCTACTGGACACAGGTGCAGACCTTAGCATCATATCTAGTAAGGAATGGCCAAAACATTGGCCATTACAACAAGCCACTCAAACGCTTCGAGGCCTAGGAGTGGCTACTAATCCCCATAGAAGTGCAATGATATTAGATTGGAAGGATCCTGAAGGTTGTGAGGGAACTATACAGCCCTATGTATTGGATCATCTTCCTATAAATTTATGGGGACGAGATGTCCTAGATCAATTAGGTTTGACATTAACAAATAACATCAATCCTAATGCGCCCACTACTAGGGCTAGACAAGGTTTTAGGAAAGAAAAAAGATTAGGAAAACAAGGACAAGGTATAGCAGCACCAATTCAAATAGATCAAGGAACAGACAGACATGGGTTGGATTTTCAGAAAGGGCCACTGAGACAATCAAAATTACTTGGAAATCAGAAAGACCAGTGTGGGTTCCTCAGTGGCCCCTGACTAAAGAAAAGATACAAGTAGCCCATGATCTGGTCAAACAACAATTAGCGGAAGGACATATACAACCTTCCATATCTCCCCATAATACTCCCATTTTTGTCATTAAAAAGAAATCTGGTAAATGGAGATTATTGCAAGATTTAAGAGCCATTAATAATGAAATGGTTATTATGGGACCTGCTCAATCAGGGATTCCTCAATTGTCTGCTTTGCCAAAAACCTGGCATGTTTTAGCCATAGATATTAAAGATTGTTTTTTTTCAATTCCAATTCATCCCGAGGATAGTCCACGTTTTGCATTTACTATCCCTGCATTAAATCATGAAGGTCCTGATCAGAGATATGAATGGAAAGTACTCCCTCAAGGGATGGCTAACAGTCCAACTATGTGTCAAATATATGTTAATAAAGCAATCCAGCCACTTAGAAATCAAAATCCTGAACTACAAATATTTCACTATATGGATGATGTATTATTGGCACATAAAGATAAAAACATATTGCTGGAATGTTATGCCACACTTACAAACTTATTAAAAAATTATAATCTAGAGATAGCAATAGATAAAGTACAATTAAATTTTCCAATTAATTATTTAGGAGTTCTATTATCCTCAACCATGGTCCGTCCACCAAAAATTCAAATACGAGTAGATCAACTCAAGTCACTTAACGACTTTCAAAAGTTATTGGGAGACATAAATTGGATAAGGCCTTATCTAGGCATACCAACAGGAGAGTTGGGACCTTTATTTGATATTCTAAAAGGTCCATCAGATCCAAACTCACCTCGCATGTTAACTCCTGAAGCAAGAAAGGCATTGAAAATTATTGAAACATATATGGAAAATATACATTTGGATAGAATTGATATAAGTTTGCCTTTATTATTTATTGTACTACCAACAAAAAATATTCCTACAGGAGTATTTTGGCAAGAAGGTCCATTATTGTGGATACATTTATCTTATTCTCCTAACACTATTCTTACTAGGTATCCTGAGGCTGTAGGACAATTAATACTCAAAGGAATAAAAGCAGCGAAGGGAGTGTTTGGAATTTCTCCCAATAAAATTATTACTCCATATACTATGGATCAAATTGATGAGTTAGCTAATGAGTTAAATACTTGGGCAATAATCATGTGTAAATCTAATGTTTCATTTGATAATCACTTACCATCTAATCCTTTGTTGTCTTTTTGGTCTAAGCATCCTGTAGTTTTTCCAAAAGTGACAAGAAAAACCCCTATCATGAATGCTCCAAATATATTCACTGATGGGTCAAATAATGGTACAGCAGCAGTAGTTACCCCTGATCAAACTTTTACATTTTTAGTACCCAAACAATCAGCTCAAAAGGTAGAGCTTAATGCAGTATTACAAGCCTTTTTAATGTTTAAAGATTCTGTATTTAATTTATTTTCTGATAGTCAGTATGTAGTTAATGCTATAGTATCTCTTGAAGATGCTGGTAGGATTTCCCCTTCTTCTACTGTTTTCTCTTTGTTTTCCACTATACAAAGTCTAATCTGGGACAGAAAAGATCCATTCTTTATAGGACATATTAGAGCACATACAGGATTGCCTGGAGCCCTTAGTTTGGGCAATGATTTAGCAGATAAAACTACACATGACATACATATTTTCTCTACACTAGAAGAAGCTACGAATTTTCATAAAAAATTCCATGTTAATGCTAATACTTTACAAAAGCGTTTTAAAATAACTAAGGAACAAGCCAGACATATAATAAAACAATGTCAAAATTGTGTGACCTTTTTACCACAAGTTAATCTTGGAGTCAATCCCAGAGGACTGATACCTAACCATATTTGGCAGATGGACGTCACACACTTGCCAGAATTTGGAAAATTAAAATATTTACATGTTACAATTGATACTTCTTCCGGATTTTTGATGGGCTCCCTTCATGCCGGAGAAAAAACTAAAGATGTTATAGCTCATTGCTTACAAAATTTTGCCACTGTGGGCGTTCCTAAACAGTTAAAAACTGATAACGGTCCTGGCTATACCTCTACCTCTTTTAAACAATTTTGCTCATCATTTGGTATTACTCATATAACAGGAATTCCATACAATCCACAGGGACAAGGCATAGTTGAAAGAGCTCATCAAACTATTAAAACGTACTTACTAAAACAAAAAGAGGGAATTGGAAAGGGGTATATATCCCCCAAAGATAAACTTAAAATAACCCTTTTTACTCTAAACTTTTTAAATTTGGATTCATCAGGACTTAGTGCTGCGGAAAGGCATATGTATCCAAAAAATGTGCATAAGCCTAAAGTTCTTTGGAAAGATATTCTAACAGGACAATGGAAAGGTCCAGACCCAGTGATTGTCTGGAGTCGGGGCTCTGTTTGTGTGTTTCCACAGGGAGAACAGCAGCCGATTTGGATTCCAGAAAGACTAACCAAAACGATTTCTACAGATCAAAAAGAAGATAATTTGACTCAAATCCATAACAGCTGATATCCAGAACTCCAGCTTGGCCATTCTTACATCTGCGACTGTGATTAACCAGGATGCTTTTTTCAATATCTATTTTATTATTGCATTTTTCCCACATCATAAGGTTCTATTTTTATTTTTTGAGCTCATACAAACCTAGGTTAATGTTTTTCTGATCAGTTTTATTTTTTGACTGTGGAGTTTTTAAACATTGCAATGGAGATTTCACCTAGGTAAAGCTACAAGGCCTTTATTATTATCTTATGTGTTGTACGTTTGTTTGCACATTTGTGTTTTGTGTTGTATGTCTGTGTGTGCGTATTTCATATATGAGGAGCGCTCATGAGAAAATGGATCCAAATTATTTTTTTTTTTTATTCACGTGATTTAAATAGCTTAATTTAAATTAGGTAAACAGCTGTTAAGGATTCTTTTTAAGGTGGTTAACAGATCTGCTTGTTTACTAATTTAAATCAGGTAAACAGCTGTTAAGGATTGTTTTTTAAGTAGGTTAACAGATCTGTTTGTTTACTTTCACCTTTCCTTTTCATTATATTTAATAATTCTTTTCAGGTTAATGTCTTTTTAGCATCATTGCCAGAATTCCTATCTTCATCCCAATGAATATAACTCAACAAGTATGCTCAATCAAGGAGTCAACTTACTTTGGGAGGAAACGGACTTTGGGAGGAGACGGACAGATTGATAGATTCCTCCCCTTTGAACTGCTTACAGAACTTGCCTGGACTATGTAACTACGTTTAGTGCAGCAAATTGTGGTAATGCTGGCATATATTTGCTGATGGTGTCACCAGTGATCTTTGCTGATGGTGTCACCAATGATGCAATTTTTCCAAAGGAACTGTCAATTGGCTTGGTGTCGTGGCATTTCTGTATCCTCCTCCCTTCTGCTAGTGATGGTCTAAATTTGGGGGCCAATGGCTATATGCTGGACCGGCAGTCAGTGACGGGTATGATCCAATTGCAATGGTATCAACCTAAGACAGGAGGCTGACGCCTAAAGGTCAGTTACCTAAAGGTCAGTTACCTAAAGGTCAGTTTTCCGATGACGGGTAAGAGCCATATGTTGAATTGGACAACCTACCAGGCGCGGTCCTTAAGCCACATTAACCTCACTCCCCCACTGGCACCAAGGCCAAATTTGGGGGCCAACAGAGGTGAGGCAAAGAACCTCACCCCCCCACTGGTGCATAGACCTATCCACAAGTATGGCTGTATGCTGGACCGGTAGTCAGTGACGGGTATGATCCAGTTGCATTGGTATCAACCTAAGACAGGAGGCTGACGCCTAAAGGTCAGTTTTCCAATGACGGGTAAGAGCCATATGTTGAACTGGACAACCTACCAGGCACGGTCCTTAAGCCACATTACTTGTTGTTTAATTAATCAGAAGGGGGGAGATGCTGGGAGCCATCAGCCAAGTAGGTATGACAAATTCCTTGCCAGCTTACTCCCATGCTGTCTAGTGGAAGGACTTCTGAAAGGTGACCTTGCTCAAGGACCAGGGCAGGATCCGTGTTTAGGGTGTTCCCCCTTTAGAATAGGGCAGTTTAGCATAATAGGAGAGTAGGGTGTTTCCCCTTTAGAATAGGGCGGTTTAGTAATAGGAGATTAGGGTGTTCCTCTTTTGGAATAGGGCGTATCCTGCTGCTGAGTTCCTCTTGAGTGCTTAGGGTCAGACAGTATTTTTTGAGAGACAGAAGCCCATGCGGTGTGGATTTAGGCAGGAGTGGATTTGGGCGGATTGGATTTGGGCAGAGAACCTGGATTCCCCCAGAACGTGTTTGTAGACGGCCGGTGTGAGTTCGGGAATAAAGAATTGCTGTTTGAATCTACAAGCTGTGTGGAGACTCGTGATTTGTGCCCAGCCGAGAGACTGCGGCATGTTCTCTTCCCTTCCTTTACAGAGCCTAAATTATCACTGCATGTTTACTATACTTGCAGTAAAACAAAAGTATCAGAATGAGCCTAGTGCAGTGGTGCACACCTGTAATCCCAGTGGCTCAGAAGGCTGAGATAGGAGGATAGTGTGTTCAAAGCCAGCCTCAGCAATAGCAAGGCATTAAGCAACTCGGTGAAACCCTGTCTCTAAATAAAATACAAACTAGGGCTGGGGATGTGGCTTGGTGGTTAAGTGCCCCTGAGTTTAATCCCTGGTACCAAAAAATAAAAATATATCACAATATCCCTGAGGTTGGCAGATGGCAGTCAAACCACACTCCATTGAAGATGTGTTAAAGAAAGTATTTAAGAAAGTGACTACATGGGGGAATAAAAGAGACATTTATAATGGTAGCTAAAACAGAAAAACCACAAGGACACAATGAAAATTGAAACCACAATAATCTCTAAAAGAAAAGTAGTAATTGTAGCTTATATTTAAGTGTATCGAAAGAAAGAGTGTGGGAAATGGGCAGCTGCCATGGAAGTCACATTTATTATTTCAAAGTTTGTGCAGAAAACTAGAACTGATTTTTTTAAGTCACAAAACATTTTGAGTCTTTCCAGTCTTACCAAAACAAGAAAGTATGCATCTAAAATAATTAATAATGAGCGAGGCTGAAGAATATCAGGTCAGGATAGGTGTATACAGTTAGAATCAATGGTATTGATAAAATTCTAGTTTATACGCTCAAGCTAGAATTATGGTTGCTCAATTTATTAGTATACTCACAACTTCCCATTTCATTGTGTATTTCTTCTGCATACAGCAAATTATACACAAGAAAAATTTCTAAGTAAATCTATGAAGAGATGTTCAGGGAGTTCCACAGTAGTAAAAAAAATGAGGATAATTAATATCTGCAAGGAGTTCTGTCTACAATCAAAGGTGGGATGTATTTCTTACTTCCCAATACTGCAAGAAAACATTTTCATATCTGATTTTAAATCAAGTTAGTGACTCCACATCACGTACAACCTCAAAAATAGGAAGTTATACTTCAAGTATGTTTGATATGTCAGAATACATTCTACTGTTATATATAACAAAAAAGAACAAATAAATTTTTTTTAAAGAGAGAGAATAAATAAATAAATTTTTTAAAGAGAGAGAATTTTTTAATATTTACTTTTTAGTTTTCGGTGAACACAACATCTTTATTTTATTTTTATGTGGTGCTGAGGATTGAACCCAGGGCCCTGCGCATGCCAGGTGAGTGCACTACCGCTTAAGCCACATCCCCAGCCCAATAAATTTTTTTTAAAAAAGAAAAATTAAATAAATAAAGTTAGTGAACAAAGAGAATAGAGCTTTTCCTCTGGACATCAGAATGTTGCTGGATTGAAAGTCTCATGCAATTATACTTTTTCAGGGACAGAGAATCTTGGTCTTCATCAAGTAGATAGAAATAACTTGAGTGATGGCAGAGAATAGTACTGGATTTAGGAGAGGTGGCTGTAAATTGCTGCTATTAGCAATGAGTGCCAAATTTCTCAAATATCCTTGTGAATTGTTTGAGGAATAAAATAAAATATAATGTGTGTGTGTGTGTGTGTGTGTGTGTGTGTACTGGAATAGACTCTCTTAACTTTATATAATTTTATGCAAAAATATCAGCATTTTCATAATTAAAATTTTCCATTTCTAATGGAGAAATAAAATCAACCAGTAACATGAGCTAACCCCAAAGAAAGGTACAAATAATTTGAAATAAGCTTTAAGAGCCAGACTGGTAGGGGGTCAAACCCCAGCTGTGTCATATATTGATAAAGGAACCTTGGAAAGATCTTTAACCTTTCTGTGTTAGTTTATTTACTGATAAAATAATGACAATATAATAGATGAAGTATTGTTAGGATTAAATAAGGAAATGAATGCAGAGCATTAAGACATTTCTTAGCACAGAAAAAAATCTCTCTTTGTTGTGGTTGTTGTTGGTATAAGGGATCCAACCTAAAGCTGTGTGCATACGAAGCAGGTGCTCCAACTCTAAGCTACACTCCCAGCCCCAGAATAAAGTCTGAATAAATGGTAGTAATTGCCAACATTAGAAGATATTGATAATGATAAAATTAATAATAATGGGATCATTTATTGGATGCCTATTCTTTCACAGATTCTTGACATATGTGATACGCTATAATTTTGGGGGCAGATTTATCTTACAAATTGTGTTTACTTTTTAAGGTGTTATGATGAACAAAGGAAGTCAGACTTTTCAAAGAGACAAAAATCAGAGTGAAACTGAAAGCAGAAGCTAGGAAAAGATCAATCACATCCTTTTTTCAGGGAAGATAAGCTTCAGGACATCCAGATTTTCTTTATTTGATACACACAAACTGAGTAAAGCTAGTTCCGGTCATCCACAAAACTAAAGACAAATAGTTATCCTCTTTAGTTTAGAAATGCTTGTTTATATTATCACATTTAAGTGCAGTTTGGTACATTTCTACTAGAGAATATGTAGATAATGCAGTCCAGCTGAATGCTGACAGAATGCTGAATGCTACCTGGCTTGAAGAAGTAGGTTAGTTTTAACCTTTCATAGCCCCTTAGAATAAACCATGAACAATAGTCTGTTATTGACCTCTTGTTCACTATGCTAAAATTCCTAGGGTCAGGGTTGGGGTTGTAGCCCAGTGCTTGTCTATCACTGAGTTGGATCCTCAGCACCACATTAAAAAAACAAATGAATAAAATATAGCTTCTGTATCTACAACTAAAAATATATATTTTAAAAAAAGTTCTAGGGTCAACAGAATAAACTTAAGCAAGATAAAAGTTAGGTAGGTAAATATATATCTGCATTTCTTATATATTTTCACCAAGAAACCCAATTGTTCTGAACTTAGATGAAATTTAAAACTTTTTTTTTTTTAAGAGGAAGGAACATTTATTTGGGGCTCAAGGCTTCAGAGGTCTCAGTCCATAGATGGCTGATTCTATTGCTCTGGACCCAAGGTGAGACAGAACTTCATGGTGGAAGAGTGTGGTGAAGGAAAGCAGCTCAGGGGATGGCACAGGGGAGCAGAGGTAAATGTAATACTTTTTAAAGTAATTTTTAGTTAATTCTTTTTTGATGGCCTGGGTTCTAGATATTCAACCCAGGACCCACATATGCTAAGCATACATGCCACCCCTGTGCTATACCCACAGTCCCATTAATATTAATTCATGCAAAAAAAATATTTACTTTATGCCACACACTGTTAGAGATCCCAGGAATTCAGGAGTAAATAAGACATAAATGATCTCTGCTTAACAAGGAGTCAGATAATAAGAAAACAAATAAATTACAAATCACCAGAAAATGCAGAAAGAAGATAATTTGTGAACACACTCTGACATAGTCAGTCTTTTATGAAGCTCTTGTCCAGTCTTATCTGGTGTTAGCAATGTAAATAGCCCCTCTCTGAGTACTATAACATTTTAGGAAAGGCAAGGAGTCCTCAGTTTTCACAGTGTGAAAATGAGAAGCAGAGGCCATAAGGGGGAGGTGTTGGGGCCACGTTAGTATTCCACACACATATGTTCAGGTCACATATGTGACCTAGGGCACAGTTAAACCCTGGATGGGATGTCCACTTGATTCTTGGAAACTTCAGGAAGAGCATGAACTTTCCAGAGACTGTAGGTATATGCTAGAAAATCATCAGGAGAAACTGTAAGCATTGTTCTTTCCACTTGGGCTTTGAGAGACTATCTTCAAGCTGGGTGTTTCCAGGGTCCAGCCAGAGTTTTGACAGAATCATTGAACTTCCCTGACCAAATCTGGAAAGTCCCTTAGAGAGCAATCCATTAGCATAAACTTAAAAGTATCTACTGGCTACAGCTCCTCATCTCTGACTTCTCGGAACCACACAGAGAGAGAGAGATTAACAGGTGGAATTATTCACAAAGCTTCCATCTTGGGCAGTTGGTAGAATGGAATGATCTGGATCTCTTCTTTCATAGCTTCTAGATGGAGTGAAGGGACTTAGCTGGATACACATTAAAAATGTCCAGATAGCTGTCATGTGAGTTTAGACTATAAATACAGAAACAAAGGAAAGATTTAACAATCAAAGAATCTTTGGATTAAAATAGTTTTGAAGGTCATTTGATTCTATCTTTACTTTAAAATTGTTATTTTATATGTTCTTTTATATAGTGCCTAAACATGTAATGCAACCAATAACCACACAAAGATTTGTCATACAGATGGCGTGCAAAAATACTATACTGTGGTGGGACTCCCTCAGCCAAGTTACAAAGTTGTTACTCTTATTTATTAGAGTCCCATGAATAGTGGCTTCAGGGAAAGAGGAAGCAGAATTTTTGTGAAATATCTTGGATGGTATGTCCAAGAGATGAAATACAAACAAGTCTACTAAAAGTTAAAGTTAATGAAAGGGAGGCTGGGTTTTTAGCTCAGTAGTAGAGCACTTGCCTACCACATGTGAGGCACTGGGTTCAATCCTCAGCACCACATAAAAATAAAGGAATTGTGACCATCTACAACTACATATATGTTATAAATTAATCACACACACACACACACACACACACACACACACACACACATAAAGTTAATGAAAGGATGGCTCCTGACTCTCCCAAAAAGTCATATGAGGCACCCACTCCAACTTTCTTTACTCTAAGAACAACTGAAGGATGACCATTGTAGCAAATTTAATAGAGGCATGCCAATTAATTCTACTTCTCAGAAAGGGTAACCTCATAAATTGTTTAATTCATGTTAAAAATCAGAATTGAAACCAGGCTTCCAAATCTACCCCAAATGAAAAAAATCTCAATGAAGTTTGTAAAAGTAGCATCAAGAGGGAAATCTAACTTCCTGCTTTTGCTTCTCCTCTACAGTTACAATAAATTCAGGCTTTAAAAATGATCGTTCTTTGAATACCAGAAAAAATCAACTGCCAGAATCTAGTCTTTGGGGATAAAATAGTTGAGTACCTTCTCTCCTTCTCTCTCTCTCTCTCCTCTCACCGCCCCCCAACCCCTGCTTCTTTTTATTAGTAAAGGTTTATTGCATGGTGGTACATTCCTGTAATCCCAGCTACTCAGGAGGCTGAGGCAGGATGATTGCAAATTCAAGGTCAATCTGGGAAATTTAATGAGACTCTGCCTTGAAATATAGTTGTTTTTGTTTTTGTTTTTTTTTTTAAATGAGTGGGATGTAACTCTGAATTAGAGCAGTTCTCTAGTATGTGCAAGGACCTAGGTTCAATCCCCACTGCTCCCCCATCTAAAAAAAGCTTATTGGAAATGAAAGAATACACACACACGATTTAAGAAGTTAAATTTTCAGTTGGAAATTATATTTACATCTTTAAAACGATAACAATAATAAGTTGATTATATTTACAAAGATACATACCTAAAACATAAGGACATAATTTTTTTAAATACTATGAAAAAACAACTATAATAAAGGTAGTATAACTATATTATCATTAGATGAAATAAACTTTAGAGTAAAAAAAAAATTATTAGAGACAAAGAATACAACAGAATAACGATGGAAAGGAACAATTTGCCAGGAACACATACTAGGTTCAAAATTTTATGCACCTATTGACAAACTTGAAAATATGCAAAAGTAATAGATTTGACAGAATTCAAGTAAGACACTTATAACTTAATAATCACCATGAGCAGAGATGTAGCTCAGTGGTAGAGTGCTTGCCTATCATGTGGAAGGCCTAAAAAAAAAAGTTCACCATTGAAGAGTTTAACCTATTTTTCTCAGTATTGGATTAAGTAGATAAGAATTATTTAGGATATAGATTTTAATAATATAGATATAAGCTTAATCTTATGAACATATAAAGAAATTGTACCTAGCAATTAGAAAAATATATATTCTTTTCAAGTATAAACATTGACCATGGATAAAGGCACAAAATAAATCTCAAAAATATCAGAGAATTAATATTATGTGGGTTATATTCTCTGTACAAAATATAATTATATATCACTAATAAAAATACTAAAAAAGACATGTTCAGAAAGATTGAATGCACTGCTAGATAAGACATCTGTCAATAACAAATCTTATTAGATAATATGTAGAAGTGAATGATAATAAAAACCTTTCAAAAACAAAATAGGGACAAATAAACAATAAACAGATAAAGGCCCCAAATTAATAATATCAGAATGAAAAATTGAATATAATTATAAGTAGAATTTTAAAATCAGAGAATATAGCCGGGCATGATGGCCAACACTTGTATTCCCAGCAACTCCGGAGGCTGAGGCAAGAATATTACAAATTCAAAGACAGTGTTAGCAACTTAGACCTTCAGCAACTTAGGGAGATCCAGTCTCAAAGTAAAAAATAAAAAGAGCTGGGATGTGGCTCAGTGGTAAAAGCACCCCTGAGTGGCTGGGGTTATGGCTCAGTGGTGAAGTGCTTGCCTGGCATATGTGCGGCACTGGGTTCGATCCTCAGCACCACATAAAAATAAATAAAATAAAAGTATTGTCTCCATCTACAACTGAAAAAAATTTTAAATTAAAGGAAAAAGAACCCCCTGGGTTCAATCCCAATACCAAAAAATAAAATAATAAAAAAATAAATGAAAACCAGAGTATTATGAAATGATTGTGGCAATTAATTTGAATGCTTAGAAAAAACCAAATATTTCCTGAAACGTATAAAGTATTATAGCTAGTTTAAGGGCGGAAAATGGAATAGACTGAAAAAGAATAAGGAGTTCTATCAAATACTCAAAGAGCATATTATCAGGTCTGGGATTGTGACACAGTGGTAGAGTGCTTGCCTAGCACATGCAAGGCCCTGGGTTCAATCGCTGGCACCACATATAAATAAATAAAATAAAAGTATTGTATCCAAATACAACTAAAAAATAAATATTAAAAAAGAGTATATTATCTCTGTCTTTCACTAATTGTGCCAGAAAAAAGTAAAAAGGAAGTGCTGCCCTACTAATTTTGAGATAAGTCAAACCTTGGGCAGTATCAGCAAAAAAGATTATAAGCCACTTTCACTAATAAGCATAAATGTAAGAATCCAAAGTAATAGTCAGGGGGGAAAAGTAGCTTGTTCTCAAAATATGAAATAATGATAAGGAGATGGAAATGTAATTATCTTGATTTCATCATTATACACTTTATATATGTATTGAAATGTCACTCTGCATTCCATAAACATGCACAGTTATTATGTGTTAATAAAAAATATTTCTGTGATGGGCATCAAACATGGGATCTCCCACAAGCTACATAGGCACTCTATCACTGAGCTATATCTCCAGCCCCTAAAATTTTTTCAAAAATGTTTAAGGAGAAAAAAATTTAGGTTTTTCTTGTTGTTGTTATTGTTTTGTACTTTTGAGACAGAGTCCTGTTGCGTTGCCCAGTCTGACCTCAAATTCCTGTGCTCAAGTGATCCTCTTGCCTCAGCCTTCCAAATAGCTGAGACTATAGGCATGTGAAGTGATGCCCAGTAAGTTATATTTTTCAAAAAGTGATTAAATTGAGATTCATTTTCCCCAGCAATGCAAGGATAGTTTAATCTTAGGGAATATGTAAATGCTATTTGCCATGTTTACAAAGGATAAAAGTCATGAGCCTCTTAAGAGATTTGAAAAAAAAACAACAATTGTACAATAAAATTAAATACCTATTACTGATTAATTATTTAAAAACACATATATATTAGTGTAACTCAACATCATGTACAACCATAAATAAGAATGGGAAATTAGGGCTGGAGTTGTGGCTCAGTGGTAGAGTGCTCGCCTACCATGCATGAGGCACTGAGTTTGATCCTCAGCACCACATAAATGTAAAATAAAGATATTGTGTCCAGGGCTGGGGATGTGGCTCAAGCGGTAGCATGCTCACCTGGCATGTGCCGGGTGCTGGGTTCGATCCTCAGCATCACATAAAAATAAAATAAAGATGTTGTGTCCACCGAAAACTAAAAAAATAAATATTAAAAAAAAGATATTGAGTCCACCTAAAAAAAAATAAATATTTTTTAAAAAGAATGGGAAACTATACTCCATGTATGTATAATATGTCAAAATACATTCTATTGTCATGTACATCTAAAAAGAACAAATAAAAAATTTTTAAAACCACACATAGGGATGGGGGTACAGCTCAGTGGTGAAGCACTTTGAGGACATAGCCCTGGGTTCAATCCCTAGCACAAGGTGGGGTCAAGAGATACAGAAATGGAAATTCTTACCAAATAGAAATAGAAATTTTTAACCTGTCCTCTTAAAAGTTATCTACCAAAAAAATTTCACGTTAAGTTGTAAAAAATTAAAAGTATTTGCCTAGAAGTTAGGAATAAGACAAAGATTACTCAATATAGCTCTAGTCAGTCCTACTAGTAAGGCAAGAAACAAATTGGAGAAAGAAGCAATCCCCCCAAAACAAAGGATGAATGTTCTCTCTAATATGCAGATGCTAACACACAATAAGGGGAGGGGGAAAAAATAAAAGTTCACTGGATTAAACAAAGAGGAATACAGGAGAGGGAGTGGGGATAGGAATAACAAAACAGTAGAATGATTCGGACATAACTTTTCTATGTTCATATATGAATACATGACCAGTGTAACTCCACACCATGTACAACCACAAGGATGGATGTGGGAGGCCATCCTTGCACGTGATTGAGTTACCTCCCCAGCTGGGTTTGGGGTGCTCAGACACTATGTGTTAGAGCTTTCCCAACCCTTCTTGGGTTTGAGGGCTTGGCAGTGTGGAGGCGTGTCTCACCACTGCCCCCAAAGATCCAATCATGGCACCTGACCTTGCAATACTGCCCTCCCTGACTTTCATTGGATGGGATTTTTCCCAGAATTCTTTGTTCCCCAATAAAAGCTCTCTCTCTGGCGTGCTTGCTCTCTCACTAGCCTCTTCAGTAAACCTCACTAGTTCCCTGGGTAGCTTGAGGCTGGGGGTTCCAAGAGCTGGCCTGGAGCTGGTTTAGAGGTAATTGGAGTCTGTGTCTTTAATTTAAACTCCCTTAGGATTTTTCCACGTGGCCATCTGCGCTGGCTGCGGACTAAAGATGGGATCCTAATTAGAATAAGTTGTACTCCATGTATGTATATAATATATCAAAATACACTCTACTGTCATGTATGCCTAAAAAGAACAAATAAGATTAAAAAATCAAATTGGAAAGAGGAAAACAAAGATGAAATAAATTTGTATGTTTTATGATTATCTTATATAGAAATTCTTAAAAAAAAAAAATCAGCTGAGTATGGTGGCATGCCTATAATCCCATTTACTTGGGCAGCTGAGACAGTAGGATCTTGTTTGATCAACTTCAAGAGATCCTGTCTAAAAATAAATAAATATAAAGGGGTGGGGATTTAGCTCTTTGGGAGAGGGCTTGCCTAGCATGCATGAGACCCTGGGTTCTATTCCCAGCACCACCAAAAAAAAAAAAAAAAAAAAGGAAATGCAAAATAATCTGCAACAAACTAAAAAAGGGCAGATTCAGCAAAGTTTCAGGATACAAGATCAACATACAAAAAAAAGTTAATTTTATTCCCATATGCCAGTAGCAAACAATTAGAAAAATGCAGTTTTAAAAACTATGAGAACATCGTGCACCATGATCAAGTAGGATTCATCCCTGGGATACAAGGCTGGTTCAATATACAGAAATCAATAAACATTATTCACCACATCAATAGACTTAAAGATAAGAACCATATGATCATCTCGATAGACGCAGAAAAAGCATTCGACAAAGTACAGCATCCCTTTATGTTCAAAACATTAGAAAAACTAGGGATAACAGGAACTTACCTCAAAATTGTAAAAGCTATATATGCAAAGCCTCAGGTTAGCATCATTCTAAATGGAGAAAAACTGAAGGCATTCCCTCTAAAATCTGGAACTAGACAGGGATGCACTCTATCACCACTTCTATTCAATATAGTTCTCGAAATACTGGCCAGAGCAATTAGACAGACAAAAGAAATTAAAGGCATTAAGATAGAAAAAGAAGAACTTAAATTATCACTATTTGCGGATGATATGATCCTATACCTAGAAGACACAAAAGGGTCTACAAAGAAACTACTAGAGCTAATAAATGAATTCAGCTAAGTGGCAGGATATAAAATCAACACGCATAAATCAAAGGCATTCCTGTATATCAGCGACAAATCTTCTGAACTGGAAATGAGGAAAACCACCCCATTCACAATATCCTCAAAAAAATAAAACTATGAGAACAAATAGTGAATAAAAAAATAAAATTATGCAGAAAATAAAATGCTACTGAAAGACATAAAAGTGACCTAAATAAATGATCAATATGCCATTTTTAAAAGTACTGTGCTGCTGGGGTTGTGGCTCGGCAGTAGAATGCTCACCTCGAACATGTGAGGCCCTGGATTCGAGCCTCAGCATCACATAAAAATAAATAAATAAAATAAAGGTATTGTGTCCAACAACAACTAAAAAATAAATATTAAAACAAAAACTGTGCCAGTTCTTTCTTTCTTTCTTTTTTTTTTTTTTTTTTTTTTTTTTTTTTTAGTGTTTAGTTGTAGATGGACACATCTTATTTATTTATTTATTTTCATACAGTGCTGGAGATCAAACCCAGTGCCTCACACATGCTAGGCAAGTTCTCTTCCACTGAGCTACAACCCCAACCCTCAATATGCCATTCGTATGGATGGGAAGGATTAATATCAAATTAAATAAATGTAACATAAGCTACAATTTCAATACTTTTGCACATCCTAGAACAAAGGGCCAAGGATAACTATCATCAATTCCTGAAGAGGACAAAACAGGTCAGAGGGAAGCCTTTCCTTACTAGCTATCATGAGTTTATTATAATTTAAATTATTTAAAAGACTATGGCTTAAGCACTGAGATAGACAAAATGACCAGGGAAACAGATCAACAAGCCCCTAAATAGAACCATACAGAAACAGAAACTTGACATATGACAGAAGTAGCATTCAATCAGAAAAAAAAAAAAAAAATGGAATCTGCAGTAAATGTTGGGTTGGTAATTGGTTATCCAAGTGGAGAAAATAATTTTAAATTAGATCCTACTTTATTCCATACACATACAATTAGATAAAAAAGCTAATGTAACAAGCAAACTTTTAAATATATTTTGGAAGAAAATATAAGCAATGACTTTACAACCACCAATTAGGGAGGAAATTCTTCAGATATGAAGAGCAAAAATCAGCCAGGCATGGTAGTGCACTCCTGTGGTTCAAGCAACGTGGGAGAATGAGGGAGGAGTATTCCAAATTTGAAACCAGCTTCAGCATCTTAACATGGCCCTGACACAAAATAAAAACTAAAAAAGACTGGGGATGTAGCTCAGTAGTAAAGCATCCCTGGTGTCAATCCGCAGTACCGGGGGCGAAAATGTGAGTAATGTTAAGCTTCAAAAAAGACCTTTCCTTAGTAGGTCTTAATAAGTAGTAAAATTCCTAATTAAATACTAAGATTTTAATAATACATAATCCAAAATCAAAAAATTGTCCTCACTGTAAAATATATTTCAGTTTTAAGTATGTGTCCATATTGTAAATAAATAAGGAGCTATCTCTAGACATAAATTATAAATGTCCTGATTGCCAATTTAAAAATATAAAATATAAATAAACACACCTGTGGGTAAAGTTTGAAAAGGAACATTAAAAAAAAAAAAAAAAAGCAAAGAAGGAAGAAAGAGGTAAGAAAGAAAGGAAGAAAAAAACATAAATTTTAAAGTTAGAAAGATTTTGAGTGAAATTTCTTTGAATTTTTTATTTTTATTTTTATTAGCTGTAGATGAACACAATATGTATAAAGGGGCTTATTGATTTATTTTTATGTGGTGCTGAAGATCAAACCCAGAGCCTCATGCATGCTAGGCAAGTGCTCTACCACTGAGCTACAACCCCAGCCCTGAAATTTTTATTTTTAAAATCTGACTGAATGACTGGGCTGGGGTTGTGGCTCAGTGACAGAGCACTTGCCTAGCATGTGTGAGGCACTGGGTTTGATTCTCAGGACTGCATACAAATAAATAAAATATAAAGGTCCATCAACAACTAAAAAAAATTTTTTAAAATCTGACTTAATGACTAAAAAAGTTTAAAATAAATGTATTATATATTTCCTGAAAAGTTTTTACAATAGAGATAATATAGCGCACAGATTTTAACAAAAAAAGTGCTCTAGAAATGCAAAGTGAGAACTAGTGAAGTCCTTTTATGTCTTCCTCTGAGTTTCCTTTTGTTAAATGATCAGATTAAACAAACAGGCACATGACAAAATGACTTGGGTCAAATCACTATCACCACCCAGTTTCTGAGGGTAATGACTGTCAAAAGTCACCAGGGAGTGATCCATTGCTATCCCTTTAATTAAGGCGGGGCTTTTATAACTCAGTTGTTCCATTTGTGACTCAGATCAATCAAATGAAATTCACCTTTTACGTGGCCTGAATCCTGATAGCCCTGCACACTTGATAGGTAATTTAATCATGCCTGGTGTAGATGAACACAAACTCAAATTAGCTACTGAAAGAGTTGGGCTTCTCAGAGATAGCTGTGCTTTTCCACTTTTATGCAAGAGCTGAGCTTCACCAACTGGCTAGCTGGAGGTGTTATTAAAAATTTAGTGAAAGAAACAAAGGTGTGCTCTGGTGTCTCTTGTTACCCTTTCTACTGTTACTCCGGCAGACAAAAGGCATAGAGCCTACCTCATGAATAATGTGACATGGAATATTCACAATCTATTTTTAATGGAGTCAAGTAATAACATTAAGACAGACATTTGCAATCTTCAAATTTCACACGGGCAAAAGGCACAGTAATTTGTTTTGATTCTGAACTGGGAATATAAAGCTAAATTAATTTTAAAAAAGCCATACAGTTAATCAAAATTAGAATTCCTTATTTATAGCATAAATAGGGAAAATGAAAATGGACCAAGAATTCTAAATGTCATCAGAGAAGAGTGGGAGAGGGCAGACACCTAGATTTCAATCAGTTCTACTTAACCCTCCGTGCAATGTCATACTCTTCAAACCAGGTTGAAAATACTCAACCAAAGTGCATGGTGACTTTTTGTGGGAAGGATGTTTTGTCATCCTATTCATTGAGAGCTTTGCCTCCCAGGACGTACTGTAACTGTTCATCTCCTCATCACCTATCAGTTCTTCCCCCCCCCGCCCCCGCCCCCGCAGGTACCAAGGATTGAACCCAGGGGCACTTAATCACTGAGCCACATCCCCAGTCCTTTTTTTTTTTTTTTTTTTTTTTGAGATAGAGTCTTGTTAAGTTGCTTAGGGCCTCACTAAGTGACTGAGGCTGGCTTGGAACTTGCAATCCTTCTGCCTCAGCCTCCCCAGCCACTGGGATTACAAGTGTGTGCCACCATCCCTGGCCATCACCTATCGGTTCTGAAAAATTATTATAATATGCGTTACATAGTAAACAAATTTAAATTTTAAACAACGTAAAGTACTGTGCAAAGGCCTGGTGTTGGGAAACCAAAGGAGGACAGCCAAGGAACAAGATTTGGAGGGACAGGAGAAAAGCAGCTATCAAAGTCCTGCTGACCTACCAACACAGAATGCCACTGTGTCTTATTTGTTTTCTTGGTGCTCAACCAATTTCTCCTCCCTTTGAGCTACTGAGAGCACAGCCAGCCTACAGGATCATCTACTGTGTGCCAGGCACTGTTCTGGGGGCTGAAAGTTCAGCAGTAATCAAATAAAGCTCCACAGGACATCGTCCTTATAGCTGTATCCCCACCACCTAGAACACTGCCAGGCATACCAGGGTACTTAATCAATATGTATAGAGTAGATTTGAATGGAAATGGGCAATCTGCAGGTAGTCACCAGAGCTATGCAAACCCTGAATGTCTGGCTGGGAGGTGTTAGAACCCAGGTAGTAGGGATTTAGTTCAGAATTGTATTCATTCTCTTAAAGGATCCACAGGTGGTTAGAGCCACAAACCTGGATCCCCACTGTACAACTCATGCATCTTTAAGCTTGGAATTTGCCTTCAGCTTGGCATTTGCTAACCACTCATAATTTTTCTCTTCTCCAGTTTCCACAGAATCAAAGTAGTCAGAGTTGGATTGGGATGATAGGACCATATCCACATTTTATAGTCAAGAAAACTAGTATCAGGGAAGTCAAAGAATTTGTCTGAGTCACTTGATGTGTCGGTGCTAGAACCTCAACTAAGATTCAGACCTCCAGACCAAAGGCTTGTGATCTCTTTATTCATCTAGGAACATTTTGGCCCACTAAAAAAAAATAATAATAATAATAATAATACATTTGAATTCTCAGAGGAAAGCTTATGTACCTGTGGGACCACTGGAACTCTACAAGGTAGGATGTTAGTTTTATATACCTCCCAGTCTTTCTGATAAGAATGAAGGGGCTGGGATGTGGCTCGGTGTTAGGCACACATGAGGCAACAGGTTTGATATCCAGCACACACACACACACACACACACAAAAAAATCAAGAAGGAAGTATCTGGGTGAGGGGAATACACACACACACACACACACACACACACACATCAAAGCAATAGGATTTTACTCTTTGTACGTTGACTTCTCTGCTTCATTTTTATACTCCACTGTAGTTTCCTTTGGTGCCAGTTTCCCTCACAGAAAAAAGCAAAAGTCTTTCTCAAATTCCCTTCCTAAATAAAAGGCAATCTGGCAATAGTCTTAATCTTTTATTAACTTAATACATCACTCTAATAAATATGTAATAACAAACATAATGCACTCCCAAAGATCTAAAATCATTTACAAACTTCATCAAAGTAAAAATATCGCCTTTCCTCCCATATGGTACACGTGGAAGGCCAAAGAGTTGAAGACAGAGGGCCTTCAACCCTATGTGCCTACAGACATCTTAAAAATATCAGCTTAACAATAAAAACTGAGTATACACATGAATCTTTGAAATAACTCTTCAGCTACTTTTTATACTTGATAAAAATCCAAAAGGATCAAAAAGGAAGGTTCAAGATTCTGTGTTCTCGTCTCAGCATTCCCTTGGAAGGGAAAAAAGCACAGACCCAAGCCAGCTGGAGGTACAAATGTTAGCTTTTGCGGGGCAGAGGCAGTAGCTATGATTTTAATCTCTGGCTCTTCAGTACCTAGCATAGTAACTGGTACCTTGGTAACCAGAGGTTAATAAATATTTGCTGAATGAATGAATGACATCTTGTTCACTGCTTCACGTTTTTAACCTCTGATGAGGTCTTCACAGGCCTCCTGCAGAAAGGACCTCTGATCCTCCTCTCATCACCAAGTCTATTTTTCTGTTTCTTCCTGGGGCAGGCTTGATGGTGCATCTGGTGATTTCAAAAGAATTAAGATCCTTCCCCAAATCAGTTTCTGAACCACTCTTTGAGGAGGAGAAATGATTCCTCTGAGATTTACAGGCAGCACCCAACAAAAAGGGGTCAACAAACTTTCCAGAAGGAAACAAAACAACAACAACAACAAAAAAAAAAAACCACTCACTCTTCTTCCTAGCTAAAACTATAGCATGTGCCCACTTGTAAATGGGGGCTCCTTCTCTTCCACATAAGTATCTAGGGGAACTCAGGAAGAGGGACAACACCTGAAGAAATTTCTTGTCTGTGGAACAGGGTAGAAATGAGAAGAACTGTGGAGTCCAAGATATTATCTGATCCCCACTTGACTTCACATCTTCAGATGTAGAGTAGCCTAAAGTCCAGCGGGTTGCTGTGGTTCCCACTCGGCAAAGAACTTTAAAAAGGTAACTTGTTCCCTCTGGCAGCTACAGAAAGTAAGGTGAAGGGGATTCACCTTGGTGGGTTCTGCAGACTGAACTGGGGGGCCTGAGAAATTAGAGAGGCTAGAGGCAAGCAGGGAAGCCATCCTCCGTAGTGTCGTGTAGCTGCTGCTTGCAGCCAGTGAGGGTGCTCATTTGAGCCCATGCTGTGTCTCTCGGTGCCTCCGGAGATCCACCTTCCTCTGGAAGCCCTTCCCACACAGGTCACAACCAAAGGGTTTGAAGCCTGTGTGTTTGCGGCTGTGGGTGATGAGGTTGGAGCTCTGGCTGAATGCCTTGCCACACACCTGGCACTTGTGGGGCTTCTCACCTGCGGGAATGGAAGGGGGAGGGGAGAAAGTATGAGTTTATGACAAAGCTAGAGGATATCCACTGTGACCCACATGCTCTTGGCAGCAGCTGGCTGCACCACAGTCTAAGACCTTCAAGCAACTCAAAGAGGGATGTGTTGCAACATGAACTGACTCCCAGCCTGCAATGTGGTCCCGGGAAGTCATGGGTACACCAGGTGGAAGGGAGACTTTCTGAGTGGGGGTTCCCAGCCAGAGGCCTCAAACCGTTTCCTGCTAAACGGAAACAGAGCAAAGGCCACGTGCCCTCCCCAGCTGAATCCACCTCAGAGGACTCCCCTGACTTTTAGAAGCAGAGAGCACCCAGAACAGATGTTCAACAGGAGGTGGGAGGAGCTGTCCTACAAACCGTGTGACTTGGCTCTAATTCAGAGGAAGTTTTCAAATCTGAGTTTCCAAGTGGGTGTTGGTTTTGTATACCAGAGAGCCTGTCTTCTTTCTTGATCTTGAAGGACCACAGAATGTATCTGAGGCATAGACATTTCTCAAAGTCTTATTTTAAAAGTCCACATTTGAGCTACAAGGTATTTGTTTTCTTTTCTTCTCATTTCTTCCAGTACTGGCTATTGAACTGAGGGGCACTTTGCCACTGAAATATATCCCCAATCCTTTCTACTTTTGTTTTGAGATAGGGTCTCGCTACGTTGCTGAGGCTGGCAACGTAGCGAGACCCTATGTGATTCTCCAACCTCAGTGTTCCAAGTCACTAGGATTATAGGCATGTGCCACCATGCCCAGCCACAAAGTATTTCTTAAAGTAGCTAGTCTTTTTCTGCCTGGATTTTAGTTTTTTTTTTTTTTTTTTTTTTTTTTTAATGAGACTAATCATAGTATTCTACTATATTCTATTCTGTTTGGTACTGAGGATTGGATGCAGGGGTGCTTAACCACGGAGCCCTTTAAATTTTTTTTTTTTTTTGGAGACAGGTTCTCAGTAAATTGCTTAGAGCCTCACTAAATTGCTGAGGCTGGCCTTGAACTTGCAATTTTCCTGTCTCAGCCTCCCAAGTAGCTGAAATTATAGGCACATGCCACCATGCCTGGGAAGATTCTTTATATGACAGCAACTCTTTACCAAAGATTAATAAATTACTAGACATGAAAAGGTTTTGTCTTTTCCCCATCTCATGTACTATGTGACATTTAGGTAAATGTCATCTATTTTCAAATATCCCCAGAATAGCATTAATAGTATTGGGGCTAAAAATGCAAACAGATAAAGTTTGATTTTGAGGAACCTTCTTTCCCTCTTGCTATGCTCTCTTCTCTCTTCATGCTTCAGATTTCTTGGATAAGAAATTACCCATCAAAAGTTATCCTATCTCTTTAGGCTCAAACAAATCTGAGAAATCAATTCTAGCTATAATGTAAATGTTTGATAAAGATTTCATGTTTCATTCAGTCAAGATCCTAGTTGCATTTTGATAAGTGTCTTAAATACCTTTACTTATAAAGGAGTGAATTCTACGGAAATTTCAGGCAAAAGGGTATGATTAAAGTAAGATTTTTTTCTGAGATTTTGGATAGGAATATCTACACTGTCCAAGAATATTCATAAATATCAACAGTAGCTATTTGGAACACAGTGCCATTTGTTTTAAATTAATATTCATATTCTACAATAACGCTGTCAAAAATTCCAGGTCTAATGTAAATGTCTTGGTGAATTAAAAGAGAACATTCCTGGAGCTGTGAATGTGGCTCAGCGGTAGAGTGGTTGCCTAGCATGCATGAGGCCCAGGGGTTCAATTCCCATCACCACAAAAAGAAAAAAATAATGTGTTCCTGGAGGTGAACCCATGAGCTGCTGGCATTAAAACCTTCATCTGGCCAGGCATAGTGGCACATACATGTAATTCCAGTTACTCAGGAGGCTGAGGCAAGAGCACTTCAAGCTTGAAGCCAGCCTCAGCAACTTAGCAAGGCCCTGTTTAAAAAAAAAAAACAGGGTCAGAGTTATAGCTCAGGGAAAAATTCAGGATTGGCAGTCAAAATGTTCAATGGTGTCATGATTTCTATAGTCTGATATTGGGTATCATTCAATGTTTCTGAGTTTCTGGATGGTAAGAGCAGCTTTTTCTACTTTATAGGGTGACAGGAAGTATCAAATGAAATGACAGATTTGAAAACATTGAGTAAATTATAAAACGCTACAACAGGTAAGAAATTATCACTACTAAGGCATAAAATTGCTGATTTTGTGAAAACAGCCATATGTGAAGAGAGGCTTTCTGTGTCTACCAATCCTCATGACTTTGAAAGCAGAATAGGATAAACAGGACAAGAGCATAGATATTTGAGAGGTCACATAGGCCTGAACTTGAGCTCTGGCCCCCTACTTGCTAGCGTGACCTTGAGCAGTTTACTTAATCCCTCTGTGCCTCCTTTCCTCATCTCTAAAATGGGGATAAGGAATAGTTTCTATCTCCTGAAGTTGTTGTGAGAATAAGATGAGATAATGCAGTTTAACAGAGCTTAGTAATATTGCCATTGTTTTTTCCTCCTCAAGTAGAATAAGCTCTTGACTCCTAAAAATACAGTAGAAAGGCAACACATGAGTCCCTCCCAAAAAAGCCTCTGTGGGAGCCCTACAGAAAGTCTTCAATCTCTAGGTAAACATTTAGAGCAAAACTCTGAGAGGTCTCTGGGGCTTCATATTTCACCCAGAGCAGGAAGCAGTTGGAGCAGCTGCTAAACTAGGAAAAAAAAAAAAAAAAAGAAAGAAAGAAAAAAAAAAAAAACCCTACTCTTTCCAAGGATGGAGAACCTGCAATCTGACCTGCTGGTCCTTGAGACACAATCCCAGATCAAGTCCCCTATGGGAAGAATCACATCTGTGAATGAACCTAGAAGAATCTGTCTCTTTGTTTTCTTTAACATGCAGTGATTAGCTCCATCCAGAAAACCTCATCCACCTCTCACTGGGGCTAGAATATCAGAGAAGGTGAGTTATATTGGCCTCTGGGTATCTTCAGCTCACCAGTGTGGATGAAGGTGTGTTTCTTCATATCTGACTTCTGGTGGAACCTCTTGCCACAGTACTGACAGGGGTAAGGCCGAGTGTCTGAGTGAATAAGCAGGTGTGTGGACAGTGTAGATGATCTCTTGAAACTCTTGCCACAGATCTTACAGTCAAAGCTGCGCTCCTGCAGAGAGAGAGATGCAGCACTCCTATTGCAAACACCTAGGCTGCTACCTCCTCACCACTAACCTGACCCTAAAAACTCCAAAGCCAGGGCTCTCCTTCTACATAATCCTTCCTTCCCCCCTTTACTTCCAGTCCCCATACTCTCCATACTTCTCCTTTAACACCCACCCCTTAACATTTTTTTTTCTATCAAAACACTTTTCACCCACAACCCTCCAAATCTTATGGCAAAAAACTATCCCCACCCTGCATTTTTGACACCCATTTATACACACTTCTCCACCCTCTTCAACTGGAGGCTTAAACCTCAGTCACTTGAGATGCCTCCACCCCTCAGCCATTGTGGGTGTCGGAGGAGACAGGCTGATACTCTAAGTTAACAAATCTTTGTAAATAAGATTTCTGTCATAGCCATTTGTATACTTATTTCCTTATCTACCTTCTGTCTTTCAACTAAACTGTACTCTCCGTGGGGCATCCTATCAAGGAGCTGTTGTGCTATAGAATTCTGAAGTACTAGTCACCTGGAAGTTAGGCAACAAATAGTTATAAACGAATAAATGCAAGAACAGCCTGGAAAATGTGCTAGTAGATGCGCTAAATGAGCCGAGGAACCACCTTTTTCAGTTAGGAGGGGCTAATGCAAATTAAGTGACAACCATTTGGCAGGAAAAAAAAAAAAAAAATCCGGACAAAGAAACAGAGCTAATGTGTCAGCAGCAAGTCTCAGGGCACTCAAACCTTCCTCAAACCCAAAGGAATGTTTAGGATCACACCCCTAAGGCTCACAATGATGTGACGTCCAAATGCAAGACTGCTTCAAGGCTTGAGTCTGCTACTACCTACCTTTCCCAAAACACCTACATCAGGGCAAGAGGACCTGACCGAGGGACCGGAGGAGGAGACTGGGAGGCAGTGGGGCCAAAATCACCTTGCTGACAGCGTCTGGTGCCGCACAGAGGACGAACAAAAGATCTCAAGTTCGAAGACCTGAGCAGGGCTTCGCGCGTGGCAGTCAGTATGCCCTGCGCTTACCTGCGAGTGCACGGCTTTGTGCTGCTCCAGGCTCACCGCGTGCCCGAAGGTCTTGCCGCACATCTCGCAGGCAAAGGGTCTGGTGCCGCTGTGGGACCTGCGCACGTGGACCTCGAGCCCGTGCGGCGTGGAGAACACCTGAGACGGGTGGGGCCGGGGAGAAGGCCGCTGAGAGGGGCCGCCGGGAGCGGGCAGTGGCGGGACGCGGGCCGGGGACGCTGGCACCGGGCTGCCAAGGCTGGGCGCGCGGGAATCTCACCTTGCTGCATTTGATACACTTGTAGGAGCCACCGCCCAGCAGAAGGCGGGTGCACAGCAACTCAGATTCCACCTTGACACCAGCACCCTTTTCCGCGTGTAGCTCGTGGCCGCGATCCGGGTACAGCCGGCCAGCCGCTGCCGTCGACCGCTCATACAGCCCGGCCGCAGCAGATCCAAAGTCGCCATAGAGCCCCAGGCCCACGCCACCGCCAGCGCCACCTCCTGTGCTGCAACTTCCTGGGGCTCCGGCCCCCGCGCCGCCTGCAGCCCTCTCTGGGCCGTAGAGCGCGGCCGGGTGGCCAGGCTCCGGTGTGCGCTCGCAGAAGAGACCGAGGCTGGGGCCGCGTTCCAGAGCTGTACAAGGCCGGTAGCTCTGCACCAGGTTCCGTAGGTCAGAACCCGTCAGGCCACTCCATGAGTACGGCTTGAAAGGCAGAGGGAAGGGTTGGGCTTCGTCCAGCGACTGACACATGGATTTCTCTGACGCTGTAGAGCACAGGAGGGTGTCAGGTCAGATTTAAGCAGGGCGGAGCCGGGTGCACCGAGCATTACCAGGCGCCCAACATTTGTAGAACAGTGCGAGTGCGGGTGCCACGCAAAGTTCCAGGGGCGCTCCGGGGTAAAACATAGCCAGGACACTGGGGCCTCGCGGGTCAGTGGCAGGGTAGCTAACTGATGGTTAAAATGATAGCAGATAGAGAGAAAGGTAAATTCTGTTGGAGGGCCTCGGAAGTCCTCGCCGTTGGCGGGATCCGAGCACCTGGAGGTCCCATAAAGGACAAGGCGCGTCTAGAACAAAGAGTTGAGCTATGCGGGAGGAGAAAGCACGGTTTTTTAGTCCCTCATTAGGGCTCTTGGGCAGAAGGCCCAGACATCAGCGCCAACACTCTCCTAAGCCACTACATGTTCACAATCAATCGGTTTTTTTTCCCGGACCGATGATGCAGAAGGGAGAGGACCCGAACTACTGAAGACGCATATGTCCGAAAAGACCTCAAGGTGTTAAGATCCTCAAAGTTAAGTGCCTAGTGTAGGTAGCAAAGAAATAGCGGGAAAGGGGTGCCGAATTCTCTCCAACCCTATTCCTATTATATTTTGATGGAGTGGCAGGGGGACGAATTTCTCAGAAAGAATGACTTTACAATTGAAAAGATTTAGTCAACATCTTCAGGATAAGCTTCCTGAATCCTGCTGCACCCTTCCACGTGAACTTGGCTAAAACTAGTAGATTTGTTCTCTTCCCTTCCACATCTCCCCCTCTCTCTCTCACACACACACTCCAGTCCAGGCTGACCAATGTAGTGAGAAGCTGCAACCTGATTTTCAGACAGAAGGGTTCTGGGGGTGCCCTGTTCTCCATGGGGGGTGTCATACACAGCCAGAAAGACTCCTCCACTTGCTGGAGCTGCAGGTCTGATCAAGTCAACTCACTGAGTGTGGGATTGGTGGAGATGATCTTTTAAAACTAATAAATATAATCTGGAAACAACTCGCCTTGGCAGAATTGGGCTGGTCTGCTCCTTCCTTACTCCGACCGTCCAGGACCCGAGTCCTGCCCCCACCCAACGTGCAGCCCCCCCGGGTGCAGGAAACTCTACTGCTGGCTGGAAATGAAACCCAGTAGGCTGGTCCCGAGGCTGGGCCATATTGGCAGAACGAAAAATGAAAGAAGCCCCCAATCTGTGCCTGTGAAGACCGAGCAGGGAGCTGAGATTTTGTTCACCGACCCCTGTCTTCCACTTGGCGCCCAGCTCAGTCAGGCTGAGACTACCGGGTCTCCATTTGTTTGGGTTCCGAGATCTGGGATCGTAATATCTTTAAACAAATCAATTCTGGTCAAAAAAACAAACAAACAAACAAAAAAAAAATCAAAAAACAAAAAAACACCACAACTAAACGTTGGAGTAGCCAGTGGAGATATCTGCTTTGTTTTCTCTCACCGGTTAGCTCCACGCAAACGAATGCAAACTACCTGCAGCCAGGGTTCCAAAGCCTTAAAAGTAGACAGCGGATTCGGGGTGGTGATGGGGCAAACTGTTTCAATCGCAGAACAGGCTGATGCTTCCCCCATTGGGACCCATCCCTCACGAATAAGTTCCCTCCTCCGGGTAAGACTCCGTTGCCATTTTTGCATTTCGGCGCCCAAGATCGCGCCAGTTCCCAGCTCAATGCTGGGTTTCCCGGCCCCTACCACAGAATCTCCCAACGGCTTCCTACCTGGAGACACTGAGGGTGAAGGAGGCCTCCAAAAATCCTCAAACTCCGAGCTCCGGTCGCAGACGCTGCCCTCGCAGCTGTCCGGAGACGCAGAGGCTCTGTCCTGGGCCTCGATCAGTTGAGACTCAGGGGACAAACGGTCCCCGGGCTCCGCCTTCCCCTCTCCTGAACTCGAAATGCTGTCTGCGGAGAGGAATCAGGAGAGGAATTAGGCTGAGCCCGGACGAGCTTGCGGGTTCTGAAATGGTGCCCTGCAAGACCGTGGCACCCGAGCGTCCTCCTCTATCCACTCCGATCAGACCAGAAACCCTCTTGGATCCGAAAGCTGTCTCAGGAAGGTCCTGGCACCTAGACAAGCTCATGAGGAATCACAACAGTAGGAAACAAAAAAAGACAACAAGGCGGGTATTGGGGTCGCCTCCCCGGGTTCCCAAGAAATGATGAGGCAGGGTGCAAGGTTGGTGTCCCAGGGAGTTGCCCTGCCGGGTCCCGCGCGCCTCGCACCTGTTCGGCCTGGTGCTGGTACATTCTCCAAACGGGGGGAGTAGTCTGGTCCCGGGGAGCGTGGTTGGTGGTAGCTGTGAGCCTTCTTGCTCTTTACGAGAAAAGAGCGCGGCATGGTGGCCCAACGCTTTCCCCACTCCTTTCCAAATGTTCCTATAGCCTCAGTCAGCCCACGGTCACTCCAAGTGTTCCTTCAGCCCCAGCAGAGACCTGAGTTGAAGGGAAAATCGGGTGGAAACGCGAGTCAGCACCCTCCGAGGTAGGGGACTGGGTACCGAGGCAAAGGGAGAACGCTAGCCAGGGAGGAGCAAAGAAAGCCCGTGGGAGGAGGGGCCTGGCACCCCCCCCCCCATGCACAACGCTCACCAGGTGGCACTCGGACAGGTGGCGCGAGCCCTGTCCGCTCCCGGCACTGCCACAGCTCAGTGGTAAAACTTGTCCCAGGGCCCTGGCTCAGGCCCCTTTCCTCTGCTCTGCCCACGCCCCCGGCCCCTCCCCTTCCTTACTAAAGCTCGCTAGTGCAAACTCTCTGGAGAGCCATAGTTCCCAACCAGTCCGTTACTCCAACTCGACCACCCACTGCCTGCCTATTTGGACCGGGAGAGCTGGAACACGTGGGTCAGTAAGGGCCGAGGGTGAGTCAGTGGTCGAGGACCCGGAAGAGGCCAAGACTTCCAAGAGCCCACTACAAACTGAAGTGAAAGAGGGGCAGAAGCGGGGCGCCCTGGGTTGGACTGAAAGACAGGGTTGGGAGGGGGACAGCAATAGGACTACTGCAGGCAACTGAGGCCAGAGAAGGGAGGCGGGAGGGCAAAGGGAAAGGAAGGTGACGCGGTGGTGGAGGGGGTGAATGCAAAGGGTCAGCCTCTGTCCCGGGAGAAACTAGCATCCGGGTGATCTTGCTCACCACTCACTCACACAGGGAAAAGTTTGTCTCCAAGTTGAGGGTGCGGTGGTCATCCGCCACGGCTGCAACCGTTACAAGTCACCATAGACAATGGAGGCCTAACCTCGAAAACCAGGTCCTGGGAAATAGCACTTTCCCTTCTGCTCCCCCCAAATCTTGTCCTAGTGATGTCGAGACCAACCTGGGCGTGCTGAATGGGAACCGCGCAGCGTCCTAAGTTCATGGAGCATCGATGGCTTAACGGACAAGAAAGACAACTGAGCGTGCCGGCTGTGCTGGCCGTGGACAGAAAACGAGGGTCCGGGAGCCAGCGCAGTAGGGAGCTAGCTGTCTGCTGCGTCGCTCTCATTAAACCCCAATCAGTTCACCTAATCTCGGGTCGAAACCGGAGCCCGGCGGGGAGGCGGGGCGGCGACTCCAGCCTGGCTAGCGGCGGGCTCCGGGGGCGGAACCCCGCGGCCCAGGAGTCTGGGGTAAACGAATCTGTCTTCCTTTCTCTGCGAAGGCGATGGGGGCCGGGTTCTCAAGACAGCTGTAACTTTTACGGGCAGAGCGGCACTAGCAAGCCTCAGCAAGTTCAGAAACCAGGGCGCTGGGGACTCCATGCCGGGGCAGAACTCCTTGGGCTAGGGCTTTGCGCGGTTGAGACTGCAGAACTCGCAGCCGTTCCGTTCCCGGGCATGATGCAGGTCACTAGGACTGTTGGTACGTTCTCTACGCAGAATGAGTCCTAGAGAACTTGGTCCCTGGCAGTGCACTCACCCTACTCCAGATCATCTTCCTACTATGTTCCCTTCCCCAGAGGAGTGAGAATACGCCTAGGAGAAATAAGTCTGGAACTTGACGCGGGAATCCCATTGACGTTTCCCGCGATCTAAGCGCCAGAATGCTTAAAGGGGTGAGGGTGCTGCCTGCCTCCATTTGGGATGGCTCCCTGGGCTGGGGTACTGCAGCTTCAGTTTTTCCTGCACAATGTGCTCGTACAATTAGATGCCACAAACGCCAAAATAGATAGATAGATAGATAGATAATTTTAAAATCTCTAAAAACAAAAAACAAACAAACAAACAAACAACAAAAAAAAAAAAAAAAACATGAAACTTGGAGGAAAGGAAAACAGGGTGAAGTCGTCCCGAGGGCCTCCCTGTGGCTTGGCCAGAAGCAGGACTGGTGGAGAGCAGAAGTGATGTCTGCTCCCGCGCTGGATCTGGCACAAGGTAGACACAGAGGAGGCCTCCTCACCCGGACCACAAACTCGCGCCTCTCTCGCACCCTAGCTAGCTTGCTAGTTGTGGGGGTGGGCGTGAAGGGGCGGTGGATTCAGGTAGGAGGTAGTAGGGCGAAGAGGTGAATGCGTGGGAACACAACCTCAAGCTGCAGCTGGAGGCCAGGGGCGGGGCGGGTCCCTCAGCTCACGCCGGCTCGCCGGGCCTCTCTTTCCAGTCAAGGACCGGGAAGGCGGGAGCTGAAGAGGGCTAATCCAGCGGCCTCCCGAGACCAGCTGTCGCTGTCTCCCCACCTGATGTTTCCTTCCCGGGAGGGGAATCCCACTCCGCTGACCAACCACCAAACCTATGGCGCTCGCCCCCCTACTCCAAATTCCCAGCCCCACTACGCTGGTGGCGCCCGAACCCAGCAGCAGGAGCTCTGGCAACTCCCACACAGTGCCGGCAGCAGGTGGGGACCCGCCAGCGCCCTCTGGTCGCCCCCGCAGTATCAGTGCCCTGCCAGTCTTTGTGGCCACCCCCACCAGGGCAGGAGGCGCAGAAGAGGTACAGCAAACCTACCTGCGGGGTCAGGGCGCGGACACACGAGTTTTCAAACTGAATCTTGCTTTCGGGAGAGACCTTTCTGTCTCTTTCTCTCTTTCTCTCTCTCTTTTTTTTTAATCTCCTTCTGAGCTCAGCCCCCAAAACCACAAGCTTCACTTCCTGAGCGTTACAGAGTAGCTCGCTAGCCCTCTCAGACCTATCCCCCAACCCCTAGTTGGGCGGAGGGGCGCGCTCCTCCTTTAAACAAGTGGTCCCGAGGAGGCCTAAGGATTTTTCTAGCCCGCTTCCTGGACGCCCTTTCGCGGACCTCCCCATTCCCCCTCCCCTCTGTGGACCAGCGGGGGATGGAGGAACACAGAGGTCCCGTCACCCAGGCACTAGAAATGACTAGAAAGAAAATTGAACTATTCTTGGCTCCTGGGAGACTTCCGCAGCGAGAAGTCCTACAGATTCGATTCAGGACACAGATTGCCTGGAGCGGCGGGAGCCAGGGGTGCTCCGCTCGGAGGAGGCCTCCTGCTCCTTTGGCCGTGGGCACCCCCCCCCCCAACCCCGCGGTCTGCTTGGGCTGCACGCCCCCCCACCCCCGAATCCGGCATGAATCACTGGCGCGAGGAGCCGCCGGCCTGGAGCCCAGCGAGTGGCCACGGCGTCCGCAGAGCGAAACCTGCCTCGGGGCCCCGAAATAGCTTGTTGTGGAAACACTTCGGGATAAATACGCCCAACGAGGCTGAAAATACCTTGACACCCAATCCGAGAGGTTTGCTCATTTCCCTTCGGATTTAGGTAATGGTTAAATTTGGAAGAGGTGGGCGAGCGCCGAGCCCCCGGCGGAGAGGGCCCTGGCGGCGCGTCCAGCGGGCGCCCGGCGGGACCGGTGGGCGCGCCTTCCCAGAGCCGAGCTTACCAGGCACTCCGCCGGGTCTGCTCAGCCTTTTGCTAATTTCCGGTGGTCCGAGCTGCGAAATTAAAGGCCACCCGGGAGAGAGCGCGCGGGGGCAGCGAGGACCGCTGCTAGGCTCACCCCGCCTTGCTTGGCCAAGGCTAGGACAGCAGACCTCGAGCGCGCGTTCTGCCACCTCCTGAGGCTGTACCCCAGCACCTGTCCTTTGGGGAGCAGGGAAGCGCCATTATAGCACAACCCTAATGATTATTGAAAAGTAAACTTTTCGCTTGGATTGTATGTTTCCTGAGTGTAGGCACTGGATGTTCATCATGTCCACGGTAGGCTAACCAGTGTCTATACTAAGTAAATAAATGCGTGGAATAAATTAGTTCTATTAATAGAACAGGGGAAAAAAAAAAAACCCTCAAAACTTCACCCATAACCAAATTAACAAACAAATACAGTGATCTTCAGTGTTTGTCGAGATACATAGTGTGTGGCCTACCTGTGTATATTCAAAGCCTCCATACATACAGCCTTTCCTGATATGGGTGGATATTATTGTGATCACGTTACTTTTCTAAGTGAATTGAGTTGGATTTTCATCATTATTTCATGCACAATAATTCTCCAATATCAAACACTGAAGGAAGGGGGCGATGCACCCAGTTCTTGCAAAATAACCACCATATTTTGTTTTGTTTTGTTGGTACTGAGTATTGAACCCAGGGCCTTGCACTTGCTCAGTAACCACTGAACTACACCCTCAACCCCATGGCATTTTTGACCAGTCCAAAATTATTATGAGACCAAAAAGCCCTTAAAGCCCTTCTCTATAAAATGATCTTAAATTATTTTTATTTTGCATTGTAAACACTAAAACTAGTGGAAAATATTTAGTTAGCATTGTGGTGCTCCAAGCATGTTTTAATAAGTTAGACATTTTGTTCACAATGGCCTGTGCCTCTACTGTATGACAAGAGGCATATCTAATTGCTTAACTATTCTCCTTGCATTGTTTACTTGCTCAACATACTCTTTCTTTATAGATAAATGCAGAAGTAAGCAATCTCAGTCAGAAGAATCACGAATACCCAAACAGATGAATAGAAATTAAGCTCATTCTATTTGTTTTATTTCTTATATGCTTTGCCCTGGCTTGAAGTGTAAAAGTCTCAAAGTAGTCCCAAAGCAAATCTCTGCCTTCCATCCTGTTCAATAGAAGAAAAGAAGCAGAGAGTTAATAAATAATAAATAAGATGAAATGAAATTTCTTATTAATCAATTTATAGAGATTTGCTTGCATATTAGCAAGTTCAAAGTCAAAATTTCTTGACAAGATGCTGTTGAACTATTTTGTAGTTTAGTGAGTGCTGTTTTTTTAAAAACCTTCATTTATTTATTTATTTATTTATTTATTTATATGTGTTGCTGAGGCTCGAACCCAGAACCTAGAACCTAGGCGAGTGTTCTACCGCTGAGTCACAACCCCAGCCCCCTTGAGTGCTGCTTTTAAAGTGTCAGAAAATTTGGGGGAAACTATGAAAGGAGCAAACCAGCACCTTAAGTAGTGTCAGCTTAGAGTAAATCCCTTTCCTTTAGATTAAATTGGGTCAACTTGCTTTCTTTTGCCTTAAAGAGCCTCTTGGCATTTTTCTGGGTTTGCAAAATAAAACTGAGAACTGAGACAGGGATACTCAGACAGGAGCAGGTGGGAGGCAGATGACATTGAATCCCCCTTTCTATCTTTTACATTTTGAATCATGTGGATCCATAACTAATTTGAATAAATAAATATACATGAAAATATTTAATTTGAGGTCAGGACATCTGTTATATATATAGTATTGAATTGTGATTCCTATACTTGGGAGAGCACAGAAGAAAGATAAGAAGACTATGGGGAGACTCTACCCCCACCCCATATTTCCTTGTAACTGAAATAAATCTACTGGTAAGCAGTGGGTACATATGGGTCATAATTTTATATAAAAGGGTTTCCCCCAAAATTAATTTAAATTTATTAATTTTTAACAATTTAGTAATAGTTTCTAAGTAACAATAATAATATATTTGTAGATGTGTAAAACCGAATTACCTCCTCCTGTTGTAAATATTTCCAAGCTCTCACCTGTTACCCATTTATTTCAAATAGCATCTCATAGATAACAATTTCCCTTCAACAAAAGATACAAGACATTTTATTTTATTTTATTTTGATACTGGGGATTGAACTCGGGCACTCAACCACTGAGTCACATCCCCATCCCTATTTTGTATTTTATTTAGAGACAGGGTCTCACTGAGTTGCTTAGCATCTCATTTTTGCTGAGGCTGGCTTTGAACTCAAAATCCTCCTGCCTCAGCCTCCCAAGCTGGGATTACAGTGAGTGCCAACACACCCTGCTACAGGACATTTTTAAAAAGAATATTAGGATATTAGGATAAAGAATATTAGGATATTAACAACAGGATATTAGCAGTTTTTTTAAAAAAATAAATAAAGATTTACAGTTAGGATCATTGTCCTATTGGGGAAGGCATAGGAAGAGAAGATGATCCTGAAACCCCAGAGAGGGACAAAACTCCCATTTCACTCAGCATTTATTTCTATAACATTTGCCTCATTTGATCTCAGTGTTGTCACCAGGAGTGGAAACAAAACAAAACAAACAAACAAACAAACAAAAAAGAGTTCAGGCCTTTTGAAGACAATTAGATGCTGGATGTGTTAGTCAATCTCTGTTCTGCCAGTACTAGATTTGTGACATTGGATAACTTAACGAAACTCTCCCAGCCTTAGTTTCTCACCTGGAAAGTCAGAATGCCAGAACCTACATTGTAGAACTCTGAAGCTAAAGACAGAGTGTCCCAGTTTTTTTTTTTTGTTTTTTTTTGTTTTTTTTTTTGGGGGGGGGGGAAAGATTTGATTATATTTGAAAATACTGGGCTGGGTTGTGTAGTGGTAGAGTGCTTGTCTAGCTCACGAGGCACTGGGTTTGATCCCCAGCACCACATAAAAAAACTAAATAAGGGCTGGGATTGTGGCTCAGTGGTAGAGCGCTTGCCTAGCATATGTGAGGCACTGGGATTGATTCTCAGCACCACATACAAATAAATAAAATAAAGGTCTATCAACAACTAAAAAAACTATATAAGCAAAATAAAGGTATTATGTCCATCTACAACTAAAAATATAAAAATATTTTATATTTTGAAAATATATATTTGAAAAATTAAATATTATATATAATATGTAAAGAAAGAAAAAAAAATAAAACCCTGTAAAACAACTCTCCAGTATTCTTACTCTGTTCTTGAGAAAACTTATATCATAGATATAACTGTACTGTGCTTTTCTTACTGAGTATAATAATATTTTCTATTTATTCTTTTTGTTTTTATTTTTATTTAATGGAACATAGCTATTTTTATGTTAAAAGCTACTTAAGAATTATAACATTGGGGTTGGGGTCATAGCTCAGTGGTAGAGCTCTTGCCTAGCATATGTGAAGCACTGGGATTTGATTCTCAGCACTACATAAAAATAAAGGCTCATTGACAGCTTAAAAATGTTTTAAGAAAAGGATCATTACATCAAAAAATTAATGTCTGACTGTTATGTCTTTATCAGTTAAAAATAAATTTTAAGCCAGGCACTGTGGTGATCCCAGTCACTTGGGAGGCTGAGGCAGGAGCACCATAAGTTCGAGGCTAGTCTCTGCAACTTAGTAAGACCCTGTCTCAAAATTAATAAAAAGGGTTAAGAGTGCAGCTCTGTGGTATAACACCCTGGGTTCAATCCCCAGGACCCTCTACTCCCCAGTATTTTTTAAACCATGACTCTCATCTTCCTTGATTTTATAATATAACCCTTCATCATTTTCAACTGCTGTTAAGAAAGATTCTATCAAATAGATTACTATGATTTACTTAGTCACTTTTGTCTTAGCATTTAGCTTGGTTTCATTTTTTTTACTATTTTATGTAATGCAATGAAAAATTTTCTGGATGTAGTTTTCCCCACCTTTTTCTTTTTTGTGGTTCTGGGGATTGAGCCCAGGGCTCTGCATATACCCCACATGTTAAACTGTTTCTTTAGGATATATTCTTAAGAAGAAAGTGAAGATCCTAGATCCAACAATGGATATTTCCATGACCCTTGATACACACCAGAATAACTGTTTTGAACAGTATATTTGTCTAATGCATAAGCCAAGAATTCATATCACTTAATAAAGATCATAAAAATCAACTATGGAGGGCTGGGATTGTGGCTCAGAAGTAGAGCACTTGCCTAGCATGTTTGAGGCCCTGGGTTAGATCCTCAGAACCACATAAAAATAAACAAAATAAAACTATTGTGTCCAACTCAAAAATAAATATTAAAAAAAAAACAACTATGGAAAAATAAGACCTCAATTAAAGGCCAGATATAAAACTGATCTTATTTTAGTTCAAGAAGTACTTGTTACATAGTGGTCACACCCTGTCATATTGCCATGATTTTGTCTTCATAGTATTAAAAAGACTACTTCATTTTTGTCTTTGGATTAGTTGTCTTAGTGGGTATAGTCATATAGAAATAAGAATTTCACATTTTTCTAAATTGTATGAATTCAAGGAAAATAAATGCAAAGTGATAATCATGTGATGCTATAACTTAAATGTTAGTTGATATAATTGTCTCCCTTTTACTATTGCAAGTACCATACTATCAACATAATATTCAAGGGGCTGGGGTTGTGGCTCAGTGGCAGAGAGCTTGCCTAGCATGTGTGGGGCACTGGGTTCGATCCTCAGCACCACATAAAAACAAATAAACAAAATAATGGTATAAAAAATAATATTCAAATAACACCATAAGTCAGAATATGTTAGAATGGGATCATCATTTATGTAAAGTGGGTAAGGTTTTTTTAAAAATTTTATCAGCATATGCAAAAATTGGGACATGAGGTAAAGCAGAAATCTGGAGATAAGAAATTAATATGACTTATGGTATGAGTAAGATCTTATGTAAATATCTGAACCTTTCCAAGATGAAAAAAAAACCTTCTTTTAAAACATTTTAGGACTGATGTTTAGATCTTGTTACATTATAAAATATCTTACTATAACATTTTAAGTTTAAGTTTTTATATAAAGGATTTCAAATATCTGAAGAGGGATAGGACTGTTCATTTTGGTGTTCAGGGTTCAAATAAGAAAATTGTTAACCTCAACAGTTATGTATTTTTACGTTGTTCCTAGGAACAGATTGACTGAATTAAGTGTCATCTCGTGTGGGCTGCATGATATGACTCTTGATAGAAACATACCCAGTGTGAACTTTTATGGAAAAAAAAAAAAAAGGAGTCGATTTTACTTAGTGAATGGAAAATTTTGCAAGAGAGAAAACGTGAAATCATTTTACTTTTGAGTTTTTCATCATTTCCTCCAGGATGTTTAGTGATTATTAACCCTAACCCAGATGAAACACTTGACTTAAAACAATAGAGCCTATATATTGTAACTGAAAAATTACTTGCAAAACTCACCTTCCCTCAAGGGAATGTCTGAGCCTACCCTAGAAGAAAGGTGGGTATCCAGGTTCCTGGGAACTTCAGGCCACTGCGGTCAGCACTGGTCCACATGACGCAGGGTGTGGAAGACCGCCCACATGAATTCCCCTAGGCTTGCCCTAAGAAGTAAACCCTGGAGAAAATGACAGCATAACTGGTGGCAAAAAGATGTAGCCCACTGGGTGCTTCAGCTCTATCACTGTCCTGGGCCTCACAAAGGAGAAGAAAAGCCTGGGAGTTCTCCAAGGTAGGCATTCTGGTAATTTCTGTTTCAAAGGACACCTGTAGTTTAAGAAGCCGTGGTTCATGTACTGAAACATTACATAATACCCCATATGTATTTTATGTCTTTTTTTTATCAGTCTTAAAAAAAAGAAAAACAACCCTGTTTCTGATAGCCAGCACCTTTTCAAATTCAACCAAATCTGTTTATTCAAAATCTTGTCTCTTTCCACCCAACCATACTGCATCACAAAGTGGAAAAGCCTTGAGTCAAAAAGTATGTGCCTGTCATAGGCTTGAGAAGAGAAGAAGATGGGGTTGAGGGAGGGACAAATTCTCTCACCTCCTCCTGCTGCAAGGCTTCAACCCATTACTCCAGCAGTGTGGGCTTATCTGGCGTATTCCTCATCAGAAGGTCAGAAAACAACAGGATTAAAATGGCTGAAAACAGCAATAGCCTATATGATGGGACTTTTGCAAAGTAGAGAAAAGAAAAAGTAAAAACATACCATCATATTCAGTATCTTTATTATTACTGGCCAGTTAGATCACTTCTCCTTTTTCCCTACTGCAAATTATGCTGTGATTTTTTTAACTGCACTTGTTTTTTTACTGAATGTAGGATTTTTTTTTTCTTTATCATTGTCAGAGTGATTCTGGATCAAAGGTTAGGAACCTTTGAAGGTCTGTGAACACATATTGATGAATTATTTTCCTGAATGAGTATAATAATTACACCCCTGTACAAAAAAAAAAAAAAAACTATGTTATCATTAAATTATAATGAAAAGTTACTGAGTAGAGTATAGTAAAGTCCTGGGTGCTGAGCCAGACTTTTAGAGTCTGGAAATTCTGGCTCTGCCATTTACCATCCTTAGACAAGTTCCTTAACCTCTCTGTACCTTGGCTTCCTCATCTGTTAAACATGGATACAATAATAACACCTCACTCACACTTGCCCAGATCCAATGAGTTAATAGGTTTAAAGCATAAAGTAGGCATTTATTACCTGTTAGTTATTATCACTACATACTAGACACGGTTGGAGGCCCTTTCATACATCATCTCTAACCATCCCAATGAACAGCTTGTGGATTCAGAAGGGGTTTCCTTCCCTGATACCACAGCCAGAGAAGCCCAGAGGCTCCCCTAGCTGTAGATCTTCAACCCTTTGCAGGAGTCTGATCTCAGCACCTACCAGAGAGTTTTGTGTACTTGGGATAGCTACTAAGACTTGCCATAAAGCATTTTAGTATGGATTTCTGACATTCCAAACAGATTCGAGAGACTCAGGCTCCCTTCCTGAGTTCCTGAGCCTCATTTCCCACACTTGTGGTTCCTGGGTGTTAGTCAGATTTTGTTATTTGACCAAAATACCTGACAAGAACAACTTAGAAGAGGAAAAGTTTATTTTGGCTCATGATTTCAGAGGTTCGGTCCATGGTGGCCGACTTCATTGCTCTGGCCCATAGGTGAGGCGAAGCATTGTGGCCAAAATATGTAGTGGAGGAGAGCTACTCAGCTCATGATGGTTGGGAAGCAGATAAAGGAAAGGGAAGGGCTTCAGGGAAGATAAGTCCTTCCAGGGCATATCCATGGTGACCCACCTCCTCTAGCCATACCTCCCCACTCACAGTTATCACCCAATTAGTCCATTCAAATTAGAATGGGCTAACTAGGTTATTGTTTTCACAGTCCAATAATTTCACCTCCAAACATTCCTGTGTTACAACAGGAGCTTTTGGAGTATACCTCATATCCAATCCGTAACACTGGGCTTTCCAAGGTCACTTCCTATGATCACAAATTGTGTCTCCATCAAGCTGAGCAGTTCATCTGGGCTAACACTGGTAAAGCACCAGAGGACTGTTGCCTCTTCTTAAAATACTCTTAACTGTTTGTCATCAGGTAGAGACCAACTTCTCAGTAAGGGCCACCATGAGTTTTCATTTGAGCTTCATTTAAAGCACAAGTACACACACACACCACAGCCACCCGTGTGCACACAAAACCCACTCTTCACTGAATAGAGAAATAGCAGGGTTTCTGTGCAAATCAAAGAAATACTTGTGTGCCTAATAGCCCTTTGTTCACTAGTGGAAGAGAGAACATCTTGGTGGTGACAAGGAAACTCTAGGGATGACACCAGGACAGACTGTGTGGAGGATGCCAACACAGGAGTGACTGGTGTAGAGACTGAGCTTAAAAGCAGCCACAGAGGCCTGAGGGATGGGAAGACTCAATCCTGGCACTGTGTCCCAAATGAGGTCAGGGTTTGGACTCAATTGCACAATTTAATTCAATTCAACAAATATTTACTGAACAGTGAATGCCATGCATCATGACAACTATAGAGCATGGGATATGGAATCTCTGCTCTCCTTCAACCCACTGAGAAGTGAATATATCAGGAAAACTGAATAAAGGATAGAGTAAACAAACGAAGAATATTTTCCCCCTCCCAGGCCTTTGAGATGGCTGTCTGGCCCCAGACACAGCACTTTCTTTCTTTTTTTAAAAATATTTTTTAGTTATACATGGACATAATATCTTTATTTTGTTTATTCATTTTTATGTGGTGCTGAGGATTGAACCCAGTGCCTCACATGTGCAAGGCAAGTGCTCTGCCACTGAGCCACAACCCCAGCCCACAAGCCCTTTCTTTTGACAAGTTGGCACATGTCATAGTTTCGGATACATATCTGAGGCTCAACTAAGATGAGGCTGGAGTTAGGATTCTGGAGGATTAACATATTCTATCAACTGCAGAAGAATATGATCTGCTTTTTGCACAAAGATGGTTTGCTTCTGATTTGGGAAGCATTTGGCAGTTTAGATTTTAGAAAGGAGTATGGGTGTGGCATATCCCATGATGTTTCTATATCCAAAACTTCAGCGTTTTTGCTAAGAAAAAAAATCCCTCCCTCACTCCTTTCTGACACTCCATTTCTTTTAAATATTATAAAGTTGAAATAAGCTACTATTAACTATTCTTGGTACCAAGATCAGACATATCTCTCTGGGATCCTGAGAACTAGTTATAATGATAAAAGAAAATAGTGTTCTTATCCATCCTTAGAACAAAAGTTGCTATTTCTCATAACACTTAATATACATTGTCGATGTCACACAAAAGTACAACTTGGTAAAAACTATACTTTGGGAAACTATGGCACTGTCTAGCAAGGAACCAGCTGTCTACTGATCTGGTTTAATCCATGGATATGTTTTAGACTAGACCATCTGAAAAAGTGCATAACCTGATGCATGCTTCAAATCCTCCCTGAAAATTACTTCTCCCTACTGAGTTTTTAATAAATATTGGATGACAAGATGAGATTATACTCCTAGCTAAATCCTGGAATGCAGCCATTCTATGTTTTCTAAATTCAGACCCATATGTCTTAATAGACAGTTTAAGGGTAAAAACCTATTATGAAAGCTGATGTACTTGAGGACAGCTGGCATGTAAAAGGTTTTCTCACCTACAAGGGAAAAACAAGGTCAGGTATAAGCTTTTCCCCAGGAAATTGTTTTGAGTCTGCATAGCACACAAATGAGACTCTAAAAGGTCACATCCATAGAATAGGACCAAAATAATAATTTCTGTAATACAGAAAAGGTTGATGAATAATCAATGAATCTCCAAATAATCCACGTAGATTCAACATTAGCATAATCTTAAAATTTTTTATTACTAATGCCAAAACAAAATCTTAAACTCCCTCAGAAATCATTGGTTCGAGTAGTGCTGCTTCCTGTCATACCCTCCAGGATTTTTGATTGATAGGAAGGTAATTAAAGTAAGTTTTGTAACATTGTTGTTTTTTTTTTTAAATAACTTTATTTTATTTATTTATTTTTATGTGGTGCTGAGGATGGAACCCAGGGCCTTGCACGTGTGAGGCGAGTGCTCTACCGCTGAGCCACAGCCCAAGCCCCTGGAACATTGTTATCTATAAACCAGTTTTTAAAAAATGAGAAATAGGGGTAGGAAGGATAGTATAATGAATAAGACAATACTACCCTATATTATAACTATATGACCAGTGGGATTCTACATCATGTATAACCATAAGAATGAGAAATAATACTCCATTATATATGATGTATCAAAGTGCATTCTACTGTCATGTATAACTAATTAAAACAAATTAAAAAATTAAAAAAAATTTTAAATGAGAATATCAAGTGCTCATCAAATGTATATTTATTTTACAAATATCAAATCCTTCCAAAAGTGATTAGTCAAAAGAATTTTTATCAGGAGCTTTGAGTTTGAGATAATAATGCTCTTATCTGCATAAACAGGAGTGGTCCTGCTTATTTAGAAATTTTTCTTTTGTTCAGATTCTTAAAAGTTCAGTGTAAGCATTGATAATTGGGATAGAAGTACAGAGTGTCTGTATTGAACTTGTACAGTTGGTCCCATAACCAAATCCTGCCAACAGACCCAAAGGCTGAGCAAGTTCAAAGTCAGGGGTGTAGCTCAGTGGTAGTGTGTTTGCCTTGCATGGGTAAGGCTGTGAGTCCAATCCTCAGGACCATAAATAAGTAGATAAGAACTATAATGTTGGTGTGTAATAGACAAATCATATCTAACGTTTGTCTCTTCCTTATGTGTGACATTAGCCTGAAAAACTTGCAGCATTTGTCTTCCTGTGCGTCACTTATTTCACTTAATAGTTTTTCATCATTAACTGACCAAGGTTTCCTTGGTGCCTAACAGCTCTTGACAGCATCTACTAGAAAGGCGATGCCCTCACTTACAATGAAAATAGTTAAGGCCTTCTACATTCAAAGTAACTTATTTAAAATTCAACTAATGATAAATCACCAGTCATTTGAAAGTTCTGTCACTTTATTCTTGTCAGTGCCCTGACCATCCTAATCTAATATCCAAGTTTGATGAACCTAGGACAGGATGCTCTTAGTTAAGCCAGAGAAAAGACAACTGTTTATGCAACTCATGGTATTCATTCTAAGGATGGTAAGAAACATAATAGCAATAATATATGTTATGACTACAATCTATGAAGCCATCTCTCAGAAAATAAATATCTGCTGGGTGAGAAGGGGCACACCTATAATCCCAGCAGCTCAGGAGGCTGAGGCAGGAAGGAAGATCGAAAGGTCAAGGCAAACCTCAGCAGTTTAGCGAGGCCCTATGCAACTTAGTAAGACCCTAAGCAATTTAGCAAGACCCTGTACCAAAACCTGTCCCCAAATAAGAAAAAGGTTGGGTGTGGCTCATCCCTGGGTTCAATACCTGGTACCAAAAAAAAAAAAAAAAAAAAAAATCCTCCAATACTCAATACCACAAATTTTAAATTAGAATGTTTTCAGTTTAGGGCTGGGGTTGGCTCAGCGGTAAAGCACTTGCCTGGCATGCCTGAGGCACTGGGTTTGATCCTTAGCACCACATAAAAATAAAATAAAGGTTATTGTATCCACCTACAACTAAAAAAAACCAAATATATATATATATATATATATATATATATATATATATATATATATTTTTTTTTTTTTTTTTAAAGGAATGTTTTCAGTTTAAATTAGCTTGTGTTAGCTGGTGTAGGGGGGCATGCCTGTAATCCCAGTGACTTTAGAGGCTGAGGCAGCCTCAGCAATTTAGCAAGTCCTTAAGCAACTTAATGAGACCCTGTCTCAAAATAAAAAAAGGCTAGGGATGTAGCTCAGTGGTAAAGCATCCCTGGGTTCAATCCCAATTTAAAGGCAGGGGCTACAATTTATTTCAGAGAGGTTCATGCCAACAATAGGGAGAAAATGACTAAAAACAGAACATTGATTAAACAGAGTAAAGAACATTCATAGACTTCATAGTCACTACAACATAAAAAAGTTTTTTTTTTTTATAAAAGCAGATCACTGAATGTATATACATAACAACTTTTGAAAAATAAACAACTAAATAAATCAAAAAATAAGAGAGGAGAGAAAAGACAGGAAATTAAAGAGTTATCCAGGAGTCCTCAAATCCCACTAATAGAATGAGAGAGGAAATAAAAACAAAAAAAGTAATGAGAAAAATGCTTCCCCAACTAGAAGATAAGTCTCCATACCAAAAAGGACCCAGTCAGGCAGCATCCAACACACTGAGAACAGTTTCCACATCACAGGACCTCATTTGAAATTTCAGAACACCAAAGATACTGGAAGACAGTGGGAAGTTTCTGCTAACTGATGCCCAAATTATCAATCAAGTTAAACAAAAATATTTTTTGGCTAGCAATGTTTAGTAACATTTAACTACCATGACCTACCTCTGGAGGCAACTGAATGATGTAGGTTAACTGTGCTTGTAAGGCAAATTTAGAGAAAAGCATGTAGTTCAGGAAATAGAGTTGTAACATAGGAGTGGGGTAAAGGGAATTTATAGTTTGATGGCAAGGGCACAGAAGACAGGGTGGAGCAGGAAGATGCAACTGAGATTATCTGACAGATTTAACTGTAGAAAATTGTACTGAGAACCATTTGGAAGGTATGAAAAGAAAACTAAGCAAATAAAAAATGATTAATAATGCCAAGAAAAATTTATATAAGATATGTAATTGTTGAGGGATCAGGGAAGCAGATAAAAACAACTTGGTTCTGTCAACTCACCACAATTATACCAATTTTGGGATTTACATACTCTTCCACTTCTTATTATGTAACTCCTGAGTGAGGTTTTCAGTAACTTGTAACTGAAAGTATCAAATACATCTCAATCACACTTCAGAGAGGAATAAGCTGAATAAACTGGACCTAGAATTTGGAATATATAATGAAGATGAGAAAAACTTCATCACTTACTAGCTCTATAGCCTTGGGTAAGTTATCTAAGCTCTTCCTGTTCCTTAATTTTCTTATATGTAAATTGAATATACTTATAGTGTTGTGAAGATTAAATTATTTAACATATTAAAAAGTATTTAGGCTCAGGGGTTGTGGCTCAGCATACAGCGCTTGCCTTGCACGTGTGAGGCACTGGGTTCCATCCTCAGCACCACATAAAAATAAAACAGAGGTATTGTGTCCACCTACAACTAAAAAATAAATACTTTAAAAAAAAGTATTTAGCTAAATGCAATGTGGTATCCCAGATTGGAGCCTAGGACAGAAGCAAAATGGACGTTAGTGGAAAAACTGGTGGACTCTAATAAAGTCTGTTATTGTACCATTATTAATGTCTTAGTTTTGACAAATGTGTAATGGTTACACATTATGAGAAGCTGAGTAAAGGATATATAGGAATACGGGTATATGGGAGTTTGTGTTATCTGTGCAACGTTTCTGTAAATTGAAAATTATTCCAACATAAAAGATTTACTTCTTTAAAATAATTTACTCCTACCTTTTACCATATCAAAAATGGTTTATCTGGGACTGGGGTTGTGGCTCAGCAGTAGAACACTGACCTAGCATGGGTGAGGCCCTGGGTTTGATCCTCAGCACCACATAGAAATAAATAAATAAAATAAAAAAGTATGATTACCTGGGGCTGAGGCTATATAGCTCAGTGGTAGAATGCTTGCCTTGCACCAAATGAGGCACTGGGTTCAATCCTCAGCACCACAATAAACAAACAAACAAACAAATAAATAAATGGTGTTGTGTCCATTAAAAAAATGCTAAAAAAGAAAAAGAAAGGTTATCTGGTCAGGCACAGAGGTGCACGCCTGTAATCTCAGTGACTCGGGAGGCTGAGACAGGAGGATCCAAGTTCAAAGCCAGCCTCAACAACTTAGCAAGGCCCTAAGCAACTTAGTAAGACTGTCTCAAAATAAAAAACATAAAAAAGGCTGGGGATGTGGCTCAGAGATTCAGCACCCCTGGGTTCAATCCCTGGTAACAAAAACAAAAACAAAACATAAAACCCCATCAACATAATAGATAAAATGGACTTCATCAAAATGAAAATTTTGTGTTACAAAGAACACCATTAAGAAAGTGAAAGACAACTCAGAAAAAAATATCTGCGAACTCTATATTCTGAATAGGAATTTGAATGTAGAATATATAAAGAATTCTCAAAATTCAACAATAAAAAGAGCAATTTTTAAAATGGGCAAAGAATTAAGTAGAAATTTCTCCAAAGAAGATACATAAAGAATCAACAGCACATGAGAAGATGCTCAATATCATTGGTCACTAGGGAAACTTAAATCAAAACCACAACAAGATAACTATCACTTAACACCCACTAGGAAGATTAAAATTAAAAAGACAGACAATAATATATATTGATGAGGATGTGGATAAATTGGATCATTACTATGAGATTATACAGTATTGCAGATACTTGAGTAAGCCTGGCAAATTCCTCAACATGTTAAACATACAGTTATGACATGGCCCAGCAATTCTACTTCTAGTCACATCACAAGGTGGTGAACATTTATATCCACACCAAAAAAAAAAAAAAAAAAAAAAAAAGTACAAGAATGTTCACAGCATCATTTATTGTCAGCAAAGAAAAGATAATAATGCAAGTGTTCATTAACTTAATGGATAGGTAAAATTTGGTATGCTCACACAATGGAATACTATTGAACAAAGAGAAAAGAAAAAAAAAGTAATGAAGAACTAATACATGTCACAACATAGAGGAGCCTCAAAAACATGCTAGGTGAATAGACAGAAGCCCATATAGTATATGATTCTACTTAGATGTATTGTCCAGAATAGGAAAATCCATGGAAACAGAAAATAGATTAGTGGTCGCCAGTAGCTGGGAGGAGGAACTGAGGGTGACTGCCAATGGGTATGAGGTTCATTTTGTGGAGTGATGAGAATTTTTTGAAATTAGATAGTGATGATGGTTGTGCAATTCTGTGTTTATACTGAGAACTATATCAATGTGCACTTCAAAAGGCTGTTTTATGGTATGTGAATAACTCATTATGAGTTATTATTTAAAAAATTACTGAAAGTAATACTTGGCACAGAATAAGTACTATGTTTTCAAATTCTGCTGCCTCTCAATTATGTGACTTACTTTAGCCAGTGAAATGTGCCTGAAGTGATGTGTATCACTTGCTGGCAGTGGCTTTGGGAGCCAGAGCTGGTTCAACATATCCCTTTTCCCTCTGCTGTAACAATCAGCAATGTCCACAACAGAAGGGAATTCATCATCCTAGAGGAAAAACCATGTAGAGCAGAACACTAGCCAGTTTGTGATGGACATGTAACACAAGAGAAATGCTGTAACCTATAGAGATTTTAGGGTATTTGTTACCACAGAATCACCTAGCACATCCTGACTGGTTCAAGGTATGATGATGGTGATGATGATTATATTTATATTAATGACTTCTACTATTGAAACCATTAGCAGAAATCAGAAAATAGAGATTCTTGTACCATCACCTCAAACAAAATATTTATGTGGAAGGCTGGGGATGTAGCATTGTGGCAGAGTTCATGCATAGCATGCATGAGTTCCTGGATTTGATCTCCAGCATTAAAACAACATCAAAACATTTATGCTGAAATAACAGTGGAATTATAGGAGTGCAGATGAGAAGTCAAGACAAAAGGAATGTTCAGATCAATAACTATATACTGAATGGCCTGTACTGGTTCTGGGGAATTTAGAGGTACATTACCCTCTTCACTTTTTAAGGAACTCAGCTGGTAATAATAGCTGACACTGACTAAGCACGTACTACCAGCCAACCCTTTTGGGCTCCAGTGCATACATTGTCTGTAGTCTCACCAAAGAATAGTTTGGTGACCAATAAGAAACTTCTCCAATTTGGACCCACAAATAAACAATTCTATTTTAGAAAAAAATTAGTGAAGTAAATGAAAGGTTGTGGGATCTGTTTAAAATAGCTACAGAGTGTCAGGGGCTGTGAGCCAGACCAAACAGCACACCTTCCCACACACCCCACTCGGGCCTGTGATTACTCAAATCCCAGCACTAGCCCTGCGAACTGCCCTCCAGGAACATCACTCCAAAATCCATAATGGGAAGATAGTTTTGCAGGAAAGGGCAGAATTGGACCTTCTTTATTTAATCTAAGAATTTACTAAGAGTTAACTGCAGGAAATGCACAAAATGTCTTTTCTTTTTTCAAGACAGGGTTTTGCTATGTTGCCCAGGCTGTTCTCAAGCTTCTGTGGTACATTGATCCTGGCGCCTCAGCCTCTCAGAGCAGCTGGGACTACAGGCGTGTGCCACCAAGCCCGGTTACTGAAAATTTTCTATTTATAAATTTATGCCTAACATCACAGCTCTCCATTGTGTTTTTTCACTACCTCACTTAGCAGTTTGCTTTTGAAGTTCTGACAATAGTTCAGCCAGACTGAGAGAGTCTGGGGCTGGCTCAGAGACTCCTTTAGGCTGAGCAGCATGAGCTGAATGGGAAGTTTATCTGGTGCTAAAGAGGCTTCAGAGATGAACATTTATTCATGCACCAACGGTTTTGAAACTTTCTGTTTGTAAATGGAGAGGGATTGGTTCAATTCTGTGCTCCAGTGACTGGCACAGGGCAGAAGCTGGACCTTAAGACATACAAATCAGAAGTGGCAAAGCAGATGAGTGGGGAATAAGATGCTATTCCTCCTTCCCATGATTCAGCCTGATTGATTAGGGAATTCCACACACCACTGTGCCTTGAGGGTAGGCACAATGAACAGTAGGACCAAGGAAGTGTACCTGGTCCAGACCTAGAAAGGGAAGGGGAGAGGTGACACCAGAGACCAGGTTTGCAGGAGAGGAAGAATCCCTTGGTGGTAGGGGAAAGAGATGAGGTTCAAGATGCAGTGAGTGGACTGGCTGCTCTGTTCTATTAGTTGTGGAGGGCTGTATGCATGGCAGTCTATTCCTCCCCAAAGCAGAGAGGCAAGGAACAGTTAGGAGTCTGCAGGTGCATCTCAACTGCCACAGCACCTCTCAGCCTTGGAGTCTCTCATGTGTACAGTATGTACTTCCTTTAAAAAAAATCAGATAAACAATATCTTTAAAAGTCAACCAGTGTCTTTCCACCTGACTCTGCTCTCCTGTTACTGAGGATGACCTCAGAGATCTTAAGCAGTCTCTGAAAAAGTGCCAGGCCTGGCAGCAAGGATGTGAGGATGTGGCAGATTTCTGATCTTGCCCTGGACATAGTAGCAGCTACCTTCTGAGAGCCAATACAAGAGGATTTTTAAAAGTTCTCTGGGCTTGAACATGCCCACTGGTTTAAGAAGCTTCATTTCCAGATGGGTTCAGTGTCACATGCCTGTAATACCAGAGGCTAGGAAGGCTGATGCAGGAGGATCCTGAGTTCAAAGCCAGCCTCAGCAACTTAATGAGGCATCAAGCATCTCAGTGAGACCCTTTCTCTAATATATATATATATATATATATATATATATATATATATATATATATATATATATATATAAATAAATGAAGGCTGGGGATGTGACTCAGTGGTTAAGTGCCCATGGGTTCAACCCCCAATATCTCTTCCCCCAAAAGTGCTTCATTTCCAGATATTCTTGGTAAAATCTAGAGTACAGTAGAGAAATAAATCCAATCAGGTGACTTTAGCATGTACATGAGTAGGTCATAGGATAAGCAAGAATGGGGCACAGTATACAAGTATGATGGCAGAGTCTATGGCCCTGCTCTGGTACAAAGGGTAAGGGCAATAGTATGGGCAGGAAGGGGGAAGGGACACGAGAGGGCCCTCCTCCAAGTTGGATGTTCTCTCTGAACTCCTGTGGCATTGCATCTGTACCTCTGTATCTCTCATCCTATCTGTGTGGATGGGAGTTGGTCTGGCTCATCTTTACCTCCTCAAAAGGGCCTGGTCGATGCCATGTGCTAGAGCAACGTTTTTCAGTAATTAGAGGTCTCTGGAGCTAAGCTGGCAGAATTCTGGGTTCCCCACTGACATTTGTATTTCACAGATGTTCTTTCATTTCAATAGTGAAGAAACTAAGGTGAAGTACTTTAATCTTTATTTATCCAACAAATATTTGTTGAGAACCAACACACTGTTATGAACACTGGAGATAGAGATAAAAATCTCTGCACTTTGAGTCTTGCATCCCAGTGAGGAGACAAGCTAAACAGATGAAGGTGTAAATTGCAAAGGAGGTCAGACAGTAATTGGTACTGAGGAAAGGCAAGCAGGTGATGATACTTTGTATCAGAGAACCAAAGGAGAGAGGGAGCCAGCCTTGTGGGATATGGTAGCTGGTGTCAGGAAGGGCAAGGACCTGGTAGGGTGTCACCCAAAGAACAGCATGAAAGCCATGACATTCTGAGATTTGTCCAGGTTTAGTCCACACAAAAACTGAGTACCAGAACTCTATGCCTCAGCAGTTTTTTATTTCATAGGCATTGTGAAATTTATAACTCTTCAGGTTTTACTTCTTTTTCCCTTCTGAGTCTCTTTTAAAAAATCTTTCGTTTGTAAGTCGAATCTAAGTCTTAATATGCTTAGTATTTATTATTCTAGGTTAATAATTTCTTTTGTTTAGTTGTAGATGGACACAATACCTTCATTTATTTTTATATGGTGCTGAGGATTGAACCCAGAGACTCACATGGGCCAGGCATGTGCTCCACCACTGGGCTACAACCCCAGCTCCCATTTTTCTGATATAAGGTCTATTTTGTCCAGACTGGCCTTGAACTCCTGGGTTCAAGTGAGCCTCCTGCTTCACCCTTCTGAGAAGCTGGTACTACAGGTGTGCACTGCTGTATCTGACAATAATTTCTAAGCGCACAATTCAGTGGCACTAAGTACATTCAGTGTTATTTGCAAGTGGAACCTACAATGTGTCTACCTTATTTCACTTAGCATAATTCTTTAAAGGTTCACCCATACTGTTATCATGTATCAGAATTTCATTCCTTTTAACCGCTGTACAGTACATATAGATGTTATTTACCCATTCATCTGTCAATGGACTCATGAGTTGTTTTCACCTTTTGACTATTGTAAATAATGCTCCCATGAACATTGGTGTACAAATACCTGAGTCTCTGAGTATTAATCTAGAATTTCTAATCATATGGTAATGCTGTTTAACTTTATTGAGGAACCACCAAAGTATTTTCAACACTGGCTATACAATTTTACATCACTAGTAGCAATTCACAAGGTTTTTGGTATCTAGTGAATAGAGGCCAGAGATGCTACAAAACATCTTACAATGTATGGGATAGCCTCCTGCAACCAAGTTATTTGGCCCCGAATGTTAATATTGCCAAGGTGGACAAATCCTGGATTACAGCTATTCTGTCATATTTCATGAATCAAGTCCATAAAATCATTCTGAGCATAAAGCAGAGCATATTGATCTTTTGCTTCTGAATTAAATGATATTGTGTTTAAGTTTTTTTTACTATTAGTAACTCCATATGCATGTCCAAATCACATATTTGAACGTATTTATTGAATTAGGTGCTAATTAATTTAATAGTACAATGTGAAATGAAAACATTGTTATTTTTAAATGCAAATCTTCTATAAGAACAAGCATTATCTGTGTTTTGCTGCCCCTCCCCTTTTAAAGATGAACAATTTAAGGAAACAAGTTCTTACAAAATGGAAAACTTTAATTGTTTAAAGCAAAGGCACAAGTAAACATTTCAGGTTATTATACAATGTTACAATAAAAAATTCCAACAGTAAAATGAAATACATTATAACTTTGCATCTCTTAAGTATATTGAATGTATTATTCTATCATCTCTTCTTTGGAGTGAAAAGAAGGGATAGGTAGATCAATGGATGTGATGTAAAAACTTGGATTACAAATAGTATCCACTCTACTTTCAACCAGAAATTTTAATTAATTTGGTACAAAAAATTAAATTTAAGTGGATTAATTTTAAAAGCGTAAGTTTTTTGTTAATGTAGAGCAGCAATCTTTCAAGCTAAAACTCTTTGTTTTAATAAGTAAATCTTTGATTTCACAAAATGTTAACCTCCAAAGCCTAGTACTATACAACAATCAAGCTAGTCATGAAAGAGCTTTACCAGAACATAATTCATACACTTATTTTACCTTAAATCTGAATATTACAATACATTATGTAAATGACAAATGAGGAACCAAATGATTTCTTATGATGTCAGAAATAATATATTTCAAAAGATCTAAATCTTATTTTCAATCAAAGGCACTATCTGGAGAGTAACAAGCTGCATCATGTTCAGAGCTAAGAAAAAGCTTTTTTCAGTTAGTTGGAACTTGATGTCTCAATTAGCAAATAATGAGTGTTTACTATCAAGGAGGAAAAAATAATAGAAATTGTGTAAAGTTACATCTTTGACTTCTTTTGCCAAGAAGAAAGAGTTCATAGGTTGGGCTGGGGATGTGACTCAAGCGTAATGCACTCGCCTGGCATGTGCAGGGCACTGGGTTCAATCCTCAGCACCACATAAAAATAAAATAAAGATGTTGTGTCCACCGAAAACTGAAAAATAAATATTTAAAAAAGAATCTCTCTCTCTTAAAAAAAAAAAAGAGTTCATAGGAGCATGCTACCATGCCTGGCTTACCACTAATTTTTAAAAAGTTTATTGATGTCTTTTCTTGTTCTTCAGGTCTGTTTCATTATTCAATGCAATTTCCACTTTATTCAGATGACCTATGGCCTTTACTCTCAGCATATCAACCCACAGTGCCAAAGATATCAGTAAGGTAATTATCCTAAAGAGGCAAGTTTTTCCATTGTAATTTGATTTACAAAATAGGAGAGATTAAATAAAATCTATCAGGGAATATGGTCCAATATTTCAAAAGTCTTGAACATACTAAACACTAATTTGAATAAAATGGAGTCAAATTAAGACATACTATCCTATTGCATCCTAAATGTCAGGAAGATTTTAAATTCTTCTAAGATGTTTTTGAATCAAAGTTTTTTTTTTTTTTGTTGTTGTTTTTTGGTTTGGAGATAGAGTCTTGCTACATAGCCCAGGCTGGCCTTTGACTCCTGGACTTTGTCAGGTGACCCACCACCTCAGCCTCCAGGGACAACTCCAGGTATACACTACTACACCTGGCTTGAATTAAAGGCCTTAAATGAGAAGAATGTTGTTTCTAGTTTTGCATGGTCCAAATTAGAAGAGCATCAACAGAATAATGTTTACTTATCCTAATTCTTTTAACACCTAATTCTAACCACAAAGAGTACTTATGAAATTCTTTAGAATATCTTTCAAAATGTGACTCTAGAAAGATGTCCTATTTTAAAATTAAATTGTAACATTTCTCAGTGAAGCATACCCTAAAAATATTAATGATACATATTTCAAAGAATACTGCTGGGATTCTGGAATTCATTCCTTTCTTTCTCCTCTAAAGTTTCAGGTATTCTTCAAAAATTTTCTATGGAATCATAGATTATCATATAAGATAGCTGGTATACTTTTCAATTTGAATAGTTGTGGAACAAAAGATCCACCAGAAAATTTTATGTTTCTAAATCATTACCTCAACAGAAAAGAATATGGTTTCATCTTCTATCAAACTAAAGAAGCAGCCTAACATTTTGGAGTATCCAGATCGAGTTTTTTTCTGTAAAGGGCCGGAAAGTAGATATTCTATGCTATGAGGGTCCATGATCTTCAATATAACTATTTCAACTCTGCCATTATAGCCATAAAAAAATGGCAGGGTATGGTGGCTCATACTTGTAATCCCAGGAACTTTGGCAGCTGAGGCAGAAGAATTGCAAGTACCAGGCCAGCCTCAGCAACTTAGTGAGACCCTGTCTCCTTAAAAAAAAAAAAAAGTGTATGTGTGGGTTACCAGGAATGCAGCTCAGTGATAAAATGCCCCTGGTTCAATCCCCAGTACTGCAAAGAAAAGAAAATATGGCAAATGGATAAGGATAGCTGTGTTCCAATCAAACTTTACGTATGTACACTGAAATCTGAATTTCATACTTCTTTTATGTGACATAAAATATTATTCTTTTGAATATTCCTCAACTAAAGTAAAAACAGGAAGATGACTGGAATTAGCTTGGGGGCTATACTTTGCTGACTCTTGGTCTAGATTATTCAGATTTCTTGATGTGGGGGTCAAGGCAATAATATGACCATGACTCATCTCACTTCACTTGGGTATTGATAACCTTCTGGAATGACAGTATAGACGCCAAAGAAGAATCCCCAAAGCTTTAGGATTTTAGGAATAATACCAATTCTAGGAGTAGTATCTATACTCATAACTGTAGGGCTTATGAGTGCTGATATTCATGTATGTCTATAGGTATGCATATTCAAAAATATACAAATCTATTAAATCACTTAAATCATATTGTCAGAAAAGCAGAAAATTGAGAAATTTATTAGCTGGACCACTTTAAATGCTTTAGTGTCAGAGAGATCTGGATTAAAATCTTGGCTCCATTAGTTATTAGCTTGTGACAACAGGTAAAATTACCTAACCATTAGAATTTAACTTGGTTCAATGGACTCAGAAGGCATGTTTTCAATTGCATTTCTCAGGCAAAAAAATAGCTACATACATCCTTGCTGGAAAAGCCTAGTCCACAATGTAACATAAGGCTTAACTTCTGGTTTTACACAAAAACTACTTTTGTCTTTTCAAGTCCATTCCATCATATTGTGCAAAATTGTCCTTCCACACTACTGATTTCTACTTTCCTCTCATCCTCTATGGCTATTCCTTTCATAGGCTGCTAATAAAAATGAGAGTGGAAAGTATCCAGTCAATACATTCTTTCTGTCTTTCCACAGGTAAGTGTAATTTGGATAGTTCTTCTAATTTATCAATGACAGGCATTCAGTTTTCTAGGAAAAAGTCTAAATTGTAGAAAAGGAAGAATTAGTAGGATTTGTATGGCTTCATCTATTATTTAGAATTTGAAGAATTTGAAGATAATGTTCATAGATTATTTGCAGATATAATTGCTTTGCATCTTGGGCCTTAGTCCACTGCTTAAATTATATTAAGTAGAATATCAGCATAAGTAATATGTGCTATAACTTCTTTAATCATGAAAAATTTATTAGTTAATATACATGAAGTAAAAGATTTCATCAATAGTGTTTCTGAACAGGCATCAGTTATGAATATGCTAGTGTTGAATGCTAAGCAAAATACTAAAACTATTAAAATATTAGTGTCTGGTTTTCTTTTTAAATTTTCTTTTGACCTACTATGTACAGAAGTTCTGTGAGAATGCTGAAAGAAGTCATTCTGCAATATGATATTCCTCATGTAAAATAATATCTGATGTTGGATATACAGATTCATAAATATGTACAAATTAACAATATATTTATAGTTAACTTACTACTTTTACCAATAACTGACACATGGAAGCTTCCATATGCACATAAAAGTTAGAAATTAAAACAAAACTTTAAACTCTGAAAATAGTTAACAATTTGTTTATAAAATTATATAGGAAAAAAGGCTTTGTGTTTAAGAACCTCAATGGCTCCCTAATAAAATAGTAATTTTAGTGGCCAAAAAAAAAAAATCCCCAAAACACAAAAATACAATATCAATCAGATATATGTCTTGGTCAAATGTCTGCAGATAGCCTTGAAAACAAATTGATAAACAAATATACAATTTGTTCACTGAGCATAAATATTGCACAAGAACAGTTTTATCTGAAGAAAATTCAATTTTCCATAGTTTTGAACTTCAAAATGGTTCTCACATTTAGATAGTTACATTTTCTAAACAAGAAATATTAATGTTCATTAATACTGTTAAAACCTTATTTTACCCATTAACCATATTCCAGTCAACTTTATGGTAATGGAAAATCAGTGGTGAAGATTTGGCAAAGATAAAAAAAGGCAGATAGGATTGTAAAATATATATATGTGTGTGTATATATATATATATATATGTACATATGAAACAGATAAATCCAAAAAAATCCCTAATCATAGGACAACTGGATCCCTTAAAGAAATCTGTAGTCTGGGTCACAGTGACGGTCAGACAGTGGTTGAGTGTGACTCTCTTCGTGGGGGCCGCTCTTCTTGGATCCTTCGGTGACTCTCCCTGGTCTCCAGCACATTGTCTTCTGTTTCGCTTTCACTACCATCTGCCACAGTGGGGTCCAAAGACATTGGGCCTGATTTTCTGTGCAAGGGAAAACCAATGCCACTTTCCTGTAAGGAGTTATCTATAAAATCTTCATCTGAGGAATGGAATGATTCATCATCTCCTATTAAATGGTTGACAATGTGAATTCCATCAAAAGGAGGTTGGCCTGAGAAGCTCCTCTGGCCTTTTAGGCACCTGAGCTGTTAAAACAAAACCCAAATTAATTTACTCAAATGGAGGAAACACACACATAAGTCAATAAAATAAATGTTTCATGTTTAACAAACAAAATATCTTGATCTTTTTCTATTTATAGACATAATAATAATTACCAGTTTTTTTTTTTTTCCAGTGCTGGGGATTGAACCCAGGGCCTCATACATGCTAGGCAAGTGCTCTAACACTGAACTACACTCCAGCCCCCCACATTGCCATTTTTTGAGTGACTTCTATGTGTTATGTAATTGACACAGAACTTACTTTAATTGAAGCACCACAACAATCCTATGTGATAGATTTTATTATCCCAATTCTACGAATTAGGAAATGGAGAATTAGAGTAGCTTGCTAATGTCAGATACCTAATAGCAGAGTTTAGATTCAAACTATCCCTTCACTATATTAGATATAATAAAATTAACTCCCAAGTACCCATTACCTAACTTCAACAACCTTCACATCATGAGCAATCTGGTTTCATTAGACCAGATTATTCTGAGATAAGTCCCAGACAGCCTATCAATTCACCTATAAATATTTTCACTGTATTTCTAGAAAATATGAACTTACAGACCAAGCTCTTATTATATATCACATACTCTGTCTTGAGAGTATGTCTCCATAATTCTGTAAATGATGAAAATTATTTAGAAATCATTAAAATTTGCTAAGAGTCTCTATCCTGTTACAATACCCCAAAGACCACAACACTATCACTCACAGTTAGGGCAGGAAAACTGCTTCCCATTCAGTGTTTCCTGCTGCATGGCGTGAATGCCAGTTATGGATAACATTTCTGCTTTCTCTCCTCCCTCCTCCCCAGGGAGGAACTTGTCTCTCCAGGGAGCAGGGAGAGGAATGGTACATATCACACAGCTCTTTTTTCCCTTTTTCTTTCTTTGGAGACCAGACTCTATTCCTCTATCCCTGGAGTTTAACAGGACACACCATCATTGAGGAGGTCAAAGTACTGGGTGGGCAAGTCTGATAATCCTAGAGTTCAGTATTGGAACAAAGCTAAATCTAAACCACATTCTCCAAAAGCAATTTTATCAGGATTAAAGATGGTTTCTTTTCATCATCTGCCATGTCTTTACCTAAATTCCTCAAACTCCCAAACTTACCACCATGGATACTATTATTTCCACTAACATATAATTAAGAGACCAGCTCTGTCCTCAAGAGTTTATGTTCTAAATATGAAGTTTAATTTTGATATTTTTCACTTGTTTTATTGCTCCTATATAACATGAACTTTCTCCCACAACAAAGCAGAATTAAAAAAAAAAGCTACCAAATATCTTGACTACTATTAAAGATCTTGCTAAAATATACTCCATGTGTCTTACCTTTATGATTATTATTGACCCTCATTCTTGTTTCTCAGGGACAAAATCCTAGTCACTATCTTTCAAATCTTAAGATAAAGGCAATATGAAATATTCAGGAAATATTACATATACTTTCAAAACTAACGGTTCTGAGAGTAAAGACATTACAGCCTTGCTATAACACCTTCCAGCTTTCCTGACAGACTTCCAGGAAGAAGTGAAGCAACCTCAGCATTTCTCTGCTTGCATGTGACAACAGGACACAAGAGATGCTAGGGCTCAGTAATGACATGTGACCCAGGCAGACCCTCAGCCATAAAGAAATTCTCCTGCCTTGAACTAAGAGAACAAACTTATAGTGAGGTACAATGAAATTGAAATACCACTCTTTTCTCCTTGGCAAAACAGAAAAGATCTAAATTCGGAGTTGAATTTTTAGAAAAATGGCACAGAGCACCACAAAGACCTCTCTCAAGGTTGTGATACCAATGGCATCATTACAACTGCCAGGTCTGATGCAACATCCTATATTCACCATATTGCAACACATGATTTATAGCTCCAAATGTTAAAGTCAGTTAATCTCTTCCTTTCTCTTTCCCCCCTCCATCACTTCTTCAGAAGTGTTTACTTCTGAAGAAATATTATGGAACACATGCCTTCCTTCTGTCTGGATGTTATAAAGGAGTATAGCAGAGAAACCCCAACTTCCCAGTTGTTTGGAAAGCTGTGGCTTTCCTTTGTTCTAACAAAATTTATCGGAATTAAAACTAGTCAGTCTCAGGGCTGGAACTGTAGCTTAGTGGCAGAGCGCTTGCCTAGCACGTGTGAGGCACTTGGGGTTTGATCTTTAGCACCACATAAAAACAGATAGATAGATAAATAGATAGATAGATAAAATAAAGGCATGCTGTCCATATGCTGTACAATTGTAAAAAAAATTAAAAAACAAAAAACTAGGCAGTCTCTTGCCAGATGTAATTACAGAAAGTTAACTATGAGTTGAGGGATAATTTTCTTAACACTAAAGGAGATGCCTCTTTATTTGAGAACTGATAATATACCAAAGGCAGAGATATTTTTTGGTGAAAGAAAGAAAAGATGAAAATAAGGGACTATCTGGTGAAACTGAAGCTATCCTGTGGACTCAGGTATGTGCACACACTGGTTTTGGTGAGGGAGGAGACCTATACAGGCCCTGAAAGCAGGCATTTGGGCAGAGAGTTCCAGGGTACTTGAGTATGGTCATCCTGAATACCTGTGAATATACATGTTGCACTGCTTATCGTTATTATCAGACTTTAAGAAGCTAATTATATTTAGAAACAGATAATCTTCTCAAACCCTTCTCTGCCTCTCTTTCTTACAAAAAACCAAAATCTTCATGGTATTATGGACAACAAACTTAGGTTCAGATATTTTATATAATCCACTGATCACCTACATCAGAACTGAGGATACCTGTTAAAAATGTAGTTTCCTTCTCCAGATTTAAGGAATCAAAATTCTAGGAGTGAAACTCCAGAATCCACATTTTACAAGCATTTCAGGAGATTCTGATATACTCTGAAGTTTGAGAATCATTGTGGAGGTTGGGGGTATGGCTCAGTGATACAATTCTTGCCTAGCATGCATGAGGCCCTGAGTTTGATTCTCAGCAGAGGGGGTAAAAATAACAGAATGGTATACCTTCTGTTCAAACCAAATGAGAATAAGATAGTAAGTAGATAATTTATATTAAATGGAATTCTTAATTATTCAGGACAAAAGTTTCTGAAGGACGACTATCCATTTCATATGTGTCTGGTATATACAAGTGGATGCCATTTTTCCAGCAGCAAAATCAAGCTGTACTGGGCCAATTTGACCACCTGGAGGTCAGCACAAGAAACACTTTGTTTAAATAATGTTCCTGGAACTTACTCTTTCTGGCATAGAGGGTAAGGTTTAGGAATGTGTATGTTCAAAAAATCTGAATAATTCTGCTGCATATCCCAGGATAAGGACCATTTCTCTTGGCAATGTTTTTTGTTTATTTTGTGGTTTTGTTTACCTCTTTTGGGTCAATTATGGGACTGAGAATCTGATAAAAGCTACTGACACTCTGTCTTAAAAAGAAAACACATAATTTAGCATGCTATTTTGATGCTCATTGTCCATCCTAATTTTTAGATAAACATTACAGGAATATCTTCATGACACTTAGCAACAACAGAAACTCTTGTGAAATGCCTGTAATATGTTCATATCATTGAAAAAGAAAAAAATATATTTCCAGGTACATTAGACATAGATCCAAGAGCTGCCAAGAAAACAGAGGCACCACGACTCTCTGGAATTGTAAGTACAGGAATTTCTCTCTGAAGAGAATCTTGGGACACCCCAAAGGACGGTTATAGCTAGACTGCCCTACAATAAAGACCATGGTCAATAGTCCTACCCAAAGATTCAAGACTTCCTGTCAGCTTTTCAGTTCCCTAGCCTTTAAGTCTGAGCAGAAAATCCCATATTATCAGAGACTGGAGATAGTGTCTAAGAGAAGGCAGAAATTAAAAAAAAAGTCAACAAAGAGGAAAGAGACTATCTTGGGAGAAAGATAAATTAAAAAAAATTTTTCTTCCCTATGAAAACACTACATAAAAAGAAAATAATGACTAACTGTCAAAAATAATCTTCATTACATTTTTAGTTTTATTATAACCTTTACTTTTATTTACTTATTTTATTTTGTGGTACTAAGGATTAAACCCAGAGGCCCTCTACCACTGAATCATATCCCCATCCTTTTTGTTTTGAGACAGGGGCTCAATATCATTACAACATTTTAGTGTATCTTTCAAGATAATTTTTCTAACCTTACTTTTCAAAAAAAAGTAAGATTGGTCACTTTCCTTTTTGTTTTGTATCCTGCTTTTTCACTTATTATCACAAACATTTCTCAGTAACATAATCTATTGGCTACACAATGTCTCATTTGCAACCACAGCATCACCTGCTTAGCCAGTCCTCTTGTTGGGATATTTAGGTTTACAGCCTACCCGTTACAAACAGCACTGCCACCAACATTCAGAAATAAAATTTTTAACCTTTATTTTATTTATTTCTTTTTATGTGGTGCTGAGGATCAAACCTAGTGCCTCACAAGTGCTAGGCAGGTGCTCTACCACTGAGCCCCGCTACCAGCATTTCTGAAGACACAGCTCTGCAGAGTTGCCTTGTAATTTATGATGTATAACCAGAAGTATAGAATACAGCTAAAGACTTCAACATTCTTAAGAAGTTTGATTTCTTATGGTTAAACTTCCCTCCAGAGAGATTGCAAGAATTCATATACTGGAAAAAAGTTTTTATTTGGTAATCAAGCAAGTGAAAAATTTTAGTTTTTATTATGGAATATTTTTGAAAATAGACAGTAGTGTAGCTGACCCCATATTGCCATCATCCAGCTGTCACAATTGTCAAATTATGGCCACTTTTGTTTCAGCATAACACACTGCCCTTCCAACCCAGGATTACTTAGAAGGAAATGAAAAAGGATTTTTGTGGTATATGTGCTGGGAATAGAACTCAGGGACTTGTGTATAATAAGCATAAGCCCTATCACTCACTGAGGTATATTCCCAGCTTAAGAAAAAAAAGTTTTTAATTGTAACTTTGGCCTGTTTAACTGAAAAATTTTTAAAAAATTGTATTATATAACCTAAATTCATCCTTCAGATTCTTTTATCCCTAACACAAGTATGTAAAATAAGCAAAAACAAGCTTATTATGTTAAAACCATTGTTTACTTTTAATGGATGCCTTCTAGTGTCTATAACATTTTAAAATAACTTATTTTAGGTATTAATTAGATTTGAGAATTTACAAACAACATGAGCAAAAGAGTCCACAAATACCAGAGAGATGATCTCACTGGCAGTTCAACTCAGTAAGTCTCTCTGGAACCCTTACTTCTGTGAGAATGTCTGTAATAGTTAGTTAGGGTGCCCTTCTGATTTCCCAATTATCTGAATCAGTAATTTATAAATTTAGTATGCCTAAGAGCCAACAGGGTTTATAATATTAAAAAATACAGATTCCAGAGCTCTACTTTAAAATATCTGGATTTAACAGCTAGGACTAAGGAGTTTATTATTTTTTTAAAATTTCTTTTATCTTAAACTTTATTTTATTTTATTTTTTATGTGGTGCTGAGGATTGAACCCAGTACCTTAGATATGCTAGGCAAGCGCTCTATCACTGAGCCACAAACCCAGCTCCTGAGGAATCTATTTTAAACAAGTAGTTAGTTCAGAAGAGGACAGTCCATAGATTCATTTTGAAAACAGTGTTCTAAATAATCTGTACCTTTTTTGTGTGCATGCTGGGGGTTGAAATCCAAATATTCTTCATAGGATCATATTAAAAAAACACAAAAAAGGAACATAAATAAGTTTGGATTCAGAAGATTTCTTGTTTATTGCTGCCATCTTCATAATATTCATATTTTTAAAATACTCTGCCTTAAATGTGGATGGACACACAGACAAGTAATATAAAGAATTATGAGGCCAATAAATATTACTTTTATATGTTTTTTTTAATATTTATTTTTTAGTTTTCGGCGGACACAACATCTTTATTTGTATGTGGTGCTGAGGATCGAACCTGGGCGGCACGCATGCCAGGTGAGCGCGCTACCACTTGAGCCACATCCCCAGCCCCAAATATTACTTTTAAAGTGAAAGAAATAAAATTAAGAATTAATAAATGGGATGGACTCCAACTAAAAAGTTTCTTCTCAGCAAAAGAAACCATCCATGAGATGAAGAGAGAGCCTACATTTTGGGAACAAATTTTTGCCACATGTACATTAATAGAGCAAAATCTCCAGGATATATAAAGAACTCAAAAAACCTAACACCAAAAAAACCCCAAAAAACAACCCAATCAACAAATGGGCTAAGAAGCTGAACAGACACTTCTCAGAAGAAGATATACATTCGATCAACAAACATATGAAAAAATGTTCAACATTTTTAGTAATTAGAGAAATGAAAATCAAAACTATTCTAAGATTTCATCTCAGTCCAGTCAGAATGGCAGTTGTCAAGAATACAGACAACAATAAGTGTTGGCGAGATGTGAGGGAAAAGGCACACTCAGACATTGCTGGTGGGACTGCAAATTGGTGCAACCAATCTGGAAAGCAATACGGAGATTCCTTGGAAATCTGGCAATGGAACCACAATTTGACCCAGCTATTCCACTCTTCAGTCTATACCCAAAGAACTTAAAATCAGCATACTACAGTGACATGGACACATTAATGTTTATAGCAGCTCAATTCACAATAGCTAAACTGTGGAACCAACCTAGATGCCCTTCAATAGATGAATGGATAAAGAAACTTTGGTATGTATCCGCAATGGAATATTACTAAGCATTAAAAGAGAATAAAATCATGACATTTGCAGGTAAATGGATGGAGTTGAAGAATATCATGCTAAGTGAAGCAAGCCAATCCCAAAAATCAAAAGCTGAATGTTTTCTCTGATAAGTGGATGCTGATCCACAATGGGGAACAAGCATGTGAAAAATGGAGGAACTTTGGATTTGACAAAGGGGAGGGTAGAGTTGGGGGGTATGGGGGTAGGAAGATGGTGGAATGAAATGGATATCATTACACTAGGTACATGTATGACTGCACCTGTGGTGCAATGCTACAGCGTGTAAAACCAGAGAAATGAAAAGTGCTGCTGTGATTGTGCACAGTGAATCAAAGTGCTTTCTGCTGTCATGTATACCTAGTTAAAATAAATAAATTAATTAAAAAAAAAGATATGACCTTCTCTTTAGGGTTTACAGACACCTTCACCATCTAGCTTTACATCTGGGCCCAACAGGGTATTTTACAGGACTCATCATTTAAGGGTACCATGCAACGTTAGACATTTTAACATGTCTACATTGAGCCACAGACCATGAGTGTACAAACAGTGCCAGAACCTTCTCTTCCTTCCCCCCTGTCAAGTGTTAATCTTCAAGTTTTAATTTAACGATTGACTTCATTTCTAGGTGATTAACTATATCCTTTAAAGATTAATATGTGTACCCTTAATTAAGAGGCCTTCATAGAATAACTACTTCTTAATACTGCTAAATAGCCAATTGAGAGAGAAATGTGTGTGTGTGTGTGTGGGGGGGGCTGGGCACGAAGAGGCATCTGTTATAAAATATGAGTCAATTCAGGGCTGGGGATATATAGCTCAGTTGGTAGAGTACTTGCCTCGAAAGCACAAGGCCATGGGTTCAATCCCCAACACCGAAAAAAAAAAAAAAGTCAATTCAAAATCAGTACCTATGATGGTACTACTTTTATTAAATTCTTCTTATATAGCTTAATATCTCTTATCTGGTTAGGAATTTTAGGATGATTCTGCAATATCCTTTTAACATTTATGTTTGAAATTTACCTTTAAAAGTGATCAGTGTAACTAAAAAGAACCAATAAAAAATAAAGTGATCAATGCCATCCAACATTTTAAAAACATTGGTACCTATAACTCTGTACTGCTTCTTTCAGATCTAGGCTCTCTCATTAAACAACCAAAAAGTTTTATGCAACTGGGCTCCAGTTTCAAATAGGTCTCAAGACCATCTCTAGGGAAATTCTGGAAATTTAAATTTAAATTTAGGAAATTTAAAACCTTTACACACGTGAAAACACAAATTAACATATACCCTTCTTAAGAGAAGAGTCCTTTCCAAGACTCTGTAAGATCTGTTCACTTTGAATGACTGAATCTATTCTAATTATTCTTTCTGGTTAGAAATTAGTACATAATGTCACACATCTGAAAGGCCTTTTTAGATAGATGAAGCATGTGCTTAAAGAATGGAGGACAAAGGGAATGGCAGGCTTGAGGAACTGCTAGGCAGTTTAATATTAGTGTGTTAAGTGTGGAGGGGTTGGGAGGGGTGACACATAGGAATCCCAAATACATACATATATATATTGCTATGTGAACGTGACTTATCTGAAATGCTACAGTGTATGATTATAATTATATGATATTCTGGAAAAGGCAAAATTATGAAAACAGTAAGTAATCCAGTGGTTGCCAGGGGTTCAAGGAGAGAGAAGGAGGCATGGAATGTAGATGGAATATAGGGGATTTCTCAGCAGTCTGTTATGTTATTGTAATGGTAGATGTATGTCATTGTACATTTTTTCCTTTATGTTGTTTATTTATTTTTATGTGGTGCTGAGGATCAAACCCAGAGCCTCCCATGTGCTAGATGAGCACTCTACCACTGAGCCACACCCCCAACCCCTGTCATTGTACATTTGTCTGAACACAGAATGTATAACACAAAGAAGTACTCTATTGTAAACTATGGGCTTCAGTTAATAATAAAGTACCAATATTGGTTCTTTGATTGTAACCTATATATCAAACAAGCATAAGAAGTCAACAGGGGAAACTAAATTTAAGGGGCATTTGAGAACTCTGTACTTTCTATTTAATTTTTTTGAAAACCTAAGATTGTCTCCCAGGATAAAATCAACTGATTAAAAATTCTATGTTCTATGGTATTTTCCTATGGCCAAAATGCTCTAATGTCAAAACTGCTTAAAAAATTGAGACTATATCTATTTCAATACTTTGTTTAGCCTCCCTCCCTGTCCCCACTTTTTAAAAGAGATAAAACACTGTAGATTATACAGATTTTAAGTAAACAAGTTGATAATTCTTTACTTATATATATACCTAAAACTATCACCCATATTAAGATGTTTCTAGCATCCCAAAAGGCTTGTGTATACTCTGTTCATCCAGTGATTACCTTCTCCAAAGGTAAGTAACCACCATTCTGATGTCTATCCCTATAAAACTGTTCTAAAGGATCATTTCAATGTCCTTGTTTGTGTCTGGCTCCTGTCATGCATCATGTCTGTGATTCATCAATGCTGGCATTTAGAGAAGTAGTTCACTTTCCCAGTGTGTCCTAGTATTCAATATGTAAATACCCATCACAATTTGCCATTCCACTGCCAATGGCCATCTGAGTCACTTCCAGTTTATTATATTATATACCCAGGAGTGTAACTGCGAATATATATATTCACAAATTATATATATTAAACTTAAGTAGATACTGCCAAACCCTTTTCCTAAGTGTAATAATCGGCTCCTTAATATTTGCAAAAGATCTTTTGTCTTACCGCCTGTCACTTTAGTTGTCAAAGCAAATTAACAGTTCCTTAACTGATAATAATTAATAACTTCAATTCATGTGTTTAATACAAAATACAACACTGAAATTTTCAGTTACCCAATCATTTTAATTAAGATGTGGAATACGGGCTGGGGATGTGGCTCAAGCGGTAGCGTGCTCGCCTGGCATACGTGCGGCCTGGGTTCGATCCTCAGCACCACATACAAACAAAGATGTTGTGTCCGCCAAATACTAAAAAATAAACATTAAAAATTCTCTCTCTCTCTCTCTCTCTCACCTCTCTCTTTAAAAAAAAAAAAAAAGATTTAAGATGTGGAATACAACTGGGCACAGTGGCACACACCTTAATCCCAGCAGCTTTGAAGGCTGAGGCAAGAGAATTCTGAGTTCAAAGCCAGCATTAGCTACTTAGCAAGGCCCTAAGGAACTCAGTGAGACCCTGTCTCTAAATAAACTACAGAAAAGGGCTGAGGATGGGGTTCAGAGTGGTAAAGTGCCCCTGAATTTAATCCCTAGTACCAAAAGCCAAACAAACAAAAATCTGATGTGGCATACATTGTTGGTGGGAGCATAAATTGGTACGAGCACTTGGGAAAATGGTTTGGCAGTATTTACTAAATATCTAAATACCCTATACCAAGAATAATCATGTGTTTCAGCTTCATTAAGACAGTTCAGGCTTATGCCTGTTGTCACAGCAAAATTATCTATAGTGTCCTACTTTCATTCTCAAAAGTGTTCTGGTTTGAACAATAATTATAATGGTCCCTAAGCAATTTCATCAGTAAGTATATGAACAACAGAAATAAGTATACTGTACCAAAAAATTTACAAAAGAACTCTTAATAGTTTTATTAATAACCCCAAATGTTTATAAATAGTAGAATGAATAAATGACAGTATATTCATACATTGAGATACTACTATAAAGTAACAAAAATGAACAGACTATAGCTGCGTGAAACAACATGGCTAGTCTCAAAATAAGACAAACATGAAATACTTCATTCTATATAATTTTGTTAGAATAACAGGTTAAAAACTGGGTAGACCCAATTTGTGATGCCAGAATTCTTAACAATAAGGAAATGAGAAGAGAACAAGAAGTGGGAGACATGATGAAAGGGCTTCTGAAATTCTGATAATGTCCTAGTTCTTAATCTGCATAGTAGTTAAATAAACCTGCTTATTTTTGTGTTAATTCATGAGATTGGACACTTAGAATTTCTGTATTTTTTTTCATATATGATTTATACTCCAATAAAAACATCTACTGAATAAAAAGCTTAAAAGTAACATCTATGAAAGATTGCTGGAAATACTTGTAATTGTTATTAATTCCTCCACTAGTATTTCTAAATTTAATCTTTGGATTTAACCAGAAGACCACTAAGCTATGGTTTTAAACTCCTCTGTTAAAGTCCATCATAAAATTGCTCTTACTTAGATGCTAGGCTATTAACCTATACCTTTCTGTCAGTACACTTCCCTTTCTTTTTCATGTGGACCTATAAGAGAAATTTGTTGTTTTGGCTTCCATTTTGGTACTGTATGCATTTTTGTATGCTAATCTTAACTCTGATGTTACCAGATTTTTGCCTAAGCAATGATTCTTTTTACTATTAAAGACATACTTCTATTTTTGTAAGTAAAAGATTATCAAGTCACTTCATTTGGTTTTATTTAATTTTGTTAGTTTTTAATTATGTGTATTCATGAAAATTGCCTCAAAACATCTGGAGAAGTTGGACTTGGTGGCACAAGCCTGTAATCCCAGCAGCTAGGGAGACTGAGGAATAAGGATCATGAATTCAAAACTAGCCTCAGCAAAAGTGAGGTGCTAAGCAACTCAGTGAGACCCTTTTTTCTAAGTAAAATACAAAATAGGGCTGGGGATTGATTGTGGCTCAGTGGTCAGGTGCCCCTGAGTTCAAACCCTGGTACCAAAAGGAAAAAAAAAAATCGGGGAACTTAATAGGGAATAAATTTAAAAATAAAGGTTTGTCATTGTTCATACTTAGTTGCTTATTTTCAGTTATTTGATTATAGTTCAATAATAAGCTCATCAATGAAACACTCAAATATGCTTCCAAACTTATTTGTAGCCTCACTATTGTGACAGTAGTAAAACAGACTAACTAGAACAAACTTGTCAAATAATCCAACCACCACCACCACCACCACTACCTACTCGAGAGCTGAGTACAGTGGACCACCATGTGTGGCTCCAGCTACTCTAGAGGTCGAGGCAGGAAGATCATTTGAGCCCAGAAGTTTGAAGTCAGCCTGGGCAACAAAGGGAGACCTATCTCAACAAACAACAAAAATACAAAATCAAAAAATGGCTTCCTTTAACTTCCAAAAGTATTTTTTTGTTGTTGTTGTTTTTGTTACTTTTTTCCATTATTATTCTAATATTTACTTTAAAATACTAGCATTTTTACAAAACATTGGTAAATAATAGTATACAACACTCCAATAACATTAATTCTTACCTGATATGGACTGCTTCATCATGTTATGCATTAAGAAACAGTAAAAAAAAAAAATAAGGTAAAAACATGTAGAATTTATTTAAATAATATTTAAGATATAAGTGACACATTCATGACAACTTTAAAAAGTTAAAAAAATATCATCCTTGACTATCAATAAAGAGATTAGATTTTAGGATTTCTCTATATGTGTTAAACAGTGCTGCCTCCAAAAGCATTTAGTAATGAGAAAAGGAAAGTGAGAAGTTAAGATTATTATATAACTTACAACCAATAAAGTTCAAAATGCTATATAGTTAATAAGAAAACAGGAAACTGTCATGTTCATAGTCTGATGAATGTAGGTTTTGACAGGAAATAGCAGAGTTTCTAACTATAATAATAGTAAAAATTCAAACCCTAAAAAATACTATTAAAAACCATTCCATTTATTTCACCTAGTAATCAGTATTGAAATTGTAAAGCGGGGAGAATCTGCAGGGATGAATTCCATACTTATCAATGATATGTAAGTATTTAGAATTTTTTCATTAGTCTCCTTTATTAATTAAGACAGGAGGTTTTTGTTTTGGTTTTGTTTTTATGAAACAAACTGCCATAGTTCTAGAGTTTTGTAGTTTCTAAATATAGGTTCTCTATAAATAACAGAGAAATCTGCGCTGAGAAAATTTGATCACCTGGGCAAGTGTCCATATGAACAGAGGAGATAACATATTCTTATATATGTTTGCTTTCTTATAGCACATTACAGGATACTGGTAACGTGAAAAAAGTTTCACTTTTACATTCAATTTTAAATAGATACAAGTTATTCTTTTCCAATTTTAACATTTGAGGGCAATGGAATTAATAAAACACATATATAAAATACTTATAATGTGTGTATTATATATAATATATATAAATTATATATTATTTATACATAAGTTTGTATATATATGTATATATATTTTTCAGGGTTAAGGATAGAACTCAAGGAACTGGAGGTATAGTTCAGTGGTAGAGTGCTTGATTGACAAGTAGAAGGCCCTGGATTCAATCCTCAGCACTGCAAAAAATGAGGATCAAACTCAAAGCCTTCAGTGTGCAGTCAAGCACTCTGCCACTAAGCTAAATGCCCAACCCCAATATTTTAATAAATCTTTAAAACTTACATTTTTAGAAGCAGTGAAAAATATGTACTAGTATATGTATTAGTAAGTAAAAAAGGAAGAAAGGAAAATTTGGAATTGAAACTTATACTGTATACTTATTATATTTATACGATACTTCGCAGTTAAAAGTGCTTCCATGCATATTTTTTCAAGTTAAAAATTTTTCCCCTGGTGTGATTGGAGGTTGCACTGTGCAGACAACTACCACGTTCTGAGATTCAAAAGAATAAGAGGAAGAACTGCATTGGGTATTTTGAAAGACAATCAATCCACAACAAAGTGGAAAAAAGTCATCCACCTACCAAAAAAACCCCTAACCAAATGAACTTTGATCACTACTAGACAGGCTTTAAACCATTGAAGTGAGTCATGTGATACCAAGTAAACTGCAAAACAGTTGCAGTAAGTTTCCAAGACTGAGTCATATCAGATTATAAAGATCCTACTTGTACACTTGCGTTTGTATAATCAACCTTTGTAAAACACAGAGCTTTGGTTTTTTAAGTTAAATGAAACATTTTTGTAAAGTGATGTACAAGATAAAAAATTTAAAATAACTATACATTATACTTTATATGAGAAGGTGGACAAAGTCCAATAATCATGCAAATATTTATTTCTAAGTTCTAGAGGCTTTACTCCCTTTCTCCTCCCAGTCTGGCCAGTAATTTTGTTAAGATTCCTTACAAAATACCTTTAATATAAAGTTTCCTCAAAATTTAAAATAAATGTAAATGGAAAATGATAACTAAATTTTTCATAATTATTAGCTTTTTAAAAACTGAACTGTAAACATGACAAAGACTAAAACTAGCAATAAGCATGCAAACCAAAAGATTTCCAGAGAATCAGAACAGGAAACCAATAATAGTGATCATCTAGAGGTCATGACTTCTCCATTGCTGCAAGTCAAAAATTAGAATAAATTAAAATGTTCAAAAATAATATTGAATACCTAAATAGGTTAAAGTAAAAAACATTTTCAACATTATCAAAATATATTATTAAAAAGGGGCATTTAAAATTTAAAAACTTAATATGGGATTTTAATGTAAGATGTATAAATGCAAAAGCAATGAAAAAATATGTACCTACTTTAATAAGTGGAAAAGGTGGAAAGATTGGAATTAAAGAAACTTATATACACCTGTTACTAGAGCAGGAGAGAAGGGGTTATTTACAGAGAATTCTTTGTCTTTCTACAGTGCCTATTTAGATCTACCCAGTATTCTGGGCAAACGAAATGAAACTGCCACTGAATGTCTTCTTCCTGGCAGCTGACACATCTTGATAAAATTGAAACCATTAACATTATTTAGATGGCACTCTAATGTCAATGGTGATGAGGCTAGGAATATATGAGGTCCTATGTAAATTTATGACCAATTACAGGAAATAAATCACTTCACACTTGTTTCACTCTGAACTTTTAAAGCTACATCAAAGTACCACGTAGATTTCATTTGATTTAACCGTTAGCTGAAACACTTCAAAAACTCAAACAGTTAGCAAATACCCCCACAAAAAGGAAGTATTTCTTTTCTATGTGGATTAACTTGTTAAGAGAAATAATTGTTTTCCAAAGCTATATAATGGGTTTTTATCAGTCTATTCAATCACTTAACCACATCTTCACTAAGTTCTTAGGTGACAACTACTATATTAGATGCTGAAAAGACAAACAAAATAAGGGCAAGACCCCTGCCCTCAGTGAGTTAAATATCTGGAGGGAAAGACAGAAGGGAAATAGCTAGTTCCATGGGGGCATATTAAGTGTTGAGTAATCCCACAAGAGAAGCAATGCACTGCTTAGAAGAGAGAATTCTTAGAGAATAAGTAAGATGCTGCTACTTGAATTAAATTGTAAAGGATAAGCAGGGAGGGGATATCCAGGCACAGGTGGAATGTGGAAAAGTCCTGAAGCCCAAGAACATACTAAAAAAATGCTGGGAAACTGCAAGTGGTTTGGTGTGGCTGGGCTATAGGTCTCAAGCGGAGAGATCAAACTTAAGAAAAGCAGGGCCTAAACTATGAAGATCTACTGTTATGCTCAAGAATTAGAACTTTATCATGAAGGTTATGGAGGAGCTACTAAAGTAGGGAGTAGTGCCATTAGACTTATCTAATTATTTGTAATACTACATTTATAACGTGTGTTTTGTGGTACAGTTGGCATTGATTTAGGGCTGGGATGCAGCTCAGTGCTAGAGTGAATACCTAGTACATGCAAAGTTCTAAGGTTTGATCCCCAGCATCACACATACATACACACATATACTTACACCTTATTATATCCCAGGAACTGTTATAAGTGCTTTTCCAGTATTTATATATTTAATCCCATTAATAACTCCCATGAAATAACTGAGGTACAAAAAGTTTAACTAATCTGCACACAATAATACAGCTATAAAGTTCTGATACTAGGTGTTTAATACGTATCAGGCACTGTCCCAAGGTCCCATCTGGACCTTGTACTATCTGGACAGACATAAACTACCAGAACATTTACAAAAAACTAGAATGTGGGCTGGTAAACAAAGTTAACAGAAAATTAAGTTCTATATATGTAACTTAAAATGCTATATTACAACCGCTAAGTACCATGGTGTCATGAACAGTGGCTCAAGAACAGTGATCTTAAATATTTTAGGCATCAGAATGTCCAAGAAACTTGAGAAAATTATGAACTAATTCCTAAAAGGATGCATATGTTTATACATGAAGTATTTGTAACCATTTAATAGATCCCATCCATGGGCCCTCCCAGGTTAGAAACTCTCCTGAAGACAAAAACTATAAATTTTAAAAATGTCTTTATTGAGATATAACTAACATTCCATACAATCTACCTATTTAGAATGTATAACTAAATGGTTTTTAGTATTTTCATAGAATTGTGCCACCATCACCAGAATCAATCTTGGGATATTTTTATTACCCAAAAAGAAACTACACATCTCTTGGCTGTCATTCCCTCATTTTCCCACCTCCTTCTGGATCCTAGGTAACAACTAATTTTTATTTTGTCTCAACAGATTTCCCTATTCTGGACATTTTGTACAAATGTTATCCTACATTATACGGCCCTTTGTGAGTGATTTCTTGCACTTATATATGCTGTAGCATGTAACAGTACTTCATCTGTTTAGTGCATAATGATATTCCATCATATGGATATACTACATTTTATTTATTCATTTGTCAAAGAGTGATATTTGGATTGTTTTTCACATTTTGGTTATTATGAATAATGTTGCTATGAATATTTATGCATAAGTTTTAGCGTGGACATGATTTCATTTCTTGTGGGTATACCTAGGAGTGGAATTGCTGGGCTATATGGTAACCATATATTTAATAACATGAGGAACCGCCACCCTGGTTTTCCAAAGTATCTACCATTTTACATTCCTACCAGCTGTGTGTAAGATTTAGAATTCTCAATATGCTTGTCAACACTTCTCATCTATTTGGTAATAAGTCATCTGAGGAAGTGTGGAGTGGCACATTTCCCAATGGTTAATGATGATGTTGTGCTTACTTGCCATTTCTTTGAATATTTTGGAAAACAGTCGTTGGGCTGGGGTTGTGACTCAGTGGTAGAGTGCTTGCCTGGCATGTGTGAGGCTCTGGGTTTGATTCTCAACACCACGTATAAACAAACAAACAAACAAACAAACAAACAAACAAACCATTGACAACAACAACAAAATATTACTCGCCCCCCGCCCCAGTCATTAAGATCCTTTGCCCATTTAATAATTGGGTTAATTATTCTTTCAAATTGCAGGGTTCTTTTTGTTTTGGGTACTTGGAATTGAACCAAGGGGTGCTTTACTTCTAAACTACATCCCCTGCTCTTTTAATTTATTTTGAGACAGGATCTCACTAAGTTGCTGAGCTGACCTTAAACTTAAAATCCTCCTGCTTCAGCCTCCCAAGTTGCTGGGATTACAGGTATGTGCTACCTGGTTCCCTTGTATTTGAACTTCAAGAGTTTAAAACAACATACTCTAGACACAAGTCCTTTGTAAGATAAATGTTTATGTTTTCTATCATTATTATTATTATTTTTGGTACTGGAGACTGAACCAGGACACTTAACCACTCAGGAACATCCCAGGTCCTTTTAATTTTTTTTAAATTTTGAGACAGAGTCTTGCTAAGTTGCTCAGTGCCTCACTAATTGGCTGAGGTTGGTCTTGAACTCGCAATCCTCCTGCCTCAACCTCCCAAGTCGATGGGATTATAGGCATGTGCCACCACATCTGACTAAATGTTCAAATCTTTACCTTCAATTCTATAGGTTGTCTTTTTACTTTCTCAATGGTGTTCTTCAAAGCACAAAATTTTTACATTTTGGTGATAATTTAGTTTCTCGATTTTTTTATATATTTCTGTGCATCTGGTGTCAAAACTAACAATAAGAATTTTTAAATGTTTCATTTCCTTGTCCTATTAAAACAAAGGCTTAATTTAGAAAGTCAAGTACTTTATCATAGTGCTTTCCCAGAAGAAAGTCTGAAAATTATTCTAGTCAATAAACTAAGCTGCTGTGGTTTAAAAAAATATATAACAATGGAAAATATCTAAAAATCAAAAGTCAAAATTTGATAAGGTAAGTGTATTTAGAAAATACAAATAACTCTAAGAAATCAATTATAAAAAGACAACCAATTTGAAAAATAACCCTATTTAAAGATGGGCAAAGGATCTAAACAGACATTTTCCTAAAGAAGATATAAATGGCCAGCAGACATATGAAAAGATACTCAACATCATTAGTCATTAGAGGAATGCATATTAATACCACAATGAGATGTTCCTTCAAACTTACTAGGATACTACCATCAAAAGATAAACAACAAATGTTAGTAAGGATGTGGAGAAATCAGAAGCCTCATATCCAGCTGAAGGAACATAATATGATACAATGGCTTTGGAAAACCATATGGCAGTTCCTCAAATGCTTCAAAGAAGAGTTATCATATGACCCAACAATTCTACTATTAAGAATATACTCAGATAAATGAAAGCATGTTCATATAGTAGTCTGTACACGAATGCTTACAGTAGTGTTGTTTATGATAGCCCAAAAGTGGGATAATGAAAGGTTTAACAGCTAGTGAATGGATGAAATGTGACATATTCGTAATTTGGAATATTATTAAGGGAACAAAAAATAACGAAGTACAGACACATGTTACCATACGGACAAACCTTGAAAATCTTATGCTAAGTAGATGAATCCAGTCACAGAAGACCACAAATTGTGATTCCCTTCATCCTGGATTTCCAGGGTAGAAAAATAAGTAGAGACAGTGAACAGATTAGTGATTGCCTAAGACGTAGGAGGCTTGGAGACCATGGGCAGTGACTGCTAAGGATTTAATTTTGGACTGATAAAAAATGTTTTAGAACTGATTGTGATAATGATTGCATAACTCTGTTCATATACTAAAAACCACTGAAATGTAAACTTTAAATGGGTGAATTCTACCAAATGTGACTCTCTCAGTAAAACAGTTATTTATAAAATTAGACAGCCATTTTGTATGTATGTCTCCAATGGAGATGTGGCCAGTTTAAAAATAAGTAATTTGCTATTCAGAAAATGCAGAAATAATTTTTAAGTGATAAAAATATTCACTAACAATGTAAATCTTCTACATCATTTTTTCTCTTCAACATAAAAGAAATTGTGACTACCTCCTATAGTGTAATTTTTAAAAATATTTATTTCTAAAATAAATATTTGACACAATATTTATTGTTGTAGTTGGACACAACACCTTTATTTTATTTGTTTGTTTTTATGTGGTGCTGAGGATCGAACCTAGGGCCTTGTATGTGCTAGGCGAGCACTTTACTGCTGAGCCACAACCCCAGCCCCTATAGTGTAATTTTAAATAGGCAGAAAAACGTTTGCAATAAAAATTTAATATTTTATATACTGTTAATAACAAAAAATACAATATTCAAAATATAATTTTTGCTTATGAAAGTACAAAATAATAAATAGCTAATTTAAAAGATCTAAACTTTTCAAATAACAATGCCATATTGGTATGTACGTGGTAAGCCATGTACTTGTCAAGTACATTATGGCTGCTAATCACTGCGACATGTATACAACTGGTATGCAAAGCATTTTGTGGTAATGTTAAATTTTGTTTATACTAGTTATTTATTCCTTTCTAAAAAAATTGAATACTTTAAAGTACTAAATAAAAGGAGATAAATTAATTTGTAGTAGTCATTTTCCCAGAAACTTTAACTCCTGATAGAAAGTAATTTTAAAAGCATATTATACACATATATTATCACACACCCACACTATTTTGTCATTGAACACAAAATAAGCTTTCAGAGGAGGTTTTAGTATCCCTTTCTTCCTTATCCTGAGGTGCTTACAGGCTGCTCAGTTAAGATTGGGCACTTGCAAACCACATGACCTCATGAATGCTATCTTATCATATCACAGGTTCCTTAGACTGACCACAACAACTTAAATCAGACAGGCAGAAAGCAGCACAAAGTCTTTGACATATACTATTGGTATGACATTTTCAGCTATCCAACTTGTGGGAAGAAAAAATCTGATTATCTCATGTCCAACTGCAATTGTGAGATATAGTTCATGAAAAGCACATGATTTGCTACACTAAAGATTTCAACCAGAGTTTAAAATTTTTAGTTTCTGTAAATCTGAACTACTTATTACTTTTTAAAAATCAATTCTCTTTTAACTGACACTGAGCAAATTAGCGGAGCTCATTTTCAAATGTTCCAAGTTTAAAAAACTGTCAGTATTATGCCATTGTTTCTTTCAAAAACTAGCACTTAAAAATTGAATTATTTGATCTAAAGGAAGATGGAAGAAATATAAAAAGTGAATACTGAAGTCTTGAAACCTGAGTACCTGAATAAGATCACGAGATTCTAAAACTGTAGCTCATTTTAGCATCCCCTATCAAGTTGAAAGCAATCTTAAGCACAGCTTGTTAGTGTCATTCTAAATGTTGACAAATAAGCCCAGCAAAGTGGTACACACTTTTACCCCAGCTACTCAGAAGGCTGAGATGGGAGAACTGCAATTTCAAGAGCAAGACCCTGCCTGGAGACAAAAAAATAAAGAAAAGGGCTGAGGATATAGCTTAGGTAGAACACATGATGTGCAAGAACCAGTATGTATGTGATTTTATGTATATCTCAGCTTTAGATATTGTAGTTGTTCAGATCTTAAGTTTCCTCCACAGATCCATGAACTAAATAGGGAGGTGGTAGAAACTTTAAGAGATGGGGCCTAGTAGATGGTCTAGATGGGAGTTCTTTAGATCATTGGGAGTTTCCTGGAAAGGGACTGTGGGACCCAGACACCTACCCACTCATTTGTTTCTGAGCCATGAGGTAAGCAGTTTGTTCCACAATATGTTCCCACCATGATATGCTGCCTTGGCATAGGCCCAAAAGCAAGAGGGCCATTCAATCAAGGACAGAAACCTCCAAGATTGTTAGCCCTCCAAAACCTTTCTTATGTTTACTATCTCAGACATTTTGTTATAGTTTTAGAAAGTTAATACAAGTAGTGCATTCCAGACATAAAAAACTGTAAATAGGGGCTGAGGCTATAGCTCAGTGGTAAAGTGCTTGCCTTGCAAGTGTGAGGTACTGGGTTCCTCAGCACCACATAAAAATAAATAAAGATACTGTGTGTTCATCTACAATTGAATAAATATCTTTTAAAAATTGTAAATAGTACAATAGTTAAAAATGCATTTTAAAAATATAAATGGAAATTTTAAGGTCTATAAAGACTACTGAATATTTAATTGAAGGGTCTTAAAGTAATTTAAAGAGTACAAATAGAATCTTTCATTATCTACATGGCACTTTGGGGCACCAAAAAGAACAACTTATCTGCCCTCAGGCTTGTGTGAACTCCTGCATGATTCTTTATATTGTTCTAATTAAAGAAAGGACAAATTTAATAATTATGGGAATAATTTCTTTTTATTAAGAAGTGGCCATTCAGGGCTGGGGTTGTGGCTCAGCAGTAGAGAGCTTGCCTAGCAGGTGCAAGGCCCTGGGTTCAATCCTCAGCACCATATAAAAATAAATAAATAAAATAAAGGTACTGTGTCCAACTACAACTAAAAAATAAATATTAAAAAAAAGAAATGGCTATTCTAGGAAAACTGACACTTTCTATTGCAAAAACATATGTGAATGTCTAAGCCTGTGTTGACATTTTTGTTAAACATTAAAATTTTAAAAATTAAAACTTCAACCATAAGTAGTCATCAGTACAAATAAAAACCACTATTTTCAAAATTTTTTTTCTGCCTCTGAATTACACTACTGCAGTCAATGCAGTTTGTGGGTAAGAATGTTAATTCTATTTTTGGGATCACACTGTAATCTAAACATCATACCTGGAGTTTTGCAATATACAAAGAAAATGAAGACTGATAGAAACAGGCAATATACAGTAGGCATACAGGTAAAAAAGTAAAAATAAATAGATAGCATTATTCAATATAAAATAAAGAAAAAAATAAGTTATCATTGACCACAGAATCAAATGATCATGTTCTTTTCTATTTTTAATATTTTAGTTTTAATTCGTAGATGAAGATTAGTGTTTACTGAATCTTTTAAAAACTTAAAAAAAAATCTTTTCAAGTTCCAACGATTTTATTAATTACTTTTAAATTGACAAATACAAGGGTAAAGGGTACACTGTCTTTTTTTGTGTGGGGGTGGCAGGTTACCTGGGATTGAACTCAGGGGCACTTGATCACTGAGCCACATTCCCAGCCCTATTTTGTATTTTATTTAGAGACAGGGTCTCACTGAGTTGCTTAGTGCCTTCTTTTGCTGAGGCTAGCTTTGAACTTGGGATCTTCTTGCCTCAGCCTCTCAAGCTGCTGGGATAATAGGCATGCGTCACCACGCCCACCTGTGTATGTCTTTTGATTATCTTAAAGTCCCTTATTTCAAAATACCATTTTAATAATAATATTAATATAAATATTATAAAACTATGAGTATTTATGACATTAAGAGTACTTTTTGTAGATATTTAATTAAACCTATAGATTAGGTGTAATCAAATAGAGTTACCAGAATTTTAAAAACTTCAGTGTTCACGTAAACATTTTCTGAGACAAATTTCAGTTAAGGCTTTGTTTGGATTTTCTTTATTTACTCAAGTTCCTAATTGCCTACTTACCTGGCAGAAATAATCAAACAAGATTCCTGAGACATATGATGATTAAACCTAAAAAATGGTTTCCTCAACAAAGGAGACAAGGTGGTTGAAGACCTTCTGGGTACTGAAAACCAATGAAATGACTATTCCTACAAAGAAAGTTGTTTTTATCTACCTAGGTTGTATGTTGCTTATAGCATACTATAGTAGTCAATGAGAAATTGGATCATTCCTTCTCTCAAATTCTTACATCAATCAATCTCTGATAAATGGTTTTCAGGTTTCTTGTTTAGAAAACAAAAATTCAGCCTATACAAAAAGGACTTTCTGGGATCTGGGCTTGTGGTTCAGTGGTAGAACACCTGCCTAGCACATGTGAGGCACTGGGTTTGATCCTCAGTATCACATAAAAATAAAACAAAACAAAATAAAGGCATTGGTCCATGTCAACTTAAAAAATTTCTGGTTGATACATCTGGAAAGGTCCAAGATGCTCTCCTTTTTCTTCTTCTTTTTGTCTGCCATCTTGCTATGACCCAAAGCCAGAAATAAAGTTTATTCTTCAGAAGGATCAGGGACATTTAAAATCTAATTACAATAACTGCAGAAATGCTTTCTTCTTTTTTTAAAAAATATTTATTTTTAGTTGTAGTTGGACACAATACCTTTATTTCACTTATTTATTTTTATGTGGTGCTGAGGATCAAACCCAGGGTCTCGCATGTGCGAGGCAAACCCTCTACCAATGAGCCACAACCCCAGCCCCAGAAATGGTTTCTTCTTAAAAAAGTTTCCTCCTGTGATTCCTTTACCTCCACTTTCTTTGGTTTTCCTCCAACCTCAATGATAATTTTGGTCTCCTTTGCTTGTTCTCTTTAGGTTAGGAGTGCCTCAGAACTTGGTCCTGGAACCCCTTTATAAAAATGCCTTTCCCACTCCAAAGACGATGACGACAACAACGATGACTACTACATCTTTTGAGAAAACCGCTAAAGTTGTTTAAACTTAATTAGTAATCTTAATTTTTTAAAAAAGAATAACCAGCATATCAATAGTATAAGGAAGCGTATACATTGCAGTGACATTATAAATTCACATAATTTTTTTGGAAAGCCATATCCACAGCCTGATATTTTCTAACATCATTCAAAATGACACTAACCCCTTACACCTACTAGAAGAAAAGGTAGGCCCAACTCTCCACCAAGTCAGCTTAGGAACCAACTTCCTCAGTAAGACTCCTAAAGTGCAAGAAGTAAAATCAAGAATCAGTAAATGGGATGTTACTAAAAAGCTTCTTAACAGCCAAGGAAACAATCAAGAATATGAGAGAGTCTACAGAATGGGAGAAAAGCTTTACCATTTGCTCAGACAGAGCATTAGTTTCCTAGAAATATGAAGAACTCAAAAAGCTAAACACCAAAAACCAAATAACTCAATTAATAAACGGTCAAAGGATCTGAACAGACACTTCACAGAAGAAGAAATATGGTCAGTCAACAAATATGAGAAAACATTCAGTATCTATAGCAATTAGAGCAATGCAAATTAAAACTACACTGAGATTCCATTTTACCCAGTCAGAATGATAATTATCAAGAATACAAGTAACAATAAATGTTGACAAGGATGTGGGGGTAAAAAGTTCACTTATACATTGCTGGTGGGACTGCAAATTTGTGCAACCAATCTGGAAACCAGTAGGGGGATTCCTTAGAAAACCTGGAATGGAACCACCATTTGACCCAGCTATCCCACTCCTCAGTCTATACCCAAAGGACTTAAAATCAGCATACTACAGGGACACAGCCACATCAATGTTTACAGCAGCTCAATCCATAATAGCTAAGCTGTGGAACCACCCAGGTACCTTACAACAGACAAATGGATTAAAAAAAATGTGGTTAAAAAGAATGAAATTATGGTCTTTGTGGTAAATGAATGGAACTAGAAAATGTCATACTAAGTGAAATAAGCCAGTCCCCCCAAACCAAAGGCTGAATGTTCTCTCTGATATGTGGATGCTAACCCACAACAAGGGAGGGTAGGGAGGGGAAGATGAGACGTTTACTGGATTAGATAAAGGGGAATGAAGGGAAGGAAGTGATGGGAATAGGAAAGACAGTAGAATGAATCAAACATAACTTTCCTGTCCTTGTATACGAATATACAATCAGTTTAACTCCACATTGTATACAACACAAGAATGGGATACTAATTAGAATAAGTTATATTCTATGTATGTACAATATGTCTAAATACATTCTACCGTCATGTATATAGAAAAAAGAACAAATAGAGCTGGGGTTGTAGTTCAGTGGTAGATCACTTGCCTAGCTTGTATGAGGCACTGGGTTTGATTCTCAGCACCGCATATAAATAAATTTTAAAAAGGTTCATTGATCAAAAAAGAAAAAGAAAAAAAGGCATCAAACAACCATTCACTTATGTGTTCAAGTCAAAATATTTGAAGTCATGAAGTCATCAACTGCTTTCTCTTATGAAGGAAACATACTTTTACTACATGAACATTCTAAGATTTCTACTTCTCCAGTCTTTCTAAGCCACCTTCGCTATTACCTGGACTAATGTAATGATTCTTAGTGAATTTTCCTGTTTCAATTATTTCTGTTTTACAATCAGTTCACCATAAAGCAGGCAAAGTAAATGAGATCACTTCCTTCTTAAAACCATCTGAAGGCTAGCCATTATACTAGGAATAAAACAAATACATATACTGACTTACAAAGCATTTTATGTGATCTGATCCTACCAAACTCTCTTATTTTATACCGCTTTTTTACCCTCCACTATACTCTTGTCACACTAGTGTGGTTTTTTAGAAAGCCCATTTCATTTTTTTCTAGGGTCTTCATGCTAGTTGCTTCTTCTGTCTGAAATATTCTTCCCACTGATTTTTGTACATCAGAAGTTTCTTAACATTCCTATTTTATGTCACCTTATCTGCAAAGGATTTCACAAACAACATTTATTCATTAAAAACATTTTCATGAAGTTCCTATTACATGTCAAACTTGTTCTGGATGCTAGGGGTGGGGAGGTATCCAGTCATAGTAATCAGGGAAATGGAAGTTAAAAGTATAATGAAAAACCTTTTCACACTCACTGGGAATGGCTAAAATTAAAAAGAGTGACAATTTCATATGCAGATCAGGATGTAGAACAGGAAGAATTTTCTTTACTGCTCATGAGATGTAAATGTGCATAACTATTTGCAGCAAAGTTCTTTATAGACCTAACTGGAAATAATCCAAATATTCATCAATAGAATAAACTACTTATATAAAGGAAAATTATACAGCAATGAAAAGGAACAACCTACAGCTACATTAAATAATGTAGTAAAATCTCACAATGTTGAGTAAAAGAATACATAACCCAAGAAGCCATTTATATAAAGTTCAAAAACAAATTATTATATTAGAAGTTCTAGATCATATTTATCTTTGAGGTGGGAGAGTGAGAAGTGCTTGGAAGAAAGTATTAATGGGATTCTGGGGTCTATTTCTCAGGAATGGTATAATTATTTTGTGATAATTTATTGAGCTACAAACTTGGGACGTGGGCACTTTTCTATATTATTTCTCTATCCAGAAGGTTTTAAATAAAATTTATGTTATTTAAATACTTCAGTTTTTATAATTTTAAATCAACTATGTTAAACAATATTAAAGATAATAACCAGAAAGCTCAAACTCAGTCTCCTTTATGAAGAAACAATATATAAAAAAGCATTTAATATTAGTATCAGAAAGAGTTTGGCTCTTTTAGTAGGTCTGTTTTTATCATATAGATACTCTGAAATGTTTATGTGACCAGAATTTCCCTTTTGTGTTGACTACTAAAAATCTTAAAGCCAAGTTTGAGGCCTATTTACAGGAAATACACAGATATGCATTTTTATATTAGTCTTATTCATGTTTCCATATTTTATATATACAGTAGTTTTCTTTCTTTTTTCTCAAATTGTGGTTTGCTATTGTATAATATTTGTAAATTTTCTTAATCCCATCTGGAACAAGGAAGGGTACTGATGAATAAAAATAATTTAAAGTGATTTTTCTTTCTTTTAAAAAATGTATATAGGTTGTTTGGTTTTACTTTATTCTAGTTGAATGTTTGTGATCTAACTGAACGTCCTGGTCCTGAATTCTAGCTTTGGCAACTTACTACTAAGTTATGTGACCCTGGACAAGTTATTTAATCTCTCTGAGCCTATCAAATGGGATTAATATTAATTTTACAGAATATTTACAAAGATTAAAATAATTATCCAAAGGTTCTGCAATATATCTTTTAGCAGCTACAACACAGAAAGCTTAATAAAATACAGAAAATTTGCTCTACACAGAAAATAAACTAATCAAACGGAACTAGAATTGCTTTTGTAAAATGGTAAGAACATAAAGTACATTAAGATTATTTTATTTAGACAGCATTATGTTCAACAAACCTGAGGAATAGTCTACTTTTTGTATAAGTGAACGATCCTTAGTCTGTAATTCCTAGAACATCCACCAGAACTACAACCATCACACTACTATTAAGAAAAAGTAAAAATATATCTGTATTCCAAAAACATTCTGAATCAGTTGGCTAATATGCACTTTCCCATAAAACAATACTGTAAATGATAGCAAGGCTCAAAAAGACCCAGGGAAGTCTAGTTAGCTGACAATTTGATTGAATCATAAGATTTATTTCCCAGATGTCTGTATCTAAATGAGTCCTGAGTATATTTCCTTTGTCTTCTAAACTAGAATATTTTCAACCTTCTTCTATCTCCTTTTCCTGGCATTTACAAAATATATCATTTGTTTTTGGTGGTCAGCAGCTGTTAAGAAGATACTCCTGTGTTGCAAAAGGAGGTGGTTATTAATTCCCAGAACTTGTAATTTTGTTTCACGTTTCTAATTTAAACCTTCAAGATGATCAATTTGTTTGCCTGACAAATTTCATTTTTCAAAAACCGTCCCAGATGTTGTTACCATCTTATCCCGTTATATTTCTAAGGAGGCTACATAGCATGGTGGTTGGGTTTGGAGTGTGTGGACTTAAGTATAAGTTATATGTAACCTGAATTAAAAAAAATCCCACCTCTTTACTCACTAGTGCATGACTGTGGGGAGTTACTTTATTCCCCAGACCTATGTTTTATCGCATATAAAACATGAATGACAATGATGTTACCTTCTTCATAGGACTACTGTGAGGACTTAAATAAACAATAGCAAGTATAACAGTAAAAAATCTGGCACAGAACAATAAATGATAGTCACTACACTGCAATTCTTCTCATAACGAGTGGCAATTTATTTGTATACCTATTTCCACTGCAGACTATGAGACCTTTAAGAGCGTAAACTGTATTTCAATCTTTATTTTCGGTTATAAACTCAATGTCTAATGCATAGCAGGTACTCTGATGATAGGTAGGAGGATGGAATAGGAAAAAGCACTTCGATAGCCAGGTTCTTGTCTATGAGGACAAGGGGTAAGAAGTTCAGTAAGATTTAACCCCAGCTCTTGTTAATTCTATGTAAACAAGGGTTTCCACATAATGGCTTCTCTGAAGGCAATGGCAATGTGTAAAAGGCTCTAACTTCAGGTAATAAGGGATTACAAGGGTTGGGAGTGAGAGAAGGCACTAGAATGGATCACAGTAAGTTGCAGGAAGTACAGATAAACCTCCCTTTGCAATGCCAACAGAGAGAGACAGTTAGTTCTTGTAGCTAGGTCAACTGCCGCACTCATTTTGAATATATGAAAAATTCATTTGTAAGGGCGGGGGAACAACACAGTTAAAATACTGTTAGTAAGTACCTTCTTCAGATTTTAGATACTGATGACAAGTTTTTAAATCTAATGTCTCTGTAAGCAGTATAGAAAAGAACAAGCCAGGACTGGGATTGTGGATCAATGGTAGAGCGCTTGCCTAGCATGGGTGAAGCACTGGATGTGATTCTCATCACCACATACAAATAAATAAATTAACTGAATAAAGGTTCACCAACAACTAATAAAAATATTTTTAAAAAAGAACAAGCCAAATTAAATTAAATCCTGATTCTACCATTTCTTGCTCATATAATGCCTAGCAAGATAATGATTTTGAGTTTCAGTTTCCACACTCATGCAAATGAGGACCACTTTCAGATGGGATTATTAAGAGGGTTAGGAATAATAACTACAAAGTGTCTGACACAATATTATGCTCATAGTGGGTAGTCTATAAATAATAATTACTTTATAGCGTAACAATGTATTCAGCTACTCATAAAAATAACCTACTTCATTATTTCATCCAGTTGACTATGCTAAAGGGTCATAGTTGTCTTCAGGAAGATGGAAGTGTAAAGTTTTTCTCAACATTTTCTTCAATATTTAGAGAAATTTAAAAAATCAGTGAACAAAGTGACTATTAACAGTCACATTCTCAAAATACAATTATTGACATTTTGCAGTAAAGTTTCATGTTGAAAGCCAATGATTAGGGCAAATTCCAATATACAAATGTTAAATTGAAGAAATTAGACTGACTTTGGTTATCTTTTTTAAAACTGTGAAGTGCTCTATCAAACAATGAAAATAGTGGAATAAAAAAGAGGTACTGTATTTAATCACTTTTCTTTTGGGACTAGGGATCAAACCAGAATCTTGCAAATGCTAGGCAAGTGCTCTAACACTGAGCTACATCACCAGCCCTGTATTTAACCACTTCAAAAGAGCTGATCCAACAATAAAATAGCAATTACAATAGTAATTTTTGTAGAAAGCCTACACAATCAATACTTGGTTTATATTTTTCACTTGTTGTCATTTATGCTCTTCAGTGATAAAACTTTTAAACAGGTGAAAAATAAAATATGCTCAGAAAATATAATGAAAAAGAACTTCCAAGTGAATACCCACAATGGTTTCATATTACCTTTTCTAGCTTTAAAGAATCACCATAATCGGGTTCTGCTTAGTTTACTCTTCCTTCCTATACCTTAGTCCAACTTAGTCAATTTACCCTTTAGTTGAATCTCACCCACTCTAAACTCCCAACTTTGTTCTCATGCTTACCTCTGAACTCTTATATGTGTGGTCCCTAGCGGTACTGTACTATTCCCATCTCTCTCTCATGACTTCTGACTAGGGCCTGCTTAAGCCCAGGACTTTGGCTATTCTGAACCATGAAGTTATTAGCAGCTTATCACAAATTGTTCTCTTTAATTTGCATGATTTAGTTCTCCTCCTCCTCCTCTTTTTTTTTTTTTTTTGGTATTGGGGCTTGAATCCAGAAGTGCTTTACCACTGAGCTATATCCCCAGTTCCTTTTTCTTTTCTTTTCTTTTTTTTTTTTTTTAATTTTTGAGACAGGATCTTGCTAAACTGCCAAGAGTCTTATTTAGTTACCAAGGCTGGTCTCAAATTTGCAATCCTTTTTCCTCAGCCTCTGCAGTTGCTGGAATTAGAGGTGTGCACCACTGGAGCCCAGCACCATCTGGCTCTTTAACAGAAGAAAATTCTATCGTGTTTAGTTTTCATGTTTGTATAAGAAAAGAAACTGCTTTCACAAGTGCCACATTAAAAAAAAATACCATTATTTTTAGTCAGGTCATATGATAAGCAAAATTAAAGTTTGTTGATTGATTGTTTTTAGCTTAGTTTTAGAATACAACTAATCTTGATGTAATTTTTTTAATTACATCAGTCAGCCAATCTTGATGTAATTTTTTCTAAAAGTTCAGCAACATTAATGATTCCTTATCACTAGACCTCAAAAATTTAAATGGGAGATTGTTTATTTTAGTCACAATTTTCTTTGAGAACACCTTTCAAACACAAGGAATAATTTGTAGGGTTTTCAAAAGAATAAGGATTTCTAGAATATGCTTATTTTTTTTGTAACTGTTTTCTTTCATACATGCTGTAGATAAAAAGATTATAAAAAATGCACACAATAAGGTAAAGATTACATAGAATACTGAATCCTTCAAATGTTATCATGGCTAAAAATTAATATTTACAGGAATGATCCTTAGTATTTCAAGATAAATTGAATTGAACTACATCTAATATTTATCTTTTTGCCTATGGTTTGGTTCTTTTTCACTTGGAATTTACTCTTAGATTGACTACCTCTAGGAGGTGTTACCTAAAAACACTCAGACTTCAACTGAAGTGTGTAATATTAGGAAAGGGTAATTTCTAAACTTTTTCCTTTGAGGTTTAAAATCATTTAGCAGCCAAAATGAGTTTCTTTCATCTTCTTTTATTTTCTTAACAAATCAAGTTTATGCTACTCTTTCAAATCTCAACACTGTAACTAAACACTATTTTATAAAAAAATCAAAATAAGAAATATACTTTTTTATTTGTGTTGCCAGATATTTGTCATTAGAAAATAATAAAGAATAAGGAAGTCGACGTAAGAGCCACATTCACAGAGTATCTCTCGTGTCAAAATACATTAGTTTGAGTAATATAAACTAGTATAATATCTAGTAAAATTAGGAAAATTTCATGGGTTGGATTTCACAGATTCTAGGTAGTGCCAGTTTAAAAAGCATTCAAATACTAAGAAATCTGTTAACTGATGTTAGGCAAGTATCCTTTTTTGCAATCTCAGTAATACCACCATGAGGGAGAAAGGCAGGCAAGAGTAAAAAGACTTCCCTCTACCCACAACAGTTAAGTCCCACGAACCTGTTCTATATCTGTAAGGAAAACTTTTGTTTAACTGAGGAAAATTTGAAACCTAAGAAAACTATCAAAGAATTTCAGACAACAACAACAAAAATATTTTTCATGCAAATATTAATTGATCATTTTAGGTCATAATCAGAGGTTGAAGGAAAACAAATCTACAATATTAGAACAGAAGAATACTTGCAAAAAGATAATCTTCTAAAATATTATTATTAATTATAATCAAGAATTCAGATAGAATTTAACATAAAAGTCTCAGTCTTACAACCAGTAATACAGTGTTGTTACAATACAGAGGAAGGAAGAAAGAAATATGTGAAGATCAAAATTTATCACTTACCTCATGATTCAGCTCTGCTATCTGATCTTTCAGTTCCCTAATATACTGGTTAGAATCAGACTTGTTAAGCTGTCCTTGAAGCTTTCCTTCTTCTTTCTGTTTTGTGATAATACAATAAAGCAAAAACAAAAGACAATTTTCATAGCATGTACTCAAATATTTCAAGATATAGAGCAGCATAAGTATACGTGTGTGTGTGTGTGTGTGTCTGTGTGTATTTTTTTTTGAGTGTTAGGGATTGAACCTAGGGGTGTGTACTTAACCACTGAGCCACATCCCCAGCCCTTTTTATTTTTAATTTTGAGAGAGGATCTCACTAAGTTGTGTAGGGCCTTGCTAAATTGCTGATGTGGGCCTTGATGCTCCTCTTTCAGCCTCCCAAGTTGCTGGGATTACGGGTGTGTGCCACCACATGCAGCCTACCTTTTCCCTATACTACCTGAAAACAAATGTGAACTTTTCAGCTAACAGGCTTAAAAGAGTAAAACCACCAGCAATTCAGGGAGGCTGAGGCAGAAAGTTTCCAAGATTGAGGGCAGCCTCAGCAACTTAGCAAGACCCTCTCTTCAAACTAAAAATAAAAAAGACTGGGGATGTAGCTCAGTGGTAAAGTCTCCTGTATTCAAACCCCGGTACTTAAAAAAATCATAATTTCATAATTATGTTTGATATCTCCAGATTATTTATAATTAGGAAGCCATGTGTGGATGCTTAGAATGTTCTGAAGCTCTGATCAGAGATATCTGCTAAATATCTAATACCGAAAAAGTACGGGCTTACTTTTAACAGTTACCAACTAATCAGTTTCCTTCCATGGGGATAACCATTGTTATTAGGCTTTTTAGTGTAGTCTACCCATGATAGTTTGTACATATATAATGTATAAGACTCATGAACACATACTCACTTATTTTTACCCATACAACAGACATTAAACATGCTGTTCTACACTTTGCTGATCTCTCCCAACAATACAACCTGAAGATCATCAATATTGGTGCACATAGAACAAAAAAGATGTACACTATAATTTTAGACAGCTTTGAAATCTCTATAAAAGTAATCTTAGTACTGAGTATTTACATTTTTTATAAGTAGTTTTCAAATGTGTCTTAGGGCCTGTATAACTGCCTTGAGAACAATGGGTTACAAAGGAAGAGCATTTTCCAAAGTGGAGATTCCTCTTGCTATTTTTTCAAAAGCACAGTAAGAGGGGACCTTGGAAATCTGGTTTAGACCTCTGCATAAAGCCAAGTCCACATCCACTTTTTTATTTCCCCTAACATCCTTGGAAGAAGAAATAACTGGAACTGCTCCAGCCACAGCATGGATAGCTACCCTGTGAAGTCAAGGCACCACTCCTTTAAATCTGTTCTTTTGAATTAACTGTCCTTGACACCTTGATCGTATCCTTAACTACCCTTGGTCTGTACTTCAAAATCCCTTCTTCAAGTTATTTCTGTACACCCCACCTTTTGTTTTATGATTTTGTTCTTTTTGTTTTGGCAGCTTATCTTAAAAACCTTAATAAACTGGGTCAATGTAACTAATATTAGTGTAGATAAAAAAGCATGAATATAGCTTTTCCAGGACTTTAATTTTTTTCTATATACTTAAACACATAACTACCAGATACAATTATCTAAGAATGAACTCTTATTTAGAAACTACTATATTTCAAATACGCTAATTTCTTAAATATGTTCTAAAAACATAATTTTTAGCCATAAGTCTAAAATTAAGAAAAAAACTAATTTTTTTCTTTTGAAAACTTAGTTAGAAATTTTAGTTTGACCCAATGGCCAAAACCAACAGAATGGTAGAGACAGTCAGAATTCTAAAAAGCCATCTCTGAAGCCTTCCTTGTTTTTTCACTTAGGAAACAACTAAGTAAACCAGTTTGAATATGGATTTCTGTCATTTGAAACCAAAAATAATAATAGCTAAAATATTCTGAGCACCTATGAGGCCTTTTCACTTGAGGTTCCTTAAAGGAATTAAGCCCTGATGCCTACAGCATTATTACAAGTAAATGATTTAATAATTCCTGTGCATCTGAACTGGTACTTACTAGGTACTCCTAGTACAAGAACTAATTCAAATCATTTTTCTCTATAGGGCCTAATTCTCTTGTGGAGCTCTGGTGGATAGAGACACTTATGTACCTAGAATTGTTCTATGCCCTTTGGGGATAATGATCATAAGAATTCTGTGTGATAGATACTATTATTATTCCTGCTTCATAGATGAGAAAACTTAAGTGAAAAAGTGAGCAAATTAGTTGCCTAGGAGTTACACAGACAGTTGATATATTTTTACCTTAATTTATAGTATTCCAAATATGAGAATGAAGTAGATGGGAGTACAGAGAGATTTAAGCAACAGTCCAAGCAAATTAGCTTTCTTGGATTTGTTATAGAAGTTTATGTCATTTATTTTAGCCTCTGCTGATTTAAATGTAAATTATAATCTATAAGGAATTAGGGAAGAAATACAACCATAGGCATTTATGGTCTTAAGTTAATGACCGTAATTATTGATTTATAGCTGCCTAATACAACTTGCATATACTTATGTCTGCATCTTATTTTTAATCATCCCATTTTTTAAATAAAATATTTCAAAGGCATAGAACAATAACAACCGAACAATAGAAGACTAATAAACAATAAAAATCTGTTTCATAACTGTATCATCCTAAGATTTTTATTGGCATTAGACTTACTCATTCTCAATCCTATACATCCTCAAAGTGGAGGAGAAGGTGCCAAGTGGAGAGGAATAAATGAGTGAAGCAGGAAGGAAGAATTCAGCAAGGAGAAAAAAGTATAAGGGGGGAAAATGCTCACTGATATAAAATAAATGAAACCATTATTCTTATAGAATATATTCTCCAAATCCCACATGTAACAGGAGAAATGGCAGAGCAGGCTATGTAAATGGAACTTACAAAAAGGACTAATGAGGGTTACTTATTTGCATATTGTGTTCAGCTGTCATTTTGGTGTTTGTTGTTGTTGTCATCTAATTTGGCATCATATCATATTCATTCCCTTAAATGATTAAATGAAAGGTGAAATCCCTAGTAGAAAGATGTAGGATAATATAAAATTATCAGAGCAAATAAAATGACAAAGCCCAAGGTAAGCTGGGCATAGTGGTGCATGCCTATAATCCCAAAGACTCGAAAGGCTGAGGCAGGAGGATCACAAGTTTGAGGTCAGCCTCAGCAATTTAGTGAGATTCTGTATAAAAAAAGTAAATAAAAGAACTGGGGATGAAGCTCCATAATATAGTACCCTTGGGTCCAACCCCCAGTATAAAAAAAAATAAAAAAGTAAAAATAAAACAAAAACCTACAAAGCCCAAGGTAAGCTCTAACATTTTAAGGAAGAAGTTGAAGAATGCAGAAAGACTTTAAGTTTGAAAGGCTGTAGATTGACAGTAACAATAATTCATGACAAAATTACAATTGAAAAAAAGTTCTGAAGAAATTTAGGAATTATTTAAATCTGTTTTCTAAAAAGCAACAAAGTATCCTTAAAGATCTATTTCCTTCTAAAGGAAGGTAGGGTTTATTAGCTACAAGCTTTATTATAATACTTTATTTCTTGGAGAAAAGATAGTATTTAATGAAAAAGAAGACAGCTAAGAAAATTAACAATAAAAAAGATAGAGTGTTTTTAACTTGAAAAAAAAAAAAAAGACTCATTGAGGTTGGGGGTGTAGCTCAGTGGTAGAGCACTTTCCTGGCATGTGTGAGGCATTGGGTTTGATTCTTAGCACCACACATAAATAAACGAATAAAATAAATGTCCATTAACAATTAAAAAAAAATTTTTTTTAAAAAGACACTGAAAAGATGCTTGTGAAGAAACAAAGAAGCCCTGTTAGATTTTATGACTTTAAAAAAAAGTTCCTTGAATGTCTTTTTTTTAAAATTTTTTGATTGTCAATGGACCTTTCATCTTATTTATTTACGTATGATGCTGAAGATCGAACTCAGGACCTCACACATGCCAGGCAAGCGCTCTACCACTGAGCCACAACTCCAGCCCCAGGTGTCTTTTATTCATTAAGGAAAAAGTCAAAGTTTCAAAGAGAAAACATTTTATTACTTGATTAAGTTCAATTGTATACAGTTGTCCTTTTAGATTGAAGTATAACTTTATAAAACATAATGCTGGGTTTCTTATGCAAAATTTTACATCCAAGAAGCCAGACTATGATTTCCATTAAACTACTGCTTCTGTAAAGATATACACACAAAATGAATAACAATTGAGTGCAAAACTGGTAAACTGAGGAAATAGGAAAGCTGATTAGGCAGTTCCAGGTTCTAGCAGTGACCCTGCAGTAAGAAAAATTCAAAACAGAAGTAAAAAGTGAGAATTATCTTAAATGCTATTTAATAAATTAAAATGTTCAAATTACTATTTATCTAAAAGTCTGTGATTTTTTATGTTGTTCTAACAAGCTGTCATTTAAGATGTTACTTCAAAGTCTTTTAGGATACCCTGTAAGTATTCAACTGGAATATATATTTACAATACCAAAAGCATACAAAAAATTACTATATTCTAAGTAGGTATCAATTTTATTTCATTTCTGAAACAGTTAATTATCTTGCTTTTCTTTTTCTTTTTTGGTACCAGAGATTGCACTCAACCACTGAGCCGCACCCCCAGCCCTATTTTGTATTTTATTTAGAGAGAGGGTCTCACTGAGTTGCTAAGTGCCTCTGCCACTGCTGAGGCTGGCTTTGAACTTGCAATCTTCCTATCTCAGCCTTCCAAGCTGATTACAGGCGTGCACCACTGCATGCAGCCTGAGAGAGTTAATTATCTAATGATTTAGATTTTTCCAAGTATTTTTATAGCTTTCTATTTTCAAACAGTGTCCACATGTTTGTTTCTGATAAGCAGGTGGGAAAATGTCAGCTACACTAATAAATTTACCAGAAACCTGCATTTTCTTGAGGTTTTCTTTTGGTCTAGCTGATAACAACAGACTGCCAGCCAGTTAGCTGGTTTCCTAAGTACAACTAATTGGAAAGTAACAGAAAAAGAGACTCAATATCAACAATTTTGATATTCTGTACTTTCACTGGAGACCTTAAATGCATACCTTTTGTCTCATCATAGATGAATCTTTACATCAAAAGAGCATAAAGTAACATTTGTAAAAGGCATAGATGTACATTTCACTCTCTGATATATTTTTGGATGTTGGCAACTACAATTATGATGTCTATAATAATGATTCCTTTTAAGGCCTTAAACTAGACAGTTTAGTTTATAAGGCTCTTACACAAAATGTCAACAAGAACTTAGTTAATGATATGAAATGCATGTTAAGTGTTTAAGGATAAAGTATAACAATGTAACTTACTTTGAAATTTATAAAAAATAAGATTGCCAAGATGGTAGATGAATATCTTATAAAGTAAAAACTACACAAAACAATTCATTTCTCATTTCTTCCCACTATCTGATAAAAAGTAAGCACTGGTCCACACTGTACTTCATTTACATATATAAAAAGTCACATCTTCTAAAGGTTACTTATTAACTCTTCATTTAAAAATCTATCCTTTGTTCTACTGAATAAGGTTCTGTATTACTACTGACAAGTAATACAGATTAAGTATTCCTCCTCCAAAATGTTTGTGTTTTGGATACCAGATTTTAAAAAATATTTGCATATGCATAATGAGATATCTCAGGAGTGGGACTCAGGTCTAAACATGAAATTGATTAATGTTTTATAAACTCCTATTCACATAGGCTAAAAGTAATTTTATATAATATTCTCAGCATACCTCATTTGACTGCAATCTGTCATGTAAAGTCAGGTGTGGAATTTGCACACATGACATCAAGTTATTTTGGATTTTCAGATTAGAGATGCTCAACCTATAATAACATCCAGAATAAGAAGCTACACACCATCAGGGCTGGGGCTATTGCTCAGTAGCATACTTGCCTAGCATGTGTGAGGCACTGGGTTCTATTCTCAGCACCACGTATAAATAAATAAAAATAAAGGTCTATCAACAACTAAAAAGAATTTTTTTTAGTTGTAGATGTACAGAATATCTTTATTTTTATTTATTTTTTTATGTGGTGCTGAGGATCAAACCCAGAGCCTCACATGTGAAAGGCAAGCACTCTACCACTGAGCTACAACCCAGCTCAAGAAACTTTTTAAAAAAGAAGCTATACACCATAACTGAGTAAAATTTTTGAATGTCACATTATTTGAGCAACCACTGAATCAATAACTGCAAACAAGATGTGATTATTATGTTTTTTCTAGACCATACAAATCAGGTCCTAACCTATGTGGTTAGGGTGGGATAATTTCAATACTGTTGACACTATATAATGGGAGATAGGAATAACCACAAAATCTACTGCAAAAGAATACAGAAATAAAGGCTGGGGCTAGAGCTCCATGATAGAGCACTTGTCTAGCATGTGTGAGACAATGGGTTCAATCCTCAGCACCATATAAAAATAAATAAATAAATATACTGTGTCCATCTACAACTAAAAAAATCTATATTTTAAAAAAGGGATGAAATGAACATAACTTAAAAAAAGATTACAGAGATGAATTATAACTTGACACTATTTTTAAGCTATATTGTTTTAATAAATTCTTAATTTATACTAAGATTTAGTCATACACATTGAGCTTTTCTAATCTGAAATGCTCCAAACTCTAAAACTCTTTGTACACTATCATGATGTTACAAGTGGAAAATTCTAATCCTTTATTTCATGTGACTTTCGATAAGGGATACTCAATTTGTATATGGACATAAAGCTCCCTCTTTTTTTTTTTTTTTTGGTGGTGGTGGTGGTGCTGGGGATTGAGTCCAGGGCCTTGTGCATGTAAGGCAAGCATTCTACCAACCGAGCTATATCCCAAGCTAAACAAAGCTCATTTTTTAGTCAATTTTACATAAGGAGGAAAACCTTTTGAGGGCAGAAATGACAAAGAGAGCAGTCTATAGTATCATGGTTAATGACATATTGGAACACAAATCAAACCTTTTCAGAGTATATTATACTTCTAAACTTTTTAATTATATGAAGCAATAAGCCCTCTTTATTATCTAGGCCAGTATAAACTGGCATCTGTGTTGTCCAAAATAAAGTTTTTACCCAAATAAATATTTTAAAAGATATGGCTAAGTGAATACAATAATATAAACAATATAACCTAGGAAATATTTAAGACAATGGTTACCAAAGATGACTGTGGAGAAGTATCATTTTGGAATTTTTATAAACATAAAGATGAAGAAAACAGACTCCTGACCTACTGAATTCTAAATAACTGGAAGGGGGTCCTGAAAATCAGTATGCTTTGAAATCTGCTCTGATATAGCCATAGTATAGGCTACATTTGAAACACAGTGGTCTTATTAAGAAAATCAACCCTTTTAAAACACTAATTCAAAATTCTGTGTACAAGCCATTAATATATACAATAATCATATCCCAATATTATTAAATTCCTAATAGGATAATCTATTTCCTAAGGATGTCCAATAGTATTTTCCCTGTTTAATTTTATTATATGTTTTAGTTTAATTTTACATATAACAAAAATGCACCATGGTAAATGACCAAGACTCATAAACTTATTTACATATATTCTCCACATTTCCAGAGTGAATATATTTTAAAACATAAATAGAGGGAAACTGTCAAGAGTCCTTAATTTAATTTCTTTCAATTCTGCTATCAGTTTCACTTCACATTATTTCCATGTTAAGTTTCAGCTGGTCAGTTCCCTGTCTTTAAGGGTTGGTTCAATTTTGAACTCAAATCCTTTTCTTGGTTAACCTAGATCTCAAACAGAAAATATTATTTTAAAGTTTGGTAAGGTATGATGAGGAACTAAACAAAACGTTTATGATCTGAGAAAATTCCACACACATGACCCCTATGACCAATAACTAAGGTAACTGTTTTAAAGAATGAAGAAAAACCAAAGATTTGGGGACCAGGAAAATAATTCTTTAAGCACTTGGAAGCATCAATATTTGTAAAGAGATATGAAAATAAATGAGGGAAATATTCCAATTTTTTAACTTATTTATTTGGCAACGGTTTGACATAGTAAAACAAGCTATATTCTCTAATATAACAAGTGTGCGTATAGACGAATACTGTACTAAGAGCAGTGATTTTTGTATTCAACTATCTGGACTACTAGTGGCCTTTGCCATATACATTCACCTACTGTATTTCCACAATAAAAGAAATGAAGAGGAAGAGACAGATGTGCCTAGTGTGTGTCACATAATCTATAGTTTACTGAAAAACCAACAAGTGTGGCCCACAAAAAAAAAAAAAAATAGAAAAAGTGATGTTAGGGGAGGGGAGGAGAGGGGGGATAGGGAGGGTAGCAGAATACAACTGACACTAGGATTGCTGTATGTTTACACATGATGTATAACCAATGTGATCCTGCAATCTGTACACGTGGAAAAATGAGAATTCATACTCTATTTGAATCAAATGTATGATATGTCAAGATCACTGTATTGTCTTGAGCAACTAATAAAAACAGTAGAAAAACTATCTGTGTAGTAGGAAGTAGATATTTTATTCAGAGGTAACTTTACCTACATCTACTGCATTCCAATACACCATTTAAAAGTTGAAGAATTAAATGTGGTGGTACAGCAAGCCAGAAGATTAAAAAGAAAATTAAAAAAAGTATTTTCTATGGTTCTAAGCAACATGTGTTTGTATGTTATAGTGCAATAAAACCAAGATGAGTATGATGTTAAGTTGCTCTGAACAAGTGTTTGGGGAGAAAGTGGGTTTAGTAATGCATAACCACTAAAAAAGGCAAGAGAAATAAAAGAACTTCAAACCTGCTTAAATGTATAAATTTATTCAGGTTTATTTTGCTAAAAAGAAATTGTAATAAGCATGTCTAAAAGGCCATTCTTGTTTGTTTCTTTATCTATGTTCTTAATGTTGGTTATAATTTACCCTATCTTGCCACAGGAAGAATACTTCCTTAGACAGGAAGATAGCTGATTTTAAAAGCTGTGTTTCAAGATGTGGGTTTTTAAATACCCTATATGATCAAACAATTCATTAACGAGTTTTTGAGAACTGAACCAGTTAACATCTAGTTAATGTACTAGATGTAACAGTGAGGTAGTAGAAAGCACCCTAGTCCAGGAGGCAAATATAAAAGATCTAGATTTTTATTTACATTCTAGTTTTCAAAATTTTCAAATCTACAGAAGAGCTGAAGTAACAGTAAAATGACACCATATGCCCTTTAGTTTTATTTACCAATTAGTATATTGCTTTATTAGCTTCTGTTCTTTCTATACATAATCCAACATATATTATGCATGCAATGTACTTATGTATGCAAACATATTTTTTCTGAACCGTTTGAACATAAATTACAGATATCATGACATTTTACTATAAACTCCAAAATGCATCTTATATGGAACTGTCCTATGTAACCAAATGCCATTATAATAAATTAACAGTAATTCCGTAATATCATTGAACATATATAGTTCCTATTCAAATTTTCCCCAAACGATTCAAATGTTTTATTTCTGTCCAAAATCAAACCAAGGTTCATGCTATATTTGGTTATTATATCTCCCTAGTCTCATTTGATGTATGATAGTCCCTTCTGTATTTTTTGTTTTTCATGGCACTGTTAGCTTTTTTGAAGAATGTATTGTTCAAGCTAAAACAGAAAAACCTCCTACTCCAATGAAACTCTAAGAAATAGTTTTATTCCTTTTTCAAACCAAAGAGGTATGATTATATATATATATATATATATGGTAAAAGGTTGTTTATATATATATATATATATATGGTAAAAGGTTGTTTAGATAAAGGGAGTTAGTTATGGAAGACATAAGCAAAGAAAATTAAATATCTTAAAAGCAGAAAACTTATAAGAATAGCACTAGAAGACAGCTTTTTATATAATACACTGGTAAATATATATTTTGTTATTTATATATATTTTATTATTTACCTATTACAAATATTTGGTAAAATATAAACAATAAATATTGGTAATTGCGGGGGTTTTTTGGGTCTCTCTCTTTTTTTGTACTGGGTATTGAACCCATGGCACTTAACTACTGAGCCACATCCCACATCCCCTTTTTCTATTTTATTTTGAGGCAGGGTCTGGCTGTGTTGTTTAGAGTCTCACTAAGTTGCTGAAGCTGGCTTTGAACTTGCAATTCACCTGCCTTAGCCTCCCAAGTTTCTGGGATTATAGGCATATGCCACCACAACCAGGCTTTTTTAGTTTCTTAATAAGAGACTAACCTATAGAATTTATTTATTTATGGTTTTTTGTTTTTGCTTTTTTTTTTTTTTTTTGGTATTGGGATTGAACTTGGGGGCACTCAACCACTGAACTACATTCTCAGCCCTATCTTGTATTTTACTTAGAGACAGAGTCTCACTAGAGTTGCTTAGTGCCTCGCCATTGCTGAAGCTGGCTTTGAATTCGCAATGCTCCTATCTCAGCCTCCTGACAGGCTGGGATAACAGGCATGTGCCATCATGCCGCCTAGGTTTAATTTTTTAATCCTATGAAATTCAAACAACTTTCTCCAGGGTTAGGGGTGAAGCTCGATACAGTGCATGGATAAGGCCCTTGGTTCATCTCCAGCACCACAAAACAAACAAACAAATATAACTCTGTCTATATTTGGTATCATTTTAAGCATACATAAAAGACTTTTAGCTATCTATCTTCCCCCCAAGGGGATACACTGTTCCTGGAAGACTGCAATACCAGGGGGATATATGGAGAGGGTAAAGCAAGCTCCTATTTCATCTCCCTGCTCCAAATCCATTTAATAACTTGTCCTTGGATAGAGGATATATCAGATATTAAACTGATAAGAATGGATACTACACTTATCCTAGCCAAAAGGTTCAGAAGTGATCAGCCTGTTACTTTTGTCATCTGTCTCACTGAGAAAAAGTATTCTATAGAATAGGACTAAAATTCCGAAGAAGTATATTGTTAGTGTTCCACCAACTACAATACCTCTAAGAAAGAGAAGACTTGCTATAAAAGGAAAAGTATCAAATAGGCACTCATTAAGTTTTACCTTGTTAACTGAAAGTGTTCACATGGCTGGAAAACTCTGTAGCTGAAGAAAATTTGATTCATCTTCTATATAATGGAATTATTTTGATTCCTCATTTTTCACTTATGGAAGTTAGCTCAGTAAAAGATTCATCTCTGTTTTTATTCTTTGGCCTTTTCTTGGGTACCACAGAATTAAACTTCAAATAGGACCAATAGGCACTCTTTTGTCTTGTGTCGTTTTTGGACAAGAAAAAGATGTATGGTGATATATTCCATTTGCTAATGATAAACACTGTCATACTAGCTAAAGTAAGATCCTGACAAGTCCTTTAGACAGTGGTGTGAATCGATACCAAAACTTTTTCAATAGTTAATTCCAAAAGGCTATTCTGGATCCATGTGAAAATTATTTCCTCTTTTTGTCATTTTACCCCTATTGCTGTTACTCCAGATCCTCTTCTTTTAGCTTGATGACTATTATGATGACTACTTCCTTACTCTGGATTCTTATCACTACATCTTTCTTTTAAACAAGACTTTACCCAGATTAAGAAATAAATTCTCACAGGCTAGAGATGTGGCTCAGTGGCACAGTGCTAGCAGGCATGCCTGAGGCCCTGGGTTTGATGCTCAGAACTACAAAAAAACAAAACAAAACAAAACAAAAAAAAACACCAAAATGAAATAAAAATAATAAATTCTCTTTTTGTAGCAAGGCCCCTTTGTATTTGTGTGAAGTCACTGAAATTCCTTTCATATCATTGAAATACCTATCCTCCCCACTGGAACCTTAAGTGTATTTCTCCTCACAGGAGGCTTGATGTAAGCACAGCCCAGCCTCACTAGGACTGTTAAATTAAAATGTACTCAGTGGTTAACTAACTTATCTTTCTCTTTTCTTTTTCTCCCTCCTTCCTTCCTTCCTTTGATTGGGGATTGAACCCAGGGACACTCTACCACTAAGCTATATCACCAGAACTTTTATGTTTTTATCTTGAGACAGAGTCTAAATTGCTGAGGCTGGTCTCAAAGTTGGGATCCTCCTGTCTCAGCCTTCTTAGCTGCTGAGATGACAAGCATGCACTACTGTGCTTGACTTGTTTTTTTATTTTGAATATATCTTATGTATATTACAAAATACCAATTATACTTATTGTTATGTTATCTGTCATCTATGTCTGTTAGCTAACAGCTATATAGTTCTATATTCTTTTTATTTATTCTGATTATTTCAAGCTTTTCCTCCATGCCAATATTTTTTACATTTTAGTAGCATCTACTGAATATAATTTTATTCACTGAATAGACTAAACTTTTGTGATTTCTGCAATAATATGCTGGCTTCAGTTTGTTTTCTTAGAAATCTTCCTGTTGACCTCATATTATCATCTTGTTTTTTGATATCTGAACTTTATTATATTTATGTTGTTTTTACAGTGTGAAGTCATTGTAATTCCTTTCTTATCCTTGAAATACCTATCCTCCCCACTGGAACTTTTGATTTGCAAATGCTCTCTCTTTCTCTGTTATAATAACATAAACCATAATGCCAAGCCATCTCTTTTCATCATGTTCATAGTATATGACTGTCCATGTGTTCCAAATGCTCTTATAATTTGGCTAACAATAACTCTCTGCAGCATTTGAGATCCATTTCCTTTGTCTTCCACTCTCAAATTCACTCTCACTTTTCAACTAAGGGAACATGTTGCACAAGGAGAGAAAGAACCTGGCTAAACTAGGGCTCTATTTACTCTTCTGAGATGTTCTTAGATATTTTGCACCATTTAATTGGGGGACTATATCCCCCAAGCTAAGTTTAGGATTCTGAGTGTATCTCAAAAGTAAGCATGATGGTTGCTCTAGGCTTTCGTTTTAGCTAAGACAGGTGTCTATGTCTCATCTCTCTCACTGCCTTGGTTCTTGGAGAAGTCTCTACCACTTCCCAGTTGGAAAATTAAACACTTGTTTTCTTTCTCTCCACCCTTGGGATGTGAATGAATTCTCTTAGGATTCTGCTGACTTGCCTACAGAGCTTGGAGTGTGGGACAGGAGGGGACAGACAGCTGACTTAGGAAGCCATGACTCACTGGGGCTCTCTGCTCTACAACTGCCTATTTATTTTGTTAGCTGTAAGTTTTTAAAGTTTATTGCATTAGATTATGCTCCTTTTCTTCTCAGGTTGCTTTTGGTGAAAAATATTTTTTTACCTTTTAGAAACATTATTATTTACTTTTTTGTCAGATGGTTGGTGTAATTCTGAGATTTTTTTTTTTAAACAGCCTTTATTTATTTTTTTTAAAGAGAGAGAGAGGTAGAGAGAGAGAATTTTAATATTTATTTTTTAGTTATCAGCGGGCACAACATCTTTGTTTGTATGTGGTGCTGAGGATTGAACCCGGGCCGCATGCATGCCAGGCGAGTGCGCCACCGCTTGAGCCACATCCCCAGCCCCTCTGAGATGTTTTAATCTACCTCTGGAGCAACATTTATATAAATAAATGTATCTTTATTTAAATATGTAAATATGCATTTATTTAAAATGTAGATGCTCCTCAACTTATAATGGGGTTATGTCCGATTGTAAAAATCCAAAGTATATCTAATAAACCCAATTTATGAACATCACAGGTAAGCAACACATTGCACTGCAGAGTACTGGTTGTTTACCTCGGGGATTATGTGACTGATGAGCAGCAGCAGCTCACTGCTACTTGGGAGACAACAGTATTCAGCATATCAGTAGCACAAAAACATCAAAATTCAAAATCTGAAGTCTCATTTCTACTAAAAGCATATTATTTTTGCATCAACATAAAGTTGAAAAATTCTAAGTCTGAGGATTGTCTATAATTAGAACCTGGTACCTGTTCTTAATGGTATAGAATGTTCCTCTTGTTTGTGACTGTTTTCTTCTTTATAAAAATTAATTCAGCAAAATTTTTCAGTACCTATTAAATGCCAGGTAATAGGCATACAGTAGTAAATATGACAAAGTTCTAATATATGTATGAAAGTTAATTTTTAAAGTGAAGATAAATTTACACACCGGTAAGAGTCATTAAAAATGTAAAAAAGCTGAGCACAGTGGCTGTGCATGCCTGTAATCCCAGCAACTCAAGAGGCTGAGGCAGGAGGATCACGAGTTCAAAGCCAGCCTCAACAAAAGCTAAGCAACTCAGTGAGACTTTGTCTCTAAATAAAATACAAAATAGGGCTGGGGATGTGGCTCAGTGGTTGAGTGACCCTGAGTTCAATCATCAGTACCCCCCACCAAAAGTAAAATATGATGATGACATAGAGTAAGTAAGGGTCCTACTTTATATGATGATCAGGAAAAATATGTGAGTCAGTAACTGCTGAGATTTAAATGATGAGAAGGAACCAGCCATGAGAAGATCAAGGAAACTGCAAATGTAGGAAAGAGAAAGAACAAAAGCCTTAATGTAGGAATGAAAGACCTTTATTTGAGAAACACAAAAAAGTGGATGTTGCTTCAATCAACTTGTAAAGGGGAATGTAGGTTAAGAGGTACCAGAGAGGGGATGGAGTTGTGGCTCAGTGGTAGCGTGCTTGCTTTGCACGCATGGGGCACTGGGTTTGATCCTCAGTAGCACATAAATAAATAAAATAATAAAATAAAGGTATTGTGTCCATCTACAACTAAAAAAAAAATTTAAAATAAAAGAGGTATCACAGAAGTATGCAGGATCCAGACAACTCGGGGACATTAGGGCCATAGAACAAGTGCTGTACTTTTGCTAAATTGACTAGGTTCCTTTGTTGCTTTTTTCTTATAATTATTTGGGAATTTTGATTCTTATATTCTTTCTAGCAATGGTTACCTTAAAAGTTATTTAAATGAATGTGCATTTTGAAAACTATGATAATTGTATAATTCATATAAAGAGTGAGTTCCTACCCTTTGCTACTCCTGTGCATCAAGCTCTTTATAATGTCCCGGGTGAATATTTCAACAGTTTTGATGGAGATCACTATACGTAACAAAAACATATATGCATATGTATTTAAATGCATGTATACTAATGTACTCATTATATATTTGAAATGTACAGATAAGCATATTCTATGTCTTCAACACACATGCACACACTTTACATAAACACTCATATACAGATACCTACATAAATTATTTAACTCATGCAAGTAGAATATGACAAATACTCTGTCCATAATTTGCTTTTTTAATATATATATGTATATATGTGTATATATATATATATATATATATATATATATATATATATATATTTAGTTGTAGTTGCACACAATAGCTTTATTTATTTATTTATTTATTTTTATGTGGTGCTGAGGATCGAACCCAGCGCCTCATATGTGCTGAGCAAGCACTCTAACGCACAGCCACAACCCCAGCCCCATAATTTGCTTTAAAAAAAAAATATATATATATGTATATACATACACATATATATATGCATATATTTTTAAATTGTAGTTGGACACAATATCTTTGTTTTATTTATTTTTATATGGTGCTGAGGAACAAATCCAGTGGCTCCCACATGCTAAGGGAATACTAGGGGAACGCTCTACTGTTAAGGCACAACACCAGCTCCTCCCATAATTTGCTTTTTAATCACTTAATGTCTTATAAAGGTATTTCCTTATTCTTCCTAAAGGAAGTCAAATATTCTAGAGTATGAATATACCATGGTTTAAATGTTCTCCTATTGATGTGTGATTAATAAATTTAAAAAATACTGTAATTGAGTTTGATTTCCAGTACCAAAAACAAATCATAACCCCCCTCCCCAAAATACTATAGAAATAATGTTGGAACTATGCACCCATCCTAAGAACTTTAACATAAAGAACACAAATCTAGAGTACAAATAAAAATAAGAACAGGAATTAGTAAGATATAAAGGAAAGGTAGTTTATCACTTAAATTTGCAATTTTTACTAGTATCGTACTAGCCATTGGTTTTTTTAGATTGTGTTGGCTGCTGGAAGTGTCACAGCCTTCTCCTTTTTTGAATTTCCTTCAGAAATTTAATTTTTCAAAGGCTGATAATTAGTTATTAAGGTCTTACATATTAACTTTAAAACATGAAATAACTACTTAATACATCTTAACATTTTAATCCTGGCAATTAAAATTGAAAACATCGCTTACAGATAGACATCACACCCTTAAAGGAAATAACAGAAACAATTAGTAATCTCCTTATGCTCTTTTCATAGAGATTTCAAAATAAATCTAAGGTTATACATAGGATGTGGGTTTTTCTCTGGGAGCAGTATTACAGAAGGTTTGTGGTATTAGATGGGTCATGACACAATGCAGGTTGCTTAGTCTCAAACACAAGTGTAAAGCTTACGTTTAAAAAATGTTTTATATTATATCCACAGATAAAAAGTCTAATAAAAACTGAAATTACCAAAGTATAGTGAACTTCTCTAAGTTTTGTAAAAATCAAACCATTTTAGAGATAACTTAAAAAACAATTCCTTTACTGTTTTAAAGGTTAAATAACACTTTTTTTTTAAGACCGTCTTATGAAACTAGGTTCAACGGTTACAGAGGCCATCATATTAACTTGCAACATGGCAGAATTTTTACATTCTAATTTGTTATTTTCTATTCATGCATTAAAGTAAAAATGTTCAAAGCAAGTTAGAACTGCATATGAAATCACTATAGCAGAACAAAACCCAATGATTTGAGTAAATCCATGAAATGTGATAAGTAATCAACTTGATTAATCAATATAACCAAACTGAAACATCAATAGCAACCACTAAGCCATAGTAAGTTACTACTGATTTGTACTTAACCCCGAGAAAAATTAATCAGAACGGTAAATGTGGTAAGCGTTAGCCTCTTCGTGACTTCAAGGTGACTCATTTGAAACATCTAAACACAAATCATATTCATATCACGTACTACTAATAAGTTTTCAAAATAGTTTCCTGTAACTTAAAGTCATGGACACAAAGGTTGGAATATTATTTTTAGTGATCAAAAAAATTCATAAAAATATCTTCAAAAAATGTAAAATGGAGAAAAGAAATTGGATTTTTTTCCTCTAGCACTTTTCAATGCTAAGACTAATCTCATTTCAAAAGAGAAATACATAAACACATACACACACATACAGAATGTGTTAAAGTGATACTTTTTATAGGACCAGATAAGGGCACAAATGAAAAGATCAGCATTTACATAAAGTCTAAAAGCTAAAAAAATGTTTCTTTTAAATTATAGTTTAATTAGAAATGAATCAATTTTGTGATCAATATTTAAAATTATATAATTCCATAAGTTTCTAAAAACCATGAAATCACATATACTATTTTGTTAATATTAGACATATTTAGAATACTTTTAACTTACAGAAAAAATGAGATGAGTTCTCATGTACCCCAGGCACTCAGTTTCCCTTATGATTAACATCTTATATTATGCTGTTATAAATGATGACCCAATATTGATACATTATTACTAATTAAAATCCATAGTTGTTCATATATTTTATATATGTGTGTATATGTGTATGTGAGTGTGTGTGTGTGTGTGTGTACACACACTTTTTGGGGAGGGTGGGTACTAGAGATTTAACCTAGAGGCCTTTACTACTGAGCTACACCTCTTTTTAAAATTTTTTTTTTTAGTTGTAGATGGACACAATACCTTTATTTTATTTATGTGGCGCTGAGGATCAAACCTAGGGCTTCACACATGCTAGGCAACTGTTCTACCACTGAGCCACAACCCCAGCTCCTCTAGCTCTTTTTTATTTTTCTTTTGAGACAAGGTCTTACTACGTTTGCTAAGGCTGGCCTCAAAATTGCGATCCTTCTGCCTCAGCTTCCCAAGTCACTAGGATTATAAGCATGTGCCACTAGCTTGATTTGCTTCTTTTTAAACCTGTCTTTTTTTCCTGTTCTAGGATTTTATCCAAAATACTATACTATATTTATTTGTTATTTTCCTTAGGTTCCTTTTACCTCCAACAGTTTCTCAGACTGTGGTTGCTTTTCACAATCTTCACAGGTTGGAAATGTTACCATTCAGGTGTTTTGGAAGATGTCTACACTGGAATTTGATACTTTTCTCATGCTTAACACTAAGGTTATAGATTACTGGGAGGAAGACTAAGAGATGAAGTTTCCATTTTCACCACATCACATCATAGCAAGGGTGTATAAATACGGCGTGATTTGTGACTGATGATGTTATCCTTGATTATCTTGCTTAAGTAGTGTTTTTCAGGTTTCTGCACTGCAAGGTTACTCTTTTACCCCTGTACTTTCCAAACAGTACCTTTTGGAGGGAAGTCACTATGTGTAGTCCACTTGAGGAGTAGAGATTCATACTTTCCATTCTTCAGGACAGAGTATCTACAAAAATTACTTGGAATCCTTGTGCATATTTGTCTCTACTGCCCCATTTATTAATTTATTCAATCATTATATCACATGGACAAACATTTATTTTATAAACTGGGTTAAAAATCCACTACTACTTTAAATGTATTTTTTCCCCTCAAATTGTTCTGTTTGCCCATTAGGAGCTCTTTCAAGCGGGCTCCTCTGTCTCTTTAACACACCCCTAAAAGCTTTCCTTGAGCATTTCCTTACTTTCTGGCATTACAAGATGTTATAGGCTTATCTTGTACTTTCCTGACACAGTTACAGAATCAGTCATTTCTTTGAGGACTCCTAGTTCCATTTACTGAAGAATGGCATTAGAAATCAAAATCTGAATGCTAGATATACATGAGCTAATTTTTATAAGTGCAAGATGATCACTGATATTAAGGTACTTAAGATTTTATCCTCCTTCCTTAAGGAGACCTTGCTATGAGTTGGTCTTAGGGGATGTCCATGATAATTTTCATTTCTAGTTGAAGCAACATTCTAAAACCTCTCTTTAAAATTAATTGCATATGGAAGTTGGATAACAAAGAATCATCACTGAGCATTTTAGGGAAAAGAATTTGAACAGAATTTCACAATCCCTAATGACAAAGTAGCAAGTTGAGTAAAAGTGTCTATATATCCAACTTCTTTGTTGAGAATCAGTGTTAGGATTAGATACAATTACTTAGCATGTATGAATATGCTACAACAAAACCCATTATTCTGTACAATGAAAATATACTAAAAAAATTTCCCATGAAAAAAAAGACCAGATACAAAATAGCTATTTTCTCAAATTTAAAAATGCTTAAAAGTGAAAAATTCTTAAAGAAAGATAAAGTATTTTAACATTTAAGTTGTTCAAACTGGTAACCAAAAATAACTGTTGTTTTGTGGTGGTAGTGGTATCTTCCAAAAAAGAAGTGTGTTAGCTTAGACTTGGCATATAAACTCTCATCCTTCATTAAACTGTTAACAAATTAGCTCAGGAAATTGGAAAGTACAGATTAATTACAAAGCTTTACGGTAAAATCCATCACTCAGTAATCTCATAATTTTGCATAATTTAAAAAATATAATGTTTTAAAGTTAATAGTAATGGTTTTATCACTTCCTTTCTATCTCTGCCAAAATTATGTGCTGATCTGAGTACACTGATTTAAACCTAGCTGCTGCATTCTATGTCAGAACAGAATTTTGAGTAGGTGTTTTCTTAAGTCAAGAGTGGTTGGGGTATTGCCCATCTGAGGCATCCCTAGAGGTTAACTGTTGGGCAAACTAACGAAAGTGGGTAAATGTTACTGGGTACCAGGAAGAGAACCAAAAGCTGGATTTGAATAGACCTACACTGTTTTAAATGAAAAACTTTCCATTAGTTGTAACAAAGTAGCATAAATTTAAAGATGTGCTTTAGCAGATTTAACATGGTTATGACAAATCAATATGCTGATCTTTATAATAACCAAAATACAAACTCATTTCCAGGTTAACTATCAAGAGGCTTGGGTTCAATTCTCACCTATTTTCCTTGACTGAACAAAAATTAACTTTTCTGTGTTTTGTCCCACTACCTGGAAAGTAAAATGGTTCTATTTGTATTAATGTAAAAATAAAGTGTTCAAATGATAAATAACATTCATATCAATAGAATGTAGAAAATTCCACCAACAGAAGGAAAAAAGTTAATTTTTAGTTACCATTTTCCTTCAATCTAAATACTACACAGGCTTATAATTTTTCTGAATCAAGTTCAATCAAATCTTTTTAATAGATTAAATGTTATCTAACTCAATCACACTATGCTCAAAACCCTTCAAATGACTCCACATTACTCGGAGAAAGCCAAGTTCTTAGAGTATATAATAGGCCCTACTTACCTCTGGACTTCCTCTATTTTTGCCTTCTTGCTCCACCTGAGGCTCTGTTCAGACATGGTTCCCACTGCCTGTAGACCCTTTGCCCTTACTCTTAGCAGAGAATTCTCCTAAATTTGCCTGTCTCACCTGCTTCAAATCTTTGTTTAAATGTCAGGTTCCAATGAATATTTCCTGGCCACAAAATTAAAATAGCAACAGTCCCCGACTCATACCATTACCATCCTCCCTTTCCTATTGTTTTTCTTCATTGTATTCACCAATTCCTAATTATACACAATGTGATTTAATTTATTTTGTTCATCTAATTTTTCTTTCTACAATGAAGTTCAATGAGGAAAGAAATTTTTGTGTTTTGTTCACTGACTAGGTAAAGTGTTTTGAATAGTGACTGGCACAAGGTAGGTACTCCATAAATCTTCACTGAATCATCATCAACACCCCATTTAAATTAATAATTTAATCTGTTCTTCACATCTGAGCTTTTAATGAGAACATTAAAAATCAAATTGATATTTTAGGAACTAAACAATTATACATTCATTTTTTCAGTAAATAAACACATTTTGATTATCTTTAGTATGTTGATGTTAGAAATATAAAGCTAAATAATGGTCCTTACTCCCATTGAGCTTCGGATGTACACAGAGACCAGAAAGCTAAAAAAAAAAAAAAATTAATTACAGTAGGATGAGACAATTGAATAAGAGAGGTCTATAACAGAGTATGTTGGAAGAGCAAACACAAAAAAAATCAGATGGGTTGTTATTAGGAAAGGCTGATCACAACAGGACAAACAAGGTCAAAAAAATAGGGTGGGAAGAACAATACTAAGTGTCATGGGATGAAAGATTTGAAGGATTCTTAACTAGGATACCATGGCTCAAGTTCAGAGTATATATGCTGGGGAAAGTGAAAATAAAGTTAGGAAGGTAGACAGAAATCAGAGCAAAAGGGTTCATTAAGAAGAGTCAGGAGTTAAACTTTGTTCTGATATGGAAAGGAACTAAAAGACATAAATTGATGAACAGGGAACTTGTAATAACTGTAGCTATATAATAAGCAAAGTTATACAGCAAAGTATACTCTTAATATACTACTAAGAAAATTTTAAAAACTATAATGACAGTATGTCCTAATACAAAGAAAAAAATTCATTTTAATCCTGAAAAGATTTAAAGAGTGGGCCTCAAACAACAAAATTTCATTTTAAAATGTCCTCTAGGTTTCAGTTTACTCAACTATTAAATGAGGACATTAACAAAACCTATCTTAAATGGATGTGGTAAACATTAAATAAGTGCAAATACTTAACTGGCTGAGAACACTGCCTGGTATGTATCAAATATTCAGTAATACTACTTATTATTTTTATTATGAGTATTTGGAAGAATTAAAGTTGTCAATAATATTTTGAAACATGGTAAATATATAAAAAATAAAAAATTAGAATAGGGTTTCACAGTGGACAGAAATCAATGTGTGTGTGTGTGTGTGTGTGTGTGTGTGTGTATATAATATTATTATATATTATAGAAAGAACAAAGAACTCAATTCTTTCTTTTTTTCTGATAGAGTCTCATTACACTGCCTGGACTGGTCTTGAACTTAAACGTTGTACAATGTATATATGTATCCAAACAACACATAGTACTCCATAAATTATACAATTATTATGCTTTATATAGCAGCTAAAATATATTTAATTAAAAAGTGAAAATATGTACAACTTACAGCAAAAAGTAATAACTTATGAAAAAAAAAGGTAGCTTAAGAGTATAGTATTTAGGATGAGAATGTTATCAAGATAGAAATTTTGCCATGCAAGCTTTATCTGAGCAAGTATTAGAGACTTGAATGAAGCAAGATGACTATATAACAACTGAAATTCATAACAGTAACTGTGAACTGGAAAAAAATATTAAAATGACATACATATTATAATAATTTCATGTATTTGATGATACCTTGGAATTCAACACCTTAATTTTATAGGTGCACAATCTGTTCCCAAATAAGCACTAGCAGAATGGCAACTCATTCTGTCTGAGAAGAAAGAAAAGTAGGTGGCAGTAACTTTTAAAAACAGTGCCAGGAAAATGTCGAAAATCTGAAAGCTTTTACACTTAAAAATGATTAAGTTCTTTCTATGACACTAAGATAAAACAGCCTTTTCAAAGATGGGAGAGAGGAGGCAGTATTTAGAGAATATTAAGTAGAATATGGATATAGTTATGTCAGAATAATAAAAAGAGGTAGATTATGAACTTTAATCAGACTGAAAGTTTGAAGTTGACTGAAAAATCTCTGAAAACAAATTTAATAAATGTAATCTTCGTAAGTACATACACCATAGAAAATTAGATTACTTCTAAAAATGAGTATTTCTTCACCTGACATATTTCCTTTATCTAAATATGTTTACAAAAGTATGATGTTCATAATTATACTAAAAACCAGGATTATAATAATACATTATATAATAATAAAATTTATTAAATGAATTTGAGAAAATTTGGTTTATGAGAAAAAGTTTAATTCACAAAAGATTACCATTAATTAGAAAACTTAATTGAAAGGGATTTGAAATATAAAAATCTTTAGGTTGAGTTCTCCCCCTAGTGGAACTTGAAAATGGTTTAAGGTATTTCCACAACTAAAAGTCATCTAAAATATAATGCTTTTATAACCAACAAGGGAGCTCTTCAGGTTTTAACAAAAGATCTATTATGAATCTTAATCAGCATTAAATAATAAATGCTGAAGCACTGAGATATTTACTGAAAATATACTTGCTAAATGAATTAACAGCAAGTTAACCAAAGAGCACTTAGTCCTAAGTCCTGAAAGAGAAGGAGAACTACCTCAAAATTCTGCAACCTGTATAACTCAGAAAAATGAGATTTTATATCCCACCTGATTCAAATGTATGATATGTCAAGGTCATTGTATTGTCATGTGTAACTAATTAAAACAAATTAAAAAAATAGTAGAGAAAACAGAAATTTAGGAAGATAGAGCAGCATTCAGATGGGTACACAATTTTGAAATAGTATGAAAGTTGCAGGAACAGGATAATTTGGAGTGCATAGTGTTTATTCAGAGGATTGGTTAGGTGGTAGTGAGAAGTAAAGTTAAAAAAAATGTTTAGTTAAAAATGAAAAGATAAGGATTTCACAATAAGAAGTTTTAATGTGATTTGATAGCTAAAAGGCAGTCCACACAAGTTTCAATGTTTTAGAAGATAGCTCTAATATTTCTGTAGAAAAGCTGAGACTGGAGTAAAAGATGCTGCATGGGAAGTTACTAAACAGATCAAGTAAGGGGTAAGTAGGTGAACTACCAGAATGGTGAGGGAAATAGAAATGCTATGAATGATTCAAAATAGAGGTGTACCCCCACAGCCTGGCAATAGAACTCAGAGCCTCACCCATGATGCTTGGCAAATGCTCTATCACTGAGTCATACTCCCAGCCCAAAACGTTTTAAAATCATTCAGATTACCTCTGATTTAGTTTTAGACTTACTCAAGATTTTTTTCTTTTTCAGGAATAAAACTTTTGATGAGACACTCTAACCTGTATAAGCCATTAAGAATTGTCTAAAGTAAAATCCATAGGATTAGGTAAAATGTTGGTAGGAAAGTAAACTAGCATAAGCACTTTGTAAAATAATTTGTTAATCTACTAACAGGTGGAAAACTTGCACACCTTATATATACATATTATGTTATAGGGTAAAAAAAAGATACCTGAAGTTACTAGTAGGTTGAATAATTTGATAAGAGATGATCCATTAATCAAGACTTGAGATATGAAAGAAGGAAAACATTATGGATAAAACAGAAACATGTCTGACTTTAAACACGTTTAATTCAAAGTGTTGTACAACTTTCAGGTGGAACTATACAGATTACTGGCCTACTTACCAAATACATGATAAAGACAAAAGACAAGTCATAGATTAAGAGTAGATATTCGCAAAACATTTGAAGAACATTAATATATAAGAAATTATATATCCATAAGCAAGAGACAGCCTAAGAAAAATATAAGCAAAAAACCTTATCAGGTACTTTACATAAACAGGAACCCAAATGGCTAACCTTTTTAGTAATGAAATGTAAATTAAAACTGTGACAAAAGATCACTGCATACCCACCAGATTGGCAAAAATTAAACCACGTGACACCATCAAGCATCGGGGAGGATGTGGAACAACAAGAACTTTCATATGCAGCTATTGGGAGTCTAAACTATTACAAGCACTTTGGAAAATAAAGTTGAAGATTCGTAAGCTCTACAACTTGGCAACTCCACATCTTGGTATACATACTAGAGAAACTTGTGCACATATGACCAATGCAGTGTGCAAAATTATTCACTGTCACAGCATTGTGCACAATAACACCAATTTGGAAATTCCTGATTTACTTATTCCACTAGTAGTAAAATAAGTAAATACGCTGTGCTATGTTTTAAAAATGAAAATGCAGGCAACAATAAAAATGAGGACTTAGAAAATCAAAATTGAACAATGAAAGAAAAGATACAAAAGAAAATATTAAATATTATCTCATCCAAAATTGATAAACTGGGAAAACTGAACTGTATGGATCAGAAATGCACACAAAGATGACAAAACCAGAGGAACAGTAATGGAATGGCCATCATAAAAGTCCGAAGGAGTAGGGTGTGAGTGGGTGGACTCCCTGAGCAGAAGCACTGTTCCCTATCTTTACCTTAGTAACAGTTAAATGTGAAGTTTTTAAAATATATTAATGTAGCTTTGTTTTACAAACTTCTGTAGATATTGTGCTTGATAATTTTTTCAAAAGGTTTAAAAACTGATAGGAGAAAGAGGTTAAGGCTGGAGATAAATTATAATTCTTTGTTACAAAGATGTAAATGAGACCTTTCATTTCCATAGTTTCTAAGAGCCCGAAACTTGGATTCTCAAGAACACAAACACTCAGAATGGATAGAATGGACTGGAAACAACAGTTAAATAAGAAAGAAGAGAATAAAAAATAAGTAGTGTTAGAGAGCTGGGGATATAGCTCAGTTGGTAGAGTATGTGGCTTGGATGAACAAGGCCCTGCGTTCAATTTACAGCACCAAAAAAAAAAAAAAAAAAAACCCAAAAAAACCCAAAAAAAACCAAACAACAACAACAACAAAAAACCCAAACAAACAAACAAAAATAAGTGGTGTTAGGAAAGCCAGAGGAGGAGAGAATGCAAGGAGGAAGAAGAGGTGAACAATGACCTAAGGATAAAGACAAGCAGTGATAGATGAAAAAATAACCAGTAAATCTATAAATCAGGATTTCAGTGATCACTTCACCAACAGTGAGCAAACTGCTAACATACTCCTATTAATAGTAAAAAAAAAAAAAAAATTCCATCATCTCAAACCTGTTAGAACAGCTATTATCAAAATAATGAAACATCACAAGTGTTGGAGAGGCTGTGAAGACAAGGGAATCCTTGTACACTGCTGGTGGGAATATAAATTAGCATATACATTATGGAAAATAGTATGGTGGTTCCTTAAAAAATTAAAAACAGAATTGCCATATGATCCATCAATCCCGTTACTGGTAATATATCCAAAGGAAATAAAATTAGTATGTTAAAGGGATATGTCTGTAGCATTATTCACAATAGCCAAGATATGGAACCAACCTAAGTATTCATCAGTGGATGAATGGAAAAAGAAAATGAAGTAAATATACACAACGTAATGCTATTCAGTCTTAAAAAAGAAGGAATTCCTATTATTTGTGACAAAATGGATAAAATTGGAGGAGATTATGCTAGGTGAAATAAGCCAGGCATAGAAAGATTAATACCCCATGATCTTACTTATATGAGGAATCTAAAAAAGTTGAACTCATACCTACAAAGTAGAATGGTAGCTGCCAAGGGCTTGGTTTGGGGCAACAGGTTGAGGAGATGCTAAAAAAAAAATACCCCAATACCATGCACCTTCTTTTTATTTTTCTAAAATGATGCAAACATAGTTCACTTTAAACAAAACATACAGCATGCCAAGTTCTTCATTTTTATGACTAAGATATACAGACATGGCAAATTTGTATAATTTTCTTGATGTCAGAAAAGTAAAACTGGACTAGTACATGGTAGCTGGATTTAAATAACTGATTATAAGTATATTAAGCAAATTGTTCATTTCTAAGTGTACACTTTATGGGGAGTATTACCAAAAAAACATAAAGGATACCTTTTTATAAATGTGTACATATTATAACATCATAACTTTGATGAAGATCAAAAAATTAGGTTATAATATGGAAATTTTCAAATTAACTGAATTTTAAATTGATATTTAAGAACAAAAGGAAATTTCAGATGAAAACAAAATTCTAAATGTTGCAACAAAAATTACACTGTGATTTGGAGTAAAATGTAATAAAAAAAAAAAAACAAAAAAAAACTTTGAACCAAAGTTTGGCACAGTGGTGCACAACTGGAATCCATCCCAGTAACTCTAGAGGCTGAGACAAGAGGATCACAAGTTGAGGCCAGCCTGGGAAACTTAAAGTGACTAAGAAATGAAAAGGGCTTCGGGTATAGTTAGCTGGTAGTTAGCTGGAATGACGCTGGGTTCTATCCCAAGTATAGAAAAACAAACAAAAAAACCGCATTTTGAGTCAGGAGTCATGGTTCAATACCTATAGTCCCAGCTACTTCAGAGGGCAAAGCTAAGACAGGAGAATCACTTGAGCCCAGGAGTTTGAGATAGCCTGAGTAACATAGCAAAAACCTGTCTCAAACAATCAAACAAAACAACTCACCCAATTTGAAAGACACAGATTTTTAAACATAATACTTATTATATATCGGAAACTTCTCATCTTATCATATTGTACAATAAGGAGGACATTTGAGATGACAAAATAATATGCTTTTGTTGTTGTTGTTGTTGTTTTGGTACCTGGGATTGAACTCAGGGGTGCCTGACCACTGAAGTCACATCCCCAGCCCTATTTTGTATTTTGTTTAGAGACAGGGTTCCACTGAGTTGTTCAGTGCCTTGCTTTTGCTGAGGCTGGCTTTGAACTCACAATCCTCTTGTCTCAGCCTCCCGAGCTGCTGGGATTACAGGCGCACGCTACTGCACCCAACTAATATATTTCCTTTTAAAGCTCAGAATTTTCTTTGAAAAACAGCTTTGACAATATAGATATACAATGAACGGTCACTCAAAAATGGACTTGGAAAGCAGTCAACAAAAACAGAAAACAGATTTTTGCAAAAGTTTTGGACTTCAGGAAAATTAAAAACTTTTGTCCATCAAAGTACAAATCAACAAAGAAAAAAAGATAATCCATAGAATGAGAGAAAATATTTGCAAACCATATATCCATAAGAGATTGATATTTAGAACATATAAGTAAGTCCTACAACTAACTCATCACCAACAAACAACCTGATTCAAAACTGGATAAAGGACTTGAACGCTTAGATCTCCAAAGAAGATAAATGAATGTCATACAAGCAAGTAAAAAGATGCTCAACATTACCAATTATTAGGGAAATGCAAATCAAAGCTACAAAGAGCTACCACTTCATACCCATTAGAATGGCAGATTATTATTATCTTTTAAATATTTTATTTTTAGTTTTAGGTGACACAATACCTTTATTTTATTTTTACCTGGTGCTGAGAATTGAACCCAGTGCCTCATGCATGCTAGACAAGCGCGCTACCACTTGAGCCACATCCCCAGTCTAATGGCAGATTATTTTTAAAAACCCCTCAAAAATTAGCAAGCTTTGGTAAGGATATGGAGAAAATGGAACTTTTGTGTACTGCTGGTAGGAATGTAAAATAATATAGTTGCTTTCAAAAACAGTATAATTATTTCACAGAAAAAATTAAGTAGAACTACATAATCCAGAAATTCTACTTCCAAGTGCTATATATACTCAAAAGAAGTAAATTCATGGACTCCCAAGATAGTTGTGCTTCCATGATCACAGTAGCATCATTCACAATAGCCCAAAGGTGGAACAATGAAGGAATAGATAATCAAAATGTAGTATATACACACAAAGAAATGTTATTCAGCCTTAAAAAGGAAGAAAATTTGGACACATGCTATAATATAAATGAACCTTAAGGACATCATGCTAAGTGAAATGTCACAAAAAATTTACATAATTCCATTTATGTGAGGTAGACAGACTGGTCAAATTTATAGATATAGAAAATATAATGGTGGTTACCAGAGGCTGGAGGGAGAAGAGAATGGGGAATTAATGTTTAACGGACACAGATTTTCAGTCAGAGAAGATGAAAAATTTCTGGAGATGGATGGTGGTGATAGGTGTACAACAACGTAAATGCACGTAACACCATGGAACTGTATATTTTAAAAGAGCAAACTTTATGTTATGTATGTTTCACCACAATAAGAAAAAAAGGACTTGGAAATGAGTAAATATTGAAACTAGAATACAGTCATGGGGATAAAGAAACAGATAAGTCATTCATCAGGTACACAGAGAAGAGAAGGGGACTATGACATTATTTTTAGATATATTCTATTATTTTTATATGTACCTGGATTTCAAGCTCAGCAATGTGCTGCTGCAGTTCAGCCACAGCAGCTATGCTATCTGCTTCTCGAAGTCTCACAGCCATCACTTCTTCCTTGTTCTAGGGTAGCAAACAAAACAAAAGTAATAAACTACTTGTGTTTGGAATTGAGATTTTTTTCAGATTTTAGAAAAGTGTCTGAGGCAGCATCTATTATGAAAAGTGAAGTATAAACATCCACACAAACTGGGGTAAAAAACAAATTTTAAGTGGCCATATGTCAACTCAAATCAGGTTTTGCCTTGAAATGAATTTGTGTGAAATTTATGAAACTTTTGGGTTTCAGAGTGTTTTGGATTTTGAAACTGGGGATCAGAGACTTGTATTATTTTAAAGTGAGAATATTCAAATTTAGTTGTAGAGGGAAATAACAATATTACCATTTCCTGATATTTTGTATAAGTAAAAAATAAAATGAGTTTTTATGACTAATATCAACCAATCATGAGCTATAATTATATAAAACTAACTAAAAATGATTCAGATTTGTATAATTCAAGGACTGGATTCCTTAGAAAGTTAACTTGTTTCTGAATTCTATCAACATGACAAGGTAAAATATATATATATATTTAGTCAGAAAGTACTAGGTGTTAGGGTGACATTTCATTTTATTAATTGTTAAAATCTGCAAACAGCATTTCCTAAGACTGAGTAAACTAATATATAGCTTAAACATACAGTATTCAGAGTTAGCATCTATAACATAGTTTTTATAGAGTTATTAATGAACACTAAAAATTAAATAAAATCCTGTATCAGTTCCTCAAATCCTCTAATATTCTGATCTGCACCCATTACTTAGATAAACTCAGATAACTGTTTTTATCAGTAAGTTGTATATATACTTATTTTCAAACAACATTTTACTTTACTAACAGGTGCTAAGATATTTAATAAGCAATATCAAGTCTAATAACATTTTTATCGAGATATTTAAAGAAAACTTACATCAAGAATACAAAAAGATTAAATTTAACTGAGGACAGATAATTCAGCATCATAAAAAATCAGATTTGTATAATAAATCAGATTAATATAACCTCATTTCACATCATTTTATTTTTAATTAGTCCATGCACATCCTTCATATGGGATTATGCTTAAATTATCACAAATTTTAGTACTACCTACACATTTCTGTCACAGTATAAATTTGTAAGAGCCATGCATATTTATTAGGATGTAATTTCATCTCTGGATTTCAATGACACTGATAAACCACTCAAGCTTCACTTGGTTTTTAATGACACTAGAACAAGTTGATGAAATTACAGCTTTATAATGTACCACTTACAAAGTCTTACTTCTCATAGAAAAAGAAGGCTAGAATATTTAAAGGGTATCATTCCTACCATCTACTAAGTAGATGTTTAGTTTATTTCAGAATTTCATAACTTGTCTTCAGTAATCCATTCTAATATGCAGACTACACTTATCTCTAGTTCTCCCCCCCCCACCCCTCATACACACACACACACACACACACATACACACAAACACACACATCCCCTCCCTCTCCTATACCTTACTCTCCAATCTCTCTCATCACTGTTAAGTGTGTAAATTTATTTTAGGGGAAAATATCCTTGATTTCAATACTTTTGATGTTTTCTGAATCAAACACTTCTCACCACTCACTGGCGCACGCGTGCACACACACACACACACAGAAAAACTGATTAAAAGAACTGTGGGAAATGTATCCATTTTATCCTGACCCAAGGTACATATACATTTATTTTGCTCTCTACTCTTTCCAGAAAACATACATCAATATTTACTTCCCACTAACAAGATAACACTCAAAGCAATGGAGCCTCGACTTTTCCAAATTACATGTTTTGGGTTGAGTTATTAAAAGCTTCAGTTTTAAAGGGCTATTAGTCAAAATAAACACTGTAAAGGGATACTAGGTAAATGCCAATGTGGGAAATTAATCAAGTACATGGCTAAAAATGTTTCTTGTCTGAAGTCCATCCCAGAAGCAAGATGAGCTAACCTTGTATGAAAGCACACCAAAGCAATTTCAGAAGTGGGAAGTAGATAGTGGCGCAAGCCTGTAATCCTAGTAGCTCAGGAGCTGAGGCAGGAGGATCACAAGTTCAAAGCCACCTCAGTAACTTAGTGAGACCCTGAGCAACTTAGCGAGACCCTATCTTTAAATAAAATATGTTTTCAAAGGGCTGGGGATATGGCCAAGGGGTTAAGCATCCCAGGGCTCAATATCTGGTACCTAAACAAAACAACAAACAAACAACAACAACTAGTCATGATGAAACAACCTATAAGGAGGCTAGAGTTGTGGCTCAGAGATAGAGCGCTTGCCTCACACATGTAAGGCACTGGGTTCGATCCAGCACCACATAAAAATAAATAAACAAAATAAAGGTATTGTGTCCATCTACAACATATATATATATACACACACACACACACACACACACACACACACACATATATAGATAGATAGATAGATAGATATAGATATAAAGAAAGGCATTATTACATTGACAAAAACCATAAACCAGCTATCTGACATATTTACCTTGCATTCAATCTCTGCTTGTTTGCGCTTTGCTTCACTTAATTGAGTAAGTAGTCCTTTGTTCTGTGCAGAAAGATAGTGTACCCTCTCCTGTAGACTGATCACCTCTTGTTCTGCTCTTCTAAGATGATTACTATTGATCTGGTTCTAATAAGCAGAAATATAATTATGTACACTATATATAAAAGGGCTGAAAATTAAACATTTTTACCGATGCACTTTATACAATAACATAAAAATGTTATCAGCTACAAGTCAATTTTCTTCAATAAACACTGAAAAAATAAGATATAAAACTGTTTTAAATATCTAATCCTCCAAGGTAATACATGTGGTCCATATTAGAAACTCTTGTTATAACTAAATATATCACTTATACAAAAAGGTCTATAACTTTTTTGTATAAGTGATATACAACTTAAAAATATTCATTTCTGAAAGAGGCAATAGGAATACAAAGTGGGTAGACAGAGAAATAATATATTAGGCCTAGGACTACAGCCTGGGGTTGGCAGGAAAATTAAAAGGTCAAATACCCAGATACAAAAACATAATGCAGCATAAGACTGGGGCTTTATCAGAATCACAGGAAGCATCCCTGCAGTTTCAAATATACCTGGAGACAGACCTTTTTCTGAGGTGGTATGAAGGAAGGGAAGACACTGAGAAAAGCCCTCTGGCAAACCATCCCCTACTCTAAAATAAGGCATTACTAAAGGATTGTGAAGCCTGTGGTACACTCTGGATAACCACAGAAACAACAAACCTCAAACTCAGCCTATCTCCTGACTATATTAACTCAAATCTCCCACATGAAAGGTCTGGCAGGAGAAAAAGTGTACCCATTTCTAGTCTAAGGTAAAATACTTTATATACTGCCCCATCTAAAATATCTAACTTTCATCAAAAATTTGCAAAGTATAGAAGGCAAAACCCCCCAAAATCCTAGCAAAAGACAAAGCAATCAATAAAATTCACCTCATAATATGACACATACACTGAAATTATCTGACAAGGAATTTAAAGTAAGTACGATTAGTATGTCAAAGGCTCTAAGTTTAAAAATAAGTAAGTTCAGATAGGTAATAGCCTCAGAAAAATTAGAACTCTAAGAAGTCAACAGAAAAATGAGAAATAAAAAACCATGACAAGAATGCCTTAAATGACTTCATCTAACAACTCAACAAAGTGGAGAAAATAATCAGTGAACTAAATAAGAAGTCAATAGAAACATTTCAGTCAATAGAAGCTAAAAACACAAAGAGAAAAAATAATAGAGGAGGGGGAAAGAAAAGAGCATCCAAGAGTTTCTGCACAACATGAAGGCAGGGATAAGGTGCTTGCTCAAGATGTATAAGGTCCTGGGTTTGATCCCCAGCATTACAAAAAGAAAAAAGAATCCTGTACACTAAGAAAGAACCCAATATGGATATCATTGAAATCAGAAGACCATATGGGCAGAAGAAAGCCAAAATGATATAATGACCAAGACAGAAATTTTCCAAAATTCATGGTAGACACAATCCACAGAGCCAAGAAACTTGGGTTGCGGTGGCGCACACCCGTAATCCTAGCAGCTCAGGAGGCTGAGGCAGGAGGATCACAAATTCAAAGCCAGCCTCAGCAAAATCGAGGGGCTAAGCAACTCAGTGAGACACTGTCTCTAAATGAAAAACAAAATAGGGGATGTGGCTCAGTGGTTGAGTGTCCCTGAGTTCAGTCCTGGTACTGCTCGCTGCCGCCGGACTTCCCCCACCCCCCCAATTTTTTTTTTTCTGTTCTTTCTCCCTGCCACCCAGAGACACAACCAATTTTTTAAAAGCTCATACACATTCAAGGGAGAATTCAGGCAATCTCCCAGGGGAGAGAGAGCCAAAAATAAAATCTCAAAGGCATGGGCTGGGGATGTGGCTCAAGCGGTAACGTGCTCGCCTGGCATGCGGGGGGCGCTGGGTTTGATCCTCAGCACCACATAAAATAAAATAAAGATGTTGTGTCCACTGAAAACTGAAAAATAAATATGAAAAAATTCTCTCTCTCTCTAAAAAAAAATCTTAAAGGCAGCTGGGTGAGGGGGAACCACGGTACATGTAGAGAAACAAAAATAAGAATTATAATAGAATTTCAGCATGCATGATTTATAAAAAAAGATAACAGTGATTTTTAAAGTGATGAAAGATAGCAGTTCAATTCACAATGGCTAAACTGTGGAACCAATCTAGATGTCCTTCAACAGATATATGGATAAAGAAACTGTGGTACATACACACAAAGAAATATTACTCAGCATTAAAATAGAATAAAATTATGGCATTTGCAGGTAAATGGAGTTGGAGAATATCATGCTAAGCAAAGTAAGACAATCCCAAAAAACCAAAGGCCGAATGTAGTCTGATAAGCGGATGCTGACCCATAATGGGGGTGGGAGGGGCGCGCACATGGGTAGAATAGAGGAGCTTGATTGGCAAAGTGGAGGGAGCGAGAGAAGCGGGGTGGGAAAGATGGTGGAATGAGATGAACATCATTATCTTAGGTACATGTATGACTGCACATGTGGTGTGACTCTACATCTTGTACTAGCAACTAGAAAAATGAAAACCAGAAAAATGAAAAGCTGTGCTCCATTTGTGTACAATGAATCGAAATGCATTCTGCTGTCACGTATAACTAATTAGAAAAATTTTAAAATTTAAAAAAATAAAGTGATGAAAGAAAAAAGATCTGCCAATCCAGAATTCAATACCTTGCAAGTATGTTTTAAATTCCCTTCACTGGTTCCCTCCACTCTCCCCCAAAATCCTAAATTCCATGCCAGTAGACCAGTACTACTATAAATATAAAATGAAGCTTTCCAAGTAGAAGGAATACAAGGATCTACAAGAAGAAATGAGTGCTGAAGTGGAATAAGTAAAAGGAAAACAATTCATTAAAAAATTTAAAATCTATGAAATAATCACTGATTAAAAGCAAAATTATCAGCATATGTTATACTAATGTATAACAACAATAGCACAAGAGGAAGAATTAAGAATACATGATTGTAAGGATTTTATCACACATGAAACACTTCATTATTTTTAATTAATAACATTATTTGAAAGTAAGCTCTGATTATAGGTGTGTACTATAAAACCTAGAATAATCACTAAAAAATTTCTTAAAAGGAGTATAAATAATATGAAAAGAAAATAAAACCGTAATAAATGCGCTATAAATCCAATAAAAAGTAGTCAAAGAAGAAAAAATAAAGAATAGATGAATGAACAGAAAATAACTAGCAAGGTGATAGAGAGTAATCCAAACAGAATCACAAACATGGACTAGGGCTGGGAACATAACTCAGTTGGTAGAGTGCTTGCCTCGAATGCACAAGGCCCAGGGTTGAATTCCCAGCACCACAAAACAAACAAACAAATTCCATGAGACTGGATTTTTAAATAGCTTTATTATATAATATTATATTATATATAAAATTCACCTACTTTAAATAACTTTAACAGTAGTTTTTGGTATTTCAGAGTTAAACAACCGTTTGTTAGGTTCAATTTTAAAAGCTATCTATATGCTATTTATCAGAGATCTAAAAAAAATCAGGTAAGTTGAAAATATAAAAGGATGGGAAAATACTTATAATTTAATTTGTGAATTTAAATACCAAAATAAATAAATAACAACTTAAATTCACCAAAAGGAATGTGTTTTGTGTTGTGTCTGTATTCTGTGTCACATATTTGTTTTTAGTATTTTGATAAATGTGCCTCAATATAAATGGTTTGTTTCCCAATCCTGTGTATTTTGTTTTATGCATTCAAAACCATTGTTTTGAGAAGGGAAGGGGTTCATAGGCCACAGACTGCCAAAAGGATTCATACACATTAAGCAAGTACTGTACTTAAGAAACACATGGAGACATACACAAGGAAATACATGCACGAATGTGCAGAGTAGCATTATTTGCAATAGCAAAAATCTGTATAAAGCAAGGACAGTGGCTCAATAAAATGACATATACTCACTAGACAAACTTATCTAAAAGTTCTTAAAATGAAGAAATTGGAGTTACATATAACAACATGGGTAAATCTCAATCTGGAAGGTGGATATATGGGTGTTTGACATAATTTCATTAGATGATTATGTACCACCACCATTACACCAGTTTCTAGTTGTTTTTCTCATTTTTCAATGAGAAAACTACATGGATTATCACCCATTGGAGCAATAGCATTTAGAAATCAGTGCCTTACACAATCCCGTTTTCAGCAAAATCTATCCAAAATCATACCTACCTGTCTGGAACAGTTCAAAACCCAAATTCCTTAAAAAGTCTTTCCCCAAAACACCTAACTGGAATTAATTTCCCCTAGCAATTTCTATCTAACTGTCTACTTACCAGATTTCTGAGTCATGTTGTGCAAGCATGTTACTAAAATATAAGTCCTTAATGGCTGGAACAGTGCTTTTTGTTCAAAGTTCTCAAAACCATGTTTGTGAATATGTTTCATTCACCTCTGCCTACTGTGAGAAGAATCCTCAACACTGGCTTAAAAGTTGTATTTACGGGCTGGGGTTGTAGCTCAGTGGTAGAGCACTTGCCTTGCATGCATGAGGCCCTGGGTTCGCTCCCCAGCACCACATAGAAATAAACAAATAAAAATAAGATATTGTGTCCATCTACAAACTAAAAAAAATATTATTAAAAAAGTTGTATTTACATTTTTATTGTCTATATTAAGATAAATTCTGATTATAAAAATAATAACTATATAATAAATAATAAAATAATAAATAGTGAAAATAATCAGAATTTATTTCCCACTATAAAACCTAGATATTCCACTCTTCATAATCTTATAGTATCCTTTCAGTGTTATTTTATTTACACTGAAAATACAACTAGTAACTGTGAAAAATGTAAAGCAAGAGCTATATAATCTAAAGAAATCACACATTCATTTTGAGATAGGCAGATCATTTTGCACAATGGAATACAGAATGACATGAGTTAACACTGCCCCCCTACTGGCTGAATAAATACTTTGAAAACCAAATAGCATCCAGCCCTCTGGAGCCTTGCATTTTGTGTTCATGGATTCAACCAACAAAGGATCAAAATATTTTAAAAAACACAATTCATCTGTAACTGAACACATACAGACTTTTTTCTTGTCATTATTTCCTAAACAGTACAACATAACAATTACTTCCAAACCATTTGCATTGTATTAAGCATTATAAGCAATCTAGAGATGATTAAAAGCATATAGGAGGAGCTGGGGTTGTGGTTCGGTGGTAGAGCACTCACCTAGCACAGGTGAGGCACTGGGTTTGATCTTAAGCACTACATAAAAATAAATAAATAAAAATAAAGGCATTGTGCCCACCTACAATTAAAAAATAAATAAATAAAGTATATAGGATAATAACACTGGGTATATGCAAATACTACACCATTTAATATAATAGATTTGGGCATCTGCAGATTTGGTATCTGAAAGGGATCCTATAAGCAATCTCATGGATAAGAAGTAACAACTACATACAGAATACGGTTCATGCAAATGTACCACATAAAAACCAAATGTGTGGCTCAGGAGGCTGAGGCAGGAGGATTCCAAGTTCCAAGCCACCCTCAGGAACTTTGAGGCCCTGAGCAACTTAGTAGGACTCTGTCTCAAAATAAAATATATAAAGGGCTGGGGATGTGGCTCATTGGTTAAGAACCCTGGAACCAAAAAGGAAAGAAATCAAATATGTTTTTACAATGTAAATGGATTTCATAAAAAGGCCCTTTCAGATCTTAATTATATTTAAAATAGGATTTATTAGAGTAATAGAGGACTTTAGAGAAAAACAGTAAACAATTTTACAACAGATTATTCATTACGTAATTTGAAGAAGCATTATTCCACAGTTGTGGTTCTCAATTAGTGGCAATTTTGCCCTCCCAATCTCCATTCCAAAAGACAACTGAAAATGCATGGTAACAGTTTTGGTCAAAACAACCTGGAGTGGGAGAGAGATGTGACAGGCATCTGGTGGGTAGGGACCAGGTATGCTGTTAAATATCCTCCAGTATCCAGAACAGCTTCATAAAACAAAGAATATCAAGCCAAAATTTTAAGTGTGGAGGTTGAGAAATTTTGCTCTACATGAATGTTCCTTCCCAAGCTATGCAACAAAGGTCTGAGTTTTACCTAATAAAGTCAACTGAAGTCTCTATCCTGCTTAAACTTGGTTGAATGGGTAGAAACAGAGATAAAAGCTCTGAAAATAATTTTTAGCCCTCTTCATTTAGGCTAGAAAATCACTGCCTAGACAGACCCATACCTCACTTTTTACCTTTATTCTAGGTATGATACAATCTGTGTAAAAAACTTTGATCTGCTAATGATACTTTCAAACCTCTTGGGCTTTCCCATCATACCTGTGTCTCCATTTCCATCATTCTTTGTTTTATTTCTCTGATTTCTGCCTGTGTTTCAGCTTCTTTAAGTCGAATGGTCATCAATTCATCTTGCAACTCATTCACAGCATTTTTCTTAGGTGGGTCTTTCCATCTCCCAGTAGTACGAGCTAAATGGCGCTAAAGCACAAAACTTATATTGCAACAAAAACTCTCAGTATCAAAATAAGAGCTAACTTTACAAAGCACATATTTCAGGACTGGTACTATATTAAGTGTGTTCTACATATTGTTTCATTAAATCCCCAGGAAATCTTAAAAGTTAGGCACTATTATCTTCTTTTACAGGTAAGAAAATAGACACTGTGATTTTATAACTTCAGGAAAGTCACACAGTCACAAAGTAAGCGGCAGACCTGGACTCAGATGCAATTCAAATTTTTTCTCTGCATATACTGAGGAGTAATTCTAGTAAAGAGTACAATTTTCACCCTAATCTTTAATAGAGATTTTTTTCACATTATCTTCAACGAAAAACAAAGAAAAGAATAGGGTCATTCATTAAGAAGCAACATTAGAAGTTACATGCAGTGCTTCTCAAAATTTGTGGTTAAGGACCAGTTCTGAGTTTTTGTTTTTTGATTTTCAGCTTATTGCAACCTGATACTTTCTACAAAATACATTTTTTTAAAAAGCCATGACACTGTAAAAGTCTAATTTTAGTCTTAGACAGATGTCTTTGCCTCCCCTCAATTCAAACCAATTCTGAAACTATGTGCGGTTTTTGTTTTTTTTAATTCCCTTGTTCTTTTCTGTCTTTCAGAGCTTTGTATTTTCTTCCTTGTCAATAATTTTCCTCATGTGTGGATAAATTTGTGGGCATATAATTAGTTAAATTTCATATACTTTATGAGATAACTATTTTTAAAAGAAGTTACAAATTTATAGACAAATTTATATTGCTGTCACCCTTCTGATGTTTCACACTGATTGTCAATGATTTAATATCAACATTAGAAAAAATGTGTACAGTATAAAAACAGTATTTTCTTAGAATTCTGCAGAAAATGTTATGTAATACACAATCATGCAACAAAAAAATCACCTGATTTCTATCTTTTATTTCATGATAAGAATTAAGAAGGTAGAAACAGTTTAAGTGTACCTTCAAATTATAAATGCTCTTAATCTTGACATTAAGCAAGGATTTTTCTCACTTTAAACTTAACCATCTCTACTTAACCATCATCATCAGCTACTTCAAACATCAGCTACTTCAAACAAACTGGATATTTCTGAAAAGTACATAAAACATATTGGTGTACCTGCCAGTGTTCTTCTAAATCCTTGACTTGCTGTCTAAGTTCTTTCAAACCCATAATGGCTTCTGCTTCTCTCAGCTTCACAGCAATGAGTTCCTCCTGAAGCCTTGCAACATTATTCTCATCAGGAAAGGAGTTGTTTCTCTAATTGAGAGAAAATTTAACTTGAAATATTTGAATTCAAGAAACAACATATGGTACACACTGAGCTATTTTGCACCATATGTAATTAAATACTTTATTTTATTCAGTTTTATTGAAATATATTTCATACAACATAAAACTCATCCTTTTAAAGTATATAAGTGAGTTATTTAGTCATCACTAAACTTTAATTTCAGAATATTTTTACACACAAAAAAGAAACCTTACGGGGCTGGGGTTGCAGCTTAGTGGTAGAGCGCTTGCCTTGCATGCATGAGGCCCTAGGTTCTATCTTCAGCAACACATAAAAATAAATAAATAAAAATGAAGATATTGTGCCCATCTACAACTAAAACATTTAAAAAAAAAAAAAAGAAGCCTTATGCCCATTAACAGTAATTATTCATTCTTTTAACCCCCAGTTCCTGGCAACCACTTATCTACTTTGTGTGTCTATGGATTGGCCTATTCTGAACATTTCATATAAATGGAATCATGCAATATGTGATTTTTTTGTGACTAGCTTATTTCAATTAACACAATGTTTTTAAGATTCATTTATTTTTATTGTTAAATAATATTCTATTGTACAAACATCACATTTTTATTTATTAATTCATCACTGAAAGGAAATCTGGAGTGTTTGTACTTGGGGCTCTTATAAATATTGCTGATTTAAAGACTTAAAGAAAAGAATAGTCCAAAATCTGTTTTTATTTTCTTAGCACGTTATCTTGGAAGAGGGGTGTCAAATCTCTGTGTATCGGTCACTATTTATATCAATAGTCAAGAAATTAATACCAAGATGACCTAAATATTTGCTTGATGGATACAAGACTTAAATCAATCTCCTGCCATACTAAAGGACCTACCTGATAACTTTCCAGAGCAGTTTAATACTGAGCTAACAGAAGATCCAAAAACAGCCCTAGAGAAAGTTCCCTGGATAAACTAAGATACTGTTGAGATTTCAAGGCCTGGTTCTATGACATTTTCTATCTCTAAAATATTTTATGGAGGTCACAAAGATTTCAGCCCACAGGGATTATAGAATAAAATACCTTCACAAATTATGCACATTTTTATGATGGATTTTAAACATTCTCTAAACTGAAGATCAGAATATACACTAATGTATATGCATTAAAAAGATTACTGGAATGGTATAAAGGTGTATTAAGAATTGTATGCAAAAAAAATGAGAGCTCATGTATAATGGCATAATTTGGCTGAACATACTTCATATACAGAGTTACAAAAAATTGTGCTGTGAATGGATAATCATGAATGTAATGCACTCCACTATTGTTATGTATGTAAGAAACAAATAAAAAAAGGAAAAAAATTAAAAAAAAAAGATTACTGGAAGCAGAGAAAGAAAATGTTGTACAATGAGGTTAACCATAATGCAAACTTCTAACTTACTTTCTACTCTAAAACGTGAATATCAACACAGCCACTTAAGAAATCATACAAGGCCTCACTTGGTTTCCCCGGCTGGCCTTAAACTCCTAGGCTCAAGGGATACTCCTACTTCAGCCTCCCAAGTAGCTGGGACTACAGGCACATGCCATTCCCCATTTTTAAAAATTTATTTATTTATTCTAATTTGTTATACATGACAGCAGAATGCATTTCAATTCATAGTACACATATAGAGCACAATTTTTCATGTCTCTGGTTGTACACAAAGTAGAGTCACATCATTCATGTCTTCATACATGTACCTAGCTAGGGTAATGATGTCCATCTCATTTCACCATCTAAGAAACCGATTTTTTAACTGGATCCAAATATACATTTTTCTACCAAATACTTAGTCTTTCCAAATGTAAGACTTAGATTCTTCTCTAAACCATAGAGCCCTGAATATTCCTAGATTAGAAACCAAATATTCTGTTAGGTATTTCTTTCAGCATTGTTGCTTGCTTTTTTCACACATACACACACACCAAAAAAAAAAAAAAAAATCAAAGAATACATTTTCCAGATATACAAACAGCAAGCAGATTTCTAGCAAAATTATTCCACTTCTGATTCTAGTTACACCTGTTCTAGTTCTTTAAAAATTAGTTAAGGGGCTGGAGTTGTGGTTCAGTGGTAGAGCACTTGCCTAGCATATGTGAGGCACTGGGTTTGATTCTCAGTACTGCATATAAATAAATGAATAAAAAAACAAAAGGTCCATCAACATCTTAAAAAAAAATAGTTAAGAATAACTCAGGCTGTTACTTTGATTTTCTATAAGCCTTCTTGATTCAACAATACCTAGGGACTGGGCTGGGGCTAAAGCTCAGTGGCAGAGTATCTGCCTTGCATGTGTGAGGCCCTGGGTTTGATCCTCAGCACCACATAAAAATAAATAAATATATTGTGTATATCTACAACTAAAATAAATAAATAAATAAATAAATAAATAAATAAATAAAAACCTAAGGGCAAAAAAGAATGAACATCAATGATTTTATAGATGAGAGAAAAAAAGATTCAGTTTGTGATCTAGAGCACAGTTGCTCAAATCTGAGTTATAAAAAACCTGTAATTCTTTCTATTTACTCTACTTATCTACTAGGTCTTGACATTCTTTGATATCCTGGAGAAGAAGTAAGTGAGTACCTATAAATAAGCACCACTTAGGATAGGGGAATTTCCCATATATCCTGAGGTGACTTGTTCGAGCTTGCTTCTAAATATTACTCTCAGAGGAACTTTTCTCTGAAATTTCTATGAACTAGTCCTATTCTCTCTCTTCCACATATAGGTATTGCAATATTTGAGGACACTTCCTTTCTGTTACCTAAATTTTTCTTCTTCAACATTTAAATATTCTTTCTATGAACATTATCCTGGTTGTTTTCTTCTAAAAGAGCTCTAATTTTCATTTTTGTCCTTAATTATAAGGCCTGGATTAGTATGGTAGCAACAAAGAAGAGCTGGCAATCTTTAAAATATTTCTTCTTTGTTCTAACTTTCTAACATTGTAAAATTACCAAGTTTAATTTTAATTACTCAATAATACTTAATAAATACCTACCACATCTCCCCTCTAATTTAGGGGTGAACAGCATTTGTGTAATTTCTTACCTTTTCTATATCCAGGACTTTATCCTGCATCTCCTTTAGTGCACATTGAGACTCAGCTTCACTCAGTCGGGCTTGGACCAATTCCTTCTCCAGCTGTAGCACAAAATCTTCATTGTAGTTGGAACTGCATTTATGCTAAAGGTTACAAACACATACTGAAATTTCATGGAAGCATGGAGATGTTTACACAGTAAAAAATAATACAATTACATAATTCCGGTATTAAGGGCAACCAAACAGTAAAAGTTACATCTACTCAATATTCCCAGCTATTTTCTCCACTTAATGTCTCAATGAGTAAAAAAGCCCAGTTCTACTATCTTTAAAGATAATCATATTTTGGGGTTTTGGTAACTAGTTATTATATTCACCAAATCCCATTAATTTTCTTTCCATTCATCATTTCATTTTAGTATCTAGATACTAAGAATATGTTTTGACTCTACAGACCTGATCTGTACAATATAGTAGTCACTGGCCACATATGGTTACTGAGCACTTGAAATATGGCTAATCCAAATTGAAATAAGCTGAAAGTATAAAATACAAACTGAATTTCAAAGGCTTAATATGAAATAAGGACTGCAGATGAAGCTTGGTAGTAGAGTGTCCACTTAACATGCACAAGGCCCTGGGTTCAATCCCTAGCACAACACCAAAAAAAAAAAAAAAAAAAAAAAGAAGAAAAGAAAGAAGACGACAATTCAATAATTTTTACACGGATCATATGTTAAAATAATACTTTATATCTATTGAGTAAAAATATTAATTTTACCTATTTTTACTCCCTGTAATGTGACTACTAGAAAATTTTAAATTACACATGTGGCTTACATATTGCTATTAGACAGCACTGCTACAAACGATAGAAGTATACATTTACTGAAAACTCTATTTTACTCTAATGGAAATAAAAATGGATAAAAATGGAAATGATCATTGAAAACACAAAGAAATCAATCAAAGAAGCATGAAACCTTTCCATTTCCTTTTCTATGCTATAATGTGAATCAAGGAAGTCACTTAAGAAATTCTTTCTAAATGAGTTCCGATACAAAAATTTTCGCACAAAAGCAAAAATATATCTAAATCTTCATTATAAAAAGCCTCCTAGCCAGGCACAGTGGCACACTGTGCAACTTGGAAGGCTGAGACAGGAGAATCCCAAGTTTGAGGACAGTCTCAGCAACACAGAATATCTCAAAATGAAAAACAAAAAGAGCTGGGGGATGTATGTAGCCCAGGGGTAAAGTGCCCTTGGTTCAATCCTGAGCATAAAACAAACAAACAAAAACCTTTCTAAAATAACTGGTCTATCATTTCACACTTAATTCATATAACTGAAAGAAAAGTGGCAACTTAGAATTTCAAAAAAGAGAAAACAATCTAATGAACTGGCATGACTAAAGAAAAAAATGTTTAACTCCTTAACATATTAGGATCAAAATGGATGTTAAATTAAAATTATTAAAAATGATTAATGGCTGGGCAAACGTCTATAGTCCCAGTTCCTTGGGAGGCAGCTAAGGCAGGAAGGTTGCTTGAGTACTCAAGTTCAAGACTAGCTTGAGCAACATAGCAAAATCCTGTCTCAAAAGATTAAATTCTTAATTAAAATACTTGGTATCTCTTGCCCCAGTTCCTAAAAAAAAGATGTCCAAATAGAAACTTTTTAATTCCATGAGTTATATATTACTTCTCCTAGTAATTGTGATGCTAGGAGTATTTTGATTAAAATACTTTACAGGAAGCACATCTGCAACAGATAGACCACATTATCTAATACTTACCTCATCAAATGGGAAAAAATCACTCCTTTGGAATAACCTCATCCAAATAGTGCCATAATTTTTTTAATGAGATCATAATTATTTTACGAGCACTACCAGGATTGTCTGCCTTTAACCTAAAGCCCTGATACTGTAGTCCAGATTTATCTGCCCCCATCTGGTTAATAGAAGATCCCCAAGAAAACATTCAAAGTCAAATGGCCCACAGGAGAATACAATGCTTCATCTGACATAAACCAATTATTTCAACCAAGTACCAAAACTACAGTAATGTAGGGAACAAATTTTTATCAGTAAAATTTACAGAGCTAAGTTCTGATAACATGTTAACTCTGTATAATACATACCTTATGCTTTTTATATAGCAAAACATTACTTTATACTTCTGGATGAAAATCATTCTAAATGTGTTATGCAATTTTCTTTTTTACTACTGATAGGTCTATGGAAGATAATTCTTAATCATCATGATGATGATCAACTAATATATTGCAAAGTATACAGGATCCAAGGAATATGGAGTATTTCTGCCATCAGAAAAAATAAAACATCAACCTAAACCGTTTCAGTTTTTTTTTTTTTTTAAATGTCTGGTTTACTACTTCTATCTTTCCCTCTGTTGTCATTTTCTGCAACTTTCAATCCTAGTTTTATTTTGGTTCTCTGTTTTTGGTATTTAGTCTTGTTTCCATATTTAGTTACCTGGTTTACTTTTTCTAGCAGTGATTTTTACCCCTTGTGACACAGACTCTTGGCAATAATACAAAACTCACTTTTCCAAAACAAAAATATAATATTCACAAAGTTCTGTATATAATTCCTGACCTCCCTGAAGCTTTCATATACCCCAAGTTAAAAAACTTCTTCATAAGGTACTTCTTTAATCCCTGACTATTCTTATGATCAGTTACCTATATAAAGTCCACATTGATTTTCTAACACCAAGTATGAGAATTCACAGCAGCTCTAGTTTCTAACTGACTGCTATTCATTTCCATACAAATGTGCTACCAAATAAAACTTCATTGAAAAGTTATCATCATCTTCCACAAACCAATTCCTTTCCTTGATTTCTCTATTTGCCATTAGCCTAAAATCTCTTATTTGGCTACACAGAACACAAGATTTTCTGTTCTAGAATGCTTCCCTGTCATTCCTTCTTCTTCATTTCCCACCACTGCCCTAATAATTAGTCTGTTTTTTTTTTAAGAGAGAGAATTTTTTTAAGATTTATTTTTTAGTTTTTGGTGGACACAACAACATCTTTATTTTATTTTATGTGGTGCTGAGGATCAAACCCAGCGCCCCGCGCATGCCAGGTGAGCACACTACCGCTTGAGCCACATCCCCAGTCCAATAATTAGTCTCTGTAGTGCCATTTTTATCCTCCAGCGATCCACTGTAAATGCTGGCACCAGAGTTCCTTAAATAGCACTTTCAATCACATTCTTCCTTCAATCAAAAGTTTGTGATTGTCCTCTACTGTTTAAGGAATAAGTTCTAAATTCCATAGTTTCATTTGTTATTTCTCTTTTTGAACTTCCCGTTTGTTACTCTACCCACTGTAATCTAGTTTAGTTGTTCTCTCTTGATAAAACTTCTATTCAGTAACAATATCAAGACCCCATTAACAATATCAAGACCCAATGACAAGATCTTCTCTTTTATTCAGCTTTTACCTTCTATGATTCTTAACACTATCAACCACTTAAACTTACTTCCCTTAGTGTTTCGAGCCTGAGGAAATTTTAATTCCATGCTTTATTAATACAAAAACATTAGTGAAAAGTATACAAGTACTAGTGTACTTTAACATTTAAAGTGAATCTAACTCCTTTAAATCAATTTCATTTCATTATCATTTTTTTTCACTCAGCAATTAGCCCTGTCCATTGAATCCATACCCATTTTCATTAAGACCAATTCTTTTTTTAATATTTATTTATTTTTTAGTTGTAGTTGGACACAATACCTTTATTTATTTATTTTTATGTGGTGCTGAGGATTGAACCCAGGGCCTCGCATGTGATAGATGAGCACTCTACCACTGAGCCACAACCTCAGCCCCAGGACCAATTCTTAACAGGAAAATATTTTTAAATGAGTTTAAATTTATTGATTAGAAGTTTTGTTGTTTGTTTCATTTCACAACTGACCCATTAGAACTTCTGCATCTGAATTTTTTTTTTACATTATTTCTACTATATCTAATTTTCCCTGTTCAAATTTTTTGCACATCTAAATTTGATCAGGAGGGTGACATTTCTGTCAATGTTTAATCTATTATAAATTTTACCATGTCGGGCTGGGGCTGGGGCTGGGGCTGGGGCTGGGGCTGGGGCTGGGGCTGGGGCTGAGTGGTAGAGTACTTGCCTAGCACATGTGAGGCCCTGGGTTCAATCCTCAGCACCACATAAAAATAAATGAAATAAAGGTACTGTGTCCAACTAAAAAATAAATACTTTTAATAAAATTTTTACCATGTCAGTTTTTGCTCTTGTATAAATTTGGTTCTATCATTAGCAGTTCGTGTAATTAGCTGAGCACACTGATAATTGAATAATGTTAATATTAATTCTAAAAATAGCTTTTATTGAGCACTTATTATGTGCCAAGCATTGTTCTAGAACATCAATTCAAGTACTTAAGAATCAACAGCAGCCCTCTATTATAATTACCTCTGTTACACACAGAAAGGTTAAATAACTAGTCTAAGGACATAAAGCCAATGAATGGCAGAATTCACATCAAAAGGACAAGGTAAAAAAGATGCCTCTTGGACTATACATGGTCTGAAGTCAGCCATCACGGTTTCAATTTTCTATTCTGCACAAAACGTTTTGTAACACGTTTTATTGTTTATGACTAATAAATAACACTGGTGATAGCAGCTAACATACAGAGTACTTACTATGTGCTAGGCACATGCTAAGGACTTTATATTCTCATTTAACCTTAACTACAACTACCACTTTACTAATAAGGAAAGTAATAAGACTCAAAAAGGTTAAACAGTAATTGACAGTGCTGTTAACTGAGAACATGAATTACAAAGCCCATGTTCCTAACCTAACCATGTATTAAATAAAAATACACATCCTTCTAAGGATTAGTGGTATAATAAGAAATCTAAGCTTGTTTTTTTTAAAAAAACTAAGCACTTAGGTCTCATATAATGTCCTTGTAATAAAATATTCCTCAGAGATATTTCATATTGAAATTAATAACTTGGACATATTTATATATAATTTGTTTTACCAAATGACAACTGCTATAATCATGATAACTAATATCAAATGGCCATATATTTTAAAAAGTCTATAAGTAGCAGGCGCAGTGGCACAAACCTATAGTCCTATCTACTTGGAAGGCTAAGGCAGGAGGATCTCAAGTTGGAGGCCAATCTAACAAACTTAACGAGACCCTGCCTCAAAAATAAAAATTTTAAAAAGATCTGAAAATGTAAATCAGCAGTAGAATACTTGTCCATCATGCATAATTATGTCCCTGGGTTTAGTCCCCAATATTGTCAAAAATTAAGACAAAAAAACAAACAAAACAAAAAGTGGAATCCCCTACACTTACATCAACTTCTGCCAACACATCTCTTCGTGTTTCTGGGATAACAGCAATCCCATCCCAATCCAGTGCAACTGACAGAAGGGTAAATTCTGGTCTGCTTTTCAATTTCATGCACTTTTCTGGTGTTGCAAAAGTTACAAAGGTGAAGGGAAGTTACAAAGTCCTTAGTAGTCTTTTTTTGCTTGTGTTTTAAAGAAAATTCTCAGATTTAATGTCTGAAGGATACAAGATTAATATAGTGAAAAGGAAACATTTGTATCTAGGAAAGTTTCTTTGGACAAATTGAGTATTCCTTGAACTTCCCATAAATTGAGTAACCCTTATCTGAAAAGCTTAGGTATTTCAAATTTCAGAGTCTTTCAGATTTGAGAATTTTTGCAGACTCCACAGTAAAAAAAAAAAAATTCAGACTTCAGAATATTTTGGATTTCACATTTTTAAATTAAGGATGCTCAACCAGTATTACTAAATGACTAAATCCAAATGAAAAAGAACTGTCTATAAAACATACCAAATATTGCCTGATTTATTTACACATTACATTCCTAGCTAATATCAAAACATAACATTTATATAATACACCCTTTTACAGGAATCCAAACATTTCATAGAACTCTGTATTCTTTTCTTCTGTAATATTTATCAGAACTCTAATTAAAAAGTTGTACAATTGAGGCTGGGGATGTGGCTCAAGCGGTAGCGCGCTCGCCTGGCATGCGTGTGGCCCAGGTTCGATCCTCAGCACCACATACAAAGATATTGCGTCTGCCGATAACTAAAAAATAAATATAAAAATTCTCATTCTCTCTCTCTCTCTTTAAAAAATAGTAGTACAATTAATTTTTAAAAGGTATACATACTACATAGTATCTAAGCAATGCCAGGGACAGTTTGTATTACTCCAAATAGTGCTTTTCATAGTAGGTAAGCAAATGATATTTTTTGAATAGACTAGTAAGTCAGATTTTGGTTTACAACAACAAAAACCCTATATGATTTACATTGGGTAAGAGTAAGTAAGAGCTAAACTAGTTTTTATTCTGATGTCCATTTAGCAACTTTGGCCCACTTTTTAAAAAATGGCATGCTATGCTATGTTTTTAATGAAAAACAGTAAGTACATCTGTACATCACATCCAAAAGCATTTTGGAAAAAGACATCATTATATAAAAGTAAAGTACTCCAGAATATGTTTCTGTTGCATGAAATCACAGCAGAAAAATATAAAATAAAACTATATTTTGCTTTCCCTCAACAAAAGACCCCCCAAAAGATGTTCATAATCTTTGCTACCACATATTCTAAATAGCATTTTTAACAATGAAGCAATACAGATGTAACTATTTAAAGATTTGCTACAAATTAGATTTGCATTTATTTAGAAATTTATCATTTTTATATAATTTGCTCCCAACATCTGCAAATTATATATATCTTTTAGGATGAAAGTTTATTTCTGAAGGGAGGGAAAGAAGAGGTACAAGGGAACGAAATGGACCCAATTATATTGCGTGCATGTACAAATATGTAAAAATGAATTCCACTATTACGCACTAATTTTTTTTTTAAAAAAAGTATTTCTCTGGTTGTTAATGAAGAACATGTTAAAAAAAACCCATCATTCCCATTAAAGTGATTCCTCATTTGTTATTAAGGCTTAAAGGAAAATAAGATTATGCATAAATATAAAGCATTTAATCTTTAGACTAAATTTAGGTCAAAATTATTTTTGGTTTTTTAAAAAAGTCCAGATTTATAGAGATACTGACAAAAAGCTCAATAGTTTACCTGGAGGCTAGGCTTGTAACTTAGTGATAAGCATAAGCTCAATCCACAACAACAAAAAGTTTACCAAATTGAATGTGCAAGTCATCTATCTATCTTGGAGTTTTAAAAAGACTTTTATCATCTACCTTTCATACTCTTAAAGAAAAAAAAAACACTAGGTAAATGAGGTATGGGGCAGTTCCTCAGTACTGCTGAGCAAATAAGTTTCTCCAAATAAATTATCTGGAAGAATTCCCAACTTCCAATGACAGGTATTTTTATTAACATTTATTCATGTGTTTAATCGAGGTAAGATGAGTTTATAAACCTCACATCAAATCCACTGTTCTTAGAAGCACTATATAATTCCTGCAAATTCTCTTTAGAATTATAAAAAAGAGAGGAAAGGTCAGAAGAAAACTTCTCTTGCTCCCCTTAAGTATTTCCTGGTAAAGATTTCAAAAAGCAGTTATTTCAGCAATTAGCAGATAGCTGCTAAATTCTTCCTTGTTTACGTTGATCTGAGCCCAGAGCAACTGGACAAAATTGCTTAATCAGGATACTTGAATGATATGCAGCCATGTGTAGGGCACAAAGCTTTTAAACAGATCAAGCTACACTCAAAGACAGTTGGTCTCACTGGGAAAAGTTCAACATGAAGACATCTGTGCCCCACGACACTTAAAAGAAAAAAGATCAGATAAGTAATTGCATGAACTATGATCGGAGCAATGTTACTTCTAAGAGTTCTGCAAAAACAGACATGGAACATGTAAAATATCTAAATGTACACTTTAATCTTCATGCTAAGCTTAATCTTATGATTCATTTTATATATGTGTGTGTGTGTATAAAATATATATTTTTTTTGGTATCAGGGAATGAACTCAGGGATACTCGACCACAGACCCACATCCCCAGCCCTATTTTGCATTTTATTTAGAGATGTCTCACTGAGTTGCTCAGCTTTTGCTGAGGCTGGCTTTGAATTCATGATCCTCTTGTCTCAAGCTCCTGAGCCACTGGGATTACAGGCATGTGTCATTTAATATTTATTTAGTATACTCGTTCAATAATAATATTAACTCAACCCATGTGTGTGGGCGAGGGATTGAATTTAGGAGTGCTTAACTTCTGAGTTCTACCTTTAGCCCTTTCATTTTTTGAGACATGACCTTGCCAAGTTGCCCAGGGAAGCCTTAAATTTGTGATCCTCCTTCTACAGTCTCTGGAGAAAGTGGGATTACAGGTGTGCACCACGGTGCCTGGCTCTAACTTTTTTTTTTTTTTTTTTGGTACTAAAAAATGAACCCGGGGGCATTTAACCACTGAGTCACATTCCCAGCCCTTTTTACTCAGAGACAGGGTCTTGCTAATTTGCTCAGAGCTTTGTTAAGTTGCTGAGGCTGGCTTTGAACTCATGATCCTCCTGCTGGGATTACAGGTATGTGCCACTGCACACGGATTCATTTTTCTTTAATATTTATTTATTTATTTAGTTGCAGTTGGATACAATACCTTTATTTTATTTATTTTCATGTGGTGCTGAGGATTGAACCCAGGACCTCGCACATGCTAGACAAGTGCTCTACTGCTGCACAACCCCAGTGCCTGGCTTTTTTTTGTAAAACCAACAATATCAGGTTAAAACTGTCCAAGGACTAGTGTAAAATAAAAACAATGGCCTTTAAAAGTAATAATTCTACAACTGTACATTGCAGAAACATTTTTTTCAAAGAATGTCAATGCCCAAAATGAGTTAAAAATAAACCTTATCTTTCAAAAACTGCTACTCAAAAGTTTAATATATTATTATAAAATAACTATGGCATATCACTATATCAAAAGCATCAAAACAATTAAAAGTGATGTGAAATACTGAAGTTACTAAAGTCCATGAACTCTGAGTGATAAAGGATCTACAGTGAGCAAGCAGGAGGTTGGGGGGATGTCTTTTTTTTTTTTTTTTTTTTAAGGAAAACTAGCTAATAAATATAGAAGAAACGAAAGAATATGAAAATCTCCATTTGGGACATTCAATACATAATAACTGATTCAATACAACCATCAATGAATGCTGAAATCATTAGGTAAAATGTGGATGGATCCAATGAGAGTGAATTCTGCATCTATGGATCCAACCAACCAAGGATTGGGGGGGAAATGTGCATCTGAACGGTACATGTATGAATCTTTTTTCTTGTCATTCCTCTCTTAATAATACAGTATAACAACCATTTTAATAGCATTTACATTGTATTAGTCATTATAAATAATCTAGAGATGATTTAAGATACACAGGAGGTATGCATAGGTTCCATGCAAATAATATGCTATTTTATATAAGAAACTTAAGCCTCCATATATTTAGGTGTGCATAAGGGTTCCTAGAACCAATTCCCCCAAAGATATCAAGGTACAACTGTATTTATTTGGTACAAAAGTACTTTCAATAGACTACTCAGTAGTTGTAAAGATGAACCACACCTTTACAAAGGAGGGTCTAAGATAATCAAATCTGGCTTGGTAATAATATTCATCATCATTTATAGCTGGCACAATTTATGTGTTTCCTGACTTAAAACAAAATGAAGTTCACAATACTATCATCTAAATATTTAACTGAATCTAATCTGTAAGAAATACAATGACACTAGGAGGAAGGAATCAGACAAATTCAGAATATGAGATAAAGCAACTAGGCTTCATCTGTAAAAATTTAAGTGTCATTGCGGACACTGGTTATTGTTTAATTAGTATGGACAGAGATTTATCAATTTTATTGATCATTTCAAAGAACCAACTTCTGGTTTCATGGATTTTTCTTGTGTCCTTTTCAATTTGATTTTTAGTATTACTGGTAACTTTGCTTGCTTCTGATTAAATTAGCTCTTAAATGTCTAGTTTTTAAGGTAAAAACTTAGATGACTGGTTCAAGACTTATTCCCTTTCCTAATACAATCAATCAATATTATAAAATTGCTAGGACGCACTGCTTTGGATGGATCTAAATGCTCTTTCACAGTAGAGGAGAGTCACTCTCAGTTATCAAGCTATATACATTTCCAATAACCAAACAGCAATGTGATTGGCCTGTCATTCCTAACCTTACAACTAAGACCACCTCACTTCCATGTATAGGCTTGTATTCACTGGATTTCCAAAATCAACTACTTTTGTTTGGATCTTGAATGTCCCTTAGAAAAAGGACCATGTGTTGAAGGACTGGATCTCAATCCGTAGTACTATTGGAAGGCAATAGAAACTTTAGTGGGGCCTTGTAGGAATACTGGAACACTGACCCTTCCTATCTTTTTGTTTCCTGGCTGCCATGAGGTGAACAGGGCCTCTTCTGCCATGCAATCCAGTCATGATGTCTAGTATCAGAAAGATGAATAATGTACCAACCTTATTCCTAAATAGGGGAACATAAAGAATTCTATGTCAGCTCTACTCTGGCACATTACTAAGAGCCGGCCTATTCAAATATTATATCCCAAAATCATATAAAATCATGGCTGTGGGTAATAGCCCCATATTTACCACTTGCCCTAGATGTTCTCTCCCATTAGTCCACTGAACTCCTGATACTCCAAATCCTTGTCTCCTCTATCTCTTAATCTTCTTGCTGTGGGATTACAGCTCTGTTAGAACTCACTTCTCTAGTTGCCACTTCTGACCTAATCTGCTTTACTTCATATTGCATCCCCCCCCTCCCTTTAGTCTCAAAGTAAACCAAAACTCTGATTAACACAGCCCATATTCGGCCCTGAGGGAGTCTCCTATCCTCCCAGTCTCCTTCCACAAGCCAGATTACTTGCTTCTAGTCCTACCCCAACTATCACCAAAGGGTTCCTGTACTAGAATTTTATGTGCTTGCATAAGGATGTATTCTATTGCAATCAAAAGATTAAATGTGATATCTTTGCATCTTTTCCTTTATTTCTTTAGCCTTTTTTGGGTAATATGTTGAGGAAAAATTCAAATAACCATTTAAAAATTAACAATTAAATGGCATTAAGTACATTCAAAATGTTGTAAGGAGCTGGGGTTGTAGCTCAGTGGTAGAGCACTTGCCTAGCACATGTGAGGCACTGGGTTTGATCCTCAGCACCACATAATAAATAAATAAATTAAATAAAGGTGTTAGGTCCATCTACAACTAAACATATTTTTAAAAAATGTTGTGTAACTCTATTCACAATAGCTAAAATATGGAACCAACCTAGATGCCCTTCAGTAGATGAATGGATAAAGAAAACATGTGGAATTCAGCATTAAAAGAGAATTATAAAACCATGGTATTTGCAGGTAAATGGATGGAGCTGGAGAATATAATGCTAAGTGAAACTAGCCAATCCCCCAAAAACCAAATGCCGAATGATTTATCTGATTTAAGGATGCTGATTCATAATATACTGCGGGGGTGGGAAGGATGGGAGGATTAAATGAACTCTAGGTAGGGCAAAAGGGAAAGGGTGAGGGAGCAGAAGGGAGGGGGCACAGTGGTAGGAAAGACGGTGGAATGCAATGGTTATCATTACCCTAAGTACATGTATGAAGACATGAAGAATATGACTCTACTTTGTGTACAACCAGAGGTATGAAAAATTGGGCTCTATATGTGTAATATGAATTGTAATGCATTCTGTTGTCATATATAACAAATTAAAATTTTTTTAAAAAATGTGTGCAACCACCAACTCTATCTGGTTTCAAATCATTCCCATCACTCACAGTGAAATCCTTTACCTATTTAAGCAGCTTCTCACCGACCCCAATCTACTAGTAATTACCAACTTGTATTCTGTTCTATATGGATTTATCAACCCTGAATACTTCCTACAGCATAATCACATAATATATGACTTCTGTATCTGGCTTCTTTCACTTAATTTAAGGTTTTGGAAACTCATTCACATTATAGCAAGTATTACAACTTTATTCCTTTTTATAGTTGAATAATATTCTTCTGTATGTATATATGATAATTTGCTTATTCATTCATCCATTAATGGACTTCTGACTTGTCTACTTGTTTTTTATAAATAATACTGCTCCAAATGTGTGTACACATATTTGTTTGAGTACCAGCAATTCATTCTTTTGGGTACACAACGAGAAACTGAATTGCTAGCACATAAATGATTTTTTTAATTACTCTATTTTGTCTCTACTACTTTCTACTTATCTACATATCTTTTCTTCACAAGAATTTTTAGTTGGTTTCCCTAGGGTTTATAAGAATACATTTTGCTGTTCCCCAAATACCCTAAACTTATTCCTTGATCAACACCTATACACACAGCCATGTTTTCTGTATGGAAGCTGAGAAATTCATATTGTCAAATGCTTTTCTTCTTTATATCATTTAGTCTTTGGTCAAATGTTACTTCCTCAGGGAAGCACACCATAACTGTCCTACCTACAATAGCACCCATACATACTACCTTGCTCCTGATTTCTTTTTTGTCAAAGCCTTTATCACCATTGAAATCATATTAATTTGTTTAAATGTGTCTTTTACACCAGAACACTCTATGCAATAGCAGGCTTCGTTTTCCTTGGTTATTATTATCCCCTCCGCACTTAAATATTTTGCCCATTGATTTTCAAATGAATAGATTAATATTTACTCCATTATAAGATGTCCACATCTTATAAGACTGAGCAAAATACAAAATGTTTACACAAAATGAACTTGATATCTTAACAATAAATTAACAAATAAAATGGCAGTCAAGATTGTTTTCGTTCTCATGACCATTCAATTGGCTTCTGCTTGTATTTGGAGAAAAAAAGGGGGGGCTATCATAAAATCTGGGTCAAAAAGTAACTCATTTAAATGTACATTTGGTATGGTCTTTGCATTGAAAGAACTTTCAATTTTAAGTAAGATCTGAATAATAATGAAATACTACCTCATATCTACTAAGAAGGCTATTATTAAGAACAAAAACAAAATACCAAGAGTTGAGAAGGATGTGGAGATTGGAACCTTTTTGACATTGCTAATGACAATGTAAAATGGTACAGCCATGGTAGAAAACAGTTTGGTGTTTCCTCAAAAACTTAAACATGGTATTATATATATGATCTAGTAAACCCATATCTAGGTATATACACAAAAGAATTAAAAGCAGGCACTCAGATAGTTATACACCAATATTCATAACAGCATTTTGTCAATAGCTAAAAAGTAGAAACAATATGATGACCAACAAATGAATGAACAAAATTGCTATATACATACAATGGAACATTACTCAGACATAAAAATAATAAATTTTTTATATATGCTACAACATATAGAAAATATTAATGTTAATCAAAATAAGCTAGACACAAAAGGGCAAATATTGCATAATTCCACTCATTTAAGTTATACAGATTGAGTATATTCACAGAGATAGAAAGCAGAATAGAGATTATCAGGTACTAGGAAAAAGAGGAATTATTATTTAATGGGTATAGAGCTTATTTGGAGTGATTTCAAGGTCTAGAAATAGCGGTTACCAATACTGTAAATGTGCTAATGCCACTGAATTATAAACTTAAATGATAATTTTATGTTGTATATGTTTGTCACAATTTAAAAAATCATCCAAAAGAAAAGAAAATAGTAAATGGATATGCTAAAGTAAAAGAAAAAGACATACAAGTCTCACATTTTATATGTGTATTTTAAGAAAAGGTAAAACTTTGGTGATAGAAGACAGGTCACTGGGATTGGTGTTACTCTGTTATGACATGTACATACAGTGGCTTTTGAAGACACACAAAGGAAATTTTGATAGTTATGGAAATATTTTTTATTTTGATTGTGGTAGGGGTTATACAACCATACACATTTCAAACACATCAAATTATACTTAAACTTGATGAATTTCATAATATGTAAATTATGCTCTATTAAAGGTCATCTTAAAAACGAGAGACCTGAGATAGTCTAGACCTAAACATTTCTAATACAAAACAAAACTGCATTCTTGAGTGTCCAAGATTAAACAGAAAAATGACTAAAATTTAGTGCTGTATATGAAATCTAAAATTCTTTATATCATATAAAATGCTTCCATTTGTCAGTGGTGAGTGATGGTAGTAGACAGTTATATTTCAAACATACAGATTTGAAATATAACTGTCTACTACCATACAGATTTGAAATCCTTATTCTGGGAGTTTAAGAATTCATAAAGTTATACTGGAAGACTGTAATCAGAACATTTATCAATAGGTACTCATGGTACAGTCACTACTTTGTAAAGCAACTATTTCATTTGTCAAAATTCCAATGGATAAGATATTGTGTCTTGGGATCTTATATTCATTATGTCTTCTGAAGCCATTTATAATTTTGCATAGATTTCTTTTAAAATATTGAAAAATGACTTATGTATAATGTTCTTCTAAAAACTTCTTTACTGAAGCCTAAAAAAAAAATCCAAGGCTCCCCCTGTCTTTCCTACACTAGCCACAAGAATAGTGTGTAAATGATCACATAAGTTTTGGTATTCAAACTAGATACAACACTACAAATCATCTTCAAGCTACTTAGAATACTTAGGATTGTTTTGCTTCTAAGAAGACTGCACTTAGGATTTGAGTCTAAAGTCACAGCTACATTACATTATTACTGGTTCATTTCTGATTTCTTGTCAATTAAAATATCAACATCTTTGTTCCATAAGGCATTGGTAAAACACACCTTTGAATTTTAAACCTAATGGACAAGGCTATATATTTTGGGGAAACAATCTTTTATCTTCTCATTCTAAGTAGATATTAAACAGTTTTTGAATCTTGATTCATCATCTAACATATTAGTTCCATTTTTAAATAGTTCATGTATAAAAACTGCATGTGAAGATTTAAATACAAAATGCATCCTGTGTAAGTTTAAGACACAAAGATCTTTAAACATCAATAGTCTATTTCATTTGTTTATATGTGGTGCTGAGAATTAAACCCAGTCTCTCACACATGTGAGGCAATAGCTCTACCACTGAGCCCCAGCCCCAGCCCCAGTCCCAATAGTCTCTTAATATAATCCCCTATTAACACCAGCTACTTTTATTTTAATTTCTCTACCTTGACGAAAAACATAGTCATGAGAAAGTCCATCAAATAACTTGTAAAACTGTATTTGTGATCCAATTTTTATTTATTACAAGTATGATATTACTCTGTTATGACATGCGCATACAATGGCTTCTGAAGACAGATGTTCTAGAAATTTTTTCATGAAGCATCATCAAAGACCCTGGACACTTTTTTCAGATATTTAATCTTGATTATTTTCTGTAAGAAATGTATTTGTCCACCTTGATGCCTATAGTACCTTTTATTTTCTAAAACTCATTTAAAGATAATAATAACAGGGGCTGGGGTTGTGGGCTTAGTGGTGGAGCACTTGCCTAGCATGCATGAGACACTGTGTTCAATCCCCAGCAACATATAAACAAAATAAATAAACAAAATAAAGGTACTGTGTCCATCTACAACTAAAAAAAAAAAACATTTTTAAAAAAGATAAACATTCCACAAGTCATTTTAATATCTAAGATATGCAACTTAAAAATTGGAAATTTAACAAGGCTATCACTATTTTTGATTTACTCTGCACATTACTGCTTTATACTTCCATTTTATAGTTTACTTCCATTTAATTATCCTCTTAGTGAGGGAAAAAATGAAAACAATTTAGAAATCTAGTTCATCTTTATTTTGGCCCCATCAAGCAGGTCTATTTTGTCCTTCAAAAGGAACGCGAAGAGATTCCTTTCATTACACTTTGTAAAAGTCTCAGTACACTCTTGTAATTTTTGCTTGCTCAGTTAACTTTTTCATTATAAAACAACCTTATATTCTTTTTATACACATCTACCTATAAGGTTTCAATAACTGGAAACAAAGCAAAAAACTTAATTCATGATTCTAACATATTGAGACAGTAGTTTATGTTAAGTACAAGCATAATACTTATCTTTCGGGGCTGGGGATATAGCTCAGTTGGTAGAGTGCTTGACTTGCACGCACAAGACCCTGGGTTCAATCCCCAGCACCAAAGGAATAAAAATACTTTTCTTTCCTTCTAAACAAATGATATTGTACTGATAATTCATGTCAGTTTAATTCCCAACATGATTCAACAATTCTAGTTTCATGCTTTGATATTACTGACATTTTATATGAAGGCAGAACAAATAGCTGAGTTCTAGTTTTCTGAGTTATTATTTTGTCACTATTATTAGCCATCTTCAATAACATAATAGAAGAAACATGTGTTTATGGCTCTTTTAAACTATCAATTTTTTTCTGATTTCTATACCCAAATGAGGATGCTGTTTCTTCATTTTACTAAATAAAAGTAATGTCTAACTTTGTAGTCATTCCATTTGCCCTAGACTTGTAGAGTTCTAGTTTCTACTTGCCAAAAGAAAACTAAAATAAGAATACCTTTTCAAAGATAGAGAGTTGGCTTTTCTTTTGAATCTTCATATTTTTGATTAAGATAATTCTAATCTGAATCTTGGAATGAAAAATTGTTATCAAGAATCCTACGTTAGTTAACATGAATTTTAAAGGGTTACTTTTTTTCATCTTCACTACTTTTCTCCGTTTGAAAACATTCAGACATATACCTTAACTCATAATTCAATGTCTTGATGTAGGAAGTCCAGGCTACAGAATATCATAAAATCTAAACTAACACATTCTCAAAACTCGAAATAAGATAATTACATATATTCTGTATGTGACTAATACTACATTTGCTCAATGAATAAAATCTAGCTGCAGTCAGGATTACCTATGGTCAAACAGATTTATAAAACCTAAAAAGCAGATCTGAAATACACTGGTTATTTTTTATGATTTGAAATGTAAGGAAAGAAATTATTAACTATTTCTAACAAAACTGGGGGGAGGGGCTAGAACAAGGAGTCTTTAGGCCACAGTAAGACCCCAAATATTACAAAACATAAAATGGAATAATTTAAGACTTCAATTAAAATTTAAAAAATTATTTAAAACAAGAGCACAGAAGTTGTGCTTCAAAAATTTTTTTTTTTTGGTTTAAAGGGAAAGGGATGAGAAAGGCGATACAAGGCACTACCAGACTCCTTACCCATTGTTGTTGGTGCTGGAGCTTCCTGATGGTATTTTCAGCTTGCTCCAGCTTAGCACTGGCCTCATCACTCTGCTGTTTGATGGTGGCCAACTCCCGTTTTATGAGGTAGTTTTCCTCAGCCTCCTGGGCTCTTGTCACTTGTCCCTTAGGACATAATTTTTTTTTGTGTAAAGCAATTTAGGACAGATTCAAGAAAGACTGCCTTTGTGAGGTTTAGTTATTTACTTTCACATGTTAAAAAAAGAATCACCTCAGAACAGAACAGCCTAGTTAATTATTAACTAGCAGCTTATTATTGCTCCAGAAAATTTTTGGAAACTAAATAAAAAATTAATTGACAATCTTAAGAACAATTCTTTCAGTCAATAAAAATTCATGCAATATTACTGAGTTGTACATGCAGGACTAAAATTTTCAACAAATAGCAGTTAATTTCACAGAATCCACTGATTGCCATTTGTAATAAAGAATACTTTAAAAAATAAGGTTAGCTTTATAACGTGCAAAAGGTGCCTATTTGAGTGTACTAGATAAGTTATTAAAAATTAAATTTATACCCATATACCACCCAAAAAATTATTTCTAGGAAAATGCATGTAAAATTGCATGCATTAGAATATAAATTTCTGAGTTTAGGACTTTTCTTAGAAGTAGAGTTAGAGAAAATGCTTTAAAAAAAAACAAAACACACAAAAAAACTATACCTGTATCAATCTATCTGCCAAGGAAGCACTTTCCTACAAAAGGAAAAATTCAGATAGAAATATAAGAGAAACAAAATAAAAGTGATAAAATTAGGAATAAGAAGAAACAAAGGTACTCAAATTCCAACTGTTTTTCATTGTTAAATAAAAAGGACACCTAAAAATTTAAAGCTTTTTTTTTACCTGAATATGTTTTTATTCTTAAAAATACATCAAAACAAAGACTACAAAAAACCATGTGTTTCCAAGAAGAAAATGAACACAAATTCCAAGTGGTTTTTCATTACTTGGGTAAGTAAATATCTTCTCTTGAAAGCTTACCTTTTTACATTTTTAATTTTAATCATATTATCAAACTACATATATGAAAGGGAGAAGGAATTTGAGTAAGCAATTCTACCTATAAAGTGTGACAGCAATTCGTTCCATAGTAACATCCAAAGAAATAAAGTAAAGAAAATAAGACAAATGAAATCAATCAGCTCAATTTAATAAACACTAGTAATAATGAGCAAGTAAACTTTTTGGTTACAGAATTGAACTGGTACGTAAGTATTTATAGAATTCTAAGTGTTGACACATCTAGGTCATTTAAGCCAGTAAAAAAGTTACTTAATTCTCTAGAAATAAAATCCAAACTTAATAATTTCCTACAGCATCTTTATCACTCTTAAACGGTTTAACAAGATAAGAACGCTTTCTCTGAAAATGACTGACTCCAAAGACAAAAATTCACCTAGGAAATTGTCTTACTCTAAACCAGGTTTAGGGAATGGGGGAGGAGGAAAAAAACAATTGAGTCCAACATTCATGTGGCAACACCAAAAAGTAGAAATAGCCTCAAAGCAATTCTAATACAATGAGAGACATACAGAGAAGCTATATTTTACTTAACATAAAGTATCTGCAATTATTATACAATAGACAGACATGTAATAAACTTCCTATCCTTGTACACTGATATTTAATATAAAATCATCTTTTCTTTAAAAACGAAAGACAGGGGCTGGGGTTGTAGCTCAGTGGTAGAGCACTCACCTAGCAAGTGCGAGGCCCTGTGTTCCATCCTCAGCATCACATCAAAATAAATAAATAAAATAAAGGTATTTTAAAAAAAGAATTAAAAAAAAAAAGAAAAAGAAAGGGGGCTGGGGCTAGGGCTCAGTGGTAGAGCACTCGCCTAGCATGTGCAAGGTACTGGGTTCGATCCTCAGCACCACATAAAAATAAATTTTAAAAAATAAAGGTTTTGTGTCCAACTACTATATATATAACGACTGGGGTTGTCACTCAGTGGTAGAGGGCTTGCTTAGCACATGTGAGGCACCGGGTTCAATCCTCAGCACCACATAATAAACAAAGAAATAAATAAATAAAGGTCTTGTGTCCATCTACAACCAAAAAAAAAACTTTAAAAACAAGAAAGAAAGAAAAACACTGCAAATTATCCCTTTCCTAGTTTTTTATTTCTTAGATATTTATCTATAAACTTTCAGGAAGACTTTAAAGATACTTGACAATATAATAAGGAATATTTTTAAACCTAGTTACTCTTGCCTCTAGTTTTTTAAAGGGAGCAACAAAAAAAAATCTATGAATTCAAATGGTGTTTTTCTTTTAATAAAGCAAAATTCCTACACTATGCTTTGATTACTCCATTCATTCTTACAGTATCAGAAACACAACTACAAAAGGTTCATCAAAAGCACAATACAAAAATTATGCAAAATTTCCACATCTGCCAATTATTATGAAACAGAGAAGAGGCAATGAGTAGATATCAAAATAATTTTAACTAAAGTTTACACACAACTCTCTTTTACTGAAAATCAATATCAGAGTGAATTTTTATATAAAGAATACAAAGGGATAAGAATTTTAATCATTTTGACTAAATGTAAAAGTAATGTAAACATAAAGTAATCCTAGACCTTAAATGAATTATTGCCTCACTTGACAGTCCATGAGGAAGCCAGGACAACATTTGAATCATCTTTAAAAAGTTGTTATCAGAATGAATTCCCAATTAGATTCTAGACGAACGTATTTTTTAGAGGTTACATAGAAAGAAAACAAATGACATCAATATTAATCCAATAATTACCCAAGTTAAAACCTTAATATGAAAGGTCAGGAACTTGTACCCATCAATTTTTATTAATAACTAGCTACGTGGCTAAACAGTAAGCTAGGCAAGTTAACAGTCAATAACACAACTTAAGAGACACATGTGCCAAATTTTTTGAGAATTTCTTAAATATATGGAAAAATCCTAAAAGCATTCAACAGAAATTCATAATAGTTACTTACTTTTTCTAACGTTTCAATGCGCTGTTTTAAAAGTCTATTTTCTGTGCGTAACCTCTGCCAAAAAAGAAAAAAACAAAATTTTGCTTGCAAGCATTCTGGAGAGTAAACAAAATTCCTAAATCAAGTCCTGAAAACATGCCATCTTTTATAAATAAAAATAGTATAAGAAATGGTTACATTATCAGATGTCAGACCATTAAAGGCTCCCACTAAGAAATCTATGACAAAGGAATAATTATATTTTTCATTCCAGCTATACACTAAAGTATATAAATAATCCTTCTCTTTTCTATATTTAAAAGAACAAAGATAAATGTTTTAAATTACCCATTAGATGGAAAAATTTGTAACCTGCCTATCTCCTACAAAGCCTATTCACATAATTAGTATTTAAATGTCAGTTGAATTAATAAAAAACTTCAAATATGCATATTTATAGAATAGCAAACTATCACTTTAGATTAGACAAGTCTTCATTTATATTATAGATACAAGTTGCAAAATTCCTTACATTTGAAATTATAAAACAATTTATCATGAGTTATCATCTTCTTAAAAAAATTAGAAGTTCCAATTACAAGTACTGTTTCTACGTTTAAGAAAAACCAGATTTAAAAAAACAAAAACTAGGGCTGGGGATTTTAGCTCAATTGGTAGAGTGTTTGAGTCGCAAGCACAAGCCCCTGGGTTCAATCCCCTGTACCAAAGGAAAAAAAAAAAGAAAAAGGGAAGAAAAAAAGAAAAAAAAAACTATTTAATTGTTCAATGCTAGATTACCTAAAACTTGTCAAAATTAATTTCAGGTATTAAATACAAATCACCCTACATTTTAAAAAATCATCTTTTGTATATTCTACCAATATAATTTCTTATAAGTTCCCTATAAAAATTATTCCTTCAATTTCCAATTCTCTTTATGTTATCCTTTCATTTTGCCATCCCTGAAATTTCAAACCCCACTTACTTTCTATATCAATTTGTTCCAAAGCTCAATCCTATTTCTCAACTCTAATTTTTTCTAAAACTTCTTCCTTGGAAAATCATTTCAACAATTAAATATTCCATTTTGCCAGTAAAGACTTAAATATAATTTGTATAACAAATGGAGTCTTATTTCAGGAAATAAGAGACTATAAATTTTTATATCGTAAATAGATCACAAATTGGAATATTACAAAGATACTTTGCAAATTGTATTTTCTTGTTCTATATACTAAAACATAACTACATAATTTGAAATGGACATAATGTATGACCTCAGAATACAAATTAACAGCTATAAAAGTAAAAATTGTCCCAGATTTCCTGGTTGTTCCTTCCATGTGTAGCATAGTAGATTACATAAATCAGCCAATTATTATTATTAATACTGGGGTTTCTGTTTTGTTTTTGATAATGAGGATTAAATCCAGAGGCTCTCTATCACCCAAGCCACACCCCCAACTCTTTTTATTTTTTTGAAACAGGATCTCACTAAGTTACAGAGGCTGGCCTCAAATTTGTGATCTTCCTGCCTTAATCTCCCAACTCTCTGACACAACAGGCAAGTCTCTGGGACTACAGTTGTGCACCACCATGCCTGGATGTTTAAAAAGCCATTTGAAACCAAACAAGATTCTCATAAGGTTCAACAAAAGGTTCCCAAAAGGTTCAACATAAGGTTCAACAAAAGGAAACATTTTGTTTCTCCTGAAAGACTTAACTTTAAGTTTCAACTAGACAACTGAGTAAATAGTTATTTATGACAGAAGTGATACTAAAATAAATTTTTAAAATTTTTTTTAGTTGTAGAGGGACACATGCTATCTTTGTTTATTAATTTATTTTTTATGTGGTGCTGAGGATCTAACCAGTGCCTCAAACATGCTAGGCAAGCACTCTGTCACTGAGCTATAGCCCCAGCCCCTAAAATAAAATTTAAAGATTAAAATATTCACGGGAATTTCCTTCCCCTATCTCCTTTAAATCTTCTGAAATCTATTTTACTATAAATTAAAATCTAATTTAAACCTAACCAAAAGTTTTAAAATCACTTTTTCTTATTTAATGTTTTGACTGACTGACTGTAGTGCTAAAGTTTGAACCCAGGGCCTCATGTATACTATGCGAACACTTTTCACTGAGCTATAATCCCCAACTTCTAAAACCACTTTTAAATAAATCATTGCATCCCCTTTTGTGTGACATATACTCCATGAGGCATGAGTATTATTTTAGTTCTTTTATCTCTTTTTTAACAGTTTTTCTTTGGATGTCTCTTTTTATTGCTATGAAACTTTACAAGGAATTAAATTCAACTAGATTTGTTAAATATGTATTTTGTTGAGGAAAAAAATCACATCTTTAAATAAAATTATTTTTGTCTCTCTATTCATCTTTTTTAAAAAGTCTATGTGTAGGGCTGGGGCTGGGGGTCAGTGGGAGAGCGCTTGCCTCACACATGTGAAGCAATGGGTTCAATCGTCAGCACCAAGTAAAAAATAAATGAATTAATAAAGATATTGAGTCCATCTGCAGTTAAAAAACGTCTATGTGTAAAGTTTTTAAAGTTTCTTAGGGTGTATCATATTTTTCATTTAGGTTATACCTAGATATGCTATCTATTTCTATTTTAAATGGGACTTCTATTTCCAATGTATTTTTGAACCATTTATTGCAGATATATAGTAAGCTAGTGAGTAAATCTACTTGATTGAGTTATTATTAATATTTCTAGAATAGAGTGTTTTGTAAGATTTAAAATGAAAACTATTAAAAGAAAGATCACTAGATGTGCCTATATAAAAATACATATCTTGTACTTGAAGCAAAAAGCTTTTTTGACTTAGCAAACTAGAAAAGAAAAAAATGAGACTAAGAATAAGAACAAGAATTAATATTACTAAAGTAGTAGTGAGGGCTGGAGATGTGGCTCAAGCGGTAACGCGCTAGCCTGGCATGCGCGGGGCGCTGGGTTCGATCCACAGCACCACATAAAATAAAATAAAGATGTTAAAAAAAAAAAAAGTAGTAGTGAAATGGAAACTCAATGCTGAAAACAACACACCCTAGGAACATTCTTTAGGAAATTTACTTAGTACACATAAAAAGTCTTAAAAATACTAGTATCCCATAATTCAATAATACTAATTTTGACAACTAGCTATAGAAAAAATTAAGGAGTCAAAAAACCTTTATATACAAAGATGTATGAGTATTATTTTTGATAATGAATAGTGAAAAATAACCTAAATATCTCCAAACACAGGAATTTCAGTTTCAAATAACCTACTTTTTTTCTTGGGAGGTGGCCAGGAAGGGTAACAGGAATTGAACTCAAGGGTACTCAACCACTGAGCCACATCCCCAGCCCTGTTTTGTATTTCATTTAGAGACAGGGACTCACTGAGTTGCTTAGAGTCTCGCTTTTGCTGAGGTTGGCTTTGAACTCACAATCCTCCTGCCTCAGCCTCCTGAGCTGCTTCAAACAACTCACTCTTAAAAGATCATCTCCCATTCTTTCCAGCTTCTTCACATTATAAAGTAACTCAATTCCAATAATTCTCCTTTTCATTAGAACAATCCTGTGATCCTGACATTGTTTTATTGTCACTTAATCCCTGATGTCCTCTTCCCTCTAAACAAAACATCACTTCCAATCATTATACATACTTCCTTGCTCTTCTCCCCCTTAGCTGTACATCTGCCCAATAAAGCCACTATTGTGGGTTAACTCTGAAAACACTATGTCTGTGTACCTATAGTGGCATGTCTAACCACAGGGGAAAAAAACAGGATGTTTATTTAAATTAGCAATCATAAAATTCAGAAACTTCCTTGTTGCATCCTTCTCACACCCTCCCAGATTACTATTTTATACTTACTCCTTTTCCTTTAAACCAGCAACACTCAAACCCACTGCCACTCAGTTTGATAATCTTCTGATTTCACTGAAAAAACTGAAACAATCAGAAGAGAATTTCACCCTAAATCTTATCTACATTTTTGCCCACATTTTGGTGTAGGTTCCTATTATTGTAGATTAATTATCCCTTCTAGTATACAAGTTCACTTCCTACCTGTGCACTCAATCTCATAACCTTGACTCCAGCAATTCCCACTGTTCATTCAGAACCTTTAATTTTTCTCCTTAATTGTCATCATAAGAGCATGTAGCTCTTTTTCCCATTTAAAAAACAAAACAAATATCACAACTTTATCTGGCTACTGTTCCATTTCTAACTTCTTGATAGCAAATTCCTTGAAAAATATCCCTGATTTTTCTACTTCTATTCCAGTCAGGTTTTAGTGCCCACCACTTCTCTGCTCTTTTCCAATTTATTTCCAGGCTATTAAACCCAATGGTCATCTCCATTCTCATCTCCAAACTATTTTTAGTATTTAACACAGTTAATCTTCTCTTCCTGAAACACTTTCTCTTGGCTTCTAGATCTTTACATTTACCCGATTTTCTCCTACTTTGCAACTTTCAAGGATCCTCCTCTTCCTAACGGTTAAATATTGGCTTACCTGGGGCTCAATTCTTGAACTCTCCTCTATTTTATCCACACTCACTTGACAAGTAAACTCACCCATTCTCAATGCTCTGAATACATCATCCAGCCAATAATTGCCCAATTTATGTTTTGAGGCTGTCTTCATTTCAGATCTATTTGGCTACTTGGACATTTCCTGGGCATCTTATTCCTAAAATATCCAAAGATGGACTCCTGGCATTCCCACTAAACTAGATCCTATTACAATGCTCCCCATCTTGGGTAGCAAGGTTTCTAATTGCTCAGGTCAAAAAAAAAAAAAAAAATTGATTACTTTCTCTCTCACATCTCTACATTCAATCTGTCAGCAATAAAGCTATTTAAAAATCTATTCATAAAGCTATTTAAAATCTATTCATAATCCAACTACTTCTTAACACTTCAATCTAAGATACCATCATCTTTTTTAAAAAAAATACATTTATTTATTTTTATCTGGTGCTGAAGACTGAACCCAGTGCCTCACACATGCTAGGCAAGTGCTCTATCACTGAGCTACAAACCCAGCCCCATCATCATCTTTTGCCTGCCTCATCTCACCAGCTTTCTAATTAATCTCTCTGCTTCTGTTTCTACTGTCTGCAATTTATTCTCAACATAGTAGTAAGACAGATCCAATGAAAACATAGGTCAGATCTTGTCCTCTACTGAAAATCCCCAATGGCTTTCATCTCACCAGGATAAAAGTTGCAGTCATTATCATTAACAGCACTACCTTATTTACAACCTGCTCTACCTTACCCACCCCTTTCTCATCATGATATTGTCCCATCCACAAGGCTCCTCAGGCACACTCTAATCCAGATTCTTCCAGATACCCACACAGCTAACTGTGTCACCTCCTTTAGGTCATTATTTAAAAGTTACCTGTTCAAGTTTTCTAAATTTTCAGCCTAAATACTACCATTTTATATTCCCTTTCCTGAAAATACTTTTCTCTCCTTAACACTAACCATCTAAAATACTATATAATTTACTGTTCTATTAGTGTGATTTCCATACTAGAATGAAAGCTCCACAAGGGCAAGAGTTGCTCTATTTCATTATTACATCTCAAATGCCCAGAATAGTGCTTAGGCATGTGGTAAGATGTGTAAATTATTCATTAAATGAATGACTTATTTAATAAATTATTCTATTGTGCCTCCATTGGATATTATATAATCATTCTTTATTTTTAGATATTGGATACTAAACTCACGATTTCATACATGTTAGATAAGCAATCTACCACTGAGCTAGTCCCCAGTCACATATATATATATGAAATTTTTTTTTTTTTAAATTTTGAGCTAGGGTCTCACTAAGTTGCCCTGACTGGCCTCAAACTTGCAATCCTCCTGACTTAGTCTCCTGAATAGTTGAAATTACCAGGTGTGGGCCATTGCACTTGGCCAATCATTCCTTTTTTTCTTTTTCCCCTCTCCTAACTTTATCATTTTCTTATTGATTCTTTTTGGTTATATATAACATTAGGATTCATTTTGACATAATTATATAATCACAGAATATAATTTGCTCTAATTCAGTCCCCAGTACTATACCTTTCCCTCCCAGCATCCCTCCCACGATCCCTTTACTATACTCTACTAATCTTTCTGCTATTTATAGTTTTTTAAACTAGTGCCTCATTTTTTAATGAAGATTATAATAATATGTAAAAATGGGCATTCAAATATTTTTTATATCATAAATATATCAAAGTTTCTTGAAAAGCAGTACAGTGTATATGTTGAAAAACACACATGGACCTGAGAATGACTTCTTAGAACCCTTGCCTTTCATTGGTTCCTATCAGTGTGACCACTGTCATGGTACTTGAGCTTTCTTTCTTCAAAGAAAAATTAAATTAAGAATGCTTTCATAAGAATATTCAAAAATATAGAGATAATGTTTGTAAATAAGCCATGATATATTAAGTGTTAAATAAATAAATGTGAGCTTCAATTCTACTAATACCTGACACTGACTTTTAAGTATAATTTCTGACAACTTAAAATGTTTTCTTTTCTATGCCAGGTAGTAGACATGACTGTTTTTATATCATTCTCTGGCTTTCAGCACACCTGAAATATTTCCTAATTTTTGAAACAATAAAAAATTAACTTTTACTAAAAATCAGCCAGAATTTTTGATACCTCTCATTTGAAGGGTTATAAAGCTCTGTCCCAAAGCACAAATTTAAACATGAAAATCAGATTATCAGTCCATAAATGTCTTAAATTGAATGAGAAAATAAAGATTTTTATTTTTAAAAAGATTTGTGTGTTACCCTAACATAAATTAGAATTTTAATATTTCTTACCTCCTATCTAGTCAGGTGGAAAGAATATCAATAGATTAGAAAAAAGATACCAATAAAGGTATTTCTATTAATAAAATACCTTGCATGAGGCCTAGGTTTGTCCCTGGTACTGCTAAAAAGACAAAACCCAAAAGAACAAGAACTTCATATCATTCCAGTCTGATTTTAGACATCCATATCAAAATTTCATGATCATACCGCTTGCTTAGGTAAAGGATGGTACAGAACCAACTCCCTGAATGCTTCTGAGGAAGACCAAGGCAAGAAAGTACAAGTTTCAAGGACCTGGATCCCCAGCATCAAAAAAGAAAAAAATCCTTAAGAAAGCACTAATCTAGCTGGGCCTGGTGGTGCACATCTGCAATCCCAGCAGCTCGGGAGGCTCACGCAGAGGGATCACAAGTTCAAAACCAGCCTCAGCAAAAGTGAGGTGCTAAGCAACTCAGTGAGACCCTGTCTCTAAATAAAATACAAAATAGGGCTGGAGATGTGGCTCAGTGGTTAAGTGCCCCTGAGTTCAATCCCAGGTAACCCCCACACACATACAAAAAAAGAAAGAAAGAAAGAAAGGAAGAAAGAACTAGTCTAATATATACATTCCCTCATAAAAGACACCTATAGGGGAGGGAGGGGGTACGAATAAGAACCGACATTTTATAGCAAGGCTTAGTTAAACATGGCTAATGAATACGGTGGTCATCTGAACATTAACTGTGGTCAGGTCCAAGTTAGAAATGAGATAAACTCAAAAGTAAAAAAAAAAAAAAAAAAAAAAAGGTACACTCAAAAGCTGTTCCAGCTTTGTCCTTTAGTGGGTTGTGGAAATAAAGACATGAAAATGACACAAGAGTAAGAAAGATTTAAAAGTAAGACTATCTAAAAAAAAAAAAAAAAGACTACCTCTAAAACCAGCATATTTTATTTACCTGATATATTCCACTAACATTTTTAACTCTTCTTTCCCCCAGATTTTTTTCTATAAACAATTTCATGCCATTTGCCTGAGACAAATGAAGTACTGTAGTCGGAAGTATTTTGTGAGGCATTATGAACTATAACTTTCCCCTCAAAAAAGATATTTTTTTAAAAAACCCACAAATGTAGGCTAACATCTGCTCAGGATCTTTTTTTTTCTGAAAATGCTATTGGTGTTTCTATATTCACATGATTTAATTTTATAAGACAATTCTTCAAGAGCAAAGATTTTTCATAATAAAACTGTGATCTTTCTTCCCTAATAACATAGCATGATAAACTGAATAGAATGCTTCCCTATCCTCAGATTCTTAATTTGTAGTTCATAATATTCATGATATGCGATAACCCATACTCTCCACACTCATCAGGATGACGTACTTTTTACTTTCAGTAAGCCAAAGTGCAGGGTGTGATTTAATATTAACCTTACTCATGGTACCTAAAAAGAAAGCAAATGGTAGAGCAGCAGCTTGGGTGACAAGAACAAGGAGGATGGTTCACAACAATATATCCATAGGGGTCTTTTCTCTATGAAAAATGTAGAACTGTCAATTTCCAATTGATAGGCAATAGGTTATATAAATGCAAATAAGTCATCTAGAAAAGGGAGGAGAGAGAGTTCCGGTAAGAAAATAGGAGTGACCGCTCTTGAGGAAGACTAAAGGCAAAAAAAAAAAAAAAAAAAAAGAGGAGTTTAACAGAATCCATTCCCTTGTAAACAGAGCTGTGGAGTGGAAAAAGTATTTTATAGCAAGGTTCAACACACAGCTAATGAATTGTACACAGGTGTGGATCATCTGATGTCTTCCCATGTCCAAGTCAAAAACAGACACAATCAAACATAAAGTTAAAAAAACAAGTCACCCAGTTGAAGCAACTGAGGCTTGGAGGATAGGTAATTTGTTCAAAGCTATATAGCTAATCAGTGGCAGAGCCCTGACTGGGACATAGTTTGAAGGTGAGAAACTTCATCAAAGCTACTTGTCCCAGGAGGTGTCAAATGTTTATTTTTTTCAACTATTTTTTCCATTATGTCCTAATTTTTACTACATATTAAGTGCCACTTTATAACTGATACATAGGATAATCTTAAATATATACATTTTCAAATTAGACAGCACCACATTAATGCTTAGGTGGTAAAATTGTATTTTTGAAGTCTGATGTTTGCTGATATGCACACAGGTTTTTGACATTTACTATGTTCATTATGTATCATTAAGGTAACATTTAAAATTATTATATATTTTGTCATTTTGTCTATACTTATTAACAAATTAGCATTTTCTAATTGATGTAACAAAAGCTTTGATGTAATCTGTTAGATTTTACATTTTTTTTCATTACTGTTACATTTAACCTCAAGAATGACTGATTCACTGGGTTTGGTGGTGCATGCCTGTAATCCCAGTTACTCAGGAGGCTGAGGCAGGAAAATAAAATATTCAAAGCCAGCCTCAGCAACTCAGAGAGGCCCAAAGCAACTTAGTGAGTCCTGGTCTCTAAATAAAACGTAAAAAGGGCTGGGGATGTAGTTCAGTGGTTAAGTACTCCTGTGTTCAATCCCCATTAGCCCCCCGCCCCCCCCAAAAAAAGAATGACTGATTCCTTACATTATTATATTAATATTGTGAATAATCATGTAAAATGTTTTGAGACAGAGTACTATATTTATTAATATAAATTATGGCTTTTTTTTCCATTTAGTAGGAACCGTTCCATAAGTATAGAAAACTAAGAACATTGTTTTACACTGTATAATCTGGCATTTGTTGTAAATTAAAGCTTATTTTTCTGTTTAAAAACAAAAATTTGTTCAATAAAGAAAAAAAAGAAGTCACCCAGTAAAAGTTGTTTTATATTTCTGTGGGGTAAGATTAGAAACTGGATCACAGTATGCAACTGATGCTTCCACTCATCACCCCCCTACTGTAGCATCAAGATAAAAGCCAATGCTGGGCATCATGGCATATGCTTATTAATCCCAGTGGCTCAGGAGGCTGAGGCAGGAAGATCACAAAGCCAGCCTTATCAATTTAGTGAATCCCTATGCTTAGTGAGATTCTGTTTCAAAATAAAAAATAAAAAGGGCTGGGACATACTTAGCACCCCTGGATTCAACCCATAGTACTTTATTTGAAAAAAAGAAAAAAAAAAAGATAAAAACCACCAAAGTTTTTCAAAGTGAAAGTTCCAACAATGTATGCCTAAGACCCTTCTAGGCTTACAGGAGGTACAAATAAGAATTTTAGAGTGTGTGCAGGTTATTTACATGTCCTTTAAATAAAAAATCTGTTATCTTGAAGGGACGTAGTTCAAAAGTGTAAATAACTTTGCTTAGGGAAGAAAGAAATCCATTGATCAAAGCTTCCTGCACTTTAAGACAGCAATAATTAGTTCTACTGTAATGATTTGTTCTATTTAGTTTGTCTGTAGATTATGATCCTGTTAGCTTGAGCATAATGTGTTACAGATGATTTTCTCTACCCTTTTACAATTATTCTTAAATGGAATGTAATTATCTTCTCAAGGAGCTCATTCTCTTTAAGTAATCACCAAGATGTCTAGGAAAAAGGAAGTGCTACTCTTTTGTACCACTAGAATAAAGCCACTTCAGTCGAACAATCCTACCTTAGGAAATGTCTATTTTTAACTATAACCTAGGAGGATGGTCAGTAAATAAATAAAAACTTCATTGCTAAATTTACTGCAGATGGCAACAATACATCAATATAACCTAATACCTATTGCTAAGTAATTGAATTCAATTTGTCTTTAGCACTTAAAAAAGCTCTGAAATTCTTACTTTAATTTCAACTTGCTCTTCCATTTCTTTAGTTTTTATTGTAGTGTATTCCTTTTCAAGCCTAAGAAGAAAATAAAAAAAGTTAAATGAAGGTATGTTTTCATTCAAAAGTAGTTATTAGATTATAAAATTTAAAAATACATATTAACATAAAATACAATTTTAATTTTCCTCAGTTTATAATTTGAGATCTCGATATGAGTAAAATCACCTGAAGAGTTACATGGAGTTTTACAAATGATCACTTTGGCCAGGCTCAGTGGCACACACCTGTAATCCCAGTGGCTCAGGAGTTCAAAGCCAGCCTCAGCAACTTAGTGAGGCCCTAAGCAACTTAGTAAGACCCTGTCTCAAAATGAAAGAATTTTTTAGAAGGGCTGGAGATGTGGCTAAATGGTTAAGCACCCTGGGATCAAACCCTACTACAAAAATAAATAAACAAACCAACCAATAATTACTTACAAATGACAAAAATAAGTGCCATACTACAGTAAAGTTTAGAAAGTGAAATACATAAAGTACCAAACACAAAACTAAGTTGACAAATTCTACTCATCCCTAAACCTATGAAAGAACCAACTATCAATTCCCTTCAAATTAAAACACACCTGCACTGTTCAAAAAATCCTAACACTAGCACTGACTTAAAAAATTATGGTAAGGTTAAAGGAGCAATTCTTCCTTATAGAAGAATTCCAATTAAAAATGTCTATAGAAGGAATGAGGCAAATACAAAATTTTTCATTAGAATGTCACAATAATAACTGCCACAGGCAAAAAATACCAGTGGATCAGTTAGTGACCAAGGTTTATACAGTCTTAAATTATATTTCTCAAAATATTTAGTAATTAACTAAGGGAATATAGTAAATACATGGTACAGAATCCTGGTAGGTAGCACCTGAGCTAACTGATCAAGGCTAAAATCACAGTAATACAAACTGAATATGTGTCCCTGTGAAGATGTAGTAAGACTGACATACTGCTTCTTTGGACTTCTTCCTAGTAATGCATATACCTCAAGTAAAAGAAATCATCAAACAAACCCAAATTGAAGGACCTTCTACAAAATAACTGCCAAGCTCTTTCCAAAGCATTAAGGTTATGGGGTTGGGGTTGTGGCTCAGTGGTACAGTGTTCGTCTAGCACACATGAGGCACTGAGTTTGATCCTCAGCACCACATAAAAATAAAATAAAGATATTGTGTCCACCTAAAACTAAAAAGTAAATATTTAAGAAAAAGGAGTATTAAGGTTATGAAAGTCAAGAAAAAAACTGTAATCCCAGCTACTCGGGAAGCTGAGACAGAAGGATCCCAAGTTTGAGGCCAGCCTAGACAACTTAGAGAAACCCTGTCTCTAGAAAGGACTAAGAGGCTTGGGAGGCTGAGACAGGAGGATCACAAGTTCAAAGAACTGTCACTGACTAAAGGAGAGTAAAACATGACAAATAAGTTAATAAGCTATTTTACCAACTCTACTATAATTCTAAAATGATCTAATTCTAAAATTATCTTTAAAAATTTCATAGGCCAATCCCACCCATGGTGGTTCATGCCTGAAATCCCAGTAACTCAAGAGACTGAGAAGGATTGCAAGTTCAAGGCTAGCCTCAGCAACTTAGCAAGACTCTGTCTCAAAATTTAAAAATTAAAAAGATCTGAGGATGTAGCTAAGTGGTAAAGCACCCCTGGATTCAATCCCCAGTTTAAAATATATATAAAAATATATATTTATACATAAATTAATTAATTATATAAATAATATATGATATATGTATACATACACCAAAAACTAGTCCCATCAAATTAATTTTTTCTGGTTCTCAACCAATTACTGCAAATATTAACCAGAACAGGCATGAAATAATTTAACTGTTGTAAAGATCAAATTCCTCCTCAAAGGACAAAAACCTATTTACTAACTATATCCATCATCTCACTTAGCTAACAGCAACTTGTTATAGGTTTTTACACTCATTCTGAGACATAAAAACTTGCCTAAGCTCACACATCCCTGATTGCTACAACACTATGTCTCTCATTAAGGTATGAAAAATAATTTATAAAAGATTCCAGGAGATGCAAAATATTTTGAACAATGGCTGCACTGTTGAAATTAGCATATAGCCTTTGAAAACAACTACTTTGAAGTAATTGATTGTTATGTACTATATGAAAATGTCATTGTTATTCATGCAACCACCTAAAACAAAACACTAGGAGTCTTCACTTAATCTTGCTTCTCAATTCAGTCACCAAACATGTTCAATTCAACCTCCTAACCATGCTTTAAAATTCACTATTACTTCTTCATCTCCAAAGACAATGGGTTTTTGTTTGTTTATTTGTTTTGTATTGGGTATTGTACAAAAGGTTCCTTTATTTTTTATATTGGAAAAAAGTTCCTATCCTCCCATGTTCTTGGATAGGCAGAATTAATATTGTCAAAATGGCCATACTACCAAAAGTGCTATACAGATTTAATGTGACTCTATTAAAATTCCAATGACATACTTCACAGAAATAGAAAAAACAGTCAGGAAATTCATTTGGAAAGATAAGAGGTCCAGAAGAGCCAAAGCAATCCTTAGGGAGAAAAGTGACTCAGGAGGCATATAATACCAGTAAATTACACTGCAGAGCTGTTACTACAAAAACAGCATGGTATTGGCACCATGTTGTGGAACAGAGTCCTGCCAACACAAATACAGTTATTTCATACTAGACAAAGGTGCCATAAACATAAATTGAAGAAAAGATAGCCTCTTGGGCTCGGGATATGGCTCAGGTGGTAGCACGCTCACCTGGCATGAGTGAGGCACTGGGTTCAATCCTCAGCACCAAATAAAAATAAAAAATAAAGATACTGTGCCCACCTAAAACTCAGTGTAGCTGTGGTTTGCATTTTTGTAATTGCTAGAGATGTTTGAACATTTTTCATACATTTTTTGACTGATCGTATTTCACAGAGCCAAAATCAATGAACTTTGAAAATAAAAAAAATACTAAGTATCAGTGAAATGCAGAGTTGGTCCTTTGATAAAACAAAGAAGATTAATAAACATTTAGCCAAACTAACCAAAAGAAAAAAAGATCCAAATTAATCAAATTAGAGATGAAAAAGGAGAAATCACTAGAGACATCATAGAAATCCAGAGAATCATTAGAGATTATTTTGAAAACTTACGCTCCAAAAAACTGGAACACCTAAAAGAAATAGATACATTTCTAGACACATATGACCTAGAAAAATTGAATCAAGAAGACACAGAAAATCTAAAGAGATGAAAAACTAGGAATGAGACAGAAGAAGTAATAAAAAGCCTTCTAAAGAAGAAAAGTCCGGGACCATATGTACTTTCAGCTGAATTCTGCCAGACTGGAAAAGAACAACTAATGTCAATGCTCCTCAAATTATTCCAGGAAATAGGGATGGAACACTTCCAAATTCATTCTATGAAGCTAATATTACCTTCCTACCAAAACGAGATAAGGACATATCAAGGATAGAAATCCACAGACAAATCTACTGATGAACTTCGATACAAAAATCCTTAAATAAACTGTATTCAACAGTATATTAAAGGGACTGTACATCATGATCTAGCTGGTTTTACTCAGGGTTGTAAGGATGGAAATAGGCAAAGCAATAAACGTAATTCACCACTACAACAGAACTAAGGACAAAAAAAAAAAAAAAAACCACACACAGTCATCTCAATAGATACACAGAAAACCTTTGACAAAATGCAGCACCTCTCTACATGATGAAAACACTAAAAAAAAATTGTGAATAGAAGGAGCTTTCATAAAGGCTACATACAAAAAACCCAAAATCACAGTGAATGGGGGAAACCTAAAAGCATTCCCTTTAAAATCCTAGAAAATACAAGGAAGTCCACTCTCACCCCTCCAACTCAATACAGTACTAGAAATTCCACCCAGAAGATTAAGCAAGAGAAGAAAGGGATATAAATAGGAAAAGAAGAAGTCAAATGATCACTATTCGTAGATGACATGATCCTGTACTTAGGAGATCCAAAAAGGTCCATCAGAAGACTTTTGGAGCTAATACACAAATTCAGCAAAGTTACAAAATCAACATACAAAAATCAATAGTTTCCCATACACTGATAATGAATTTGCTGAGAAAAAAAGTAGGAAAACAATCTCATTTGCAATAGCTTCAAAAACAAAAAACAAAACACAAAACAAACAAACAAAATTCACACACAAAAACACCCCAAGGACTAAATCTACCCAAGGAAATGAAAGACCTCTACAAAGAAAACTTTAGAACATCAAAGAAAGAAAATAAAGAAGACATGGGGCTGGGGTTGTGGCTCAGCAGTAGAGCGTTCACATAGCACAAGTAAGACCTTGAGTTCGATCCTCAGCACCACATAAAAATAAATAAAGATACTGTATCCAACTACAACTAAAAAATAAATATTAAAAAAATGAAGAAGACAGAAGAAGATGGAATGATTTTTCATGTTTATGGATAGGCAGAATTAAGTATTGTTAAATTGACCATACCACCAAAAGCAATATACAGATTCAATGCAATCCCCAACAAAATATCAATGGTATTCTTCACAGCACTAGAAAAAACAGTCCTAAAAATAATTTGAAAGAATAAAAGATCCAGAATAGCCAAAGTAATTCTAAGACAAAAAAGCAATGCTAGAGGCATCATAACACCTGACTTCAAATTACAATACAGAGCTATATTAACAAAAACTATATGGTACTACAATGAAAATAGACACATAGAAAAATGGAACACAATAAAAAACACGAAGAAAAACCCCATAGAGATATAGTTGTCTGATCCTTGATAAAGATGCCAAAAATGAATACTGGAGAAAAGACAGTCTTTTTAAAAAATGGTGCTGGGAAAACTGGTTATCCATATGTAGAAAAATGAGAATAGATCCTTATCTCTGACCTTTCATAAAAGGCAGTTTGAGGGCTGGAGATGCACCTAAGTAGTAAAACCCTTGCCTAGCACATGTGAGGCACTGGGTTCAATCCTCAGCACCACATGAAAATAAATAAATAAATGTATTGTGTCAGACTCCAACTAAAAAAATAAAAATAAAAAAAAATTCAGGGTGCAGATCCAACATGGCGGCGGGCGCGGAGAGATCAAGTCTCTGACCTCTTCAGCTGCGCAGGCATAGGGAATCGTAAACCATCTAAATGCTGTTTGCTCAGGATCACTAGGCAATGCTAAGCTGACGTGGATCTGGGGCGAACAGTCTGGGCCTCTCAGAACACACACCGAGCCCGGATCAGCTGAATTCAAGCTCCCGTTCACCTGCTTCTCGAAGACAAACTGCTGTGACTCAGCACTAAACCATCACGCTGAAACAACTGGTCGGTCCTTCTGATCCTACGGAGGTTAATGCCAACTGAGCCTTCATAGGCAGTGGCCACAGGATTGAAACGGGGCTTAGGAGAGACAGTCAGAACCCACCCGTTGCATTGGTCAACCCGGCAAAGGAAACGAACTGTTGCCATTTGCATGGGATACCACCATGGGAGAGAACTGACGTCACCAGAATGCGGCGGAGGAGATAACTGCGAAAGGTGTGTAATCCCCTAGCCTTCCCTCTCCACACAGTGGGGAAACCTTAAGGGCCCCTCCCAGCTCTCCCGTGAGCGCGATAGTCAGACCGAGGGAATCAGGAGTGGCGCGGGACCTAGGCGCGGAACTCCCAGCTACTGCTCCCACCAGTGCTGACAACTGAGGCCTCTGGCACCAGCTACTGGAGGCGTGGCTACCGGAGGGCTAGCAAAATTCACTGAGGGTTCTCAGCCCCAAGCTCTACAAACGTAGGGTCTGAGGGAATGGCAAACAGGGAGAGTGTGCCCAGTGGTTCATGAAAATAAGTCTCCCGGGAACAGCAGACCTGGCGTGTAGCCAGTATTGTAGTGAGCGTCACGGGTGAGCAAGGCCTGGCTTGAGAAAAAGTGGGGAAGTGACTAGACACAAGAGAAGGCCCTAGGCACTCAGGATTGGAGACCCGCCCAGTCTGGGAGGAGGAGCTGCTGCACAGTGATTGGTTCCCACATATTGGCCCGGTGGGAACAGCTCCACCTACTGGAAGAGAAGTTAATCAAACTCTAAGACTGCATTTATTAATTTTTTTTAAAATTTGGGTTCTTTTACATTTTCATTTTTTTTGTTGTTGTTTTTTAAATTTTTAAATTTTTTTTTAAATTTAAATTTTTATTTTTTTATTATTTTTTCTTTTTTTATTTTCTATTTCTTTTTTCTTTTGTCTTTTCATTTCTTTTCAATTTTCTTATTCCCCCTTCCTTGAATTCTACCTGCTTACTCTCATTCTCTTTAGTGACTTCTTCCCTTCCCTTCTAATACCTTTCCTCCCAAGCATCAAATAAATTTATAGGAGTAAACAGTAACTCAGCAGTCAAACAGAACAAGAAGCAACATGAGCAGCATGAAAAAGCAAGGAAGAAAAGGAGTACAAACAATGAAAGACAGCCTAAACATTCAGGAGGACCTAGAGTCATCAGAAAAATGGTCAAATAAAGAACTCAAGGAATACCTTACACAGATGGAATGGAACCTTAAAGACGATATGAGACACCAAATTCAAACAGTGAAAGAACACATTGAAAATGAATTACATAAACAGATAAAAGAAGAAGTAAAGCATCTTTATCAGGAGATAGAGATTATAAAAAAAATCAAACAATAATTCAAGAAATGCAGGAAACTATAAACCAAACTAAAAACTCAAATGAGAGTATCACTAACAGAGTGGAGCAAGTAGAAGGCAGAACGTCAGATAATGAAGACAAAATATATCATCTTGAAAAGAGTCGAGCCAACTCAGAAAGGCTGGTAAAAAAATCACAAGAAAAACATCCAAGAGATATGGGATAACATAAAAAAAACAAACCTAAGAGTCATCAGGATAGAGGAAGGTATAGAGGTTCAAATCAAGGGAATGAGTACCCTGCTGAATGAAATAATTACAGAAAACTTTTCAGAAATAAAAAAGGAAACGGATATACAAATTTTCGATGCATACAGGACACCGAGCATACAAAATCACCGTAGACCAACGCCAAGACACATTGTTATGAAGATAGCCAATATACAGAACAAAGAGAAAATATTAAAAGCTACAAGAGAAAGGAGGCAGATTACATTCAGGGGTAAACCAATAAGGTTAACAACAGATTTTTCATCACAGACGCTGAAAGCGAGAAGATCCTGGAATAACGTATTTCAAACACTGAAAGACAATGGATGCCAACCAAGAATTCTGTATCCAGCAAAATTAAGCTTCAGGTATGACAACGAAATAAAAATTTTTCATGATAAACAAAAGCTAAAAGAATTTGCAGCCAGAAAACCAGCATTGCAAAGCGTCTTGAGCAAAGCACTACACGAGGAAGAAATGAAAAACAATAACCAAAACCATCAGTGGGAAGTGCCTCAGTAAAGACAGAGGGTGGGGGGAAAGCTAATCATGGAGAAACAAACTAAATTAAAAAAAAAAGATAAATAATCAAACATGGCTGGGAGTACAAACCATATATCAATAGTAACTCTAAACGTTAATGGCTTAAACTCTCCAATAAAGCGACATAGGCTGGTAACATGGATTAAAAAAACAAATCCAACAATATGCTGCCTGCAGGAGGCACATCTGATTGGAAAAGACATACATAGGCTGAAGGTGAAAGGGTGGGAAAAAATATACCACACACACAGTCCTCGGAACCAAGCAGGGGTGGCCATCCTCATATCGATTAAAATCGACTTCAAGATTAAATTAATCCAAAGGGCTAAGGAAGGACATTATATACTGTTAAAAGGATCCATTCACCAACAAGACATAACAATTATCAATATTTATGCACCAAATAATGGTGCTGCAACGTTCATAAAACAAATTCTCCTCAAGTTCAAGAATCAAATAGACCACAACACAATAATTATGGGTGACTTCAACACACCTCTCTCACCATTGGACAGATCCTCCAAACAAAAGTTGAATAAAGAAACTATAGAACTCAATATCACAATCAATAACCTAGACTTAACTGACATATATAGAATATATCAACCATCATCAAGTGGATATACTTTTTTCTCAGCAGCACATGGATCCTTCTCAAAAATAGACCATATATTATGCCATAGGGCAACCCTCAGTAAATATAAAGGGGTGGAGATAATACCATGCATTTTATCGGATCATAATGGAATGAAACTGGAAATCAATGATAAAAGAAGAAAGGAAAAATCCTACATCACACGGAAAATGAACAATATGTTACTAAATGATCAACGAGTTACAGAAGACATAAAGGAGGAAATCAAAAAATTCTTAGAGATAAATGAAAATACAGACACAACATATAGGAATCTATGGGACACAATGAAAGCAGTTTTAAGAGGGAAATTCATGGCCTGGAGGTCATTCCTCAAAAAAATGAAAAACCAACAAATAAATGAGCTCACACTTCATCTCAAAGCCCTAGAAAAGGAAGAGCAAAACAACAGCAAATGTAGCAGAAGGCAAGAAATAATTAAAATCAGAGCAGAAATCAACGAAATTGAAACAAAAGAAACCATTGAAAAAATTGATAAAACTAAAAGTTGGTTCTTCAGAAAAATAAATAAGATCGACAGACCCTTAGCCATGCTAACGAAGAGAAGAAGAGAGAGAACTCAAATTACTAACACACGGGATGAAAAAGGCAATATCACAACAGATACTACAGAAATACAGAAGACAATTAGAAATTATTTTGAAAACCTATATTCCAATAAAATAGAAGATAGTGAAGACATCGATAAATTTCTTAAGTCATATGATTTGCCCAGACTGAGTCAGGAGGATACACACAATTTGAACAGACCAATGTCAATGGATGAAATAGAAGAAGCAATCAAAAGACCAACCAAGAAAAGCCCAAGACCGAATGGGTATACAGCGGAGTTTTACAAAACCTTTAAAGAATAATTAATACCAATACTTTTCAAGTTATTTCAGGAAATAGAAAAAGAGGGAGCTCTGCCAAATTCATTCTATGAGGCCAACATCACCCTGATTCCAAAACCAGACAAAGACACCTCAAAGAAAGAAAACTACAGACCAATATCTCTAATGAACCTAGATGCAAAAATCCTCAATAAAATTCTAGCGAATCGGATACAAAAACACATCAAAAAAATTGTGCACCATGATCAAGTAGGATTCATCCCTGGGATGCAAGGCTGGGGAAATATAATATACGGAAATCAATAAATGTTATTCACCACATCAATAGACTTAAAGATAAAAACCATATGATCATCTCGATAGATGCAGAAAAAGCATTTGACAAAGTACAGAATCCCTTTATGTTCAAAACATTAGATAAAACTAGGGATAACAGGAACTTACCTCAACATTGTAAAAGCTATCTATGCTAAGCCTCAGGCTAGCATCATTTTGAATGGAGAAAAATTGAAGACATTCCCTCTAAAATCTGGAACAAGACAGGGATGCCCTCTATCACCACTTCTATTCAATACAGTTCTCGAAACACTGACCAGAGCAATTAGACAGACGAAAGAAATTAAAGGCATAAAAATAGGAAAAAGAAAAACTGTTTGCAGTCAACATGATTCTATACCTAGAAGACCCTACTAGAACTAATAAATGAATTCAGCAAAGTGGCAGGATATAAAATCAACACGCGTAAATCAAAGGCATTTCTGTATATCAGCGACAAAACGTCTGAAACGGAAATGAGGAAAAACACTCCATTCACAATATCCTCAAAAAAAAAAAAAAAAAAATACTTGGGTATCAACCTAACAAAAGAGGTGAAAGATTTATACAATGAAAACTACAGAACCCTAAAGAGAGAAACAGAAGAAGATCTTAGAAGATGGAAAAATTCATGGATAGGCAGAACTAACATCATCAAATTGGCAATATTACCAAAAGTTCTCTATAGGTTTAATGCAATGCCAATCAAAATCCCAACAGCATTTCTTGTAGAAATAGATAAAGCAATCATGAAATTCATATGGAAAAATAAAAGACCCAGAATAGCAAAAGCAACTCTAAGCAGAAAGTGTGAATCAGGCGGTATAGCGATACCAGATTTCAAACTATATTACAGAGCAATAGTAACAAAAACAGCATGGTACTGGTACCAAAACAGGCGGGTGGACCAATGGTACAGAATAGAGGACACAGAGACTAATCCACAAAGCTACAACTATCTTATATTTGATAAAGGAGCTAAAAGCATGCAATGGAGGAAGGATAGCATCTTCAACAAATGGTGTTGGGAAAACTGGAAATCCATATGCAACAAAATGAAACAGAATCCCATCCTCTCGCCATGCACAAAAGTTAACTCAAAATGGATCAAGGAGCTTGATATCAAATCAGAAACCCTGCGCCTGATAGAAGAAAAAGTTGGCTCCGATCTACATATTGTGGGGTCGGGCTCCAAATTCCTTAATAGGACACCCATAGCACAAGAGTTAATAACAAGAATCAACAAATGGGACTTACTTAAACTGAAAAGTTTTTTCTCAGCAAGAGAAACAATAAGACAGGTAAATAGGGAGCCTACATCATGGGAACAAATCTTTACTCCTCACACTTCAGATAGAGCCCTAATATCCAGAATATACAAAGAACTCAAAAAATTAGACAATAAGATAACAAATAACCCAATCAACAAATGGGCCAAGGACCTGAACAGACACTTCTCAGAGGAGGACATACAATCAATCAACAAGTACATGAAAAAATGCTCACCATCTCTAGCAGTCAGAGAAATGCAAATCAAAACCACCCTAAGATACCATCTCACTCCAGTAAGATTGGCAGCCATTTTGAAGTCAAGCAACAACAAGTGCTGGCGAGGATGTGGGGAAAAGGGTACTCTTGTACATTGCTGGTGGGACTGCAAATTGGTGCGGCCAATTTGGAAAGCAGTATGGAGATTCCTGGGAAAGCTGGGAATGGAACCACCTTTTGACCCAGCTATTCCCCTTCTCGGACTATTCCCTGAAGACCTTAAAAGAGCGTACTACAGAGATACTGCCACATTGATGTTCATAGCAGCACAATTCACAATAGCTAGACTGTGGAACCAACCCAGATGCCCTTCAATAGATGAATGGATAAAAAAAATATGGCATTTATACACCATGGAGTATTACGCAGCACTAAAAAATGACAAAATCATGGAATTTGCAGGGAAATGGATGGCACTAGAGCAGATTATGCTTAGTGAAGCTAGCCAATCCCTAAAAAACAAATGCCAAATGTCTTCTTTGATATAATGAGAGCAACTAAGAACAGAGCAGGAGGAAGAGCAGGAGGAAAAGATTAACATTTAACAGAGACATGAGGTGGGATGGAAAGGGAGAGAAAAGGGAAACTGCATGGAAATGGAAGGAGATCCTCAATGTTATACAAAATTACATATAAGAGGCTGTGAGGGGAATGGGAAAAAAAACAAGGAGAGAAATGAATTAGAGTAGATGGGGTAGAGAGAGAAGATGGGAGGGGAGGGGAGGGGGGATAGGAGAGAATAGGAAAGGTAGCAGAATACAACAGTTACTAATATGGCATTATGTAAAAATGTGGATGTGTTACCGACGTGATTCTGCAATCTGTATTTGGGGTTAAAATGGGAGTTCATAACCCACTTGAATCTAATGTATGAAATATGATATGTCAAGAGCTTTGTAATGTTTTGAACAACCAATAAAAAAAATAAAAATAAATAAATGCAAATGTGTATGTGCACATTCCTAAAAAAAAAAAAAAAAAAAAAGTCAGGGGCTGGAGTTGTGGCTTAGTGGTAGAGCACTTGCCTTGCACATGCGAGACCGTGGATTAGATCCTCAACACCACATAAAAATAAATAAGTAAAATAAAGGTATTGTGTCCAACTACAACTAAAAAATAAATATTAAAAAAAGGGTTGGGGCTGTAGCTCAGTGGCAGAGCACTTGCTAGCACATGTGAGGTACTAGGTTGGATCCTCAGCACCACATAAAAATAAACAAATGAAGCCATTCTGTCCATGTACACCTACCAAAAAAAAAAAAAAAAAAAAAAGTCAGCTTTAAATGGATCAAAGATCTAGGAATTAGACCAGAAACTATGCAACTCATAGAAGAAAATGTAGGGGCAACACTCCCAACATATATGCACAAGCAACTACTTTCTCAATGAGACTCCTAAAGCTCAGTAAATAATACCTAGAATTAATCAGTGGAATGGCATCAAATTAAAAAGCTTCTGTACAATAAACAATTAAGGATGTATAGAGAGAACCTACAGAATGGAAGAAAATCTGTATTAGCTATTCTTCTGACAAAGGATTAGCATCTAGAATACATAAAGAACTCAAGGGCTGGAGTTGTAGTTCAGTGGTACAGCTCTAGCCTCTCATGTGTGAGTGGGTTCTATCAACAGCATCATATCACATAAAAATAAACAAATAAAGATACTGTGAGAAGAAGGAGAAGGAGAAGGAGAAGAAGAAGAAGAAGAAGAAGAAGAAGAACTTAAAAACTCAACACCAAAAGAACAACAACAAAAAAATAATGGGCAAGTGAACTAAACAGACATTTCTCAAAAGAACAGAAACAAATGGCCAACAAATATATAAAAAAATGTTTAACACATCTAGCAATTAGGGAAATGCAAATCAAAACTACACTGAAAAAAAAAATACACCAGCTCAGTGGTAAAACATTTGCCTTACATGTGTGAGGCACTGGGTTCAATTCTCAGCACTGCATATAAATAAATAAAGTAAATAAAGGTCCATTGACAACTAAAAAAATATTTTAAAAAAACTACACTGAGCAGATGAATGGATAAAGAAAATGTGGTAGAATGGAATATTACTCAGCATAAAGAAGAATGAAATTATGGCATTTGCTGGTAAATGGATGGAACTGGAGACTATTACACTAAGTGAAATAAGCCAATCCCCAAAAGTCAAAAGCCGAATGTTTTTTGTGATATTCGGATGCTAGCATACAATAAAAGGGGGGAAAGAATAGAAGTTCACTGGATTAGACAAAGGGAAATGAAGGGAAGAGAGAGGGGATAGGAATAGAAAAGATAGTAGAAAGAATGAGACATAACTTTCCTATGTTCATATATGAATTCATGACCAATGTAACTCATCATGTACAACTGCAAAAATGGTAAGTCTCCATGTATGTATGATATGTCAAAACACATTCTGTTGTCACGTAGAACTAAAAAGAACAAACAAAAATTAAAAAACAAAAAACAAACAAACAAAAAAAACACACTGAAGATTTCAACTCCTTCCAGGTAGAATGGCAGCCATTAAGAATACAAAAAAAAAAAACAAAAAAACAATAAAAAGCCTGGAGAGCAAGGGGGAGAAAAAGAAACATTTTTACACTGTAAATTAGTACAACCACTATGGAAATCAGTACGAAGTTTCCTCAAAACACTAGGAATGGAACCACCATATAACCCAGCTATACCACACCTCAGTATTTATCCAAAAGAATTAAAGTCAGCATACTACAGTCATACATGCATATTCATCTTGATAGCAGCACAATTCACATCAGCCAAACTATGGAACTAGCCTAGATGTCTATCAGTGGATGAATGGATAAGAAAACTTGGTGTGTGTGTGTATACACACACACACACACACACACACACACACACACATATATACATACAAACACATACACAGTGGAGTTTTATTTAGCCATAAAAAAGAAACTCTGTCATTTGTAGGAAAATGGATGGAACTTGAGAACATTATGTTAAAGGAAATAATCCAACCTCAGAAAGTCAAAGGTTATGTCTTCTCTCATATATGGAAACTAGAGATGAAAAGGAGAATAAAGGTGTGGGGGAGTGGCTTCAAAAAAAAAATCCAAGGAAGATCAGTACAAAGAAAGAGACCAGGAGGAGGAAAAAAGGAATAGAAAGGAGAAATACTGGGAAATTATACTGACCAAATTATACTGTTACATTGTGTGTGCACATAAATATGTAACAATGAATCCCACTATTATGTATAATGCACCAATAAAAATATGCAAAAATTAAATTAAAATAAAAAAGGGATGTCACTCACTTATCATTCTCTGATTTCTTTAACCAGACTGTCTTTCTTCAAAAACTTATCACCACCTCATGTGTAATTCCTTTTAATTTCTGCTTTGCCACACAGAATGAAAGCTTTATGAGCAAATCTAAAATTTCATTTCTGAAAACTGGAACTATATTAGCACCTACTAGGTACTCAAGAAGTTGTTTTTATTTTTTCCTGGTAGTGGGAATTGAACCCAGGGACCTTTTACCATTCAGCTATACGCCAGCCTTTTTTTTTTTTTTTTTTCTTTATTGAAACAAGGTCTCACTGAGTTGCTGGGGCTGGTCTCTAATGTGTAATCTTCCCATCTCCTCCCAAGTTGCTAGAATTACAGGTATATGCCATCACACCCAGCTCAAGAGGTACTTCTTGAAAGAATAAATAAAAAGGAAAAATTCAAAAGGAATAGTTTTATGGAAGAGTACGGTTAAGCACAAAGGGTTAAAAATGGTTTCAAGGTTAGGATGTGAGTCAGTGGTAGAATACTTGCCTAGGATGTAGGAGGCCCTAGGTTCTGGAGAGAACCACAAGAGGAGAAGAAGAGATCTGAGTGAATAATTAAATGCACTACAATAGATGGCAAAAGACATTTTTGGCACAACTAGGAAAATGTGAACTTAGATTGGATATTCAGCAATATTATAGAATTCTTGTTAAGTGGTAAAGAGACAAATACCTTTATTTTATAGTGATCAATAAATACTAAAGCATTAGGGAATAAAGTATTCAAGATTTCTATAATTCACTTTGAAATATCTAAGAAAAAAAGTAAATATGGCAAAATATTAACAACTGTTAATTCTAGAAGATAAGCATATGCATGTTTATTATTCTAATCCATATTTCTGTGTGCTTCTCAATTGAAAAGGCAGATGAAATATGATCTAAAGCTAATGAGTAAAAACTATTTTTTTCCCTCACAGTTAAGCTTCATAAAAGAAGAATGAAATACTATATTGAGGAAGGTTTTTTTTTTTTAAACTTATAAACCACAACTCAAAATTACCTTCTTAGATTGAAGAAAATAAAATTGAAAGAAAAGGAGTTGAAGAGAAAAGACAGTAATAATAATTAATAGGACAAGAGCCTGAAAAAGATGGGAATGAATAAATAATACCTTGTATTCTGAATCAACATCATAAAGAAATAAATAAAACTGTATTTTGAAAAAGGATGAAAGGAATATAGCTAAGTCTATCAGGGAAATGACAGAAATTTTGAAAATGATGGTGGATGAATTAACAGTAAGGGAATTTACTGAGAGGTATGAAGTAGGATGGGAACTTGGAAAGAATGGTATGGTTTGAAATAACTACTGTGGTGAGTGGAAAAATTAAAGTCAATATAAATATGCATGTAGAAGCAGTGGAAACAGTTGTCAGCAATCAAACTATGCAATAACACTTGGCTATTTAAATATAGACCGCAATAAGGGTAAAGGCAGTATATTTATTCAGGTAAGAGGATACTGGACACCAGATAGGGATCTTTTTTTTTAGCAAGTTTTTAGTTGATTTTTATAATATATGACAGCAGAATGCATTACAATTCATATTACACATATAGAGCACAATTTTTCATATCTCTAGTTGTATATAAGGTATATTCACACCAATTCGTGTCTTCATATATGTCCTTTGGATAATGATGTCCATCACATTCCACCATCATTTCTAACCCCATGCCCCCTTCCCTTCCCCTCCCACTCCTCTGCCCTATCTAGAGTTAGTCTATTCTTCCCATGCTCCCCGTCCCTACCCGACTATGAGTCAGCTTCCTTATATCAGAGAAAATATTCAGCATTTGTTTTTTTGGAATTGGTTAACTTCACTTAGTATTATCTTCTCCAACTCCATCCATTTACCTGCACATGCCATGATTTTATTCTCTTTTATTGACAAGTAATATTCCACTGTGTTTACTGATAAAGCACAACAGGGATTGTGAGTAAGGGAGTGAAAGAACTAGAGGATCAGAAGTTGGATAGCTGAAATTTTAGAAATGGACTATATGGATGATAAATTCTAAAAAGAGATTCAGTTACCAGGAAGACTAAAGATTCTCATTTTTAGCTTTCCTTCTTTTCTTCAGATGCAACCTTATTATGTCGCAAAGGTTGGCCTGAACATCTGGGTTCCAGTAATTATCCTGCCTCAGCCTCCAGAGTAGATGGAACTACAGGTACATACCAGAGCACCCAATTAAACTTCATTCTCTATCATATTTTTAAAGTAAAATAATCTTTTTGACTAGTGTGATTTAAATGTAGTTTTATCAAGAGGCAAAAATCAAGATGACTCCTTAAGGTATTAACTGTTATAGAACAAAGTAGCCTTTTGGTCTATTTCTTAGTATGATGGTGGTTACTAAAAATGTCACAGGTAGGACTGGGGCTATGGCTCAGTGGTAGCGCACTTGCCTGGCATGTGTGAGGCATTGGGTTTGATTCTCAGCGCCACATATAAATAAATAAAATAAAGGACTATCAACAACTAAAAAAATATTTTTAAAAAAATGTCACAGGTAATCTCAAATAAAAAGAGTTGAAACTCATGAATTGGCTTGCTTTTGTCAATTAGAGATAATGAATTTTAGAAATATTATTCTCACTCATATTCTAATATACTTTCTGGAGTAGAAACATTCAGGGAGGGGCTGGGGATGTGGCTCAAGTGGTAATGTGCTTGCCTGGCATGCACGGGGCGCTGGGTTCAATCCTCAGCACCACATAAAAAATAAAAAGTAAAGATGTGTCCACTGAAAACTGAAAAATAAATATTAAAAAAATTCTCTCTCTCTCTCTCTCTCTCTTAAAAAAAAAGAAACAAACATTCAGGGAGTATGTTGTAAATCAGAATATAATTTCATGTTATAGTAGAAAAGATAATAACTGCATATGAAATTACTATTATTTTTATTGGTTCTTTTAGTTATACATACAGTAGAATCCATTTTGACATAATTACATAAGCATGAAATACATCTTATTCTAATTCAGACTCTAATACCTCTCTTTCTCCTTCCCTATTTTAAAGCATTCTATACCATAAAAATTACTGTGTCAAGAATGCCACGAATGCTTACTACAGTTGGGGCACAAGGGCACGCGCCTAAAATCCCAGCAGCTCTGGAGGCTGACGCAGGATGATCAAGAGTTCAAAGCTTTTGCTAAGGTGCTAATCAACTCAGTGAAATCCTGTCTCTAAATAAAATACAAAAAAGAGGGGATGTGGCTCAGTGGTTGAGTGCCCCTGAGTTCAATCCCCAGTATCCGCCCCCCACAAAAAAAGAATGCCTACTATGACCTCAGGTTAAAAATCATTTAAGTACTAGAAGCTGGAAGAATAAAGCTATCATTCTTAATTAATACACTTACCCTATTTCTATTAAAAACAAAAAAACCAAAATGAGCCAAGAATGTTTATCTTAAACTTTTATAATAGATACCCAAAAAAGCTTCATTAGAAAGTAACATACCCTGGGCTGGGGCTGTAGCTCAGTGGTAGAGCACTTGCCTCACATGTGTGGGGCACTGGGTTCGATCTTTAGTACCACACAAAAATAAATAAATATATTGTGCCCATGTACAACTAAAAAAAAAAAAAAGAAAGTAACAAACACACCACACACATAAAGAAGGTAATATACAACACATAAAAATTTAAATTCTCAATTCATCTTTCTGGCTATGCTACTCATGGACTTAAGTGACATTTTGGAGTCAAACTGAGGGGAAAAGAATGTCAATAAATGGAACCACACCACTGAAGTGGTTTTAAAATAACAGTACATTAGGCTAAGGTGCAGCTCAGTGGTATAGCACATACAAGGCCATGGGTTCAATCCCCATCACCAAAATAATAATAGTAAATATTAATAATAACTGTACATTCACACATATACATGTACCAGGCTCATAACTCCAGTCAAAATACAAGGAATAACAGGAGTTTAAAGGTAGTACAAGAGGTCCTATATACAACTATTAAAAGTAGTGTGACATTCCAACATTAACTTTGATATTGAAACCACTGTTAATACCACCAATTAAAACCATACAGTTCTATCATCTAAGGAGGAAAAATGTAATTATCACTAGAATGTTTTGTCATTTTCACTAAATATCCTATATGCTTCAACAAACTCCTATAACTAAAACAGAAAATATAAAATACTTACTTTTTCATTTTTTTTGAGTTGTATTTGACTTGGTAAGCTGCTTGGATTAGTTTATCTGGACTACCATCAAACTGATGTGGAATGACCTTCTGAAAGTGCTAAAATATAGTAAAATAAAAACATAAGAACCACTGAGTGCCATTTATTATTGTTTAATAGTTAAATCTAAAGATATACAAGAAATCGTGAACTGACTTACCTGTAACATTCCTTCCATGTCAAGTTGCATTAATTCAGCCTGATTCATTTGAAGAAGTGCTAATCCTACTCGAAACACTATTTCTAAACCCTGATGAAATAAATTAAATAAAGCCAAATTTATTTTAACTTTGTCATCAACAAAAACTAAATCAAAATAATACTAAAGTAGATATTCAGTGTTCTAAACTAGGGACTAGCAAACCTTTTCAGTTAAGAGTCAGACAGCAAACACTTGACACTTGGTGGGCCTCTGCCACAACTATTCAATTTTGCCACTGTACCCCAAAAGCAGACATAGACAACACATTAATGAGCAGAGCTGCATTCCCAGAAAACTTTACTCTCAAAAACAGGTGTAAGGAGAGATTTACATGCAAATTACAACAGATCAGTGGCTGAACCGTAGTTTGATAGGAAATACAAATTGATCTTGCCAAGATGTAACTAATAACAATTAACTTTGGGTTCAGAAAACAGAAGACAAAGGATCATTATGTGTCACTCACACTTAAAAGACAATTTGCAATATGTTCGCAGAATAGAAGAAAATTATAACAATTATTTCTAGCTGTTTGGATAATAGATTCACTACAACAATATTACCTGTAAGGTAGAGTTTACCTTTCACTAATTTTCAATAAATCAATTAGGAAGTGATAAACAGGTTTGATTAAGAAAGTAGATTCCACAATTTAACTGTCTCTGTCTGAACCTAGTTACTATACATGTATGTGTGGGTCTATAGACAAGCTACTTTTTTTTTTTTTTTGGTATTGGGGGATAGCCCTAATTTTATTTTGTTTTCTAATTTTTTTATTTTGAGACAAGGCCTCTCAAAGTTGCTTAGGGCCTCATTAAGTTGCTGAGACTGGCCTTCAACTTGTGATTCTCCTACCTTAGCCTCCCAAGTCACTGGGATCATAGTTTTGTGCTACCACACCCAGCTTAGACAGACTAGCTATTTAACCTTTCTCTAACTCTGTTTTCTCATCTATCATCTAACAAATAGGGATAGTAACAGGATCCACCTGATTATGGTTTAAATTAGATTATCCACAGAAGCAATTGAGCAAGGAACACATGAGCTCTTTTACTGCTCCCCTCTCTTCCCTGCTCTAATTAACCCAATGACTCCTTTGCTCAGCTCTTGCTGCTAGTCTGCCAATTAGCTTACCTCAGACATAAAGATATCAAATATCCGTGTTGCAATTGGTAATGGAAAAGTTGTAAGAAAGATAGTCAGAAACCAGGATGATGCATACATTGAGGTATGAAAACTCTGAGACTGAAAGTGTACAAAGAGCTCTGGAAGATGCTCCTAAAGAGAAGAAAACAAAGTAAAATTAAAACATAGTAAAATTGAGTGTTTTAAGTCAGATTATTGTATTTATACTAGATTATACTAGTTTAGTTTATATAAAAGATTAACCTATACCACACACAAAGATCAGGGCAAGCATAATGTGAAAAAGCTGAGATGTTTAGTAATTACAGAAATGCAAATCAAATCTACTCTAAAGTTTAATCTCACTCCAGTCAGAATGGCAGTTATCAAGAATACAGACAACAATAAGTGAGGATGTGGGGGAAAAGACACACTCATATATTGTTAGTGGGACTGCAAATTGGTGCAGCCAGTCTGGAAAGCAGTATGGAGATTCCTTGGAAAACTTGGAATGGAACCACCATTTGACCCAGCTATACCACTCATTGAGTCTATATCCAAAGGACTCAGTGATGCAGCCACATCAATGTTTATAGCAGCACAATTCACAGTAGCCAAACTGTGGAACCAACCTAGATGCCCTTCAAAAGATGAATGGATAAAGAAACTGTTGCATATATATATAATGGAATATAACTCAGCAATAAAAGAGAATAAAATTATGGCATTTGCAGGTAAATGGATGGAATTAGAAAATATCATGCTAAGCAAAGTAAGCCAATCCCCAAAACCCAAAGGCTAAATGTTTTCTCTGATAAGTGGATGCTAAGCCATAATGGGGGGGAGAGGAGTTAGAATGAGTGGAGGAAATTTGGATTGGTCAAAGGGGAGGTAGGAGAGGGGAGGGGGCATGGGAAGACTGTGGAATGAGACAGTCATTGTTATCCTAGGTACAGGTATGATTGCGCAAATGGTGTGACCCTATTTTGTGTACAACCAAAGACGTGAAAAATTGTGCTCAATTTGTGTAAAATTAATTGAAGAGCATTCTGCTGACATATACAACTGATTAGAATAAATAAAGGAATGAAATTACGACATTTGCTGGTAAATGGATGGATCTGGAGACTATCATGTTAAGTTAAATAAGCCAATCCAAAAAGTCAAAGGTTGAATATTTTCTCTGATATTCAAAATAGGGCAGTGAAGGGAAGGGAGAGAAAGGGGGAAAAAAAGGAGAGATAATTTCATCAAAAGGAAGGAAAAAACAACAACAGATGCTGACGAGGATGTGGCAAAAAGGGTACACTTGTACATTGCTGGTGGGACTGCAAATTGGTGCGGCCAATTTGGAAAGCAGTATGGAGATTCCTGGGAAAGCTGGGAATGGAACCACCATTTGACCCAGCTATTGGCCTTCTCGGACTATTCCCTGAAGTTCTTAAAAGAGCATACTATAGGGATACTGCTACATCGATGTTCATAGCAGCACAATTAACAATAGCTAGACTATGGAACCAACTTAGATGCCCTTCAATAGATGAATGGATTAAAAAATGTGGCATTGGAGAGGGAAGATAGCGGCGAAGGGAGTGCATCACCCCCGTGTACCGCGTCACTGAGCAGGAGATTGATGAGGTAGAATGGCTAAAAGCTAGCTTGTTAGGAATTTCCAGCAAAATTGGGGTGCTCCGAAACCTAAAGGAAGGATTTCCATCGCATGAGGATCAGCTACTGGGGCTCAAACACGAGAGATTTGTCCGCACGGAGGGTCATGCTGCTTATTCAGCAAATCGCCCCGCGGCTAGAGTCTGCGGCGTGCGCTGGGAAACGACGAGTTAGCAATGCAAAGATACAGCACTGCTGATTCTGTGGGCTCCTGCCAGCTGTGCAATTACTGTACTCAGAGCTGAATTCTGGGTTTGAGACGGGAAGGAAGCGGTCCAATTCGGTTCTCCACACCGGTCAGACCACAGAGGAAGCCAGCGGCCACCATCTTGGAGAGCTGACGTCACCATCCCTGTTTTCGACTGATCGCAGCTCTTTCAGCTATAGAACAGGTAATTTCAGGCTGACATTTGTCTGCGTCTCGCAGACAAATTACTCAGGCTCAGAGATAAAGAACCCGCGGAAACTGCTTCTTGGAGCCTGCTCCTATCAGAACATACACCCAGCCCAGAGAGGCCAAATTCCGGCTCCCGGAACTGCTCTGGACCAGGGCTAAAGAACCCGCGGAAACTGCCATTCACCTGCATCTCGCAGACAAATTACTCAGGCTCAGTGCTAAAGAACCCGCGGAGAACACACACCAAGCCCAGATAGGCTACATTCAAGCTCGGGTTCGCCTGCTTTTCGTGAACCCGACGAAAAGCAGCACTTTTCGTCTGCTTTAGTGACTCAGCACTAAAAGCATTTGACAAAGTACAGAATCCCTTTATGTTCAAAACATTAGATAAAACTAGGGATAACAGGAACTTACCTCAACATTGTAAAAGCTATCTATGCTAAGCCTCAGGCTAGCATCATTTTGAATGGAGAAAAATTGAAGGCATTCCCTCTAAAATCTGGAACAAGACAGGTATGCCCTCTATCACCACTTCTATTCAATATAGTTCTCGAAACACTGGCCAGAGCAATTAGACAGACGAAAGAAATTAAAGGCATAAAAATAGGAAAAAGAAAAACTGTTTGCAGTCAACATGATTCTATACCTAGAAGACCCAAAAGGGTCTACAAAAAAACTACTAGAACTAATAAATGAATTCAGCAAAGTGGCAGGATATAAAATCAACACGCGTAAATCAAAGGCATTTCTGTATATCAGCGACAAAACTTCTGAAATGGAAATGAGGAAAAACACTCCATTCACAATATCCTCAAAAAAAAAAAAATACTTGGGAATCAACCTAACAAAAGAGGTGAAAGATTTATACAATGAAAACTACAGAACCCTAAAAAGAGAAGTAGAAGAAGATCTTAGAAGATGAAAAAATATACCCTGTTCATGGATAGGCAGAATTAACATCATCAAAATGGCAATATTACCAAAAGCTCTCTATAGGTTTAATGCAATGCAAATCAAAATCCCAAAGGCATTTCTTGTAGAAATAGATAAAGCAATCATGAAATTCATATGGAAAAATAAAAGACCCAGAATAGCAAAAGCAATCCTAAGCAGGAAATGTGAATCAGGTGGTATAGCGATACCAGATTTCAAACTATATTACAGAGCAATAGTAACAAAAACAGCATGGTACTGGTACCAAAACAGGCGGGTAGACCAATGGTACAGAATAGAGGACACAGAGACTAATCCACAAAGCTACAACTATCTTATATTTGATAAAGGAGCTAAAAGCATGCAATGGAGGAAGGATAGCATCTTCAACAAATGGTGTTGGGAAAACTGGAAATCCATATGCAACAAAATGAAACAGAATCCCATCCTCTCGCCATGCACAAAAGTTAACTCAAAGTGGATCAAGGAGCTAGATATCAAATCAGAGACTCTGCGTCTGATAGAAGAAAAAGTTGGCTCCGATCTACATATTGTGGGGTCGGGCTCCAAATTCCTTAATAGGACACCCATAGCACAAGAGTTAATAACAAGAATCAACAAATGGGACTTACTTAAACTGAAAAGTTTTTTCTCAGCAAGAGAAACAATAAGACAGGTAAATAGGGAGCCTACATCATGGGAACAAATCTTTACTCCTCACACTTCAGATAGAGCCCTAATATCCAGAATATACAAAGAACTCAAAAAATTAGACAATAAGATAACAAATAACCCAATCAACAAATGGGCCAAGGACCTGAACAGACACTTCTCAGAGGAGGACATACAATCAATCAACAAGTACATGAAAAAATGCTCACCATCTCTAGCAGTCAGAGAAATGCAAATCAAAACCACCCTAAGATACCATCTCACTCCAGTAAGATTGGCAGCCATTCTGAAGTCAAATAACAACAAGTGCTGGCGAGGATGTGGGGAAAAGGGTACCCTTGTACATTGCTGGTGGGACTGCAAACTGGTGCGGCCAATTTGGAAAGCAGTATGGAGATTCCTGGGAAAGCTGGGAATGGAACCACCATTTGACCCAGCCATTGCCCTTCTCAGACTATTCCCTGAAGACCTTAAAAGAGCGTACTACAGAGACACTGCCACATCGATGTTCATAGCAGCACAATTCACAATAGCTAGACTGTGGAACCAATCCAGATGCCCTTCAATAGATGAATGGATAAAAAAAAAATGTGGCATTTATACACCATGGAGTATTACGCAGCACTAAAAAATGACAAAATCATGGAATTTGCAGGGAAATGGATGGCACTAGAGCAGATTATGCTTAGTGAAGCTAGCCAATCCCTAGAAAACAAACACCAAACGTCTTCTTTGATATAATGAGAGCAACTAAGAACAGAGCAGGGAGAAAGAGCAGGAAGAAATGATTAACATTAAACAGAGACATGAGGTGGGAGGGAAAGGGAGAGAAAAGGGAAATTGCATGGAAATGGAGGGAGACCCTCAATGTTATACAAAATTACATATAAGAGGTTGTGAGGGGAAGGGGAAAATAAACAAGGAGGGAAATGAATTACAGTAGATGGGGTAGAGAGAGAGAGAAGATGAGAGGGGAGGGGTGGGGAGACAGGATAGTAGAGGATAGGAAAGGTAGCAGAATACAACAGTTACTAATAGGGCATTATGTAAAAATGTGGATGTGTAACCGATGTGATTCTGCAATCTGTATTGGGGGTAAAAATGGGAGTTCATAATCCACTTGAATCTAATGTATGAAATATGATATGTCAAGAGCTTTGTAATATTTTGAACAACCAATAAAAAAAAATACAAAAAATGTGGCATTTAAACACAATGTGAGTATTACTCAGCACTAAAAAATGACAAAATCATGGAATTTGCAGGGAAATGGATGGCATTAGAGCAGATTATGCTAAGTGAAGCTAGCCAATCCCTAAAAAACAAATGCCAAATATCTTCTTTGATATAAGGAGAGCAACTAAGAATAGAGCAGGGAGGAAGAGGGGAAAAAGATTAACATTAAACAGGGACAAGAGGTGGGAGGGAAAGGGAGAGAGAAGGGAAATTGCATGGAAATGGAAGGTGACCCTCATTGTTATACAAAATTACATATAAGAGGATGTGAGGGGAAAGGGGAAAAAAATCAAGGGAGAGAAATGAATTACAGTAGATGGGGTAGAGAGAGAAGATGGGAGGGGAGGGGAGGGGGGATAGTAGAGGATAGGAAAGATAGCAGAAAACAACAGTCACTAGTATGGCAATTTGTAAAAACGTGGATGTGTAACCGATGTGATTCTGCAATCTGTATGCGGAGTAAAAATGGGAGTTCATAACCCACTTGAATAAAATGTATGAAATATGGTATGTCAAGAGCTTTGTAATGTTTTGAACAACCAATAAAAAAAATTTTTAAAAAAAGAAAGGAAAAAGGGCTGGGGATGTGGCTCAAGCGGTAACGCGCTCGCTTGGCATGCACGGGGCGCTGGGTTCGATCCTCAGCACCATATAAAAATAAAATAAAAAGGTGTTGTGTCCACGGAAAACTGAAAAATAAATTTAAAAAATTCTCTCTCTCTCTCTCTCTCTCTCTCTCTCTCTCTCCTCTCTCTTTAAAAAATAAAAAAAAATTTAAAAAGAGAGGAAAAATTTATAGAGTAGAGGAAGGTCATTGAGGGGAAAGAAGAAGGAACAGGATAGAGGAAGAACAGTAGCCTGAATTTGGACAAATTTTTATACACATACACACACATATATGTGAATATATCACAGTGAATCCCAACATCAAATATATCTATAATATATTAATTTAAAAAATATAATTGCAGAAAGACCAATAGAGTAGAGACATGGGAATAGAGGGAAGGGGGGAAAATGCTGGGGACTGAGTTACAACAATTTATATTCAATGTTTTTCTGATCATGTCAAAATGTATCCTAACATTGTTTATCAATAAAAATGGGATGTGTTTTTTTTTCTTTAAAGAAAAGCTGAGATGTAGAAATTGACACATTCAGAATGATAGATACTATCTGAGAAGAGATGAAGGGTGAAAGGATGCAGAGTTGAAACTTTGGGGATATCTATAACATTTGACTTATTAATAATAAAACTAAATTATAGCCAAATTAATTTAAACCAAATACCCATCCTATCTAAGATACTATCGATTGTCCATGTGATGCAATGTTTGTATTCATTTAAGCTTGTTGGTGGGTACATAGTTGCTTTTTTGTCAACTCTATTTCCAAAAAACTGGAAGCCAGGCATACTGATGCACACCTGTAATCCCATCTAATTGGGAGGTTGAGGCAGGAAGATTATAAGTTTGAGGTAAACCTGGGCAAACCACAAGACCCTATATCTCAAAATAACAAGTAAAAAGGATTAGGGCTATAGCTCAGTGGTAGAATGTCTCTGCTATCCAGTTTCAAACTGTAATTTACCTATCAATTAAAAGCACTGATTTTTTTCAATTGTTTTAATGCTTTTAACATTGAATTTGTAAAGATGTCACTCAGAGATGATAACAAACATAAAATTGTACTTTTACCTGTATCATGCATTCAAACTGGTACATACAAAGGCCCAATTCTGCCATACTTGGTTTAAAAAGTTCACGAAGTCTATAATCTTGCATTAATTTAACAAATACACAGAAAGCTTCTTCTTCTGGCATCTGCATTAGTAGACGAAAATAACACAGGTTAATATTCTATGATGCACAAATAAATCAAATTATATTTAAAACAAGTACCCATCCAATCATAAACACTGTTTTGAGAGGCTACATATTGCACTCAAGAGCAACAGATTAGTAAAAATCAGGATGTCCTGGGCTGAGAATGTGGCTCAAGCAGTAGTGTGCTCGCCTGCCATGCGCGAGGTGCTGGGTTCAATCCTTAGCACCACATAAAAATAAAATAAAGATATTAAAAAAAGAAAGATACAGGATTTTTTAAAAAATCAGAATGTCCTAAGTTCTCATTCTAAGAATGTAAAGTTAAAGAAGTCTTTTAACCTTTAAGACTAACTGCCTTAAATGGCCTAATTCATTAATTCAACCAAAAATATTCATTTAGAGTTGGATACTTTTCTTTTTCTGAGGATCTACCAATGAACAAAAAAAACATAATCTCAACTGATTGTGGTGGTGCATGTCCATAATCCCAGCAACTTGGAAGGCTGAGGCAGCAGGATTGCAAGTTCGAAGCCAGCCGCAGCAACTCAGCAAGGCCCTGCCTTAAAATAAAAAGGGCTGGGGATGTAGTTCAGTAGCTAAGTGCACTTGGGTTAAATCCCAAATACCAAACCAAACAAACCAAACCAACAAACAAAAACACCACATAATATCTACTCTCAAGGAGCCTGAACTTTATAGTAGGGGAAAATAAACAACACATGTAATAAATTAATTCATATATTTGTCAAATGGCAATGAATGAAATGGAAGTATAGTAGGTAAGAGGGAATGTTGAGGAGACACATTAATATTTATGTAGGACAGGGAAGGTCCCTTGATAAGGGAACATTTGAGAAAAATGCTGAAGAAAGTGAGGGGAGCAACAGCCCTGAGAGGGAGTCAGATCAGCATACTCACAGAACTGCAAACAGGAAACTTCTAGTTTAGTAGTAACTAAGTTAGTAGTAACTATTTTAGTAGTAACTTCAAGATTAGTTACTACTTCAAGAAAGTAAAATCTATACAAGAAGTACTTGGGGGGCTTGGGTTTGGCTCAGTGGTAGAGCGCTTGCCTAGCGTTCATTTCTCAGCACCACATATAAATAAATGAAATAAAGACCCATTGACAACTAAAGAATATTTAAAAAAAGAAGTAGTAGTAGTACTTGGCAGATGCCAAATTAAAGAATGAGAAACTAATGTGATCAGATTAAACTTATATTGCTTTAAAAAAAAAACTGGGGCTGGGGTTGTGGCTTAGCAGTAGAGTGCTCACCTGGCACATGTGAGGCACCGGGTTCAATCCTCAGCAACACATAAAAATAAATAATTAAATAAAGGTATTGTGTCCAACTACAACTAAAAAATAAATACTAAAAAAAAAATAGATAGAAGGATTGCATGTTCAAGGGCAGCCTGGGCAACTTAGCATGACCTGTCTCAAAATAAAATAAAAACGGCTCAGGATACAGCTCAGTAGTAGAGAGCCACTGGGTTCAATCGCAGTACAGCAAAACAACAACAATGAAGAAGTCATTTTGAGTGCAGGTTAGATTATGGAGAAGAAATAACATCAAAGGTTTTAGAGACCATTGTATGATTTTTGAATTTGACCTTAAGTGAAATGGAAAGCCCTAGAATTCTGAGAAGTTATATAACATAAATGTTTAAAGAACTTATGAAATTAGTTTTCAAATTATCTGTAATTGGAGTTTAAAAGTATCAATTAAACATTTTGATTGTAAATAACTAAGAAATCATATCAAAGAAGATGTGTGTGAAATCTTTAAGAAGTTACAAAGACATTCAAACTATTTAGGTAATAACATTATGCAAATTGTTAAGCCATCTTTCTCAAAATAATAAAATTTGCTAATTCTCTCATTCACTCACATTATACCAGTGTGTTTCAAAGAGAACAAGCTGAAGAATCTCTAGGCATTCAACTTACTGAAGATGTTGCAACTAACAACATACTTTTTCTGCCTTGACATAGCCCATGGATAGAAACCAAATTGCCTTTGGTAAAACCCACACATACTTTCTTCCTTCCTGCCAACACAGCCCGGATTCTGCCCTAGAGACCATCCCTATTAATCTCATCAAGCTCTATAGCATCATTGATTTATGTCAGTCACTACAAGAAGCCCAAGATTCCAGAACTTTTAATCCTATATAATTCTACTGTTCCCCTAATCTGACCCCATTTCCAATCTTCTACCTATACCCTCAATCTCTTTTGCAAATATTCTTCCCTTCCTTTAGCTAAAAATCTGGCTCTCCCCCAGGGTGGTTATTTTCTCTGCCACAGTACCAGAAGGAGCCAGGGGTTAGGTAAGACATATGTTCCTCCTTTCACCTCAGCCATTTCCATAACATTAACCTTCCCTGTTCTCTGAAACACATGCTAACAGATTTTACCCATTAAGGTTCCCACCCCACCCCACCCCAGCATCTACAAAGTTCTGGGCCACCCTCCCCACAACTCCCTTGTCATTTTCATAAAGATCACTTCCCTGGCCTAGTGGATCTTTGACTTCCTTTCCTCCAATAAGCCTGGCAGGCAGTTACTAGCTCAAACTCTAAAGTCATGGCAAAGGTTGAAATCTCAGTTTCTTCATTTAATAGAAATCTTATTTTCTCCACTTTAATAGCTATGTGATCTTGAACAAATTATTTGATCTCTCTGTTGCTCTGTTTCACCACCTATCAAATGGGTAAAATAATAGCATGTATTTCACAGGATTGCAATGAAGACTAATATAAAGTACTTGGGGCTGGGGTTGTAGCTCAGTGCTAGAGTGCTCTCCTAGCATGTGCAAGGTCCTGAGTTTGATCCTCAGCACCACATAAAAATAAATAAATAAAGGTATTAAAACAAACGTGTGTGTGTGTGGAGAGAGAGAGAGAGAGAGAGAGAGAGAGCGAGAGCGAGCGCTTAACAATTTATTGACCTTGTCAGGCTATACTTCCTTCTTCCTATTCCCCAACTCTGCTGTGCTCACTTTGCTACATATTTTACTATATTTATTCACTTGCTTAAATCCATAATTACTTTTTTTCATCTCTGTTATAATTCCAACTGGAAAAATTTCCTTCTTATATAAATTCAACTCCATACCTGTATCTAAATAGCACAAAGTGGCTGGGAAAAAATAAAAACAAAAATTTATCCCAGGTATGGTGGTGCATGCCTGTAATCCCAGTAGCTCCAGAGGCTGAGACAGGAGGACTGTGAATCCAAAGCCAGCCTCAGCTACTTAGTGAGCTCTAAGCAACTCAGTGAGACCATATCTCAAAATAAAATACAAAAAAGGTCTGGGGACGTGGTTCAGTGGTTAAGTGCCCCCAAGTTCAATCCCCAGTACCCCCCCCCCAAAAAAAGTAAGTAAGTAATCAGAAGAGAATGCTGGAGTTGTAGCTCTTAGTGGTAGAGCACTTGGCTAGCATGTGTAAGGTACTAGGTTTGAGCCTCAGCATCACATAAAAATAAATAAAATAAAAGTACTATGTCTACAACTAAAAAAATATAAATAAATAAAATAAAGGTATTAGAAAAAAGAAAAAAGAAAAGAACTTTCCCTTCTATCACACCACCTGCATCTGTAACCATTTTTACAGCCTCTGGTCCCTTGTATCTATTATCCTGGACCTTTCCCCAACTCCTGTCCTGTAGTTCCAACTGCTCATTTAACATCTCATTTGGAGTCCAACATATATCTCAAACTGCTCATCTGATTTCCTACCCTGCCATTCCTGGATACAACAAATTTCTGCTCAAAAACCTTAGGGGTCATCAGTGACTTTTTCCTTCCTGACTCTACAACCAGTCTATCAGCAAATTTTACTAGTTCTATATTCAATTTCAAGAATCAACCTATTCTTACCAGCAACACCTAGCCCAAACCACCACAAAGAGAGTAGTCTACCACCTGAACTGTTACAAATGCTTTCTAAATGGTCACTTTGCTGTCTTCCTTGTACTTCCTTTCCAGTGGTCCATTCTTTATACAAAATAATGCCATTGACACTTTCAAGGCATGATTAGAACATTATATTCTACTGCTCAAAAACTCTGATAGTTCCCCATATCCTCAATAAAAGCCAAAATCCTTACAAGATTCTACATGATATGATCTCTAATCTCTATTTCTCATTTCCTATCATACCTTCCTCTTTCCACCTTTGTGGTAAGCCAGCCATGGGCTATGTGTGTGTGTACTATGAGCACTGAACACATAAGTGGACTGGATGACATTGCCTCTCTCTCTGTTTGGGCTGGTGACATATGTGTCCTTTTCACTTGTTCTTCCTATGATCCCCACACAGCACATGAGATGGGCATGACCTTCCAAGATATCAGTCAATCTGCTGACAGAAAGACATCATGAAGCTAGACTCAACCCCCTGAAACCTGACTCCTTGCCTCATTTGAATGGCTTCTCCCCAATGAAACCCAGGTTCGAGGCATGTTCCCTCTCTTTCTTGCTTGCCTTGCCCCCCTCCCCCTCTCCCCCTACCCCCACTTGTGGGAGATGTGGCTGAGGAGTGGTCACTGAACCCAAAAAGGTACTTTCTATATCTGTGTCTTTATTTAGTCAGCCCAAATTCACTTGGAGTGACCCTGACCAGTTTAGTCATGTGTTGTGATACACCTTCTCCTCACCCCTTGGTCCAATCATAGTAGGAATGAATCAATTAATCTCCCTTTTATCTCTTACAAGAGTCTCTTCCCTTCTGATGTTCCAAAAACCTTCATTCCCTCTCCCCTTTGAAAGAGCACTAATATGAGAACTGGGAGAGAGTTTTTTTGATTTTTTTAAATGATGATATTTTAAACATAAGGTAGGATGATTTGACAAAAGAGTAAAAGGAGGTAGAAAAAAGTATCACTGGGTCCTGTGACAAAATGAAAAAATATGAGACTCCGTGACACTTATAAATATGAAGAATCACCACCCAGCTGTTTTTTAGTCATTCCTTTCCATTAGAAAGAAATCATGACAATAGAGCCCTAGAGCAATGTGGTACTGCATACTTTCTCTATGATTGAGCTGATAAGACAACATGTCTTTTGCAAAGGTCTAATGCGTATAACATACCTAATTTTACAAGAGTGTTAAGATAAACACAAAAAATATATCTAGCACTCTAAACCACTTTTACACCTGTACTAACTTTATAAATTTTATCAGACTCTTTGAGTTACACTGCTATACTGAAGTTGTGGGAAACACTACATACTAGAAATATAAAAGCATAAACTTTAGAATCAAAGAGGGGGGTTTTCCAATCTGGATCCACCATACTTTTTACCTTGTGGCCCTGGGCTATTAAGAGATATTGTTGTGGTGGCACACTGCCTGCCACTGACAAAAACAGCTAAAATGCCACTGATGACTTCAATTGTAGTGCTGATGCTCATATCACTATCACCATTGTCTTCAGCACCTTGAAGGAAAGTGTGGTTAGCTCCTTAGGGCTCCTAAAGAGATAGGCAGCTCTTTTGACACTCAGACCTCAACTAGGGGAAAATTGCTCTGTAGACACTCAGTAGAGATGACTACTAAAGGATTAGAAATGGGGCAGGATGATCATAACCTTGAAAAGAAATGGCATAATAGTGTTATTTCTTTAGCTTTATTGATATATATTAATTTCATTTGTTTATTTTTAAGACGTCTACCTTATTCTTTAGTCTCAGAAGTTTACTCCTGGAAAGGAACCTTGGAGATAACTTGATTTGAATTGTGTAAACTAGGCTTTGCATCTCAGTTCTTCAGTAGATCTATGAACTTGGGCTAGATTATTTAACCTCAGAATCTTAATTAAATAATATTATCTATGTTCAGATAATAAAGGATTACTCTGGAGCTGATATAAAAGCAAAAGGATAAGGATGGTTGAGTTCAATGGTGAAAGACCTACCAATATTGACCAGTTACAAATGAAGACAGTCACAACTTTGTGGAACATCTACACCCTCAACATTAACATACCTAGTTTTGTATTATATTAATTATAACTAAGTTTCACCTAGAAATGGACAAATATCCTGTAATAATCACTAGAATCAGTTTTTATATTATAATACAAAATACAAATAAGTCAATTTGATTGTCAACTTAGTATCTCAGACACCAAGTTTATGCTACTCAGAAAAGACATATGGAGAGCTGGAAGCATAGCATGATGTAGTAGAACATATGCTTAGTATGCACAAGACCCTGTGTTCAATACACAGCCCGAGAGAGAATGAGGTAGGGTCTGTGTGTGTGTGTGTGTGTGTGTGTGTGTGTTTGTGTGTGTGTGTTTGTGTGTGTGTATGTACATTTCTGACACAAAGCTTTAAAAGTCAGGTAAATTAAAGAGTTAGAAAATTAAAGTATCAGGAAAAAAGAACTTCTCACTCCTGCTCTGCTTCTATCTATCAAGATGTGTGATTTGGGGCAAGTCATTGAACCTTTACTGCATGTCTTCTAAATGTCAAACACCAAGCAGGACTTCTATATATAATATTTCATATGACCCCCATGAAGAATCTGAACATAGATAATATTATTTAATTAAGATTCAGAGGTTAAATAATCTATCCCAAGTTCATAGATCTACTGTAGAACTGAGATGCAAAATGCAGCCTACATGATTCAAATCAAGTTATCTCCAAAGTTCCTTCCCAGGAGTAAAGAGTAAAGATGGATATCTTAAAAATAAATAAATGAAATAAATATATACCAAAAAAGCTAAAGAGATAACACTATTATGCCATTTCTTCTCAAGGTTATGATCATCCCGCCCCTAAATTCTGAAAATATCCCATCCAAACCCATCCCCAAATAAGTCACTGTCAATGCTATATCCCTGGAACAGTAAAAGTAGCTGAGTAACACTATTTTAGAGCTTTTGGCAAGATATGCATAATAAGACTGCAGGTCCATGATATATAAAATTACTATATAAATTTTCAAAGATGTCAAACAACATAGATAAGAGCTTCATGTCATCATTTTATTCATATCCTTACTCCCCATTAAATGTTGACAAGACTTAAAAGTAGATACAGGTTTTGGTAGAACATTATGGTATAACTGTATGCATCAAGAAGTTCAGGGGTGGGGCATATGGGTCAATGGGTACAGAGTAGGCAATCCCTAGTACCACAAAAAAGAAAAAGTTGTTAAAATATCATTTGAGGGGCTGGGGTTATAGCTCAGCGGTAGACTGCTTGCCTCGCACTTGTGAGGTACTGGGTTTGATCCTCAGCACCACATAAAAAATAAACAAAATAAATAAAAATTTTTTAAAAACACCCTTAAAAAATATCATTTGATGAAAGACACTATTATATATCATTTCAACACTTTTCATCTTTCAAAGTACAAACTAAAATATTATTATTCAAATTAGACTTTAGGGAAAAATACTGAGTATTCACTTATACTTAATAAAAATAATGCTTTTTAAACCCTCCAATCCAACCTTAATAAAGAACTTAATTAAACATTTAATACTTGTATTAACTTACCTGCATAAGCAATAATCCAACTATAAAAGCACTTCCTTGACAGTAACCAACCTCACGATCCACTAAAGAATATGCCTAAAAAGTAAAATATGGTGTTCAAAATATTTTGACATGGTATATTAGACCTTCCTTCTCCCAAAACCTGAAATTGGTGAAAGAGTTAATTAAAAGTCAATTTTTTTAAAGAAAAAATCTTGTTTACTTGTTGTAGATGTTATCCTATAAATATTTTAAGAGCAAATGTTTTATTACATAAAATTTTCATTTGACAACTTCCAATTAGAAAGCAACAGCTGCTAAGGATGAAGGAAAAAAAGGAATGTGTACTCAGTAAGGTAACAGAGCTTTAAAATCAACTAAAAGTTGTATCTGATTAAGATAAAATTAGAGTAGGATTATGATAAAGCTTAAGCAAAATTAAAATGATTTAACAAGAAATCCAGTGTTTCGTAAAGATAGCTGGAATAAAAAGAATCTAAGGAAAGGGAAAAGGCAATGTTGAAGAAAAAAATTAGGTAAAATCTTTATTAAGAACCCTTAACAATTCAAGCCACTGCAAACAGAAAAATTTGCTGACATGAATGCAGCCATGTTGGGAGAAACCTGAATCCTAGACTATGAACCTCACATAAAGTGAACTGTCCATTTTCATAAAGGATCTCTCTATGAGTAGGCTGGAGTAATTATTAATATGTTACTTTATTTCCTGTCAAGTAATGTGAATGAATTTTCAACTAATGTGATGAATTTTCTAATAAGTTCTCTAAGTTACACAGTAATGTAGCAGCAAAGTTACAGTAGAAATTATGCTAAAATCAGTTTTGTTGCCAAAGCAACTGATTATGTGGAATTTCATGCTTCATCATGGGAAATGTATAATTTCAACTTTTTGAGAATTCATTTCATTTAAAAAATGAACAAACAGAACTTACCTTCATCACATTGAATAGAACCTCCTGTCCAAGGCTATCTTTTTCCTTAAAAAAATTATGTTCAGGATAAGTTCTAGCAATGTCTCTCCGGATCAGTTTTTCACAAGGTGAGGTCATTTTCAGGAGTTCTGAATACTGATCCTTAATTGGCATACTTTGTGCACTGCATAAAAGTTGCCAAACTATTGCTCTAAAATGGTGGGGTATTCCTTTACGAACAAGTTCCTAAAAAAGAAAAGTAAAATTTTAAATCTGAATTATTTAATAAGTCTCACACTTGCAAGCCAAAGAAGACTTATTTGGTGGGTGAGGCATGGTTGGAGTAGAGTGGAAATTTTTTATCAATTCACGAAGCTGGTTTTAAAATAAACTGGAAAATTTTTTAACCAAGGATAAGATTTTGCTCTTGGGTATATCCTTTTCTGGTTATGGGGAGTGGATGTGCTACAAAGCCATGCATAAATTCTGGCCATTTCACCAAGAATTCTGCTTCTAAAAGTATTTAGGACTTGACAGCCTGCAGAGCTATGAATGATGGCATCATACCCATCACATTTAGAATTGCTATTGAAAGCAGAAAAGAAAAATACTGATAATTCAAGAATGCATGATGTCAAACTTCATTTCTGCATCTATAAAATGAGAGAATTTGTCTGGACAGGTGCACACACCTGTAATCCCAGCTACTTGAGAAACTGAGGCAGGAGTATCACAACCTTGAGGTCAACCAGGGCAACTTAAGGAGATCTTGTCTCAAAATAAAATAAAAGGGGCCAGAGGTTTAGATTAGTGATAGATTACATATGCATGAAGTCCTGGGTTCAATTCCAAGTACAAAAATTATAATAAAATGAGAGAATTTAACTTCTAAAAAATTTTCAGCTATATATTTCCATTTTCAGCACCTCTATAACAACTGATACCTACATGTAAAAATTCCATGAAGAATTGAAATATTTGGGGGAACAAAATTACTCCTTTGAGCTAAGAAAATATGCAAATGGTATTTAAATATTAAAGTAATGATACATAGTTTATACTATGATTTCCAATTATCTTATTTTAATGTTGAAATCACTTAAAATAAGAGCCCGGCTAGGGTCCTAGTATTGCCACCCACTGTCTAGTGATACTTAGTCAAACTTGCTAAGCCCCAGTCTCTCTACTGTACAATGGGATTATTAATGGGATTTTAAAGGCTACTTTTCTTGCAGTGTTTTAAGAGAACTGAATAACATAGTATCTATAAATTATATGGCAATGTGCATGACATAATAAAATTTTCAGTGAATACTTTAAAAAAATTCCATGAAACACAAATGAAAACATAAAAAGCAGATTTCTTCACTATACAGATCTTGGAAATCACTAAAATCTGACTTTTTCCCCTAATTCTCTAATAATCCATACCTGATACCCTTTGGGGTGAGAGAAAAAACTTAAATAAAAAACATGAATACCTTAACTTGTTTTTCCTTCTTTTTGCGCACATCTTCCCATTCATTAACAATTCTTCCCCAAAGAATCCAAGAATCTTCTTCAAGGTGGCTGAGATTACTGGAGGCTGATGAACTTGATACAAGAGAGGAGCCACTATTTCTTCTTGACCCATTTACAGATCTTAAAGACTTACTATCCGTCTCTAATAATCTAAAACATAATTAAAAATTGGTGAATATCTCATCTCACAGTGATATTAGGTGAAGGAGTGATGATACTTAGAGTTTGACTACCATGATTTAACCATTGTTTTAAGATAATTTTAATAATGTACATGATTTCAATAATTTTTGGTTGATATCAATAAAATAATCACTATCTTTTTCTTACCTAGGTATAGGAGTTTCAAAATTTGAAACATCAAATAATGTTAAATATTTTGTGCAATTAGTCTCATTGTAATTTACTTTCATTTCCATTAAAAATTCAAATTAGAGAACCAGGCACAGTGGCAGGTGCCTATAGTTCCAGCTAAATAGGATGCTGAAGCAAAAGGATAATTTGAGCCCAGGAATTTGAGAGCATCTGAACAAAGTAGTGAGAGATAATCTTTCTAAAAAAATCAAATTAGTGTAAATCTAATGTAAAAAGTGGTTGGGTGGGCTTCAAGGAAAAAAATAATGCTTGGGAGAAATACAACGAATTTTATGGAATTACTAATCCTTTCATGTTTTACAATATGACCAAGGTTTTAAGAAAAGTAATCAGAGCCACAGAAATTAGCCAAGTCTCTTTTTTCATTTGTTTCACATATTCATACCTAATCTGCCTAAACAAAAAGTATATACATACCGCCTATTTATAACTATATTTCTTGAAAAAGAAATAGAAATCAGAATCAGGTTCATATTCCCACACAGTAAAAACAGGATACACTAAGTAGGAGCATCTTCCTTTAAGGATGAAGAGGGATTTCACCCAATTTCTACAATCCTTACTGTCTTCCCAAACTCTAATCAATAGTTGCTATTCATCACTAGGCTTCCACAATGAAACTGGAATCTCGTCGCTCTTAATACCCCAGCAGTCTTTTGAGTATCTAACCCTGTTTTAGCTCTCTTCTCTAAAGAAAGATACGTTAAGGTAATTTCAGAGATACAGTCCATAACTCATCACTCATAACTCATAACTCATCTTTTCTTTACATATGCACAGGATACAAAAAGGAAGGCTGGAAATGTGGCTTTATAACTATAAAGATGTAGATTATAAATAATTCAAGTAATAAGGGTCCTAAAATATCTATTTGTTTTTTAACATGGCTACCTACCACTCAATTCCAGTACCGCCTTCAGAAAGGTATCTGCTTAAAGTACAAAAAAATGCTTGCAATACTAATTTATGAAATAGAAAAACTGAGAGAGAGAAAACACAAGTCAAATCCTATTTTGCAGTTATAGAACCACCCTTGGAGGATCTACACGCTTATATTCCTTAAATCATTTAGCTCAGTACAAAAGATATTAAGTAGTGGGCTGAGGCTATGGCTCATTGATAGAGCACTTGCCTAGCCTGCATTAGGCCCTGTGTTGGATCCCCAACACCTCAAAAAGAAAAAGAAAAAAAGTACATTAACTCTTTATTAAACTGAAAATTATCATCCCAGTTTAAAAAGTTTGAAAAACTTTCCAAGTTTTAGATGTCATATTAAAAAATACCACAATAGGGGCTGGGATTGTGGCTCAGCAGTAGAGTGCTCGCCTAGCACAGGCAGGATCTGGGTTCGATCCTTAGCACCACATAAAAATAAAGGCATTGTGTTGTATCCATCTACACCTAAAAAATAAATATTAAAAAATATACCAATATAAAATAAATTCTCTCCTTATTTAGGAAAATTTTAATATATTTTCATGGCAATAATTTAAATAAAATTTCCTAACTACTGCTAGAAACATAAAAATGTATTACAGCCAAATTAAGCATCAATTACTATATTTTTATTTGCTTTAAACACTGTTTTCCATATATATTATTTCAGAAATTCTGTAATTTTTCTTATGGAAAAATTAGTACGACTAAGTAATTTTCTTTATGTTTCTAAAGACTTCTAAATGAAGTAGAGAAAAAAAAATCACTGAAATATCTGGACCTAAGTTCTTCATTTCACTTAGCTATATGTTTGGTATACGCCAAATAGTTAAACCGCATTACCATCATCATTTGGGACACACACAGTTCAAAGGAAATTATGATACTAACTTAAACCTAAGTTTGAGTTATAATAGATGTACAGATTTTAAAAATGCCTAATTGGAAGACTTTTGGAGTACATAAAAGGTCTCAGAGATTGCTGAGCTGTAACTATTTGGATAAACAGAAATGCCAAGTGAACTCATAGGTGGGTTACAGAAGTTAGCTAAGCAATTTACCTTCAAAGAACACTGAAATAACATGTCCCATGATACTTACAAATGAAATATTATTCCAAATAAAGACATTACATTATTTAAGGATGTTACCCTTGCCTTATCTCACATTACATATACAAATACTATTCAAAATGGATAATAAGCCTAAATACAAAAACTAAAACTAAAAGCCCTCTAAAAGAAAATATACAGAAAACCTCTTCACAACCTTGAGATTGGAAGAAATTTGTTAATGAGACACAAGGAGATACTAATCATTAAAAAAAAGTCGATCAAATAATTAGACTTCACAAAAATCTGCTCTTCAAATGATTCCATTAACAAAATAAAAAACCAGGGCTGAAGTTGTAGCCCAGTGGTTAGAGCACATGTGATGGCTAGCACATGTGATGCCCTAGTTCTATCCTCAGCAACACATAAAAATAAATAGATAAAATAAAGGTACAGTTAAAAAATAAAGAAAATGAAACAACAAGCCATAGACCAAGAAAAAATATTCTAAGTATATATATCTGACAAAACTTATTTATATCGTATATTCTAAATATAAGAAGGGCTCTTGGGCTGAGGATGTGGCTCAAGTGGTAGCGCGCTCGCCTGGCATGCGTGCAGCCCGGGTTCGATCCTCAGCACCACATACAAAGCAAAGATGTTGTGTCCGCCGATAACTGAAAAATACATATTAAAAAATAAAAAATAAAAAAAGAAGGGCTCTTAAAATTAATAAAAAGGTAAACACCACACTTTCAATAATTGGTGAGGGATTTTACCAACACTTTCTAAAACAAGATAATCAAATGACTAATAAGCCCCCAAGTTAACTATTTAGTCTTTAGAGAAATCCAAGTTAAAACCACACACTGGTATGGCTCTAATTCTAAAAAAAGACATCATACCAAATGTTGGCAGGATGGAAGCTATTATAACTCTCATAAATCAGTATAAAAAATATAAAATCATATAATCACTTTGAAAAACTGTTTGTCAATTCCTTATAAAGTTAAAATTTGCTTCCATATGGCCCAGTAAGTGCAAATACACACATACACAAACACACACAAATTATATATATAAACAAAAAAACTTGCAGTTCCAAGTTCAGATATTTTATTCATAATAGCCAAAAGACAGAAACAACACAAATGTCCAGAAAAATAAACTGTCAATTTATGATATATCCATTCATTGCCAATACTTCTCCATAAAACAAAGAAACAAACTGGAGATAAATGTTATCAACATGAATGAATCTTATAGACATTAGCCTGAATGAAAGAAGAATGGTGCAAAAAAGTACGCATGATATGAGTTTATTTATATAAAGTTCAAAAACATAGTATAGAAGAAAATACAGGTGTACATCCTCATAACTTTGAAATAGGAAAAGCCTTCTTAGACATGACTCTAAAAGCATAAGTGTTAAGATTAAAAAAAAAAGAAGAAAGTGGAATTTGACAAAATAAAAACATTTTGTAATTTACTAGCTAATTTCAAGAAAGTGAAAAGACCACCCACTAAAGGGGATAAAATATTTGCAAACTATAAAGAACTTGTATTTAGATATAGGAAGAACTCTTAACAAATCATTAAAAAATACTCAATTTAAAAAATGAACAAAAGATTTGAAAATATATTTCTCCTAAGAAGATACACAAAAATGGGGCTAGGGCTGGGGTTCAGTGGTAGCACACTTGCCTAGCATGTGTGAGGCATTGGGTTTGTTTCTCAGTACAACATATAAATAAAAAATAAATAAAATTCTATCAACCACTAAAGAAATAAAATAAAAATTTTAAAAAAAGAAGAAGATACACAAATGGCCAATAAGCACATGAAAGATGTTCAGTAACACTACTCATCAGGGAAATACAAATCAAAAATCAGAAAAGAAGTTCTACAAGACTGAGGTTGCTAGAAAGAAATTCTCTGGGATGATGGGAATTTTCTAAGATTACAAAAATTTTCTAAGTTTTAATAGGCATTATGGTTATACACATGTATATACATTTGAAATTCAATTCTTTTTTTTTTTTTAACTGAGGATTTAACCCAGGGGCACTTAACCACTGAGCCATATCCCCAGCTCCTTTTATATTTTATTTAGAGACAGGGTCTAAGTTGCTTAGGATTAAGTTGCTAAGGCTGGCTTTGAACTTGCAATTCTCCTACTCCTGCCTCACCCTCTAGAGCCTCTGGGATTTCAGGCATGTGCCACCATGCCCAGAGTTCAAACTATACACTGAAAAACTAAGCCTTTCTGTTTCACTCTTCTCATTTAGAGACTGAACTCTGAATTAACACATTATTCATTCATCTGTGTTACTCTGTAAAAATAACTATAGTTTGTATTTCTTACTTATTAAAAAATACAGGGGCTGGGGTTGTGGCTCAGCAGTAGAGCGCTCCCCTAGCACATGCGAGACCCTGGGTTCAATCCTCAGCACCACATAAAAATAAATAATACAATAAAGATATTGTGTCCAACCAAAAGTAAATCAATATTTTTTAAAAATACAAGCCAATTTGAAAAATCTATGCTTTTAAAATTGTGATTACCTTCTCATCAGAAGTTTGAGTGTTATGCAAATTAATACTGTAGTAATTTTTCTTAAATATGATATGTAACATACCAACCCCCAAACAGAAGTGGTAGCTTTGGTTTTTAATGTGGTGGTTTTGTTTTTTAAAACAGATTACTTAAAAAGCAAATATAATTCAACTGAATTTGACAAAGCAGATGAGTTTTCAGGGTAGGGGTTTTAGTTTGGATTTTTTTTTCACTTGTTTTAATTTAAATTTAAATTTCATTTGTGATAATAAATTTAAATTTAAATTTAAATTTCATTTGTGATAATAGAATGCATTTTGACACATCATGCATAAATGGAATATAACTTCTCATTCTGCTGGTTGTACATGATGTAGAATCATACCGGCCATGTAATCACATAAGTACATAGGGTAATAATGTCTGATTCATTTTACTATCCTTCCTATCCCCACATACCCTCTCCCCTCTCTTCACTCTCATCTGACTAATCCAAAGTACCTCTATTTTTCCCTAGCTCCCCACCTTATCTGCATCTTCATATCAGAGAAAACATTCGACCTTCGGTTTGGGGGGACTGGCTTATTAGCATGATATTCTCCAGTTCCATCCATTTACCTTCAAAGGCTATAATTTCATTCTTCTTTATGGCTAATATTCCATTGTGTGTGTGCGCACACACACACACACACTCTCTCATACACACCACGTTTTCTTTATTCATCTGCTGAAGGGCATGTAGGTTGGTTCCATAGTTCACCCATTTCAAGTTGAGCTGCTATAAACATTGACATGGCTGCATCATTGTAACATTCTGATTTTAAGTCCTCTGAGTATAAACCAAGGAGTGGGACAGCTGGCCATCTTATTCATTCTTGATTTTACTTCTTGTGCTTTAGGAGTCTTGTTAAGGAAGTCAGTTCCTAAGCTAACATGGTAAAGATTTGGGCCTACTTTTTCTTCTAGATGGTGCAGGGTCTCTGGTCTAATGCCTAACTCCTTGATTCACTTTGAGTTGAGTTTAAGGGTTTAATTTCATTTTGCTACATATGGATTTCCAGTTTTTCCAGCACCAGTTGTTGAATAGGCTCTCTTTTCTTCAATGAATGTTTTTGGTACCTTTGTCTAGTATGAGATAACTGTATTTGTCTCTGTGTTTTCTATTCTATGTGTCTGTTTTGGTATTAACACCATGAGGATTTTGTTACTATGGCTCTGTAGAATAGTTTAAGGTCTGGTATTATGGTGCCTCCTGCTTCTCTAAGGACTGCTTTGGCTATTCTGGCTCTCCTATTTTTCCGATAAATTTTATGACTGCTTTTTCTATTTCTGTGAAGAATATCACTGAGATTTTAATAGGAATTGGATTAAAGTCTTTATAGTGCTTTTGGTAGTATAGCTATGGTGCTTTTCTTTTCTTTTCTTTTTTGGCAGCGGGGGGTGTTAACTAGGTATTGAACACAGGGGTTTTTTAACACTGAACTACATCCCCAGACTTCTTACTTTATTTTTTTAGTTGTCAATGGACATTTATTTATTTATTGCTGGGCTGAGAATTGCCTAGCACCTCACACATGATAGGCAAGTACTTTAGCACTGAACCACAACCCCAGCCCTTAATTTTTATTTTTGAGACAGGGTCTCACTAAGTTGCTGAGTCTGGTGCACTCTACCACTGAACCAAACCCAGCCCTAATTTTTATTTTGAGATAGGATCTTGATAAGTTGCTGAGGCTGATCTCCAACTTGTGATCCTCTACCTTGGTCTCCCAGGGTTGCTGGTATTACAGGCAGTACATCCATCTTTAAATTGTCAGTCTTGCATGAAGGTTAATTTTTTAAATGTTTTAGTCATGGGATTTTCCTTACACTGAGGTCAAACTAGGGCCAAGCAAGCTTTTGTCCTTCATATTAACTATATGTTGTATTGTATACTGACATGAGATATAATGCTTCTATGTAAGAGAACAGAAGCAAAAAGGTAAAACTAAGAATTATTTGTATCTTGATTTGGAAATTATGAAACATCACCATATTATGATGAGACACATTTTGAAGAATAAATGTTTAGACTAAGGAAAGCTCACCAGTTGTTTTTGTTTTACTTGGGTATTTTTGCTGAACTTAGGTCAAGACCCCTTTTCTTTTAGTACTGCACATATGTTTCTTCTTCAAGTTCATTTCCTCTCAAATACATCTTCATGTATATGCCTGATGTGCTTCTGGCAGCAGGATGTTGGCAGCAATGTAGTCCCCATGTTGTTCCTGGTAACATGCAACACCATTTTCATGACAGATCTAAGCACAGACCCTACTATTATCTGACAGGTGTAAGTTTTATCAAGCCATAGTCCTGAGACAGATTATTTGATGCAAATTCTCTATTTTTGTAGTATGTTTTTTCCTTTGTGACTCTAAGGTGAATTAAAATACCTGTCAACTGCAAACTTGCTTCTGATTGATTTGGTGCAATGAAGTTCCATTTCTGGTTTGGAACATACTCAGCCATCCCCAAAACTGGAACTATTTATTTCTGACTCATTTGTTTTACCTTAAGTTTCAGATGAGGTTAATTTTTTCTCTTTCACTTACGGGGACTAAGCAAGGTCACAAATTGATTTGGTACAATGAAGTTTAGAACTTTCTAAAGAAAAACTTTAGCATTTTTATAACAAAAAAGTCCTAAGAAGGGTTAGGGTTGTGGTTCAGCAGTAGAGCACTCGCCTAGCATGAGTGAGGAGCTTGGTTTGATTCTCAGCACCACATAAAAATAAATAAATAAAATAAAGGTATTGTGTCCAACTACAGCTAAAAAAAAAAAAAAAAAAAAAAAAAAAAAAATTTAAAAACAGTCCTAAGAGTTAGAACATCTTGCAGAAGTACTATTAAACTATTTTATTACGTCTCTTCCTAAGGAAATAAAGTTATGTGTCACATGACAGTCTGATCAAAGAATGGATTGAATACATAATGTGGATCCATAATATTATATAATGGAGCTGAAAAATCACTACCACCTATTGACAGCTACATCACAACATAGTATAACATATTATTCATGTTTCTGGTGATACTATTAAAAAAAAAAAACTATTGCGCTGTGTTGTAAAAAAAATAAAAGTAGGGCACAAGCCTGGGGTTATAGCTCAGTAGCAGAGCACTTGCCTAGCACATATGAGGCACTAAGTTCGATCCTCAGGACCACATAAAAATAAATAATAAATTGTGTCCATTTGCAATTAAAAACATTAAATAAATGTTTTAAAAAATTTAAGTTTTTAAAAAAATTTTTAAAGTATGGCACATACAATTATGTACAGTATGTAATACCTGATAATGAACTGTTACTGGTTTATGTATTTACATTATACTTGTTATCATGAAGCTGTATTCCTTCTACTTATTAAAAAAGAAAGCTGTAAAACAGCCTCAGGCAGGTCCTTCTGGAGGTATTTCAGAAGGCAGAATTATTATCATAGAAGATGACAGCTTCTTATGCTATTGTTACAGACCTTCCACTGGGACAAGTTATGGAGTAAAAGACAGTAAAACTAATGATCTTGAGTAGGCCTATGCTAATGTATGTGTTTCTTAGTTTATAACAAAAAAAGTTTAAAAAGTAAATAAAAATTCAATAAAGTTTATACAATGAGAACACAAAGAAAATATTTTTGTGCAGCTGTATAATACATTTGTTTTAAGCTAAATAAGAGTCAAAAAGTTATAGTTTATTGATATTTGTTTTTATAAAGGTAGAGTAGCCAAAGTGTGCAGCTTGTATAAAGTCTGATGTACACTAATATCACAGACCTTCACATGCACTCACCACTGACTCAACCAGGGCAACTCCATTCCTGCAAGTTCCATTCCTGGATAAGCACCTTATATAGGATGTCCCATTTTGTATCTTTTATACCACAATTTTACTGTACTTTTCTATGTTTAGATACACAAATACTCATAATAGCCTATAGTATTTAGCATAGTAATAACATACAGTATAATCTAGGAGCAACAGGCCACCATCTAGGTTTATCTAAGTACACCCTACAATGTTAATACAACAATGAAATCATCCAACAATGCATTTCTTAGAACCTATCTTGTCATTAAATGATGCATTCATGAAAAGAATTTATATATTCTTCAAGAAAATGGAGACTGGGGTTGGGGTTGTAGCTCAGTGGTAGATCATTTGCCTAGCATGTTCAAGGTCCTAGATTTGCTCCCCAGTACTGCCCCAAAAAAAGAATATGTAGAATTCATAAATATGTACTTAGAATCAACTATTCTCATTCCTTATTGCTAAAAGTGGTAATAACTCAGGAAGGCTCCTAAACAGGTTGCCACCTAATTTTAATATAATTAAGATACTCTGACATAGTAGTAGAGGAGCACACTACCTGAAAGTCAACTATTTCCAGACTTGATTCTGGAAAATGGTAATGGGATTATTGAGAAGTCTATCCAAAACTTATTCTGTTATTTATTTTTCTCCTTCCAGATTACATGGCTTTACGATTTACATGAATTTATTATAAAAAAATAAAACCATCCACCCACACTTCCCATTCCACCACAATTTCATTATGATGAATGAGAAGAAAAAAAAAACATCAGGTTGAAGGAAAATACTGGCCCAGCAGTAATACTGTTCATTGTAATCTAAGGCATTTCCCATGAGTTTGTGTGGCCATTTCTTATCTGCTACTACTTTACTGTAATTCAGAGACCAGATCTGTTCACCCTCCCAGACAGTGCCAGGCTAAGACATCAGAGGCTGAATTTCTATTAAATGGGAAACACATAACCCTCAGTTTCCTAACTGGACAACTCCAAGTTTCTCTTAAAGTGGCTCCAGATCTACGGTCAGTTGTTCCAAACGGCTACAGCAGTACATTGGCTGAGATGAGGGTACTGAGGCAGCATCAGCTGGACTTCAAATAGTATCAAAATGGAGAAAGTATAGGGCTGGGGTTGTGGCTCAGAGGTACAGTGCTCACCTAGTATGTGTGAGGTACTGGGTTTGATCCTCAGCACCACATATAGTAAAATAAAGACATTGTGTCCACCTATAACTAAAAAATAAATATATAAAAAATAGATGGAGAAAGTCTAGAATTGGTGGTAGGGAGAAAGTATTATAATTCTCTAATGGGTAGGACTAAGGAATAAGTTGAGAATGAAGGAATTTTCCACTATGGAGAGTAGTTCAGATCTCAAGAGAGAGAAGCTTCATTATACCTCTGCCTCTGAGAATCAAACCTTCTCACCAAAGCACTACCTATTTAAGAAAATAGTAGAGTGCATACTGCACAAGAAACACATGAGACGGGGCTAGGGTTGTGGCTCAGTGGTAGAGCGCTCGCCTAGCACATGCTGGGTGCTGGGTTTGATCCTCACCAAAGGTATTGTGTCCAACTACAACTGAAACAAAATATTAAAAAAGAAAGAAAGAAACACGTGAGAAAGAAACACAGTTTGTGTATAAAAGCATGCACATGATAAAGATCAAAGAAAAAGTCTCTCAACCTATGACTGAAAATATAAAAGAGGAAAAGAAAAATAATAGGGTTTCTTTGGGATGTATGTAGTTTGAAATACCTTGGGGACATCTATATAGATAAATAAGCACAGCAATTAAAGAAACAAGTCTAAAGTTCAGAAGAAAGATGGAGATTACAAATAGAAATTTGGTAATTATTTGTGAACAGTTGACATTAAACTTTTTGAATATGATATTATATATTTGGTAAAATTTTTCCTAAGTATACCACAGCAGGACACTACAGAAACTGGTCAATATCAGCTGGTAACTTTCAAGCTACTAAGAGAATTTATAAAGCCCTAAAGACAAAAAAAAAAAAAAAGCTATATGAGAAAATACCTGGAAAGTTAAATAAGCTAGCACTTAATTTTTTCAAAAAGCCTTATTATAATAGAGGGGCAACTTTTCAAACATGAGGGTCAAACATTTCTTATAATATTACACCAAACGAACACAATATGAATATGCTGGGAGAAAGATAACTTGTCAGCTAAAAGATTGGCAAGTAAGTAACAAAAGACTTGTTTTATTCCATTTTGGGCTAATACAACACAATACTTTAGACTGGTTAATTTATAAACAACAGAAATTCATTGCTCACAGTTCTGGAGGCTGAAAAGTCCAAAGTAAATTAATCCCATTCCTGAGGGTAGTTTCCCCAAAGGTCCCACCCCTTAACATCACATTTGGGATTAAATTTCAATACATGAATTTTGAAGGGACATAAACATTCATACAATAGCAAAACTACATGACTGACTCACAGAGTAGTCACATTCTTTCTTATCATCAAGCACAAATCTGTGTCTCAGATCAACAGAAATAAGAAAAGGATAAATATGAGAAAAAAACAAGGAATTAGCATAGGCAACAACTCCAAGACAACACAAAAGACAGGTTCCAAAATGACCTGGATTTTTCAGTTCTGATAAACACATTTCTTATCCTGTTTTGTTTCTTTCAGATGACAGCTCAGAGAAGGTGAACACATTCCAAACCTTTGATCAGAAACTGATGGTTTGGAAATTACTTTATCCAGCTGATAAAAATTTAAATAATCTTCAGTGATAAGAAAAAGAATAGAGAGTTCAAATGAAGATCTAAAGACTTTTCCTATGATTAAAAATACATGATTTTTTTTTAACAGAGACTTGAAAATATCTACTTTGCTTGTAAGCTTTTCATTCCCTTTATGTTGCTGGATGTTTTATGGAGAGCACCCAAGGAAAACTGAGGTAATACTTTACAGTAAAATTATAAATGTAAGATGAACTTAACATCATCTAGATCAGTCAAACAAATATAATGCAAGCCACATATCTAGGTAGCCATATTTAAAATTAATTTTAATATTGTATTTTCATAAAATATCATCAAAATGTCATTACAACATGTAATCAAATTTTTTTAAATTAATGACATTATTTTTTCAAATCAAATATTCAAAATTTGGTGTTCACAGAAAGTAAACTATACACCAGAATAGTACAGTAACAGTTTGTGTGCCCAATTGCCACATATGGCTAGTAGCTACCATGCTAGATGGTACAGATCTAGATGTTGGTAAACTACAAACATATTTAAAATTGACATCAAAGACTCCTGCTTACCAAACTTTAAAACCATAACATACATTTACTTTAAAAGAACTCTTTCCACTTCTTCATTATCATATCTTATCCCAAAAAATAAGCTAAAAAGCAAAATTGAATTCCAAATAACAGAAAGTAAAAGGAAACAAACAGTTGCAATGACAAACATTTAAACAACACAAATAATGACGTGTTCAAATTTTAATTAGCAGCATTTCCCTTCTGAATTAAAATGCATTGCTATTATACTTGAAACTTACCTCCTTAAATTCATCTCTGCCAATGCCTTTGTATTTTTAAAATGAAAAAGAAAACACATTTAACACATGGGGGAGAAAGGTTGTCTCATTTCAACTTTAAGTCTATCAATTATTAACTTTCTTCAAACTGATCTTTGACATCACACTGAACCATTTCTTCACATCTTTCCACGGTTGCCACACACATGCTCTTGTTTTTAAAATGTAATAGCTGCAATAAAACTGTAGGAATAAAAAAGAGTTTCTATATAGAATTTGATACCTTCATGTTTCTTAAATTTTAGTTTTCTAAAATATTGCCATTTTTATATCTCCTGAATTAAAAATAGTTAAATAACACAATCATAGTCTCATTTACATTTGGGGAAAGAAAAAATAAATCCCAATAAAAACATCTACCTTAATTTTTACTTTAGTTATGTAACTTACACATCTTTATCACAAATCATGGAAATGCCCAGAGAAATTTTAAATTATTATTCTTACAATTTTCTCCCAGACATGATATTAGTAATAATACTAATAGGGAAGGCAGTAGGACAGAACAAGAAGAGAGCTGAATCTTAGCATGGTGTCATTTTACTTCATTTTTTAATTAAAATTAGATGAACACATCTTTCCACTAGTATTGTTCTCCTAAAGATAAACAAGATATCACTACATTCAACCTTTCTGTAAATATAAATCCATCCCATGGAATTTGGGCTTTTAATGATTTAAAACATTATACACAAATACGTGACTTAGTATTTGAACACAAAAATATTGAATTTTTTGAATACTTCACACAAGAACAAAAGGTGACAACCTTCTTTTATATCTTCACAAACTTTTTGTGTGCGTGGGGGTAGGGGGTGACGCCTGGGGATTAAACCCAGACCTCATGCCTATTAAACACACTGTCTACCTCTGAACTGCATCCCAGTCTCAAAATCTCTTTTCTGAAATTTTTTAAACAATTTCAGGAAATTTTCCTTAAATTTTTACATAAAAGTTAAGCACATGGCATACAGGCATAAATTATGAACTGCTTAGGAACAAGTTCACCATTAACCCACACTTTGCCTAAAACAATTTTTAACATAGTATTTTGTACAATTAATTGTACAGCAATTTCTGGTCACAACCATAACAGTAAATTCAAACTTGATCACTTACAAACCAAGTACCAGAAGTTGTACTTTATGCAAACTACTTCATCCGTGTAAAAACCAACTCAAAACTTATAATTTCTTTACACTCTTTAGACTAGAGATCTGTAAGTGCTTGGCTTTGCCAGTCCTGTCCCAGCTTCATATCCCCCTAACATTTTCCACCTCATAACTCCTTTTGCTGTCTGTAATGGTCCCTGCCAAGTTCTTCTCTCTAAGAACCTATATGCTCATAACAGCCTTCACACAACAGCCAACACTCCACTCTGTTCTTTCAAGATCCTCTTCCAATTTCATCTTATCCAAGAAACTTTGCCAATTTACATATCATGTTAAAAAACTATCTCTTCCTAAAACCTTTAACAAAACTTTTGCTCAAAATTCTTTAAAATGTAGTAAGCAAAGGAATAAAAAGTTAAAACTAATACACATACACATTGAAACCAAGTAATTATCATGTGGCATACACAACTTCTTATTTTACCATCAAATGCTGAAAGCCAAAGAAAATCCTTTGAAAGGAATTCCTAGGAAATGATCACCTGAAGGAGACAATTTCTATCATCAGATTTTCATGGGCTGATATTAGGTCCTCTTTTATATGGCTCAATTAGACCAAGCTCAAAATCCCCAGTTTTTAAACTCTGTTTAATCACTATTTTCTGTCTTTATCTCAACAGGAAGGTACCAAACCTGAGCACAGCTCCCTTTAAAGCAAAAATTTCAACAATTACCTCAACAGTGAATTTTTAAAGCTGAGTAGAGAATATATTTATATATGGTATTAATTCCTAAACTTAATTGTCAAATAATATAAATCAACTTTTGTAATGTTATTCAGAACTCTTCCCATGACAAAGGAAAACATAAAACTTCTTAAGCTCATTCTTGCCATGATGAAGTAACAGAGACTGGATATGTCCTATTACCTGAAACAACCAAATGATAATTAACAAAATATATGAACACAATTGTTTTCAAGACTGGGTAACAGGCAATAATGAAGAACAATTTCTGAGGTTCACATTAATTCTGTGAATGCCATCTTACCCTCCTTGAGAAAGTTTCTGGGACCTGGCCCAAGTAGGGGAAAATTCAAGACAGTACCTAATAAACTCCCTGAATTGAGGAGATGGAGCTGAGACTCATCATAACTCAGATAAGCCACACTTCAGGTACTCAATTACAGTTAGATCAAGGTAGCTAGAGTTCACATGACAAGAGACCATAAAGGAAAGAACTACACAGAGATCTTTAGAGATTGTCAAAGCATCTCTATCAAGTGTTCAGCTGAAACTGAACAGTACACTCATGTAAGGAAACTACCCAAAGGAAAGAAGAACCACCAGAAAAGATTGGCTGTAACTGTGGCCACTTTCACACAAAGCAGGCAACAATACCTGTTTCCACCAGCCTGACTTAAAAATCTCCTGTTTCTAGGCATACTGCGCAGAGTACACAAAAGGGTCTTGCTTCAGTGCAGGGGTAGAGCGTTAACACTCCTAGGCTGCATATTACTCTAGAGCAAATGCTTTCCAAGTCATTTAATTGCATTCCAGAACAAAGTTTAAGAATACCTATAGGAAAATAATGAAACACAATAATGTAAAATGCACAATGTTAGCCATTCAATAAAAAATTATCAGGCTTGCAAAGAAACACATATAACTGTGTTACTATATTTATAGCAGCACAATTCACAATAGTCAAACTATGGAAGCAGACTGGGTGTCCATTAACGAACAAACAGATAAAGAAAATGTAGTATATATTACACAGTGCAGTTTTGGTAAGCTATAAAGAAAATTGAAATTATGTCCTTTGCAGGAAAATGGATGAAACTTGAGAACACTATATTAAGCAAAATAAGCCAAACTCAGAAGGTCAAGAGCCATTATGTTTTCTCTCAAATGTGGAAAATAGAAGGAAAAAAAAAAAAAGAACGGAGGGGGTCCTCATGATAATTAAAGGGAGAGCAATAGAATACAGAAAAGGAATCTGGCAGAGGAAGGAGGAAGGAAAAATTTTTAAAAGAAGCATATATATCCATTAATGAGGAGAATAATCAATTAATCAGGAGCAAACCAGTACTGATTCAAATGACAGAATTAACTAGGCATAGTGGTGCACTCCTGTAATTCCAGCAACTCTGGAGGCTGAGGCAAAAAGACTGCAAGCTCAAGTCCAGCCTCAGCAATTTCAAATTTTAAAAATAAATAAATAAAAGGCTAGGGCATATAGTTCGGTGGTAAAGCAGTACTGAAGAAAAGAAGTTTAATACAGACATTTAAAAAAATGCTAAGCTCCAACTTCTAGGTATTAAACTACAACGTAAGAGATCAAAAAGGTGCTGTGGATAGGTTTAAGAGTAAATCAGAAATGGCAAAAGACAATATTGTGAATTTGAATTTATAGCAACTTGCTAAGAAATTAGCACAACAATATCAATGAGCTGTGTAAAAACTTCAAGTGGCCCAATATTTCTGTAATTAGAGTCTTTAAAGAAGTGCAGAAGGGACAAAACAATTTTTGAAGAAAAAAAATGACCCCAAAATCTCCATAGTTGGAAAAAATTATAAATCTATAAGAAATTTAACAAACTTCAGATGTGAGAAACATGAAGAAAATGACAATAGGACAACTCAGAATTAAGTTGCCTAAAACCAGTGGTAAAGCAGAGAAAAAGACATAACAAAAACAAAGATAAGAAACAAATTGGATTTTTTTGTTGAAAACAATGCAAAAGAGAAATCAATGAAATAACATTATAAAAACTATTAACCTAAAATTCTGTCCTAAGAGATAATAAATATCTTTTAACTTTCTCAGACATACAAGAACTAAACAATTCATCACCAGCAGCCTGAAATGCTAAAGGAAGTCCTTTAGACAGAAGGATAGTGACATCGGATGGAAACATGGATCCACAGAAAGTGCCAGGGTGTTGCACACCTGTAATCCTAGCAATTTGGGTGGCTGAGGCAGGAGGAACATAGGTGAGGCCAGCCTCAGAAACATAGTGAGACTCTGTCTCAAAATAAAAAGTAAAAAGGGTTGGGGATGTAGCTCAGTGATAGAGCAACCTGGATTCAAATCCCCCAGTACAGAAAAAAAAAAGGATAGAAAGTACCAAATATGGTAACTACACAGGCATAAAAACATGCATTTTTTTCTTTTTATTTCGATTTCATTCCTCCCTCCCTCCCTCCCTCCCTCCCTCCCTCCCTCCCTCCCTTCCTTCCTTCCTTCCTTTCTTTCTTTCTTTCTTTCTTTCTTTCTTTCTTTTGTGTGTGTGTGGTGCTAGAGATTGAACCCAGGGCCTTGTGCATATGAGGCAAGTACTCTACCAACTGAGCTATATCCTCAGTCCTTGATTTCATTTCTAAGATAACTGTTGAGGCAAAAATATTACAGTATGGGAATTATATATAAAAGTATAAACTAGCACAAAGGATTGTAAATGCAAGTGTACTATTCAAAGGTTCTTAATACATTATGAATAATGGTGTAATAAATATCCTTTGAAAATAGAGCGATAGGGCTGGGGTTGTGGTTCAGTGGTAGAGGGCTCGCCTAGCACTAGTAAGGCACTGGGTTTGATCTTCAGCACCACATTAAAAAAGAAATGAAATAAAGATATTGTGTGTCCATCTACAATTAAAAAATAAATATATTTTTTAAAATTTTTTAAAAAGAAAATAGAGTGGGGGGGCTGGAGTTGTGGCTCAGCGGTAAAAGCGCTTGCCTAGCATGTGTGAGGCACTGTGTTCGATCCTCGGCACCACATAAAAAATAATAAGTAAACAAAATAAAGATATTGTGTCCATGTATAACTAAACAAATTTTTAAAAATTAGAGTGATAAGTTGTCTTAAGAAGGTCAAATGATTAAAAGAAAACAATGACAGAAAACAATATAACAGATTTAAATATAACCATATTTATTATCACATTAAATGTAAGCAGTCTATTTTCCTCAAAATCTTCAAAATGAAAGAAGCCTGTTATATGATTCTGAAATGCCCAGAATGGGCAAATCCCCAGAGACAGAAAGTAAATTAGTAGCTGGAAATAGAATGAAATGGGAAGACTAATGGGAACACAGTTTCTTTTTGGACTGATGAAAATGTTCTGAAACTGGACAGTATAATCATAGTTGTACAACTGGGTCACTAAATTGAAAAAACACTAAATTATATCCTTTAAGAGGGTGAACTCTATGGCATATGAATAAATCTAAAATAAAAATTCAAAAGAAGAAACTAATAAAATATATGTTTTCACCTCTGCAAATTATACTTCTTATCTGACTCAAAAAGGTTTGGCCATTTGATTTGCTTTGGGGTCATAAAATGTAAAGGAAAAGTTATACATATCACTCCCTGGGTATTTCAACTACATCTTTTTCCTTCTAAGTCCAGTTTACCCTGAATAGCACCTGGGTTCTGGTCCTGGAAGGAAGTATGAAGTAAAGATGTACTCACCTGTACCTTGAGACGAATGTGAATGTAAGCAGGAAATAAAACTTACTTGACTTTTTTAAAAAAGTAAAACATCTAACTAACCCAATCAAAAGGCTAGTAAGATTGTATTTTTAAAATAGACCTAAATAAGGGTTGAGATATATCTCAGTGGAGGAGTGCTTGCCTGTGAGTTAGGTTAGACACACAGGTTGATTGCATTAGGTTAGATACACAGCACACATACATACACATACACACATGCATGTACACACACGCGTGCATGCACACACACAAAGAATACAAATAAAAGACGGGGAAAAATAAAATGTTAAAACTATTCAAAAAGTTAGTGACTACAGTAATGAAATCAAGTAGATTTCTAAGCATAAAGGTCATAATGAGATATAAGACATCCTAAATGTCCATACACCAAATAATGGAACTTCATACTACATAAAACAAAGACAGAATTTAGAAGAAAACAGACAAATATGCAATTATAGCTGGAAATTCTAATACTTCTTTCTCAATACCTGACATAACAAGTAAACAGAAGAAAACCAGCAAAGATATAGTAGATTTGAACAACACTATCAATCCACTTGAGCCAACAGATATTTATACACCGTTTCAGCAAACAACAGCTGAATACACATTCTTTTCAAATGCCAAAGAACATTTAACAAGACAGACAACATTCAGGGCCATAAAACAAGTAATAAATTTGAAGGAATGTTGCTAAGGCAGGGTTTAAAAAAAATTAGCACTAAAAACCCATATTAGAAAGATCACACAAGCATCATAAGGTAACAAGACATTTCAGTTAAAAGTCAAAGACATTTCCAATCAACTACCATTTGAAGACAACTATCATAAAAATCAATTTCCTTCATTAACATAGATCCAAAATTCCCAAAAAATGAGCAAATCAAATCAATAATATTTTATAAAGACACTATATCATAACCAAGTGGAATTTGTCCCAGGAATGCAAAATCGATTCAAAATCAACTTGCCACATTATCAGACTAAAAGATGAAAATCATATGATCATTTCAATAGATTTGGAAAAAGCATTTCATAAAATCTAAAATGTATCTTAACTCTAAACCAAATAAGAAATAAAAAGGAATTTACCTAGCCTGATAAAAGGCATATGAAAAACCTACAATTAACAGCATATATAATACTTTACACCTTAAGATCAACAAAGCAAAAATGTCTGTTTGCTATTACCATTTTAATGTATACTTGAGGTTCTAATTTGTTGCAATAGGCAGGTGAAAAAAGACAAAAGGTATCCAAAAGATGAAAAAGAAGTAAAAGTGCTCTTATTCACAGGTAATATGTTCAACTATACAAAAAAACCTAAGCAATCTTGAAAACAAAAATAAAAACTCCTACCAGGGGCTCAGTGGCAGAGCGCTTGCCTAGCATGTTGAGACACAGGGTTTGATTCTCAGCACCACATAAAAATAAATAAATAAATAAAGGTCCATCAACATCTAAAACATTTCAAAAAAGAAAAAAAAACCTCCTACAAGAACAATGGAACTTCATATTACATAAAATTCTGCAGCGAGGCTCCAGAATTTATGATCAATATAAGAAAAACAATTATAGTTTCACATGCTAGCAATGAGCAATTAAAAACTAAATTTAAAAACATACCATAGACAAACAATAATTGAGAAATATATTGTTTTGGGGGTAGAAGACAATATTAATATCATTAGGAATTCAATGCAATCTCAACAAAAATTTCCAGATATTTCCAGAAATTAACAACTTGATTTTAAAATTTATATGGGAATGTCAAGAACCAAAAGCCAAAACAAAACAACAAGGTTGGAAAACTAACACTATTTGATTTCAAGACTCAATACAGGGGCTGAGGTTGTAGCTCGGTGGTAGAATGCTTGCCTAGCACGTGTGAGGCACTGAGCTAAATCTTCAGCACCACATAAAAAATAAATAAATGAAATAAAGGTATTGTTTACATCTACAACTAAAAAAAATTAAAAACAAAAGACTCAATATAAAGCTATAATAATTAAGGTAGTATAATGTTGGCATTAAAAAACAGAAAGAGATGAATAAAACAAAATGGAGTCCAAAAAGAGACTCATATATTTATGGACAACTGATATTTAACCAAATTATAAGAGTAGTTAAATAAAGAAAGGATAGTGGTTTTAACAAACAGTACAGGAAAAATCATGTTTGTGCATATTCAAAAAAATAAACTTTGATCTATACCTTGCATCAAATACAAAATTAACTCAAATAGTTTACACAATAGTTAAGTGTAAAATTTAAAACTATAAAACTTCTTGGACTGAGCATGATGTTGGGCATCCATAGTTCCAGCTACTCAGGATGCTAAAGTAGAAGGATCACTTCTGTACCGAACTTTGTGATCAGCCTAATTAGCATTAAAAAAAAAATCTCTTTTATTTTTTAAAATTGTCCTAATTTGTTAAAATCCCATCTCTTTAAATAATAATAATAATAAAACTTCTAGAAGAAAATACATAAGAGAACCTGTGTAACCCTGAGTCACCCAAACACAATCTATTAAAAAAAAACAATTTAACATTGGGACTTGATCAAAATTTATAACAACTTCTCTTCAAAAGACACTTTTTTTTTTTAATGGTACTGAGGATTGAACCCAGGCCTCATACATGCTATGATCTTCCACTGATTTACATCTTCGGTCCTCTTTTAGTTTTATTTTGAGACAAGGTCTTGCTAAATTGACCAGGCTGGCTTCAAACTTCTTATCCTCCTGCCTCAATCTCCAGAGTAGCTGGGATTATGGGTGTGCACCATCACGCATGGCTCAAAAGATACTTTTAAGAGATTAAAAAACCACCAACTGGAAAAATGAGATTTGAAAATCATGTACTTGATAAGGTATCTATATCCCAAACATATAAAGAACTCTCAAAACACAATAACAAGAAAGCAAAAAACCTAACTTTATTTTCGTTTTTCTGGTATTAAGTATTGAACCCAGAGGGACTCTACCACTGAGCTCATCCAAGGACCTTTTCATTTTTTAATTTTGAGACAGAGTTACACTAATTTGCTGAGGCTGGCCTTGACTTGCAATCCTCCTGCCTCAGCCCCCCAAGTAGCTGGAATTACAGGAGTGAGCCACCAAGTAGGGCTTACCTTACTTTTTAAAATCAAAGATGATAAGTTAGTCAAGCAGAGCGGTTCACACCTGGAATCCTAGTGACTCAGGAGACTGGGCAGGAGGATCACAGGTTCAGGTCAGCCTTGGAAACTTATCGAGAACATATTTCAAAGTAAAAAGGTCTGGGTATGTAGCTCACTGGTAGAGTGCCCATGAGTTGAATCCCCAGTGCCATAAAAAGAAAAAAGATGACATACAGATGGTAAATAAATACAAAAGATGCTCAACACTATGAGTGTTGAATTGAAACCACATATTATCAATACTCATAGAATGACTAAAATTTAAAAAGAGTGACCAAACCAACTGTTGGCAAGGACGTACAGGAACTAGAAATTTCATAGACTTCTGATGGGAATGTGAAAAAATAGAGGCCATTTGGAAAATAGTTTGGAAGTGAAACATAATATCTACACTACAATCTATCAATTCTATTCCTAGGTGTTTGTCCCATAGAAGTGAAAAGTATACATTAACACAAAGGCCTATCCACAAATGTTTATACCATTCACAGCAACAGATGAGTAAACTGTGATATATCCATATGATGGAATACAGCTTAGCAACAAAAAGGAGTGACAACTCTCCAAATAATTCTGTTAAATGAAACAAACCACACAAAAAGGGTAGAATAGTGAATGATTCTATTTCTACAGTGGGACATGGAGGGAGAGATGATACAGATTTTTTTCCTTTATTTGGGTGATAATTTCACAGAATACACCAATGTTGAAACTTACCAAAATGTACATTTTATATATTGGTAATTTATTATGTCAATTATACACCAAAAAAAGCTGTTAAAAATTACCATTATTATTATCCTTACAGCCAGTGGCATTATATAACTTGGTCAAACACAAAAAGGTATTCTTCTTTATATTGTTTTGTAGACAATACCCCCAATGAGGTTTTGATAATAACATAGTGAAGAAATACAAAGGATCCAGAGTACACATTCCTAGCAAAGTAAACAACTATTCCATTTCATACTCATTATGAGAAAGTGATATAGTGCCTTTCATGGCTACATTTTTAAAAAGATTTCTCATTCTAAACCACAAATCAGATAGTCATACTGGATTAAACTGTTTTACATTTTAACCAAAGGGGGCTATAAAGAAAGTTTAAAATAAAAATGGTAGGGCAGAGGGTATATCTCAGTGGTAGAGTGTTTGTTTAGCAAATGCAAGACCCTGGGTGAGACCCTCAGTACCACCAAAGAAAAATATTTTTAAATAAAGTTCAGGAGGGATTTAGGGACTCTGCTGTATTAAGAAAACAAACCTCTAAATCTAACCGTACAGGAAGAAAAATTTAATCTTTTTCATGACCAACACTCCACCCAAAAGACTAAAATACTTTGTTACATAATCTGATAAAGAAGCCAAAAACTAGAAAACAAACATTCTTAATATGAATAAATATTTAATTTTTTTTTTTTTACTTTAGTTGGGTTTGTATGATAACTGGAAAGAGAACACCAAGTAACCGCACTCACCTATTTTGTTCCTCCAGTTTAGCCAGGAGTTCCAAGTCATCTGGACTCAATTGTGATGGGGAAGACGGTGAAAGGGCTGGTGTTGACAGTGTGGTAGATGAGGATGTAGTGTGTAATGAAGCAGATGGACTTGCCACCTGACTGGCCATCTGACTGACTGTATGCGAAACTGTGTTCTTCACCCATGAGAGAGTAGAACTCAGCTTTTCTGCAACCTTGTCTGTCGCCACCTGAGGATTAAAAAATAAGTTGCATAGATTTTAGTTTTATCGCATTTATTACTGAGAACTTGAGAATTCTGTTTTGTTTTTTGTTTTTAAGTTTTGTTGTTGTTGCTACATTAGGAATTCCAACTCAGGGCTTTACACGTGCTAGGCAAGCACAATCCTGTTAAGTTCTACTTAAAAATTACCATTAGAATTCTCTCTCTGAGATGATAAAGATGAAACAAGTTTTAGCAATAATGACCCTAACATACAGGTTTTGGAAACTTTTCCAAATTTAATGTTTGCAAACTACAAACTGAAACACACAAGGGAGTGATAAAATCACTTAAATGGTAACACAAATATTTCATTTAAAAATGAAAAAGAGCCAGTGCACACACCTGTAATCCCAGCAGTTTGGGAGGCTAAAGCAGGAGGATTTCTAGTTCAAAGCCAGCCTCAGCAACTTAGAAGGCCCCAAGCAACTCAATGAGACCCTGCTCTAAATAAAATATAAAAAGGGATAAGGATATGGCTCAGTGGTTAAGTGTCCCTGGGTTCAATCTCTGGTACCAAAAAGAAAAAAGAAAAAGGGCAAAAAATATCAAAAGATGTAATTTTATATGAAATTTTTACTTCATATATGTATTAAAAATATATACTGTATGTATGTATGTACAAGCACAGGTGTGCTGAGTCAGTATGTAAAGTATATTTTTATTGGGATTTTAGTCAAACCCATTTGTAAAGCAGGAATTAAAACATGTCATTGAGGTGATCATGATAGGGAAATCCTGTGATATGATTAATTTTTAAAAATCTGGGTGTATTTATCATAAATAAGATGTAATGAGACCCTTATCAATCTGTCATCAAACAAGTAAAAAGCATTTTCACAGAATGACTAGCTCCAAAGGAACAAAATTATGATAAGTGGTTGAGCTAACAGAGTAAGAAAAGCTCAAGGTAGAATTTTTAAATAATTGGAGCTATTAAAAAATAGAATGGAGGCTGAGGGACACAGCTGAATGGTACAACAACTGCCTAAAATGTGCAAGGCCATGGGTTCAATCTCCAGCACCCATAAAAGAAAGAAAGAAGGCAAGCAGGGAAGAGAGAGAAAGGCAGGAAGGGTGGGATGGATGGATACCCACAAAGAATAATACATTCCCTAGCAATAGCTACATTAAAGCAGCAATTATAAGAGCCAAATGTCTAGAGTTGACTAAGGATGAATTTGTTTTAGATGAAGAACCAGAACTAGATAAACCTTCAAAATTCCTCTCTCCTAAGATTCAACAAATTATACATAGCTGTCGTAATAAACCATGCCAATCTCCTTAAGCAGATATGTACACAATGAATTCAGCTGAAAAAATTCAGATAATTTTCAAACACACATTGTTAATTTTGTATGTGAATACCAATGCAAAATTAACATTATCTATATGACTTTACAAAATAAGGTTTAATAGGAAACTTACTAAAAGAGCTTCTGACTCTTTTAGAGTACTTAGATATATAAAGGCTCCAAACTATGAAGTTCTTTGGGGTTTTTTTGTTTGTTTGTTTGTTTGGCTGGTTGTTTTTATTTGTTTTTGGTACTGAGGATTGAACCAAAGTGCACTTTAACACTGAGCTACATCCCCAGCCCTGTTAATTTTTTATTTTGAGACAGAGTCTCACATTGTTGTGGAGGCAGCCTCAGAACTTGCAATCCTTCTGCCTCAGCCTCGTGAGTTGCTGAGATTACAGGCATGCACAACTGCACTGGCCAAATTATTTAGTATTTTTATGTGTTTTGAGAAGAGGTGAAAATTTACACAATTGAAAAAATGTCTAAAGCATTATAAATTATTTCCTGGATTAATAAAACAGCTAACTTTGGCTTATAAATAATAATCCAAAGGTATATACACTAAAACACCAACACATACACAAAAAAAAACCCACTCAAACTTCTGGCAGTGAATACTATACTCTTTTTGAGTTTGCCTACAGCTTTCCTTCTAAACATCAATACATCCTTGGCTCTCTGTCCTGACTTCTACTCCAACTAGCATGAAAATTCTATTTAAGAAAAGGATAAAACAGAAAAGGGATTCCAAGGATATAGTTAAGCCATTCAACATGAGGATGGAACTTCCAAAAAGACAAAGATTTCAATTACAAATGCTAGATGGGAGAAAGAGTTTTATTAACCTGACACTACCTCTCATTTTCTTTTCATTTTCAATATTTTTCCCCTTTTAGAACTTATTTACTTTGGAAATGATCTTATAGAAAGTACCAGGTGACTCTGGTTATTGAAGGAAGAATTCCCAAGACAGAAAGGCAGGATAAACTATGGGAAATAAGGAAATAAGCACTGGGCAGATTATTAATGCCTGCTTCCAGGGAAAAAGAAGGACTTCTTTTATTTGTGCTTTTTAGCTATATATGAAAGTAGCATATATTTTGACATATTATACACACATGGAGTATAACTTCCCATTCTTGTGGTTGTACATGATGAGGTTACACTGGTCATGTATTTACATATGACCAAAGGAAAGTTATGTCTGATTTATTCTACTGTCTTTCCCATTCACATCCTCCCTCCCTTCCCTTCATTCCCTTTTGTCTAATCCAATGAACTTCTATTCCCTCTCCACCCCACTTACTGTGTGCTAGCATTTGCATATCAAGAGAAAACATTTGGCCTTTGGTTTTTGCAAATTGGGTTATTTCACTTGGCATGATATTCTTCAGTTTCATCCCTTTACCACAAAAACCATAATTTCATTTTTCTTTATGGCTGAGTGATATTCCATTGTGTATATATAACACATTTTCTTTATCCATTCATCTGTTGTAGGGCACCTAGCTTGGTTCCCTAACTTAGGTATTGTGAATTGAGCTGCTATAAACATTGATGTGGCTATGTCATTATAGTATGCTGATTTTAAGTCCTTTATGTGTACACCGAGGAGCTGGATAACTGTGTCAAATGGTGATTCCAATCCAAGTTTTCTAGCAAATCTCCATACTGCTTTCCAGAGTGGTTGTACCAATTTGCAGTCCCACCAGCAATGTAATGAGTGTACCTTTTTCCCCACATCTTCATCAATATATATTGTTACTTGTATTATTGATACCTGCCCTTCTGACTGGAGTGAGATGAAATATCAGTGTAGTTTCAATTTGCTTTTCTCTAATTGCTAGAGATGTTGTACTTTTTTTCATATATTTGTTAACCAATGGTATTGACTATTCAGTTCCTCTGCCCATTTATTGATTGGGTTATTTGTTTTTAACAAAAAATTGCATGGCACCAAAACAGACATAAAGATGAATGGAATAGAATAGAAGACACAGAGACAAACCCACATAAATACAGTTATCTCATACTAGACAAAGGTGACACAAACATACACTGGAAAAAGAGAGCCTCTTCAACAAATAATGCTGGAAAAACTGGAAATCCATATGTAGCAAAATAAAATTAGACCTGCACAAAACTCAACTCAAAGCAGATCAAGGACTTAGGCATTAGACCAGTGACCCTGCACAAAAAAGAAGAAAAAGTAGACCCAATTCTCCATCATGTCAGCTTAGGAACCAAATTCCTCAACAAGACTCCTAAAGTGAAAAAAGTAAAATCAAGAATGTATAAATGGGATGGTATCAAACCAAAAAGCTTCTTCACAGCAAAGGAAACAATTGTGAATGTGAAGAGAGAGCCTACAGAATGGGAGAAAATCTTTGCCACCTGCACCTCAGGTAGACTTCTTTATATATCGTGGAAATTAATGCTGTATCCTGTCAAATCATAGATCAACACAGTTCACTGGTACAAAAGGCCAAATAGGGAATCAAAGAATAATGAAGCTAAAACTTAATTTGTGCCAGAAGTGGAAGTAACCATGGCAAGACAATAAAACAATGTAATCAATTATCCCTAAGACAAAACTACAGATTCAACTATGAAAATGGTACCAATTTGCATCTCAAAATAATACTATATTTTAAATCAGAAAACTTAATGTACAAAGTGTTCAGAAAAATGGCATGCTTTACTAAAAATGACCATTAATTTCAAATAGCTACAACTTCCAACAAGTAATGTTTTACATTCCCATTATATAAAAGTCCCCTACTAAAGTTAATTGCTGCAAAGGCAAAAACCACACATTACTTGCTCTAACTTGCTAAAACAATTTATTATATCGCTTCTGCAACTGTTACAATAGGCTCAATTTAAAGAGTTTGGAATAACCAAAAGCACAATTCTGACATTCTTTCAACCTCAGTGAATTGGAATCCAGCCTAACTACTGAAGGCTTAATAACCCATCTTCAAATTCTTAAGTATAGCCGAAATTTAAATTCTTAAGTATATTTAAATTCTTAAGTATAGCCGAAATATTTAATTACAGTTCAATTTAATAAAATTTAATACTCATGGTTCTAGGAATCCTACAGAAATGAATTATTTTTCATTTATCATTTTGTCCAATTTCTCCTTTAACTCTATTTTTCCAAACTTCTACCCTGCCACCTCTGAACTTCTTTCCCTCATCCTATGGTAAATGTAGATCGCAAAGAAATAATAAATCTGACAACACAACTACGTCACCACGTTTCTATCTAGCTCATAGAGATTTTGCACTTGCTTGTAAATATTTCCATCTGGGTAAAAGACATTTTGTGGCTAATGAGGAACTATGAGTGCCTGTACTCTGGGAGTCAAAATTCCAATATATCTCTAAGTATCAAATCAAATTCCAAAAAGAATACATAGTGTGGCACTACACATTTCATATCTACCAATCAATCAACAAATATATGAAAAAGGCTCATCATCTCTAGCAATTAGAGAAATGCAAATCAAAATTATTCTAAGTTAATTTCATCTCACTCCAGTCAGAATGGCAGCTATTATGAAGACAAACAACAATAAGTGTTGGCGAGGATGTAGGGAAAAAAGGTACACTTATACATTGCTGGTGGGACTGAAATTGGTGCAGCCAATATGGAAAGCAGTATGGAGATTCCTTGGAAAACTGGGAATGGAACCACCATTTGACCTAGCTATCCCACTCCTCCGACTATACCCAAAGGTCTTAAAAGCAGCATACTACAGGAACACAGCTACATCAATGTTTACTGCAACACAATTCACAATAGCTAAACTGTGGAGCCAACCTAGATTCCCTTCACTGAATGAATGGATAAAAGAAATGTGGCATATATACACAATGGAATTTTACTCAGCAATAAAACAGAATAAAAGCATGTCATTTGCAAGTAAATGGATGGCGCTGGAGAAGATAATGCTAAGTGAAGTTAGCCAATCCCATAAAAACAAATGCCAAATGTTTTCTCTGATATAAGGAGGCTGACTCATAGTGGGGTAGAGAGGGGGAGCTTGGGAGGAATAGAGGAATTCTAGATAGGGAAGAGGGGTGGGAGGGAAAGGGAGGAGGCAAGGATGGTGGAATGTGATGAACATCATTATCCAAAGGACATGTATGAAGACACAAATTGAGTGTCAACCTACTTTATATACAGAGATATGAAAAACTGTGGTACATATGTGTAATAAGAATTGTAATGCAAAAAAAAAGGTACATGTATAAAGACATGAATTGGTGTGAACATACTTTATACCCAAAGATATGAAAAATTGTGCTCTATATGTGTAATAAGAATTATAATGTATTCCGCTGTCATGTATTTAAAAAAATAAAATCAATTAAAAAATTAAAAAGAAAATTAACTTAAAAAAGAGAAAGAGAGAACATAATTCAACCCATAACATGATCATATTTCCTAATCCACATCTTCCTATTACGTGATGAAGTTCATGTACCCTCTTGTCCCTTGAATCAGAGAAGAACTTTTTGACTGCTTCAACCAATAGTGTATACCAAAAGTGATTACAGAAGCTCCCTCCTGGAATCCAGCCAACATACTGTTAAGAGGCCCAAACTAGGGGTTAAGGATATAGATCAATTGAAGAGCATTTGTTTAGTGTGTATGAGGCCCTGGGTTCAATCTTCACAACTGAAAAAAAAATGGGGGAGGAAGCCGAAACTAGTCCAGAGAGACCACATCTAAAGAGTAGATGGAGATATTTGTCCAGCTTAGGCACTAGCATCAACCAGACATGAATATGAAAATGCTTCCAAATGGGAGTGCACAGATGGTATATGACTGTAATCTCAGCAACTCGGGAGGTTGAGACAGGTGGATAACTGTTGAGAGCCACAGCCGAAGGGGCCCCAGCAAACTTCCAGCTGCCAGCTGATGATTGGCTCACAGCAGCCCCAGTAAACTTCTAGCTGCCAGCTGATTGGCTCCTCTGCAGTGATGCTCATTGGGCTGTTTCCCCGCCCTTTCAAACCACGGAGCTGCTCATTGGGGGACTTTTTTCGGCTCCGCCCACGCGACCCAGCCAATTGGCCTCAAGAGCAGGAGGGGTAGGGGGAGGTTGAGGGGCTTGTGGGAAGCCTGTGGTGGCAGTTGGGCTCTGAGGGAATTCCTGAAGAGCTGTGTGGTGTGGTGTGTGTGTTCTAAAAATAAAGTTCGTTTCTTTCGACAAGTGTCTCCTGAATTGTGCCCAGCCAGACTGCGGCATTTGGTGGGCCGCACAGGGAACGACTGAGGGTAAGTGATAAGGTAAACTGCTCGCCCCTGAGGGCAGGGCAAGAGGATGGGTAGCCATTTTAAGATTCTTTTGTTTTGTTTTGTTTCGCTTCTGTTTAAGTTGCCTGTCCCTGGAGATGTGTAAGATGGAAGAAAAACCACTCACATCTGAGGAACCGATAGGAAGAAAGGACGGATGGACATTTCAGGAGGATAGAAAGGCTGATATAATGATTCTTTGCTGTTCCATTTTTGTTTCATTCTGTTTGGGTTTTGTTTGGCATTATCTTGTTGGGTTGTATTATAGTTATAGTAGAAATATGGGATCAGAAATTAGTAAAAAACAAACCGAAAGAGTGTTAAGTAAATTGTTGGAGGAAGGAGTCATCCCAGTAAAATCAAGAGCAGTCAGGGTATACATTGATACAATACAAAAATGTAGCCCATGGCTTTTTAAGGAGGAGTTGTTAAATATATCACAATGGAACCATCATGATGAAGATTTAAAAAGAATAGAAAAGAAAAGCCCAGGGACTCTGCCAGTTGGCACATTGCCATTGTGGATGTTCGTATCTTGTTTGCTTAGTCCAAAGCCTTCAGTTCAGACAAAGGTAGAGGAAGGAGAAGACATAAAAATTCAAGTAAAAGAGAAGTACTCTCGAGCTAGTCAGACAGAGAAAAAAATTCAAGTAAAAAAGAAGGTCTCTCGAACTAGTCAGACAGAGGAAAAAATTCAAGTAAAAGAGAAGGTCTCTCAAGCTAGTCAGACAGAGGAAGAAAGTTTAGAGCAGAAAAAGCCACCTTTCTATCAGCAGAGGGCGATAAGTGTCCAACCAACAGCGCCACCTCTACAGGAGACTGCTACTAACACCTTTCTATCATCAGAGGGTGTAAGTGTCCAACTAACAGCGCCACCTCCATATGCTGGGAGGCCCCCAACCCCCGTAGTTGATAGATGGGATCCTGAGAAAATATTAACATGCCCTGAAATTGAGCAGGCAAGAGGGCAGCGAATTCACCATGCATTAAATTTCAAAACAGTGAAGCACCTAAAAGAGGCTATAACAACCTATGGTTCTCAAGCACCCTTCACTGTAAGCATAGTCGAATCCATTACCAACTTGAACATGACGCCAGCAGATTGGGCTAATATGTGTAAAGCTGTGCTAAATGGAGGACAATACCTGTTATGAAAGGTTGCCAATGAGGAATTTTGAAAGGAGACGGCTAGGCGAAATGCAGCAGCTGGTTATCCTCAGAGAAATCTAGATATGTTGTTAGGAAAGGGACCTTATGAGGATCAGCAGCAACAAATTGCATATGATCCTGGCGTATACTTACAAATTGCTGTTGATGCGGTTAGGGCATGGGAGACTTACAAGGACATGGAGGTTTACAAGGTCAATTTTCTAAGGTAATACAAGGAGGTAATGAACCTTACGCTGAATTTGTAGACAGGCTTATTCAAACAGCTACCAGAGTTTTGAGGAATACAGAACAAGCAATGCCATTAATAAAACAACTGGCTTATGAGCAAGCGAATCGTTGGTGCAGAGAAGTCATTAGACCATGGAAACATGAAGATTTAAACACATATATTAAATTATGTAGAGACATTAATGAACAAGGGCAAGTCGTGGCAGCTGCAGTACAACAGGTTTTAGATGCCAGGCCAAAAACATGCTACAATTGTGAACAAACAAGACATTTTAAAAGGAATTGCCCCATAGGAGGAGGGTTTAACAAAACTAGGTATCAAAGGAGTAGAATACTGGGTATTTGCCCACGATGCCATAGACATTGGGCTAATGAATGCTGTTCTCAAACCACCATAGAGGGTACTCTATCATCAAAAAACAAACAAGGACCAGGTGTTTATCCACGATATTGTGGAGAAAGGCATCGGGCTCCATTGCCAAAAAATGGACAGGGGGCCCAATGCTCCGGGGCCCAAGACCACAAATATATGGAGCACTGGAGGAACCCAGCAACCCCATCAGGGTAGTGCCCAGGACACATTGTCCATTAAATCCCTCACTAGACAAACCAGAGGAAGTGCAGGATTGGACATCTGCGCCTCCGCCAGAACAGTACTAACTCCAGAGATGGGAGTTCAAATCATTCCCACAGGGGTAAAAGGACCTCTTCCCAAAGGAACAGTAGGCTTATTATTGGACGCAGTTCTTCTACTCTAAAAAGACATATGATAAGTCCTGGGATAATTGATCCCGATTATGAAGGTGAAATAAAAATTATAGCCAGTTCTCCAAAGGATATATCAGTAATTTCACCAGGAAATACAATAGCACAGTTACTAATAATACCCAGCCTACTTGATAAATTTTCCAGTCATACTGTAGAAAGAGGTTCCAGGAGATTAGGCTCCACAGGTGTAGATTGGGCTATGCTTTCTTTAAATTTAGATTCTTGCCCCATGCTAAAACTAAATATTCAAGGACATGAATTTAATGGGCTACTGGATATAGGTGCAGACCTTAGCATCATCTCTCGTCAAGAATGGCAAAAACATTGGCCATTACAACAAGCCACTCAAACGCTTCGAGGCCTAGGAGTGGCGACTAATCCCCATAGAAGTGCAATGGTATTAGATTGGAAGGATCCTGAAGGATGTGAAGGAACTATACAGCCATATGTATTGGATCATCTTCCCATAAATTTATGGGAACGAGATGTCCTAGATCAATTAGGACTAACATTAACAAATAACATCAATCCAAATGCGCCCACAATTATGGCTAGACAAGGTTTTAGGAAAGAAAAAAGATTAGGAGAACAAAAACAAGGTATAGCAGCACCAATTCAAATAGATCAAGGAATAAATAGACATGGATTGGGTTTTCAGAAGGGGTCACTGAGACAATAAAAATTACTTGGAAATCAGAAAGACCAGTATGGGTTCCTCAGTGGCCCCTGACTAAAGAAAAGATACAAGCAGCCCATGACCTGGTCAAACAACAATTAGCGGAAGGACATATACAACCTTCTGTATCTCCCCATAATACTCCCATTTTTGTCATCAAAAAGAAATCTGGTAAATGGAGATTATTGCAAGATTTAAGAGCCATTAATAATGAGATAGTTATTATGGGACCTGCTCAATCAGGGATTCCTCAATTGTCTGCTTTGCCAAAAACCTGATATGTTTTAGTTATAGATATTAAAGATTGTTTTTTTTCAATTCCAATTCATCCTGAGGATAGTCCATGTTTTGCATTTACTATCCCTGCACTGAATCATGAAGGTCCTGATCAGAGATATGAATGGAAAGTACTCCCTCAAGGGATGGCTAACAGCCCAACTATGTGTCAAATTTATGTTAACAAAGTAATCCAGCCACTTAAAAATCAAAATCCTGAACTACAAATATTTCACTATATGGATGATGTATTATTAGCACACAAAGATAAAAACACATTGCTAGAATGTTATGCCACACTTACAAACTTATTAAAAAATTATAATCTAGCGATAACAATAGATAAAGTACAATTAAATTTTCCAATTAATTATTTAGGAGTTCTATTATCCTCAACCATGGTCCATCCACCAAAAATTCAAATACGAGTAGATCAACTCAAATCACTTAACGACTTTCAAAAGTTATTAGGAGACATAAATTGGATAAGGCCTTATCTAGGTATACCAACAGGAGAGTTGGGACCTTTATTTGATATCCTAAAAGGTCCATCAGATCCAAATTCACCCCGAACGTTAACGCCTGAAGCAAGAAAGGCATTAAAAATCATTGAAACATATATGGAAAATATGCATTTGGATAGAATTGATATAAGTTTGCCTTTATTATTTATTGTACAACCAACAAAAAATATTCCTACAGGAGTATTTTGGCAAGAAGGTCCATTATTATGGGTACATTTATCTTATTCTCCTAACACTATTCTTACTAGGTATCCTGAGGCTGTAGGAAAATTAATATTCAAAGGAATAAAAGCAGCAAAAGGAGTGTTTGGAATTTCTCCCAATAAAATTATTACTCCATATACTATGAATCAAATTGATGAGTTAGCTAATGAGTTAAATACTTGGGCAATAATCATGTGCAAATCTAATGTTTCATTTGATAACCACTTACCATCTAATCCTTTATTGTCTTTTTGGTCATTGAATCCTGTAATTTTTCCAAAAATGACAAGAAAAACACCTATTATGAATGCTCCAAATATATTCACTGATGGGTCAAATAATGGTACAGCAGCAATAGTTACACCTGATCAAACTTTTACATTTTTAGTACCCAAACAATCAGCTCAAAAGGTAGAGCTTAATGCAGTATTACAAGCTTTTGTGATGTTTAAAGATTCTGTATTTAATTTATTTTCTGATAGTCAGTATATAGTTAATACTATAGTATCCCTTGAAGATGCTGGTAGGATTTCCCCTTCCTCTACTGTTTTCTCCTTGCTTTCCACTATACAAAGTCTAATCTGGGAAAGAAAAGATCCATTCTTTATAGGACATATCATGGCACATTCAGGATTGCCTGGAGCCCTTAGTTTGGGCAATGATTTAGCAGATAAAACTACACATGACATACATATTTTCTCTACACTAGAAGAAGCTACAAATTTTCACAAAATTTCCATGTCAATGCTAATACTTTACAAAAGCGTTTTAAAATAACTAAGGAACAAGCTAGACAAATAATAAAACAATGTCAAAATTGTGTGACCTTTTTACCACAAGTTAATCTTGGAGTCAATCCTAGAGGACTGATACCTAACCATATTTGGTAGATGGACATCACACACTTGCCAGAATTTCAAAAATTAAAATATTTGCATGTTACAGTTGATACTTCTTCCGGATTTTTGATGGGCTCCCTTCATGCCGGAGAAAAAAACTAAAGATATTATAGCTCATTGCTTACAAAATTTTGCCACTGTGGGCGTTCCAAAACAGTTAAACACAGATAATGCCCCTGGTTATACTTCTACCTCTTTTAAACAATTTTGCTCATCATTTGGCATTACTCATATAACAGGAATCCCATACAATCCACAGGGACAAGGCATAGTTGAAAGAGCTCATCAAACTATTAAAATATACTTATAAAGTATATTTTATATACTTATAAAGCAAAAAGAGGGAATTGGAAAGGGGTATATATTCCCCAAAGATAAACTTAAAATAACCATTTTTACTCTAAACTTTTTAAGTTTGGATTCATCAGGACTTAGTGCTGCGGAAAGGCATATGTGTCCAAAAAATGTACATAAGCCCAAGGTACTTTGGAAGGATATTCTAACAGGACAATGGAAAGGTCCTGACCCAGTAATTGTCTGGAGTCGGGGTTCTGTTTGTGTGTTTCCACAGGGAGAACAGCAGCCGATTTGGATTCCAGAGAGATTAACTAAGGTTCTGACCCAGTGATTGTCTGGAGTCAGGGGTCTATTTGTGTGTTTCCACAGGGAGAACAGCAGCTGATTTGGATTCCAGAGAGATTAACTAAAGCGATTTCTATAGACCAAAAAGAAGATGATTTGGCTCAAATCCATAACAGCTGATATCCAGAACTCCAGTTTGGCTACCCTTGCATCTGCGACAGAACCAGGATGCTTTTTTCAATATCTACTTTATTATTGCCCTTTCCCACATCATGAAGTTCTATTTTGTTTTTTGAGCTCATACAGAACTAGGCTAATGTTTTTGCTGATCAGTTCTATTTTTTTTGACTATAGAGTTTTTAAACATTGCAATGGAGATTTCACCTGTAAAAAGTTATAAGGCCTTTACTACTATGTTATGTGTTGTATGTGTCATATCATGTGTGCACACTTGTGTTTTGTGTTGTATGTTTGTATGTACGTATGTCCATATATCATATATGATGAGCACTCACGAAAAATTGGATCCAAATATTTTTTTTATTCATGTGATTTAAATGGTTTAATTTAAATTGGGTAAACAGCTGTTGAGGGTTATTTTAGTATGTGAACAAAAAAGGAGGTTAACGGATCTGTTTGTTTACTTTCACCTTTCCTTTTCATTATATTTAATAGTTCTGTTCAAGATAATGTAAATTGTTCAGAAAATTGTTTTCTTTTAGTGCCTTCTGGAATGTTATATAATTTTTTCTTTAGCCATTATTTCCAGAATTCCTATCTTCATCCCAGTGCCGGTGAAGACAAAGATAAAACCAATCTACAGCTTCTGCAATAGCTATCACTGAACTGCTTGCAGAACTTGCCTGGACTGTGTATCACTTGTATGCATTGTGAACTCACTTGTATACATTGTGAACTATCTGTTGGTGCAGCGACTTGTGGTAGTGTTGGGGTATTTTTGCTGATGGTGTCATCGGTGGTACAATTTTTCCAAAAGGAGCCGTCAATTTGCTTGGTGTATCTTCCTCCCTTCTGCTTGTGATGGCCGTTCAGCTAAAATTTGGGGGCCAACAGAGGTGAGGCAAAGAACCTCACCCCCCTGCTGGTACAAAGACCTATCCACAGGTGTGGTTGTATGCTGGACTGGTAGTCAATGATGGGTAAGATCCAATTGCAATGGTACCAACCTAAGACAGGAGGGCTGACGTCTTGAGATCAGCTCAACCGATGATGGGTAAGGACCATACGTAGTATTGGACAACCTAAGGCAGGCACGGTCCCTAAGCCACATGCTTGTTGTTTAAACAGAGAGGGGGAGATGTTAAGAGCCACAGCTGAAGGGGCCCCAGCAAACTTCCAGCTGCCAGCTGATGATTGGCTTACAGCAGCCCCAGCAAACTTCTAGCTGCCAGCTGACTGGCTCCTCTGCTGTGATGCTCATTGGGCTGTTTCCCTGCCCTTTCAGACCACGGAGCTGCTCATTGGGGGACTTTTTTTCCGCTCTGCCCATGCGATCCAGCCAATCGGCCTCAAGAGCAGGAGGGGTGGAGGGAGGTTGAGAGGCTTGTGGGAAGCCAGTGGTGGCAGTTGGGCTCTGAGGGAATTCCTGAAGAGCTGTGTGGTGCAGTGTGTGTTCTAAAAATAAAGTTCGTTTCTTTTGACAAGTGGCTCCTGAATTGTGCCCAGTCAGACTGTGGCAGATAACCCATTCAACTGTCTTAATTTTTTTAGTTTTATTTGTGTTTATTAATTTATCCCCAATAGTTCTCCAATTCATACAATTACATAAATCTCAATATATTCAAGCATATCACATGAGCTATCAATTTTATGTTTTTTATCAAATCCCTTTTTCAACCTTGTAATCTGCTCCATTCTGAATTGGTTGCTCTCTGTACCTACTACAGAACTGTGATCCTAGTTTTCCCTTATCCTCTTTCTTGGGTTGAAACACTTGTTTCCTAAACCCAGTCTTCCCTTTACTTCATTTTTGGTGAAATACTTCCTCTACTGGCTTCCTGAGAAGAGTTACATGAAACATAAATTTGAGACACTACAATGTGAAAATGGCTTTCTTCTGTCACACTTGAAAATTTGGCTGTTATAAACTTCTGGATGAGAAATGATTTTCCTTCAGGGTATTTTTGTTTGTTTGTTTTTGTGCTGAAGGTTAAAACCCAGGGACATTTCATCACCGAGTTACATCCCCTGTCCTTTTTAATTTTTTATTTTGAGACAGGGCCTTGCTAAGGGCTTCACTCAGTTGCTGAGGCTGGCCTTTCAACTTGTAATCCTCCTGCCTCAGCCTCCCACATGTACAGGCATGTGCCACCTCAAGTGGCTTCCCTCAGATTTTTTAAGATAATGCTCTTTATTGTCTTTTAGCTGCTAGTATTCTTGTTGAAGAATCTGAAGCTACTCTAATTTTATTAGTTAATCTATTTTCCCTTTGCCCCCAGGAACTTCTCTTATTTTCTCTGGCCCCTTAGTAGTAAAAATTCAATGAATGTCTTAACACAATCTTTTTTTATCTGTTTTGCACAGCACTCTGATGAACTTAAATTAAAATCTTCCATTTGGAAAAGTTTTCCTCATTTATTTCTTTGATGACATCCTCCTTTATATTTTCTCTCTTAAATTCTTGTTATTCAGGGCTGGGATTGTGGTTCAGTGGCAGAGAACCTGCCTAGCATGTGTGAGGCACTGGGTTCAATTCTCAGCAACACAAGTAAATAAATAAATAAAATAATGGTCCATCAACAACTAATAAAAATATTTTTTAAATTCTTATTATTCAGCTATGGTACTTCTTGGGCTAGCCTTTCAATTTTACCTTTCCTCCCAATTTAAAAAAAAAATGTAGTTGTAGATGGGCTGAATGGCTTTATTTTATTTATTTTTATGTGGTGCAAAAAAATTGAACCTAGTACCTCACATGTGCTAAGCAAGTGCTCTGCCACTGAGCTACAGCCTCAGCCCTTCTCCCAATTTAATCACTATTTTCCACAAGTACTCATCTCACAAACCCAACTTGATATTGTTACAAAACAACAAATTTCAAACCTCAAATGCAAATTAATTGGGCACTTGGGCTTTGAAAATTAAAGACCTGCGTTCAATCCTAATTCCAGGCCAGTTTCTTTAAAATAGAAATGGTAATAAGAATAATAAATAAAACTACACAAAGTATTTAGCATATGTCTATAACTCAATAAATGTAATTATTTTCATGCTAACAGGTTTTTTTCTTCCCCATTTCTTCCCTTGGCTTTTACTGCATGTCTTTAGAGATTTGCTCTTACATTCCAGGAATCTTCTTTATTATCAGATGCCCTCCACAGATCACTTTTCATTCTTTGCTGGATCAAGTACCCAGTGTGACCTCAGTACCCAGTATACTTACCTGTGTGACCTTCAGCAATTCAAATTAAGCACTTTCTTTCTTTCCTTCTTTTTTATAAACATACCTTTATTTATTTATTTTTAATGTGGTGCTGAGGGAACATAGAGCTTCACACATGCTAGTGCCCTCCTGCTAAGCCACAACAGCAGCCCCTCAATCAACTACTTTCAATCCTACATCTTAAAAAAAGGGGGTGGGGGACTAAGAATAGGCCAACCTCCTATGGTTTTCATGAAAATAAGTATTTTTTATATGCCAAAATACTACTTTGCCGAGCATGGTGGCACATGCCTGTAATCCCAGCAGCATAGGAAGCTGAGACAGGAGGATCACTAGTTCAAAGACAGTCTCAGCAATGGCAAGATGCAAAGCAATTCAGTGAGACCTTGTCTCTAAATAAAATACAAAATAGGGCTGGGGATGTGGCTGAGTGTCCCTGAATTCAATCCCTGGTAACCCCGTCCCCAAAAAAAGAACATTACTACCTAGGCATTCGTGTGTTTGCAGTTATCAACAATACATCTACTGCCTCTGCTTCTACCATTACTACCACAACAACATACAAAAGATTCAGTATATGCTCCCTACCTATCTCCCAAGCTTTTTCAGCATTGAAACTAATTATATACATTAAAATTATATTTGGGGGGCTGAATGGTAGCTCAGTGGTAGAGCGCTTGCCTCACCTGTGAAACACTGGGTTCAATCCTCAGCACCACATAAAAATAAATAAATAAAATAAAGGCACTGTGTCCATCTACGACTAAAAATATATTTTTTAATTATATTTGGGGGCTGGAGTTGTGGCTCAGAGGTCCAACGTTCGCCTAGTATATGTGAGGCACTGGATTCAATCCTCAGCACTATATAAAAATAAAATAAAGATATTGTGTCCAGCTACAACTACAAAATAAATGTTTAAAAAAATCATATTTGGAATCTTTCTTGTTCCCTTTCCCCACTTTTTTGGCAAAGTAAGGATCATTATCCTTCTCTAGAATTCTGCTGCTTTTAGATACATTTATGATTAGCATGTTAACCTTTCTTTGTTTTTTTGTTCTGGTGTTGGGGATTAAACCCAGGGCTACATGTACTCTACCACTGAGCTCTCCAGACCCCTTTGTTTTTTTTAATGAATAAATATGCACTGTGAAACTACTAAAGAAAAAAAAATCAAATATGCTTCCTATAAAAGTAATTTTCTTCTATGACCAGTGTGATTCTGCAATCTGTACAATTAGAAAAATGAGAAATTATACCCCAATGATTTAAAGGTATGAATTGCCAAGATCATTGTAATGTCGTGTGTAGCTAATAAAAAAATAATAAAATTAAATTTAAAAAAAATAAAAATAAATAAAAAGTAAAATTTTCTTGAAGAATTTCACTCTTAATTTAAGCAAGAGCGATACCTAAATACTGACTAAAATGCTGAATTGGGGCTGGGGCTATAGCTCAGTGGCAGAGCGCTTTTCTAGCATTCATGAGGCACTGGGTTCAATCTTCAGCATCACATAAAAATAAACAAATAAAGGTACTCTGTCCATCTACAACTACAAAAAATAAAATAAAATGCTGAGTTGTACCCCGATAGCCTCAGAACATTCAAGGATAGCCAAGAAAAAGATACCACCAAACTGAAGTGAATGAAGTGTTCCTTTACAAAAATCGGCACCTGTTATTTTGGAGGTCTGGTAATATTTAAAATGATTACCTAACCACCTCTAAAAGAAAATAAATCTAGGGGCTGCGTTTGTGGCTCAATGGTAGAGTGCTCACCTAGCATGTGTGAGGCACTGGATTCCATCATCAGCACCATGCAAAAATAAATAAATAAATAAAGGTATTGTGTCCATCTGCAACTAAAATAAAAAATATTTATAAAAAAAAATTTACAGGGCTGGGGATTTGGCTCAAGCGGTAGCGCGCTCACCTGGCATGTGCAGGGCACTGGGTTCGATCCTCAGCACCACATAAAAATAAAATAAAGATGTTGTATCCACTGAAAACTAAAAAATAAATAAATATTTTAAAAAATTTTACAGAAAATAACTCCTAGAAAAGGTAATGCTTTTAAATTTTTTATTTGTAAAACAGGACAATCCTCAAAAGTTCCAAGTCATAATATATATAACACTGTATCAAACTATTGGATGAAAAGTTAGAAGAACACACTGAAATGCAGGCTAAATTTACCAACTATGCTTCACACAACTGAATCTAATGTTCATGGAGGCATATGGCCAATTTCTTCAGCTTCTCTACATATAAATATTTATTTGTAAAAGTAAAGTACTTTATAGTCTATAAAATATTTTAACCTATTTGAGCATTATAGTAGACCCGAGAAGATATTCCAGAATCATTCCCATAATAAGAATTTATTTAGAATCTACTTCAAAACAGTACTTTATTGGGTGCTGAAAAGTATAGTCATAAATAAAACAAATGTGTTCTTGAACATCATGGAAGTAGTTAAGAAGTCAGACAAATAGTGAATAAACAAATGCAGGGAAGGATACCATGACATGAAGGCAGTGAATCCAAGAACTTAATTTGTTAGGGTGGTTAAGGACAGCCATTCTTTCTTTTTTTGTACCAGGAATTGAACCCAGGGGGACACAACCACTGCACCACATTCTCAGCTCTTTTTTATATTTTATATTGATACAGGGTCTCTCTGAGTTGCTTAGGGCCTTGCTAAATTGCTGAGGCTGGCTTTGAACTCACAATCCTCTTGCCTCAGACTCCTGAGCCTCTGGGATTATAGGTGTGCCTCTCTGCAACTGGCTAAGGACTGCCTTTCTGAAGCAGCAACATTTAAATTAAGATCTATAAGATGAGCAGGAAGAACTAGCTATGCAAAGAGCCAGGCAAAAAAAGCAACAAGTTACAAAGGCCTTGAGAAATTGGAAAGTTTAATGGGTCTGAGAAACACCAACAGAAATAAAAGGTGAATACCTGTAATGCCAGCAACTTTGGAAGTTGAAGCAGGAGAATTGCAAGTTCAACTTAGTGAGATTCTATTTCAAAATAAAAACTAAAAAAGGGCTGGGGATGTGGCTCAGTGGAAAAGTACCCCTGGGTTTAACTCCCAGTACAAAAAGAAAAAGAAAAAAAAGAGAAGAAATAAAAGGTGAACCACAAATGCAAAACATTAGGGTTTTTTTAATATTTATTTTTTAGTTGTAGTTGAACATAATACCTTTATTTTATTTATTTATTTTTATGTGATGCTGAGGATCAAACCCAGGGCCTCGCACATGCTAGGTGAGCATTCTACCACTGAGCCATGACTCCAACCCAAGACATTAGTTTTTAAAAGTTTTAAAAAGAACAAGTAGAACAAGTTAAATTATAATTACTTTATTTAGCCCAATATATCCAATAGATAATGAATATTGAGGAATCTAAGTCTGAAATTCAACAAGTATTTTACACTTCATCATATCTCAATATAGACTAGCCATAGATCAAGTGGTCAAGTAACAACGTGGCTAATGGCCCCCATACTAAATAGTGCAGATTTCTTATAAGAAGAGACCAATAAAGCTATTCTAATTTAAGGAAGAGTAGAAAGAAGAAACTGGAAATATTTGCAGAGACCCAATCATGAGAGGTCATATAAGAAGGGAATTTGGGATCTATTTGGAGTGTAACTAAAAAACACTTGGTAGGGAATGTTATGATTATTTATTTATTAAATAATAAAAAGTAATTAATTAAGAGATCTATAAGGAATAAATTTAAAGGAAAGCAAGAAAAGAAGTAAGGAGATAAGCAAATAACTATGAAACAAATCCAGGTGGGAAACAATTATGGTTTAGGCTACAGAGGGGGCAACAGGGATAAAGAAAAACAGATATATGCAAAATAAAATTGACCTGGAAACAAAGTAACATCGTGATAAAAGAGATGAAGAGAGTGAGGGAAAAAGAAGAATCAAAGATGAGATCTACTGGGGCTGGGGTTGTGGCTCAGCGGTAGAGCACTCACCTCTTATATGCAAGACCCTGGGTTCGATCCTCAGCACCACATAAAAAATAAATAAGTGAAATAAAGGTATTGTATTCAACTACAACTAAAAAATAAATATTAAAAAAAAAGATGAGATCTACAATGGCTTTGAGCAACTGATAGTACCATTTACTGAGACCAGAAGAAACTAGTGTTTTGTCATTGTTATATGGTAGGGGGGTGCTGGAGTTAGTGGAAATTAATCAAGAGTTTTTCCAAATAAAAAACCAGATTCAAGCCAGGGGTTAGGTGGCAAGGTGGGGCAGACCTGTAATTCCAGCTACTCAGAGAACTCAGAAAGGAAGATCACAATTTAGAGGCCAGCCTGGACAACTTAATGAGATAATGTAAACTTAAAAAAAAAAGAAGAAAGAGAAGAAAGAGAAGAAAGAGAAGAAGAAGAAGAAGAAGAAGAAGAAGAAGAAGAAGAAGAGGAGGAGGAGGAGGAGGAGGAGGAGGAGGAGGAGGAGGAGGAGGAGGAGGAGGAGGAGGAGGAGGAGGAGGAGGAAGAGGAGAAGAAGAAGAAGAAGAAAAGAAGAAGAAGAAGAAAGAAGAAAGAAGAAAGAAGAAAGAAGAAGAAGAAGAAGAAGAAGAAGAAAAGAAACACAGGTTCAAAGAGGTTCACACTGAAAAGTATCTAAAATGAGAGTCAAATGCAGCTATTATAAAATTAGATAAAATACCCTTTGCAGTAATATTCTGTCCCTCCAAAATCTGTAAATTTTTAAAAATCCACTAACATATAGTTAAGCACCATCACCTGCTGTACACACAAGCAAACTCCTCATCTGAAAAACCTTTAGGTCTTTGATTACTTTCATATTTTGAAAAAACAAAAGAAAAAAATGAGCTTCAGATAATTAAAGTTTGAAATTAAAGTCTTCTAACAGAAAAGATGCTGAAATTAAAGTCTTCCACAGATTCTCTCCAAACCCACGCCCCAGAGAACAACAGCAAAGTAAAAGCCAAATGCCATGACTTGAAAGTAAGTACCATGCTCCTTCATCCAAAACGTAGCATCAACGGTTCAGAAACGGTTTACTCTTCAGAAGAAACATGTGGTCTTTACATGCTATCTAACAATGAATGACTCATTAATCAAGCTATTGCATCATAAGGGATTTAATATCCCTTCTAAATTCTTTACCTCCATTAGATTACTATTAATTTCACTCAAGATACTTACTAAACATAAGTGTAAGACTTGGCATGGAGTGGGAAAATCAGTAAGCCAGGTGACTCCTGTCCTGTTCTCAAGCAGCTCACCACTAATGAAATGTGGAGAGACAAAAAGCTAATCATTAAGTGACTTTGATCAACTATCTTGACTCTTACATTTATTATTCTTTTATATTTATACTTTCAATTTAGAGTAGGACAATTTTTTTTCATGATGAGGAGGGGTAGTTAAGGATAAGGCATTATACAGACGTTGCAAAACTAGATGTTAACAGTGGCATTCTTTCTGGCCACTCAACATATGAATACCCATTAGTGTTTTGGGATTTCTCCATCTGAGAAGTCTGAAAATACCAGATACTCACTTTCCCAGTCTTTGAAAATGACTGACAAGCAAAGAATGAGGCTCTGTGATCTATGTATCTACCTACCTACCTACCTACCTCACCTTCTCTCTACCATTTCTACTAAACCTAATAGCTTAATATATCAAATATCTATTATCTCACACTTTTTGTATGTCAGAAATTAGAGTACAGTTTAGCCAGGAGATTCTGGCCTGGGGTTTCTCATGAAGTTGCATATAAGATCTTGGACAGTAACATCATTATCTGAAGGAGGGATGGGGCTGGAAGATGTTCTGCCAAGATGGTGCTCTCATAAGGCAAAAGGCCTCATGTGTCTCACCATGTTGACTCCTCCACAAGACAGCAGCTGAATATCCTCATAATGTGGCAACTGGCTTCTCCCCAAACAAGTGAGCAAAACAGAAGATGAAATACCTTATATGACTCAGTTTCATAAGGAAAACTGTCATTTATGAAATATTCTACTATTGGTTAGATAAACTAGTCCTACTTGGACTGGGGGAAAGAAATAAGAGTGTAATTACTTCATATGACATATCATAACTGTAAGTTACATATACAAAGAACTGAACAAAAAATTAAAATGTAAAAGGATATATTATGTATTATTTATGAATACACATACATTTATAAATATAATGTTATGTCTGAGAGGAAAGGGGGACGGGACTATGGTTACAATTGCAATTATAATTCTTAAGATGAATAATAAAAACATAAGAATTGTACCTTTATTTTTAACTTTTTTGTGTCAGAAGTATTTCATCATAAAAAACCAATGTTCTACTTAAAGGAGATGAGTACTTTCAAAAATATTATTGCTAAAAACATACCTGTATTAATAAATACCTGTACAGCTGTACTATCCATGATACATACGCATAATTTGACTCAAGAATCTGTCCTGCCAGGCATGGAGGCACATGCCCGTAAACCCAGCAACTTGGGAAGCTGAAGCAGTAGGATTGCAAGTTCAAAGCTAGCCTCAGCAACTCAGTGAGACCCTAAACAACTTCATGAGATCCTTTCTCTAAATAAAATATAAAAAGGGATAGGGGGTGTTGGGGTTATGGCTCAGTGGTAGAGCACTTGCCTAGTACACGTGAGGCACTAGGTTTGATCCCCAATACCACATAAAAAAAATTTTTAAAAAAAGGAATTGTGTCCACATAATACCAAAATTTTTTTTAAATTTTAAAAAAACAACAAAAACTATGTCTATGTCTATGTCCATGTATAGATAAGTATTTTATTAACTAGGTCTTAATAAAATACTCATCTATACATGTACGAAGAAGACATGAATGGTGTGAATATACTTTGTATATAAGCAGAGAGATGAAAAATTGTGCTCTATATATGAAACATGAATTGCAATGCATTCTACTGTCATATATAACAAATTAGAATAAAATTAAAAATAAATTTACCTAAAATCACAGAACTTTGTTTTTTTATTTTGGGGCAGCAAGTATTGGGAATTAATCCCACATTCCCAGTACCCCCACTTTTTAATTTTATTTTTATTTTTTAGTTGTAGGTGGACACAATTCTTTTATTTTATTTATATGTGGTGCTAGGGATCAAACCCAGTGCCTCAGATATGCTAGGCGAGAAAGATGAAAAAAATTAAAATAAAATAAATGAAAAAAAAAATATGCTAGGCGAGCACTTTACCATTGAGTCACAACCCCAACCCCACCCCATTTCAGACAGGGTCCCTCTAAGCTGTTTAGGGCCTCAAATTGTGATCCTCCTGCCTCAGCCTGTCAAGTTGCTGGGATTACAGTCATGCACCACCTCAGAATCTTTATAAGAAAAAACTAGTGATAATCATAATGTCCACCAATCAGAGAATGTACTTCCAGTCATGTTTATTTATTTACTTATTTTAGGTTGGCTAGTTTTTCCTCTTTGGTTATTTTTCTCCCCCTTTACTGAGATACCTCTCACTGTTAGTTTTGGGCGCTATTTTTCAATTCCTCTTCTTGTAGTATTTTGCTCAAAATACTTTGCAGTGCTGGTTTTCTGGCTGCGAATTCTTTTAGCTTTTGTTTATCGTGAAGTATTTTAATTTCATTGTCAAATCTGAAGCTTAATTTTGCTGGATACAGTATTCTTGGTTAGAATCCATTATTTTTCAGCGTTTGAAATACGTTGTTCCAGGATCTTCTTGCTATCAAAGTCTGTGATGAAAAATCAGTCATTAACCTAATTGGTTTACCCCTGAATATAATCTGCCTCCTTTCTCTCGTAGCTTTTAATATTCTCTCCTTGTTCTGTATGTTGGCTATCTTCATAATTATATGTCTTGGAGTTGGTCTATTACGGTTTTGGATGTTTGGGGTCCTGCAGGCTTCCAGGATTTGGCAATCCATTTCATCTTTCATCTCTGGGAAGTTTTCTAGGATTATTTCATTTAATATGTTGTCCATTCCTTTGGTTTGAACCTCTATGCCTTCTTCTATCCCAATGACTCTCAAATTTGGTTTTTTTATGAGATCCCATATCTCTTGGATAGATTGCTCGTGAGATTTAAGCATCTTTTCTGTGCTGACTATATTCTTTTCAAGTTGATAAACTTTGTATTCATTATCTGATGTTCTGACTTCTACTTGATCTAATCTATTTGCAATATTAGTTTTTAATCTGGTTTATGGTTTCTTGCATTTCTAGGATTACTGTTTGGTGTTTTTTTTTAAATCTCTATCTCCTGGTAAAGCTCGTTCTTTGCAGTTTGAATTTGTTTAATTTGTTTTCAAAATATACTTTAATTGCTTGGACTTACTGTCTCATGCCTTCTCTAATATTCCGTTCCATCTGAATTAGGTATGCCTTGAGTTCATTCCCTGTCCATGTTTCTGATGCTTCTAGGTCCTCCTGTAGATTTAAGTTGTCCTGCATTGTTTGTAATCCTTTTTTCCCTTGTTTTTCCATGTTGTTCATGTTACTTTCCAGCTCTGTTTGACTGCTGTGTAACTTCTTTCTCCTATAAATTTGTTTTGGCTTTGAATATCTCTGTTGTCTCTCCTTTGTGGTGGGAGATTATGCCTAGAAATGTTGGGCTTTATTGTACTTTAGAGCTGATTCATTCAATTCATAAAAGGCTTCCGGGTTCTGTATGCATATAGTGATTTGTTGTTTGTTCTTAGGACTTTATGTTTAGGTTAGGTGCTATGATGGTATGAGGGTTAGTATGTCTTGGCTGCTTTAGAAGATTGCTCTACTGAAGGGGGGTACTAACAGGCGATTGGATCAGGATGTTGGTAGTAGCTAGGTATTTAGGAGCCCTATAGACAGCCTCGAGACATTCACCTATTTGCATTTAGACAATTACACGTAATGGAAGACGTAATGCTTGGGATGAAAGTTGGGGGATAGGGGAAGGAAGGTGCTCTTAAAAAGAAAGAAGGAGAGAGATAGATTAGAGGAGAATGAAAAGAACAATAAAACTTGAAACGGGAAAGAAAGAAAGAAGGAAAAGGGGAGAAAGGAACAGAGAGAGAAGTAGAAAAAAAAATTGAAGTCTTAGAGATCCATTTTCTTCTCTTCCAATAGGCGGAGCTGTGCCCTCCAAGTGGAGCTTCTGCCCTCTACGTACTGATAGCAATCCCTGTAAGGCGGCTCCTGGAAGTCTCTCAATCTTGTCAGTCCAGAGCCGGTTCACTTCTCCAGCCCTCCCCCCACTTCCTCCTGTCAGCCGGCCAGCCAGGTCCTGTTCATAAGAAGCGGTTCCCCAGAGATCTAGTTACGCTTGCAGCCCTACCACATGACCCATTTAAGCCCCAGTGCTGTGGTAAACTGGCGGCTAAGACCTTGGGAGTCGCGGCTGGTGATATGGGGGGTTGGGGGTCGGGAGTCCCCTCTGCTTCCCTACAGACACGCCCCCTGAGAGATCCCTGAGGTTTCCTGGCTGCTTGTATCTAGATGGGGTGGGAGTCACACACCTGCTAAAGTGGATTCTGCTGGGAAGGAAGTCCGATGGCCGAACTCCAATGACGTCACCTCTCTGCTATGGCGGGGCCCCAGGCTCCTTGCCGGAGTGTCCGAAGGGAGGGGTGGGACTGGTCCGACCCCGGTTGGCCTCAGCTCCCGGCTCGATATTACATGAAGGCTTGGCTAAAGACCTCTTCCTGCCAAGCTGCATCTCGGAGACTAGAGGGACCCAGTCACGTTGGCTGCGGGTGGGCGGGTGGGCAGTCGCGTGACAGCCCACGGACAGTGGCTGGCGGATCTGGACCTCTGCGGCTCATGGCGGGGATTTGCTCGTCTGGGGCAAACTGTCACTTCAAAAAATCCTAGTAGCTCCTGGCCGATCTCTCTTCAGTAGAATTTTGCTAGGAGATTCTCCGTTGGTAGAATCTAAGAGAATCTATGCGTCTTTCTGACCCCATCACTGAGGGAGTATTGAAAGCGCTGCTTCTCCGCCCCGCCGCCATGTTGGATCTGTGCTAAATGACTTTTAATAGTTTGCTCTGGCCAGAAAGTCAGGATAGGGATTATAAAGGAGAGGAGTAACAGAAGCTGCCAAAAGCAATATTACTTATACTTTTAATTTTTCCATATTAACTTGTACAAATATGCAGCAATTGCATAAATGTGGGACATAATAGAGTCCTTTGTCACAACAAAATAAATACATTCCAATCTAAACAAATTTACAATAAGAAATAAAATCAGAGCTACATATGGTGGTACACAACTGTAATTCCAGCTATTCAGGAGGCTGAAGCAGAAGGATAGAAAGCTCAAAGTCAGCCTGAAGAGGACTCCTGTCTCATAATAAAATAAATAGGGTGGAGATGTACCTCAGTGCTTGCCTAGCATGTACAGAGTACCCTAGGTTCAATCCTAAATACCACAAAGATTTAAAATATAAAGGAAGAAAAGAGGAAGAAAAACACAACACTGAATGTAAAACATTAAGCAGTCCCAGCCCCAGGCACAGTGGCATAAGCCTGTAAGCCCAGTGATTTGGGAAGATGGACATGAGGATCATAAGTTCCAGGCTAACCTCAACAAGTTGGTAAAGCCCTAAGCAGTTTAGTAAGATCCCCTCTCAAAAAATAAAAAGGAGTGGGGATGTAGTTCAGTGGTAGAGTTCCTACTACTGAAAAAAAAAAATAAAAATCATTGCTGATTAGCAGTACTACTGAGAAAGGAGCCTGAAAACATCTTGATTTTTCTGTTCTGACTCAAGAGAAAGTACTATCCTTCATAAGACCTTGCACAGTACCTGATATATGTTAGACATTTGACAATAAAAATTTGCCTAGAAGAATGAATGGATGGAACTTTTGGTCTGAAATTGACTATTATGAACATCTCAAGTCTCACAGTTAGGGGGAAATTGGCAGGTAGTAAATAACAGAAAGCTACATTTTAGGGATCATTACTTAAACTGCAATTTTGACTACTTAAACAAGATTACAAACCACAGGGCTGGGAATGTAGCTCAGCAGCAAAACACTTGCCTGCATATGCAAGGCCCTGAGTCTGATACCTATGTCCAAAAAGAAAAAAAAAAAAAAAAAAAGATTACAAATCACAGTGCTCTCTACCTTAAACCATAGTGTTTTTATAAAAAGGTATTTGTTTAAGTATTTATAATGCCAAATAAGTTCACAGAAATTACAACAATAAATCAAATTGAGGAGTTAATTCTAAGATTTTGGTCAAAATTCAAAATGGTCTATTTGTACCTATACACATTGTTGTATCTCTTCAAGATGCTGTAAACTCTGATTCCACAAAAAACTTGGATAGTCAACTGAATAAACATTTTGAAAGTTAAATATATACACACACATACACATACTCTCAACCTTGTAGCAGTAAGATTTAAGTTTGGTGAAAATATATCTATTTTTAATCTTCTAAAATCATGATAATTTTTGTTCCAACTCTATAAATGAAAATAAACACTATTTTTTTCTTTTTTTTTTTTTAATTGGTAGAACTGGTATTTAAATCTAGGGCCACTCTACTACTGAGCTACAACCATACCCCTTTCAAGAAACAATTTTTTTTTTTTTTTTTACCTTTTCCCCTAAATGGAACTATGCTATATATCTTCAGAAAATAATTAATTCAAAAAAATCATGTAGTCATCAAAGGAAAGAGAACTTTCAGCAATGTGCCTTATATTTGTATATAATGGTGGGACTTGTCATTACATATTCGTACATGCATACATTATAACACACTTGATCAATATCATACCCCAGTATTTCCCCTTTCCCTTTCCTCCTCCCTCCCCCTGGTCCCATTCCTCTACTGATCTCCCTTAGATTTTCACAAGATTCCCCTTACCTGATGGGGTTATAACTCACTGGTGGAGCACAGGGTTCAATCCTCAGTACCATATAACAAAATAAAATAAAGGTATTGTGTCCATCTACAACTAAAAATATTTTTTTAAAAAAAGAGTTCCCCCCACACACTTTTTTCTTTTTATTCTCTAGCTTCCACATATGAGAGAAAACATAAGACCCTTGACCTGAGTATGGCTTATTTTTTTTTAAAGGGGGGGGGAGGGAGGGAGGGAGGGAGGGAGGGAGAGAGAGAGAGAGAGAGAAAGAATTTTAATATTTATTTTTTAGTTCTTGGCGGACACAACATCTTTCTTTGTACGTGGTGCTGAGGATCGAACCCGGGCCGCGCACACGCCAGGTGAGCGTGCTACCACTTGAGCCACATCCCCAGCCCGAGTATGGCTTATTTTGTTTAACATAATGTTCTCAAGTTCCATCCATTTTCCTGAAGATGACAGAATGTGTTCTTCTTTATGGCTGAATAAAACTCCACTGTGTATACATACCACATTTTCTTTATCCACTCATCTATTGAACACTTAGGCTGGTTCCATGTTCAGCTATTGTGACTGTGCTGCTATAAATATGTATCACTATAGTGTGCTGACTCTAATTCTTTAGGACAAATATTGAGGAATGGTAAAGCTCGGTCATATGGTGGTTCCATTCCTAGTCTTTTGAGAAATCTCCAAAATGATTTCCATAATGGTTGTACTAATTTACAATCCCACCAACAGTAAACACTATTTTTATATAAAGAGAAATACAAGCATTATCAAAAAATATGAAATGTAGGTTCTTTTAATTTTTTATTATCTGTTTTTCTTTTTGTGCAGTGCTGGAGATTGGGAGTGTCAGTTTTAAAACATAGCCTATAAATATCCACAAAGAAGAATTTCAAACTATGTCTTTCATTTATTTAACAGCTGTCAGAGAGATGAAAGAAGCAAAGATACAAATACTGGCTTCAATGGGAATCAAAACACAAGAGAGAGGGCTGGGGCTGGGGCTCAGTGGCAGAGCACCTGCCTGGCACATACGAGGCACTAGGTTCAATCCTCAGCACCACATAAAAATAAATAAACAAAATAAAAATAATTGCATCCATCTATAACTAAAAAATATTCAAAAAAAAGCAAGAGAGAAAGGGAAGAAACAGAGAGAAAAGGAAGAAAGAGAAAAAAACAGGAAATAATGACAACATTGCTGAAAGTTCTCTTTCCTCTGATGTCTACATGATAAATTTCTTTGAATTATTTATTTTCTGAAGATATATAGCATATTTCCATCTCTCAAACTCTCCAGCTAAATTTTAGAAAAGCAAAACTTATATAATACAATTGCTGCTGCTACCAATAGCATCTATATGCTTTAGTATGTGCCAGGTACTATGACATAACTTTTCACTTATTATCTTATTATTTCATCTCAAAAACCCTAAGATGGTTAGATAGATGTTTCTGTCTCTGTCTCTCTTTTTTTTTTTTTTTTTGGGGGGGGGGGCGGGGGTGGGTACTGGCAATTAACCCAGCGTGCCTTACCACTGAGTTACATCCCCAGCCCTTTTCATTTTTTAGGAAAGGGTCTCACTAGCTTGCTTAGAGCCTCACAAAGTTGCTGAGGCTGGCCTTGAACTTGCAATCCTTCTGCCTGGGCTTCCCAGGCTGCTGGCATACCAGGTACCACCTCACCAAAGTAAAAAAATGTTATTAAAGTTTATGAAGGATGAGCAACTTGCCCAAGATGCCTTAGCTAATAAATGTTGGAGTCCAGATACTAAATATACACCCCAAAAATAAATTCCTGACCATTATAAATCATTGATGAGATGGTAAACTAAAACTAAATGTAGAACAAAAAGGAAAAACACAGCACATCAAAATGTGCCATAATTCTGAAGATTTTATTGGACTGAACCTGCCTAACTCTAATCTGATTACCTATTTGAGAAATTCAATTAACTAAAATAAAATAGTGAGATGAAAACTGCATTTGAAAATGGAACTGTCACAATATCACATAAAATTTAACTTCTCCTAAAACAGCTTATTGTACAATTATCAAGTATACAAGTAACAATAAATGTGGGCGAGGATGTGGGGACTGCTTATTGGTGCAACCACTCTGAAAAGTACTACAGAGATTCCTCAGAAAACTTGGAATGGAATCACCATTTGACCCAGTTATTCCATTCTTTAAATATACTCAAAAAAACTGAAAATCAGCATACAATAGTGATGCAGGCACATCAATGTTTATAGCAGCTCAATTTACAACAGCTCAGCTATGGAACCAACCTAGATGACTGTCAACAGATGAATAGATAAAGAAAATGTGATATAGATAACACACACACAAAGGAATTTTATTCAGCCATAAAGAATTAAATTATGGCATTTGCTGGTAAATGGACAGAACTGGAGAATATCACGCTAAGTGAAATAAGCCAATCCCCCAAAACCAAAGGCTGAATGCTAACACACAATAAGGGGGTAGAAGGGAAGAACTGAGGTTCATTGGATGAGACAAAAGGGAATGAAGGAAAAGGAGGGAGAATGGGAATAGGAAAGACAGTAGAATAAATCAGACATAACTTTCCTATGTTCATATATGAGTACATGAACAATATAACCTCCATATCATTTACCACCACGAGAATGGGAAGTTAGACTCCATGTACTTATAACATGTCATAATATAGTCTACTGTCATGTAAAACTAAAAAGAACAAATTTTTTTTAAAAAACCTGTACTTAATATTTTTCTCCAGATTGGTATATCAATGAAAACTTGTTTTATAATTTTTATATTAAATGTAAATCCTATAACATATCTGGAGAAACATTTGATTTGTTCCCGACTTTCTAACATTTTGGGCTGGGGGTATAGCTCAGTGGTAGTGTGTGGACATACTCAGATTTACAAGGCCCTGGGTTAAATCCCCAACACCAAAAAAAGTAAGAAGGTAAGTAAATAACAAATAAATAAAATTTACATTGTGTACAAAAGAAAATATTCCAATTTTGTTAACCACAGCCATAGTTTCCAAAGAAAAATAAAAAAATAATAATAATAATAAAGCAATCAATGGCTATCTCTTCTCAACTACATGCCTACATAGGAAGTTAATGAAATTTTTCTAAGGCTAACAGAAACATTCAAACTAAACTAATCCAAGGTATTATGAGACTTAAGTTTGGGGGGTTTTGTTTGTCTGTTTGTTTGTTTTGGTACTGGAGATTCAACTCAGGGACACTTGACCACTGAGCCACATCCCCAGACCTATTTTGTATTTTATTTAGAGACAGGGTCTCACTGAGTTGCTTAGCATATCGCTGTTGCTGAGGCTGGCTTTGAACTCATAATCCTCCTGCCTCAGCCTCCAGAGCTGCTTGGATTACAGATGTGCACCATGGCAAGGCTTAAATTTTTAAGGCTGGGAGATATAGCTCAGAGGTAAAAAGCTTGCCTAGAATGCATGAGAACCTGGGTTCCAAGCCCAGCAATGAAAAATAAATAAGTAAATAAATCATCTAGATATAAGATTTCAGTTTTGTTACAAAATTTTCATAGTTAATGGTCTAATCAATTTGGCGTAAAAATGGGAGTTCATAACCCACTTGAATCTAATGTATGAAATATGATATGTCAAGAGTTTTGTAATGTTTTGAACAACCAATTTAAAAAAAGAAAAAAAATGGTCTAATCATTTGAGTTTATGATTCAAAAGTCACAAATCTTTATAGAAAGTTAAAAAAACTAAACAGTGCCCCATACATCATTTTCTGGCTAACTAAATTCTATTGGACTGCTACAACTCAGCTCAGAAATACCTCAGGCTACATACAAAATTACACACTCTCAACACAAAAACACTTTTGCAACCATTCAAAACATATAAATACTGTTGATATTATATGCTATGTGACTGAAACATTTCATGTGAACAAATGAGGTACTACTCCTTTTTTTATTTTAAAAATGCTAATCCAATAATCTGTAAAATAACAGCAGAACAGAGGTGTGGCAAGAAGTTCTTTCATTCCTATCCACTCAGGCAAAATATTCAAACTCCTCTCTACCACACCTAATGTAAAGATTAATACTAGCCACATTCTTAGATTCAATAAAATCAGAATTACCACTTTGTTAGGCTTATTATCAAACTTACTTTAAGATATCCAAAGCCGTACTAAATATGGCACATAATTACCTTGAAGAATTAGCATTCATTTGGAGTTTGAAACCTTTAGAACTATATAAGTTCAATTAAAAATAATTAATGAAACATTTTAACCAGCCATTCATCTACTACCCAGTATCAAAAGATTTTTCATGTTAACTTACTCAGTATATCCATCAATAGGTTAGAAGCTTAAAACTAACTTGATCTAATGAAAATTATGAGATATGTATCTAAATCAAGGGTTTTTTACACTAAACAGTGATGTTAATTTAATGCTATACAGTTCAGTAAACACAAACTATAAAAAATTATAAAAACCAGAACCTTTCCTGCTCCTTGGCTAACCTAAATCATTAAAGGAATAAAATAATATTTTTTGTTTTAATCAGTTACACATGAAAGTACAATGATCTTGACATATCATACATTTGAATCATATGGGGTATAATTTAATAAAATAATATTTTTAAGAATATGAGCTGGGGTTGTGGCTCAGCAGTGGAGAGCTCGCCTAGCAAGTGCAGGGCCCTGGATTCAATCCTCAGAACCAAATAAAAATAAATAAATAAATAAAATATTTAAAATACACATAATATATCAAACAATTTTATGAGGGAGACAATATAATCTCTCAAATTAATTAACCCAAGACCAAAATCTACTTAACCATTTTGGTAATTCACCAAAACTAAAATCAGTCCTGTTATCAGTCAGGTCTTCCTTACATATAACTTTAATTCCATTTGAGCTTTTTGCATTTTTGTAGTCTTCCTTTAAAAAATATCATGATCACAAAAATCATAATATCTACTATTTATGTTGATCAACAAAATATGAGCCATAGTACTATTCTAAGTACTTTACATGTAGTATTTCCATTCTTCATGATCAACTCTGCACAGTAAATATCAAAAAATATTTCTTTCTGGGGCTGGAGTTGTAGCTCAGTGGTAAAACAATTGCCTAGCATGTGTGAGACACAGCACCGCATATAAATAAATAAAAGAAAGGTCTACTGAGGGTGTAACTTAGTGGTAGAGCATGGGTTTAACATTCTAGAGGAACTGGATTCAATCATCAGCACCTTAAAAAAAAAAAAAGTAAAAGAACAGATTCAGAAACTTTAAATGACAGGATACAAAACAAAACCCCTGCTCTCTCTACTATACCATGCCACATTTTTTTTTTCAGCTATCAATTTTTGTATAATCAAATTATTTGCAACACAGATTGTGCTGGTTTCTCAATAAAACCTAGTTTTCCTTCATAGAGGGGGAAATATTATTACATTAAATATCTTATAGTATTACCAAATTACTGATATAATTTTCCCATAAGTATTTCTGAATTAAAAGGAAAGAATACAATCTAAAATACACTGAATAAGAGCACTGGAAAGCTAAAATTTGATCATGTAAGCTGCACCTAAAATTGTGATGCTAAGGGAGTAGAGTTCATGAGAGAGGAATAAACCTAATCCCTAATCACAGTCTTCCAGAGTCACACCCACAAAATTATTTGTTTTGGGTTGTTTTAAAGGCATACCTTCACATACAATTTTTCCTGACAGCAGCAAGAGTATTAAAATATCTGTTTTCATCTTCTCAAGCTGGCCTTTAAAAGTACAAATTCAGAACAATAACTTCTTAAAATATTATGTTGTATGAATTTTTTTAAAGACAGATTATCATAGTTTTAATCTTTTCCTCAACATGTTTCTTTGAATATCATTAGTTTAGGCTAACAACATAATATCTTTGTTTTGTTTTGTTTAGTTTTACATACTGACATTGCTCAGATAAAGTTCATGGAACTATATTAAATGACTTTATGAGGGTTTTCATAAAATGATAACATTTCAACATTACAACTTACAAATCAGAAAAGATACAAGTACTTTGTAAGTCAGAACTTCATTTTACATTACTACTAAAAACAATTTCTAACTTATATTTTTAAAAATTTTAGAATACAAAGTTTAAATTGTCATGTACAACATGTATACAAGTTGTCACTATAATTGAATAAAACAATATTTATATTTGGAATTACCTAAAAACTAATGATTGAATTAAGACTTGTTAATATAATAACACTAAGATTATTCTAAGTAAAATAATTTATGAAAAATGCTAAATATGTAATTTATTACTATCCTAGGAAACAGCTTATTCAATAGATAAGACTTACATATCACATCTTACATGCAATTAATCTTCTATATCTATATAGCCTTACAATTAATCAAAAGAATAATCTAATCGATTGCCTAGTGTGTTAAAACCCAATATGCTATATTTATTTACATTTGTTTAATTCTGATGCTGTGGCAACTAATATGCTTTTATTAACAACTGCTACTTTAAAAGATTGAATTTTAAAAACAAAAGCAGAATTAACTTTTTCGGGCTACTGTGGTACAAAATGAATTACTAAAAAGAAAGAAAAAAAAACACTTTCTCCAGTAGCAATGGCATTTTTCCTTTACCCAAATAATAAATAAAATATATTTTTAATTTGCTTGAAGTAGGCATTACTGGTTAGCTATCTGATACAGCAACTAAATTATTACAGTTAAGGGAGTGGAAAGGATATGTGTGTACTGTCACATTAGAATGTTTTCATTAATTTTTTTCCTTTTTATTGGTTCTTTTCAGTTATACATAACATTAGGATTCATTCTGACACAATTACAAAAGCATGGATTATAATTTGTTCTACTTCAATCCCAAATACTTCCCCTTTCCCTTCACTCCTCCCTCCTCAATCCCTTCCCTCTACTCTACTGATCTTTATGCTATTTACTTTTTATTTTAGTAAACATACTATATCAAGTACTGTTGTGTCAAGTGTGCTAAACAACAATATCAATCCATAACCAGTGTAAGTAAAAATTAATTATCACTGTTTTGAAGGATCCTAAAGTAGCAGTAAAAATCTTTTAGATTCTTTTAGAGTGATTTCCTTCCATGCATGAGACCCTGTTTTAAATCACCAGTAATACATACACACACAAATCAATATAAATGACATTATAGCTAGGAATACAGCTCAATGGTAGCACATGCTTAGCATGTATAAGTCCTGGGTTCGATCTCCAGCACCAGTTGAAAAAAATTTTTTAAGCAAATATTAAGATTTAAAACTTTTAGTTCACCCCAAGCCCTCTTGTTTAATTAGTTACAAAAAGCCTTAAGATTTAAGACAAAACAGACTATCACTAAATTTTCTTTAAAAAAAAAAAAAAAATCACCTTAGTCAGAAACAAGAATATATCAACAGTGTCTTCCCTGGATTTGTAAACCTTGTGAGCAAGAAATTCTGTCTACATAGTATATAGGTCTTTCTTAATGTCCCTAGTACCTATCATTACGCTTGACACCTGGAAAAATGTTAAATATGTGTTATCTTTGGTGTTCTTGTCTTATCCACATGTTTACAATGTCATTAAGTTTCTAGATCATTTGCTGACTCATTGTTCATCTAGTAATGGAAAAAATGCTTCTCCATATTTTCAAAAGGGAATCCAAGTTGAATTTTTTTAACCTTATGCTCGTTTATTACATGCATTCCAAATAAATATTCAAAGACATTATATTCTTCATGGGCTTATTCCATATACTTCAGGTCTATCTTCTCACCATAAATTATGGCTCAGTGTACTAGACCACCCTGATTTCTGGTATGCCTTTAGATACAATATTTTTCTTCTTTCTTATGTATTTTATTCAAATATATTTACAAATTATTCATTAAAACTATAATTGTATCCAGTATCTGCTAATACTATTCGAATACATTTACCAGCACCATTTATGAAATTCTTTTTTTTTAAATTTTTTTTTTTTTAGTTGTAGATGAACACACAGTATCCTTATTTATTTTTATGTAGTGCTGAGGATCAAACCCAGTGCCTCACACATGTGAGGCAAGTGCTTTACCACTGAGCTACAGCCCTAGCCCTGAAATTCTTTTTTGGTAGGGAGGTACCGGGGATTAAACTCAGGGGCACTGACCACTGAGCCACATCCCCAGCCCTATTTTGTATTTTATTTAGAGATAGGGTCACACTAAGTTGCTTGGCACCTCACTTTTTTCTGAGGCTGGCCTTGAACTCATGATCCTCCTACCTCAACCTCCTGAGCCAATGGGATTATAGGCATATGCCACTGCACCTGGCCATTTATGCAGATTCTGGATTTTCTTTTTTCTTTTTACATAGCAAAAGAACCACACCAAGTCAGGCATAGTAGCGCATGCCTGTAATCCCAGCAGCTCAAGAGGCTGAGGCAGGAGGCTGAGGCAGGAGGCAGAGGCAGTAGGATGGCAAATTCAAAGCCAGCTTCAACAACTTAGTGGTCTTAAGCAACTCAGCAAGACCCTGTCTCTAAATAAAATACAAAAAAGGGCTGGTGATGTGGCTCATGGTTAAGTACCCCGGGGTTCAATCCTCTCCCACCCCTACAAAAAAAAAAAAAAAAAAAGGATCTACACCAAGCCAAAGATGAACAAACTAATCATTTGAGTATCAATTCAAAGACAAAATCTATATTATTGCTTAGACTCTCTAACAAACAAACTAAAAAAGATCCATAATAAAGCCAGATCTGTTCCTGCTTCTAATGGAGGTCCCTTCCAAGAACATAGGAACTAGCAGTTCCTTAAGAAAGAGTCCTAACAATGAACTTACAGGATACTGAATAGTGCAAATCCAACAATGAAAGCCCAGATAACAGCCAGTTTAACCAGCTTTTTTTTCAACATTTTTCAGAGTTCAATTGTGAGGGCTGAATGAATACAGAGAACAATTGACAAGTATTAAACCCACAATGTTTTTGGCCACTTAAAGAATAAACTGCAATGGCAGAGTGCTTGCCTAGAATGTGCCAGGCAAGGATGAATTGCAAAGAGCACAAACAGGGAAAGTTCCTTTGAAGTACAGATACAGTAATAAACAGCTAGAAATTCAACAAATAAACACATCAGACAAGGTGTTATAATTGCTATGATGAGAAATGGGTTAACCCTTTTGGAGCAAACTCAAGGGCCACAGCTAACAGGTTCTAGGTACGAAATAAAAATTAATTCACCTAAATGTTGCTAATAACAAAAGACTATCATACTATCATGATAAATAGTAATAATTGCCAATGAGGTCTGATTGGTATCTTGGATTTTATACACAAACACAAAAATAAATTAATCTATGGTAGAGTAAAAGGTCAGTGAGGATTTTGTGCAGTGATAAGCAGACTTAACATTTCATAAAACCTGTTAAAATTAATTTGAAGAACAACATAGGCCTGACAGCTTGTTGCTATGTGTTACAAAAAAAAAAAAAAAAACTATTTAGCAACACAAATTTAATAAGAAAAGTGACATTTTAATACAGAAAATGATAGCCATAATTTAAAGGTAAATTCTTTATATAAACTTATCCTAAAAGAAAATATATTGTATTGATAATATTTTCATTTCAACATGAACTTTAGGGCTAAAAACTGTCTCAAAGAGCAGCATTTGGTAACCTACTGACTTAGTTCTAAAGAAAATAAAAACACAGATTGGCAAAGAATAACCAAGTTATTAGAAGTAGTTAACATAGAGGCTTTAATGGATGGTTTTGATTTATAATTTTCTTTTAACTATAAACTAAGATCTATACAACTCTAAAAATAGTTTCCAATTTTTTTCTGGTACAAAAATTTTTTTTCTAAATAAAAAATTCTAGGTACTACCTATCCCTATTACAGTAGGTGAATTTAGGTATTATTAACTGAAATGACAAAACTATCATGACTTTTTAATAAATTTTATTATATACTACAAATATATAAGATTTATTATTTATCCATTTAATGTTTAATACACACATGAATTTCTAGACCCCATTCAGACATTCATTGCCCAATCTATTTCTCTAGTTACTCATCTCTTAGCATGAGTTTCTCACATTTTAAGATAGACAATAATTTTATAGAAAATACCAGATAGCTCATTAAGCTGATTATTTTTAAAATCATTTCCAATTCTGAGATTCTAAGATTCTGGGACAGTGAGTACTTCTAAAAAAGAATTTGGGACATCTAAAGGAATGACAGATTGATCCAATATTTAGGTCCTCTCCCTCTTGGCACTCTAAGTAGCTAACCGTATGGAAAAAAGGTACAATCCATAAGGAGTCAACATAGGAAGACAGAGGGCAACACATTTTTTGAATAATGGAAAGCAGATGGTGGACATCCAGGTTAAGATATATAAACTGAACACACACACCTAATTTTGCTTCCTCCCACAACTCTACTATAACAAGGATAAAGAAAGCTTTGTTGTTGTTCTGATGTTTTAGAACATGAACTGTAAGGACAGGGAAAACGGAAAAAGAGACAACAAAGTTTTGAAAGCTAGAAATAAGTTGGATAACTGACTTGTAAGGCCAAATTCTAAGATAGTAGGGCTGACAACTGAGAACACATCAAATTACATCAATAAATCCTCAAAAGGCTCTGGAACAGGGGAGGGGAGATGTTAATAAGAAAGGATCAGGTGAAAGTTGAACAGCTGGAAACTTAGAGATCTCCATCAAGCTGCTGAATGGCCCCATCTTCAGTGTAGCAGCAAACTAGAGATTTATTATCCTGAGAATGTAAACCAAATATGGTGGAAAGACACAGGTAACCTAACCAAAAAAAAAAAAAAAAAAAAAAATTACATGACCCCACATACAAAATGCTCCATAGCTCATTACCCAGTCCTCTTTTCCTGAGTTCCCAGATCACTGGAAACTAGACTTTCAACCTTCCAAGCAGAAAACTAAAATATTCTCAGGGAAATCTTGTTTTGTTTTGCTTTTGGGTGCTAGGGATTGAACCCATAGGCACTTTACCCCTGAGCTAAATTCCCATTCCTTTTTATTTTTTATTTCGAGACAGGATCTCACTAAGTTGCTAAGGGTCTTGCAAGGTTCCTGCAACTGACCTCAAACTTGCCATCCTCCTACCTCAGTCTCCCAAGTCGTTGGAATTACAGGTGTGCACCACTGTGCTCTCTGGAAAATGTAACCAGGCCAAAATAAAAGGCACAAAAACTAGAGCCAACATCAAATGGTCCAACCGATCACTGGTTTTTCAATCTTGGGCACACACTGGAATCACTAGGGAAGCTTTAAAAAAGTATTGATGTCTGGGCCGGGATATAGCTCAGTGGCAGAGTGCTGGTCTAGCATGCATGAAGCCCTGGGTTCAATCTCCAATACTGCGTAAATACATACATAAATAAATATTTGAAATACTACTATTAAGCCAGGCACAGTGGCACAGGCCTGTAGTCCCAGCAGCTTGGGAGGCTGAGGCAGGAGGATCTCAAGTTGAAAGTCAGCCTCAGCAACAGAGAGGCACTAAACAACTCAGTGAGACCCTGTCTCTAAATAAAATACAAAAAAGGGCTGGGATGTGGCTTAGTGTTTGAGTGCCTCCGAGTTCAATTCCTGACACACACATAAATAAATAAATAAATAAACAAACAAACAAATGAATAAAATACTATTTATTGATGGAGATGATAATCAGAATAACAGTTGCCTCTGGGCAAGGAGTACGGTCATAGAAAAAAGGCAAGTGAATGAATTTTTTAAGATATTCACTATGCTTTAAGTCTTGTTAGTTACATGGTAAAAATCACCAAATTATATTCTTAAATTGTGTGCATTTTATTATATAGAACAACATCTACATTTTCTAATAATACTGCTACTGGGGTCCTACCCCAAGAATTCCTTTTGTATTTGGTCTAACAGCAGCAAGGGTTTATTTATTTATTTATTTATTTGGAGGGTATGGGGGATTGAACGGAGGAGCACTCGACTACTGAGCCACATCTCAAGCCTTATTTTGTATTTTGTTTAGAGACAGGATCTCACTGAGTTGCTTAGCAGCCTGGATTTTGCTGAGACTGGCTTTGAACTTACAATCCTCCTGCCTTAGCCTCCCCAAGACGTGTGTGCCACTGACCCAGCAGCAAGGATATTTTTTTTAAAGCTCTCCATGTAATCATAATGTGCAGCCAAAGTTGAGAACCAGTATTTCAAATCCAGATTATAGAGTAAACTGGAAGTTAGTCCTATTTATTAGCTCAGAACTTCCAATAAGCTATTACCTGCCTACTCTTAAACATGAACATACAAAAACCAGTCAGACCTCTGAGGAAGGCGTCTACTAACAAGGCTATACCAAATTGAAAAATAAGTTAGAAGAAACACACCATGCAAAGAAAGCTTTAAAGAAACTCTCTTTAACATCCTCAAGATAGAAGAGAGAAAATATGATTTTCATGAAACAAGAAAAGAGATGGGGGCTGGAGTTGTAGCTCAATGGCAGAGCACTTGTCTAGCATTTATGAGGCATTGGGTTCAATCCTTAGTACCGCATAAAAATAAACAAATAAAATAAAGGTATGCTATCCATCTACAACCATAAAAGTTTTTTTTTTTTTAAATAAATTTAAAAAAAGAGAGGGGGGGTGCTGTCTGAACAGAGGGAAGGAAACCGAAACCACCAACCTACAAAAGGGACTATGGACAAGAAGTAGGTTAACTGGCTCACACACACAGCCCCAGAGAGGATCAGGACCTGGAAATCTCCAGGTTAGTGTTGGAGGGGCCTGAGCCTAAAGAGAAGACAAGATATTTAAAGTCTATATAAGCCACAATTGGGTCCTCTAGGTTCCCTTTTTTACTCCCATCCCTATAATTTCATAACTTATTCTAAGAAACCTGATCTGGAGAGACTCCAGACTCAAGAATAGAGTGAGGATTAAAATTTAAAGCCAAAGGATTAAGCAGAAGTGTTTTTATTGAATAGCCTCCACCCATAGCTCACTTCCTTTATCCAGCTCTCAAACATTAGAAGGCAGGCATAATAGTACTGCTCCCTATCAACAGGGGATACATTCCGAGACCTTTAATAGACAGCTGAAATCTCAGCAATCCATTTTCCACCCTATAACTTAATCCATCTTCTACCCTAACTAAGCACTTATCATACACGTGGCTGTAGCTTTTGCTGTTTTGAATTGCTACTACAAAACTAACACAAATTTCTTTTTCCTTTGCAATTTTACAGATAGATTTGTTCTTACTGTAGATCTTAGCAACTTCATTATATGATATTTTTTCTTATTAAGTCAAGAATTTGTAGCTTTTCACACAAAAGTACTTTCCTGTTTTGCTTTAGCATATCCAAATTGCCAGTATCACTACTCTTGTACTAGGGCCCAGTCTGAGATAAAACAAGGGGCCCTTGAAGAACACAAGCACTGTAATACCAAGATAGTCAATCTGATAATCCAAAGGGTTACTAAGTGACTAACGGGAGTAAACAGCCTGGAGATGCTGAATAAAGGGATGATTCACATCCCACTTAGATGGAGCAGGTCAGCTTGAGATTTCATCATGCTACTCAAAATGACATGAAGTTTAAAACTTATAAATTGCTCAATTCTGGGCTTTTTTCATGTAATATTTTCATACTCTTGGTTGACCAAGGGCAACTGAAACCTCAGAACGTAACACAGTGGATAAAGGGAGACCACTGTACACTGTCCTGCACTCCCAATTTGATTGGTTGATTTAGGTACTTGGAACTAAACCCAGGGGCTCTCTACCACTGAGCTACCAGCCCTTTCTATTTTTTGAGACAGCATCTTTGCTAAGTTGCCCAGGCTGGCCTGGAACTTGCAATTTTCCTGTTGCCTCGGCCTCCCAAATTGCTGGAATTCTAGGTATGTACCACCACTATTCTTGAGTTTATAGTCTAGTTGGAGAACTAAAAATTAAAGATCACTGTCCTCCATTAGAAGAAGTTCTATAATGGAAATTGGTTTGGTTACATGCAAAAAGGGCATCTAAATCAAAGAAAAAATAACAGCTACATGTCTAAATGCTTGCCACAAGTGTTTTTAATATCATTAACAACAACATCAAAAAACATCAAATATCTGAGTAATGACATAAGATGTGCTGGGCTTCCACAGAGAACTATAAAACATTACTCAGTGAAATTTGGAAAGACCAAAATAAATGGAAAAATATGCCACATTCATAAAATGAAGACTTCAACACTGTTAAAATATCAATTCTTCCTAAGTTGATATATAGCTTTAATTCCAATTTCGAAATTTATTCAAACTGACAAGCAGATTCTGAAACATGGAAATTCTGAGCCAAGAGCAATACAGACAATCTTTTTTTGTTTTTATTTTTAGTTATCAATGGATTTTATTTATTTAGATGCGGTGCTGAGAATCAAACCCAAAGCCTCACAATAGGCAAGTGCTCTAGCACTGAGCCACAACCCCAGCCCAAACCAGACAATCTTAAGAAACAAAACAAAGTTGGAGTGTTTATCCCACCATATACCAAGGCCAATTTCAGAGTTACATTAATACAGTGATATTAGTACAAAGATAACAGACAAATGAAACAGAATGGAATGTCCAGAAACAGACCCACATTTATATGGTCATCTGATTTATTTTTGTTGTGTCACTAGGATTCAAATCCAGGCCCCACGCATGCTAAACGTGGGCTCTATCACCAGGCTACCCAGTCCAATCATCTGTTTGTGAAAAGAAGTGCCACACAGTGCAGAAAGATGGCATTTTTAATAAGAGATGCTGTGTCAAATACACAATAATAGAGTAAAAATTGCATATTGACTACTACAATCAATCTAGAATTCACTATTATGTATGCCTTAAATAAGAAAAATAAAAGAGAACTTCTATAATGTAACATGGGAAAATATCTTCATATTCTTAGGGTAGGTACAGACTTTTTAAATAGGATACAAAAAATAAGTAACCATAAAGAAAAAGACTGATAAAAATATCTTGCATCAAAATAAAAACTATTGGGGCTGTGATTGTGGCTCAGGGGTAGAATGCTCGCCTAGCACGTCAGAGGCCCTGGGTTCAAGCCTCAGTACCAAATAAAATAAAGGTATTGTGTCCATCTACAACTAAAAAATAAATATTTAAAAAAATTTTAAACTATTCATGGAGCTGGGATTGGGCTCAGTGGTAGAGCGCCTGCCTGGCACGTGTGAAGCACTGGGTTTGAGCCTCAGCACCACATAAATGAATAAAATAAAGATACTATGTCCATCTACAACTAAAAAAATTTTTTTTTAATTAAGACTATTCATGAAAAAACACCATTAAAGGAATGAAAAGGCAGGGCAAAAGGTATAGATAACTCAGTGGTAATGCCTGCCCAGCATGCCCCAGACCCTGAATTCAATATCCAGCACCACTGAAACATAAATATATATGAAATATGAAATGGCAAAATAAGGAGAGGAAAAGAGAAATACATAAATGGGCATGTATGTGTATACATACACACATAAATACATAATTCAAATACATACAGAGAGAGGGAAAGGGAAAGGACTCATAACCAGAATAAAGAATTACAAATGGAGCATGGTGCCAGGGCACAGGCCTATAATCTCAGCAGCTCAGGAAGCTGAAGCAGGAAGATCCCCAAGTTCAAGGCCAGTCTCAGCAACTTAGCAAGAGCCTGTCTCAAAAAAAATAAATAAATAAAAATTTTTTTTTAAAGGGCTAGGGATGTAGCTCAGTGGTAAAGTGCCCCTGGGTTAAATCCTAAGTACCCATCCCCTCCAACAAATTTATAAATGGGGGCTGGGAATGTAACTCAATGGTAGAGTGCTCTCCCTAGCATGGGAGGTATTGCAAAAAGTAAGAAGTACAAATCAATACAAAAATAAGCATACAATAAAAACTTATTATTAACAGAGACTTCACAAAAGACATATATGGATGGCCAATAAAGGATGCACAACCTCAATCACCAGGAAAATGCAAAATAAAGCTACAATGATATAGTGCTGCACCTCTATGAGAATAGTAACAATCAATAAGGACTTGGGGTAACTGGAATATATATCACTCTGCTTATTGGTACAATCACTTTGGGGAAATATCCTAAAGTGACTAAAATTTTAGCATTAATATGACTCAAAAGCCAACAATTTCACTCTTTGGTTTACACTCCAACCTAATAATGTTCTATTTCTTGATCTGTGATGCTCACTTAGTAAAAAACTCATTACCTGTACACTTAGGATTGTAAACTTTTTCCGCATATTATATTTAAATAAGTTTTCTAAGATTTGACACACAGTTGGCAGAGATCTTAAAAAGTCAGCATACTAGAATAGGGGGGAAAAAAGTTTGATACACTGATGAAACTTTACGAATAAAATTAAAAAAAAAAAAGACAGCTAATGAAACCCAGCCCAGAAACAAAGATAAAAACTATCAACAGATCATTTTTCTCTAACTTCAAGAAGCACTAGAATTCATTCTTTCAGCAAAGAATGGAGTTTATTATTCTACACTGTAACCCAAGGAAAAGATATCTTTGCAAGAAAACGCTGCTGTTTTTTTAATAGTATGGATAGGAGAAACCTTCCGAAAGTGTTGGCTAACTATTTGGTGAAAAGATGCCACCTGAGATGATCTAAGAGAAATCACAGCAACTCTAAAGCCGACACCAACACCACAATCCAACTACCGGAAATCCTGCGGTTAATCTGAGGCTTGCCCCGCAAGTCATAAGGTGATTCAGTGTTGGTTACTAACGCACCTTAACTGCATCCTTAGGAGTCAGTCACCTGGCATACCTGGCTTTCCCATCACCTGCCTGGAGCGACCGACAAGCACAAAACCCCGGAGGTCAAATACAGACAGCAACTTTGCATGTAAGGGGAGCGGACGGTCGCGCCCCTCAGGTTGCAGAGAAGGAACCCACTCTGGCCTCCAGGCAGACAAGAATTGTCACTATCCCCCAAAGGATGCGGGAGGAAGTGCCCCCGAAGCCGCTCCGTCCCTCCACCTCCCGCGAACTCCCCAAGAAGACGGGCCGGCGAGTTTCTGCCCCCGCGCCCACAGGAGGAGGGTCGCCTGCGACAGCGAGTGGCGAAAAGGCGAACCCAAGGAACATAGGCCCCGGCGGGGCCGGACGCGCCCGCCCGCCCTCCCGCTTGCGCGGCAAGTTTGGCGGCCGTCCGCGTTCGCCGCCCCTTGGCCCAGCTGTACGCTCCGCAGAACCGGGACTCGAGGCCCGCCCGGCCTGGCGCAGTGCCCCTCACCTTGGAAACGTTGGGTGGACTTCGCCGTAAACATTAACTTCCCATCCAGCCGGCAGCCGCGCCGCCTCGGCCCTGCTCCCGACTCCGCGCGCCGCTTTCCCCGCGTTCTCAGACGCACGGCGCTCACTCCGGAACTCAGGGCTGCCTCGCGACTCTCACCCACCCCGCTGGGCAAAGCCGCGGACTCCACCGCCCAGCCCCAAGCCTGCCAGCTCGCCAGATCCTCCGGGGTCCGGCGCGGCCGCGTCAGGAAAGCCCAAGGCGCAGGCGCGGCAGGGCCTTAAAGAGACCCAACCGCCTCTACCGCATAATGGGTTCAAGCAGGTTAGGGGCCCGGCGGGTTGGCAAAAAAAAAAAAAAAAAAAAAAAGCAGAAGCCGAAGGGATTGGACCGAGTGGAGCGGGGGCGGGGAAATCCCTCTCTCCTCCGCCCCTCTTTCAGAGCACCAGCCCTCGGCTCTGCAAAACGCTGACTTCCCGCGTCACTTGAACCGCCCCTTCAATGTTAAAGCTGCAGAGGACACACCCCCTCGGCGCGGTAAGCGACCCGGCGTGGAGGGCTGCTGGCCTCACACTGCCGCACCGCCCACGCGCCTGTCTTCCAGGCTTGGGGCACGCGGTGGAGACGCGCAGGCTTCGAAAGGCCCCCCGCGAGTCCTCCGAGATGCGGCCTTAGGTCACACTTAAAACCATTAATCAACATGTAAATATTCCCTGTGATTATTAAACCCACTTCCATCAGTCGTCTGGACACACTGGGTTTATGTACAGTCAGCAGAGGGCAAAACGTGGGCACACGTATATGAGATCTTGCCGGGCAACCATCCAAAATCAACGAAGAAATTCTTAGAAGGAATATATAGTTTGGGACAAGATGGGAAAAAATATGTTATTTTACATATATTAATTCTGGTCCTACCCCAGGAGAAGCAGGAAAGAAAAACAATGACTTTGAGGCAAGAGTCATTATAAACTACTGCCTTTATACATTTAGAAGTGACAAAAATTATAGTACCAGACATACACCTCCAAAATTATTTCTCTGGAAATTAAATAACCGGTTATTTTCTAATTTAAATTTATAAGACAAGGGACTTCACAGTAATAAGCATTTCGGGGGAAAAAAACTAATTTTTCAACAAGGTTAGGAAACAACAAGAAATAGGAAGTAAAACCATGTCCTCCCCCCAGCTAAAAACGTTGAAACTTTGAAAGTAATCTGAGGCAAATTTTTGCATGACTTTAGGTCATGCTATTATTTACAGTCAGTTTCAATCAATTTATTTGTAACCTAATCCACCTTGCAATAAAAAAAAAGAAGAAGGGGCTGGGGATGTGGCTCAAGTGGTAGCGCGCTCGCCTGGCATGCGTGCGGCATGCCAGCACCATACACAAACAACGATGTTGTGTCCGCCAAAAAATAAATAAATAAATAAATATCAAAAAACTCACTCTCACTCTCTCTCTCTTTAAAAAATAAATAAATAAATAAATAATTAAAAAAAAAAAAAAGAAGAAGAAAACTGAGACAACCTGGATGATTTACATTTCCTTCCTATAGTCAGTCTATCAGCAAATCCTGTGGATTTTTACCTGCCAAATGTTCCTTGAATCTGTCTCCTCCATCACCACCCTGGTTTAAGCTGGGAGGTGGAAATAGACCACTGACTTAATCTTCTAATTATCCATATTCCCTCCAGGCCCTCTTTAAACCTCTTCACAAAAGAGAGTGATTAGCCTTTTCAAAATGCAGTACATTGGCTGGGCATAGTGGCACACTCCTGAAATCCCAATGACTTGGGAGACTGAGACAGGAAGATCCAGAGTTCAAAGCCAGCCTCAACAATTTAGGGAGACCCTGTCACAAAATACAAAATAAAAAGGGCTGAGGATGTGTCTCAGTGTTTAAGCGCCCCTAGGCTCAACAATCCCTGGTACCAAACACACACACACACACACACACACACACACACACACACACACAATGTGTCCCTATCACTTCCCAGCATAAACCACTTCAACAGCTTTCCAAATTAATCAAACCCCTGCAGGTCAGGCCCCTTGCCCATCTGTCCATTTCTTCTTAGCATTCATATCACATTCCATCCTGCTCTCTCTGCTTCAGGCACACTGGCCTCTTCTATTCTCCTACTATACTCTTCCAATGGGTTTGCTTACACTTTGTTCTGTGCCTAGAAATTTCTTCCAACTTTCATTCTTAGCCTCTACTTCTGGGAAGTTATCTTCTGACCTCCCTCCTATGTTGATCCCTTACTTTTATCACTTTGTATGAAACTGTAACTGTGTAACTACTTGGTGAATTTTTCTTTCTCCTGCTAGACATTTCCATAAGGCCAACACTTGATTTTATTTGATTCACAGGAATATTTTTATATATATTTGTTCTTATTCATTGAACAAATATATTTTTATATTTGTTCAATGAATAAGAATCATAGGTGCTAGAACTTAAACTTGATGTGGCTTAAAGGTTACCTAAGTCACAGGTAAAAATATCATAATTTGACATTTGGAATCAGAGTTGAAAAAGAACTCCGGTTATTTTAAAACATTTTATATTATTTTTGCTAGGCTGTCACAAGATTCTTTGAGTAACCTTTAAAAACAAGTTTTCAAAGCACCTTGTATAAAATCCTGAATTAATAATAAGAACTATGGGATGGGCCCACAAAAACTAATTAACATCTGTTGCTTCTAGAGGGGAAGACTGACCCAGGCTTAGTGTCACATGCCTATAATCCCAGCGACTTGGGAGACTAAAGCAAGAGTATCATAAATTTGAGGCCAGCCTGAGCAACCTAGTAAGACCTTGTCTCAAAATTAAAAAGGACTGGAGATATGGTTCATTGGTAGAGCACTTAGCATGTACAAGGCCTTGGGTTCAATCCCAGTACCACAGGGAAAAAAGGGTAGGAAGAGTGGGTGACTAGTGGTCAGTGGTAGAAAGGAGACTTTTTATTGTATGCCCAAAAGTTTTTAAATTGTACCTTTTCAATTTTCAAGCTTATGAATGTATTAGCTGTTCAAAAATATATAAATGACACCAGAATGCATACTGTACAATTTCATTTATTTGAAATTCTAGAAAAGACAAAATTAATTGAGATAAAACAATTATAACAAGGTGTAGCCCAGTAGTAGAATACATGCTTAGCATGCACAATGCCCTGGATTTGATCCCAGCACCACATGCACATACTCACACACACACACACACACACACACACACACAAAAAAAAAAAAAAATCCTTGGAAAACCATAGTTGGTCTTAAGCTTCTCAGAAGCCCCAATACTTTGCATAGTAACTGTTCAATGTATTTTGAATGAATGATGACAAACAAGTCTGGCATTGACTTTACTGGTTACAAATTATGTTTATATGTTTACATATTATATGTTTTCTGGTAACTAGTAACTTCCATATCAATGCAAATGACTAGACTACAATCTAACGGGTTTTTTGTTGTTTTGTTTTGTTTTGTTTTTTTGGGGGGGTACTGGGGATTGAACACTGTGGCACTCCACCACTGAGCCACATCTCCAGCCCTATTTTGTATTTTATTTAAAGACAGGTCTCACGAGTTGCTTAGCGCCTCGCTTTTGCCAATGCTGGCTTTGAACTTGCAATCCTCCTGCCTCAGCCTCCCAAGTGGCTGGGATTACAGGAGTGCACCACCATGCCCAGCTACAATCTAAAGTTTTAAATTTATATTTTAAACATATTTGTATGCATATATGGGTATATGCCAGAAGCCATCCATGAATTTCATGAGGATCTTCTCTCGGTATGGTAGCCAGGGAGATTTAGGTTTGGCATTGCAAACTATCCGTGGCTCTCCCACAACAATAGATTGCCCAATGGACGTGACCTTTATCTCTACTCTGTTAGGAAGATACCTCAGTAGCTACGGAGATGGGTATAACCTGATGGGAACTGAACAGTCCATCTTTAACCTTTTTTTGTGAAGCACAGTCTATGGAAGACCTTTGATGTTTCCCCATATAAATAAAACAGGCACGGGCTTCAGATCAGCTTGCCCATCCTGCCCCGGCTTTTGAAACTACTTTCTGTGTCCTGTGGTTTTTTTTTTTTTTTTTTTTTTTAATTGGTTGTTCAAAACATTACAAAGCTCTTGACATATCATATTTCATACATTAGATTCAAGTGGGTTATGAACTCCCATTTTTACCCCAAATACAGATTGCAGAATCACATCGGTTACACATCCACATTTTTACATAATGCCGTATTAGTCCTGTGGTTTTTTTGTTGTTCTGTTTTTCTTAGCCTTTATTTCTCAGCCAGCCCATTCCACCAAGGGGAACCCCATTTCCTCCTCCTCCTCCTCCACCACCCCCACCCCCGTGCAGGATGCAGAAGAGAGGTATATACCTATAATTTATATCAATTTAGCACTGCTGCACTAAATGTCTGAGATGTATTATCTCAAATGAGTAAGCTTATATCATTAGCTCCGACCTGCCAGCACTATCTCTGGTTTACCCATTTCTTTCCCTCATCCTGAGCACATCAATTTATTTGGTGAAAGAACTTACACTTTAACATCTCACTAAAATAGCTAATTCTAACCTCTCACAAGTGCTTGAGCACTTGCGTAAGTGAAATCCCACTGTGAATTCCACACCAATGCCACCTCTGTTCCAGCTCCTGCCACTCTGCAGTTCATACTCAAGAACCTCACACATCCAGAAGAGGAGGGAGCAGTGCAGTGGACAGCAGCACCCTCCTTAGAGACAATTTTATTTACAGTAAAATTCAATTCGCATTTCAAAGCTTTCTATGTTCAGATACTACACTTTGTTTGTTTGTTTGTTTGTTTTTGTGCTAGGGGTTGAATTCAGGAGACTTTAACCACTGAGCTACATCCCCAACCCCTTTTTTAAAATTTTGAGATAGGGGCTCACTAAGTTGCCCAGTCTGGGCTCAAACTTGCCACCCTCCTGCTTCAGACTCCTGAGTTGCTGGGATTACAGTTTTGATCCTCAGCACCATACCTAGGCACCACTTTACACTCTTAGCATAAATTTGGTCTGGGAGAAAAAATCCTGTAAACCTAACAAGGGTTAAATCCCATAACGCCAGAAACACTTAAAGGTGTATAAGCCAGCCATATGAGCTCTATTGCTCTCAGAAAGGAAAAGCAAGAGAGAGATTCCCCCTGAGAGGCCTAGGCATAGATACAGAGGAGGGATTCATTCTGTAAGGTCAAATGCACTGGTGTACACTCATCCTTTCCCTGGGCAGCTGCAATTTGCACTTCCTTAGAAAAACAGTGCACTAGAAAGCCGGATTCAGTGGTACACACCTGTAATCCTAGGAATGTGGAAGACTAATGTAGGAAGATCACACTTTCAATGCTAGCCTGGACAACTTTGTGAGAACCTCAGCAATTTAGCAAAACTCTGTCTCAAAATAAAAAGGACTTGGGATATAGCTCAGTGGTATACATCCCTGGTTCAATCCCCAGTACCAAAAGAGAGAGAGTGAGAACCAGGCACTCAGTTGCATTCTAGAGATGTGCTGTCTAATAAAGACAAGAGAGCCACAAACCACATGTGACTATTTGCATTTCATTTTAAAGTTTCAGTTTCTCAGTCATATACATTTCAAGTACTCAATAATAGTATATGTGGCTGGTGGCTGTCATCTTTGACAACACAGATACAGAACATTTCCATCTATAAGAAAGTTCTATTGAGCTGGGGTTGTAACTCAGTGGTAGAGTGCTCGCCTCACATGTGGAAGGCATTGGGTTAGATCCTCAGCATCACATAAAAATAAAATAAAGGTGTTATGTCCATCTTCAACTAAAAAAAATTTTAAAGTTCTATTGACAGTAGTATTATAGAAAAAGAATAAATAACACTCTATTGAGAGTTGTAGCTAATATTCAAAAGATTTTGCCTTGGAAAAATGAAGGCTCACAATGAAATAGTGACAACTTACATCACTAGACTCATTATTTCCCACAATATAACTCTAAAAAGTTCTCAAGTACAAACACTGTGGCCTCTGTACCTAGTGTAGCCATAAGAATGGCTTTGCGTCTCAGTGGTAGAGCACTTGCCTAGCATGTGGGAGGCACTGGGTTCGATTCTCAGCACCACCTAAAAAATAAACAAATAAAATAAAGGCATTGTGTCCATCTATAACTAAAAAAAAAAAAAAAAAAAAAAAAAAGGATTACCATTTACTCCACCATATTCATGGTTTGCAAGACACTAACATCATCTTAGGAAAGAACATTGTTAAGAGGCACACAATCCTATTGTCATCTCTTGGTACTTGTACATAGGTAGAGACTAAATCGCCTATAGTAAAGAACTATATAGTAAAGAACAAGCTTTGTGGCTCTAGAGCTCGGATATCATTTTGTAATTGTGCCACCAAGACAGGACATCAATAGCATGCCAATTTCTATCCCACTTGCTAAAAGAAGTCTGTTTATTTCTCATCTTTGTGAAATACATGTTTTAAAACAAGATAAAAATCAGTGCAACCAGAATTAGCAATTCCACTTAAACACTCCAATTGTAGATCACTAGATTGTACTCTAAAATTTCAAGGGTACTTGCCGAAAGTGTGTTTAACCCCTTTGAGCCCCTATCTTCTCATTCATAAACTAGAGAAAATAATATCTACTTAAGCAATGAAGTGATAATTAAATGAAGCATCTATGCAAAGTACATAAGCATTCAACAAGTAGTAACTATTATAATTGTTATTTTCCAAGGCCACAAAACACCAATGTACAAAAATTTTTAAAAAGAGATAAATAAAAAAGACCAAATTAGAAAAATTCTGACTCTGCTACCTGCTAGTTGTCTGGCTTTGAATCTCTGTAACTTTAGTTTCTTCATCAGCTAATTAAGGATCAGAGTTCCCAATGATAGACATGTGTTTTCATTTCATGCAAAATGGCCAAGCAATGGTAAAGCCAGGTGTAAACTGGAGCTAATGTGAATTAGTACTATGCCCCAGCTTCCACACACACATTAAAAAAGAAGAGACAACATTAGGCAAGTATTGCTTCACAGTAAAATTAATTTAACTTTTATTATGAACTGTGCTCCTAAGCACACCTAGGAAGCTACATTGCTGAAATCATCACTGAAACACAACCTTCAACATTGCCAACAACCCAAATTTGTAAATGCAAATGACTAGTTAGTCATTTTCCTTGGCTACTCTTTTTCTCCACATGAGAAATTTGAAGTCCTTACAGACAAACCAGGCCTCATCTGTGAATGTACATAAAATAAAATAAAAGGTAACCAGTAGTCAGCAGCCGGTTACAGAAAGGGGAAAAACAGTGCTGAATTTTAAAAAGCCAGTTACTAAAATACCTTTCTTGCAGGTGTGGAATTAAACCTAACACTCCATAAATTCTTGTTCATCACTGGAATGGCTGTAACACAATGAGATAACATTCTTAAAATAAAACTGAAGAAACATTCACAAGCTGTTCTTGTTTTAAAGATTAAGCAAAGTATACAATCTTAATACAGTTATAAAATATTTCCTGTTGCAGCATCTGCATTTTTACAAATTTTAATATGAAATCAAACATCATTTTAGATATTTACCTGTTTCCCATTAGGGTTTCTAAAGGCAGCAGTCATTTTGGTGGTAACCATGATAAGCAGACAAGAAGACTGGGGATTTGAATTGAATTTATAGCTGACTCATAGGGAGTGTTTACAACGACATTGCCACTGGGATCCACCCATTTAACACCCTTTCAGTTCCATCCTGCACATTCATTAGGTAGTAACTTTAAGATTTTAAGGGAAGCTGGGAATGTGGAGGACTAGGAATACTGAAACCAAAGGTTTCTGAAGTCTTATGAGGTTGCTAACTGATTTTGGTTTTCTTTCTTCTTTCCTTTTTCTCTCCCTCCTTCCTTTTCTCTACCTTCTTTCCCTCCTTCCTTCCATGACTTGATTTGTCTCAGAATGACCTTATAACTGTTACTGTATTTAGGGTATTGATTCTAAAGCATTGACTAGAACCTTCTATAATTAGATAGTTTCAATTCTTGAAACTTGACCATAGGAAAAAAAATATTATTTTTCTTGAACTGTCCTTTCTGGCTATTTTTTTACTCTTCATATGAGGTTTTGGAATTCTGCAGGCTATTATGTTCTATGAAAGGATATTGTGGTCATATTATATCAGGGGCCATTAATTGAAAGTTTAACATAGAAGCAAATTACATACCTTGTAAGGGGTACCTAAATAGAAGCTACTTCCTCCATTCATACTGTATATACAAAGATATGAAAAATTGTGCTCTATACATGTAAGGAGAATTGTAATGCATTCCATAGTCATGTATTTTAAAAAATAAAATCAATTAAATTTTTAAAAAAAGAGATCTGATATACTGATTTTAAAGGACTACATCTCTAATGGTAGTTTATGTCTTTAAACTCCTTACCATGGTCTGGGCACTGTGGAAGGACTATTCATCTATCATCTCACTTAATCTTCACCCTAACCCTATTGTAATCATTATTTACAAGTGAACCTCAAGCAAGTCATTAAGAATGCTTCATTTATTCACTCACAGAGTTATTGAGGGTATTCAACTATGTAAGCACTTTCCTATGAGAAAGGGGATTAACTAATATTTTCAGCTTCTACAACATCATTAATAATGTTATATGCTTTCTCATGCAGCTATCATTATTAAGTTCATTTAAAAGATTTGAGCCTCAGCAACACATTAAAAAATAAACAAATAAAATAAAGGTATTAAGTCTATTTGTAACTAAAAATATTTTTTTGAAAAAAGGTTGAGGACACTATGGCTGGTCCAAAGCCACACTGGTAGTAAAAAGAAAAGAAAAACTGCAAGTGTAAGTCTCTCTTGACTACAAAGCCTGTGTCATTTGAAGTTACAAAAATGTGGTGTCCATGTTCTTACTCTCTTGAAGAAGGAATAGTCTGGCATAGAAGACAAAGATGTAAATAAATAATATGGAAATCTAATATGGTGGAAACATACAGAAGGAGGTACCTTGATAGGCTGAGAAGTTGTACTACTGTATTTATCTATTTCCCCTTCATCTGTCCCTATTAGCAGGAATATTGGCCGGATTCAGACTAAGCCAGTTACCTTACCCTAACTCCTTGACCATACTGACTGGTTCAACAGAGTAGGCCTGGGAGTCTTGCCCTATAGTTTTTCAAACCACAGTTATAAAAGTCTTTTGCCCCCTCATTTTTAAACTCTAAGGATGTGAACTCAGAGAACATGCCTATAAAACACAAAATGGAATGGAAAGCATCCTAAGGATATTAGAAACCTTGGTTCCAGTTTACCTTGCCTTTCCTAAGCCCCTGTATTTCTGTTCTTTCTTTAATGCTATAACCTCCCCCAATAATCTTCGAATGATTCATTAACTCATTATACATGCATGTATAATGAAGAATTTTATTTTTTTAATTTTGAAATAGGGTCTTGCTGAGTTGCTTAGGACCTCTGCTAAGTTGCTGAGGTTGGCCTTGAACTTGTAATCCTCCTGCCTCAGCCTTCCAAATTGCTGAAATTACAGGTGTGTGCCACCACACCTGGCTCATGTAATATTTTTAATATATTATTCTAGGCATTGTTCTAAACACTGGGGTTAGATAATATGGTAGCCATCCTTTAATATAATCTCCAATGATCCTTGCTTTTGTCTCCAGTAATCCTTGCTGCCAGTTATTCATACCCATGTATAGTAACGCCCACATTGAATAGAGCTTGTTTTTGTGATAAATAAAAGGTGGCAAAAGTGATAGGGTATAGGGTATAAGGACCTGAAACTATGTCATTGTAGCTTTTACCTTGCTATTTAAGATGGAATGCTTTGGGAAGCCAATCACCATGTGTGAGCTGCTGTGTAAAGAAAAAAAACACAAAAGCCTCCCATCAACATCCAGAGCCAGCTTCACAGTCATGGCAGTAGGCCACTCTGGAAGTGTATCTTTGGCCCTAGTCAAGCCTTTAATTGCTTTAATACTGGCCCACAGCTGACTGAATCTCATGAGAAACCCCAAGCCAAACTCAATCAGAAAACTGCTTGCTGCCAAATTCTTGACACTTAGAAACTATAAGAGTAATACATGTTTCTTATTGATTAAAGGCATTACATTTCAGTGTGATTTACTGCCACTAATAGCAAGAAACTGCAAGAGCAATAGATAAGTAACACAATAATAGTGACAAAAAGAAACATAATTTCTGTCTTGATGGAGCACAAATTCTAGTGACAGAAAACAGACAATAAAAAACATACACTATAAGAAAACACATAGTAAAAAAAACTAAATATCCACATATGAAAGAATAAAGTTAGATCAAAAATTATACAAAAATTAACTTAAAATGAATCAAATACTTAAAAGCCAAAATTATAAAATTAATTAATTAGAAAAAAATGGAGAAATTTTCATGCCATTTCAAATTGGCAATAATTTCTTAAATAGGAGACCCAAAAAGTAGGAAAACAAAAGAAAAATACATATATTGGATTTGAAATAAAAATCTTTTGTGTATAAAAATACACTATCAAGAGAGTGAAAAGGCAACCCAAGAATTGGAGAAAATATTTTGTAAATCACATATTTGATAAAGGAATAATATCCAGAACATATAAATAATTCTTAGAACTCAACAACAAACAACTGAATTTAAAAAATGGCAAAGGACTTGAACAGACATTTTTTCAGAGATTCACAACAAGGATATTCAATGATACACAACATTATTAGTCATTAAGAAAATGCAAATCAATGGGGCTGGGGTTGTGGCTCAGAGGTAGAGCGCTTGCCTAGCACGTCCCTGGGTTCGATCCTCAGCACCACATAAAAATAAATAAGTAAAATAAAGGTATTGTGTCCAACTACAATTGAAAAATAAATATTTTTTAAAAAAAGAAATGAAATCTCACTTTATACCAACCTGGATAGCGACTATGAAAAAAGCAGAAAATTACAAATTGGTGAAGATTTTGATAATTTAAACATTTGTGCATTACTGGTGAGAATGTAAACCAATGCAACCACTTTGGAAAAGAGTTTGGTAACTCCTTAAAAATTAAAAATTACCATATTGTACAGCAATTCCACTCCAAGTTACTCAAAAGAATTCAAGACAAGAGCATAAACATATACTTGTACCTTGGTGTTCATAGCAGCACTATTTCCAATAGCCCAAAGGGAAAGCAAGTCAAGTGTTTATCAAAAAGTGAATGGATAAATGAAATATTATACAATGTAATATTATTCAGGCTTAAAAGGAATGAAGTCTGATACATGGTATGATATGGATAAATCTTGAAAACATCATGATATGTGAAATAAGTCAGATATAAAAGGACAAATATTGTCTGATTCCATTTATATGAGGTACCTAGATTAGTCAAACTCATAGACACAGAAAGTAGAATAGAGATGACTAGATCAGAAGAAGGAAATGAAGAGTCATTATTTAAAGGGTATAGGGTTTCTGGTTGGGAAGATGAAAAGGTTTTGGAACTAGGTAGTGATGACAGCTATATAGCATTATGAATATATTTTTTATTTGTTCTATACTGGGGATTGAACTCAGGGGCACTCTATCACTGAGCTACATACCCAGTCCTATTTATTTATTTATTTATTTATTTATTTATTTATATTTTGAGACAAGGTTTCAAAAAATTGCTAAGGCTGGCCTTAAATTTGTGAATCTCCTGCCTTAGCATCCTAAGTTGCTAGGATTACAGGCATGCACCACCATTCCTAGCTTCTGAATATACTTAATGAATTATGAACCTAAAGATGGTTAAGATGGCAAACTTCATGTTATGTATATTTTTCCATAATAAAAAAAGAAAAGATGTTGGGGATGTAGCTAAGTGGTAGAGTGCTTGCTAGTATGTGTCAATTACCTACACCAAAACAAAGGAAGGAAAGAAAGAAAGAAGGAAAAGGATATCTAGGAATTTGGAGCCTCTTGGAAAGTAAGAATAAATGAAGAGAGAATCTTAGTTTGACTTAGTCAAAATAATAAGTTGAACACATAAATAGCAAAAAAATGAATTGGTATACTGTATACAGAACACTGAAACAGGGAAGGGAAGAGGGAGTGTGAAGAAGGGTTATTGCTATTTTATTTTTTTGCTGTAGATTAACACAATATCTTTAATTTTATTTATTTATTTGTATGTGGTGCTGAGGATAGAACCCATGGCCTCACATATATAAGGCAAGTACTCTACCACTGAGCCACAAACCCAGCCCTGGTTATTTCTAGTCAGGGAATACCTCACAGAGAAAGTGGTGGGAGAGAAGCCATATCTGGGAAAGGCAACTCCAGGCAGAAAAAACAAATACAAAGTCTATGAAGCATGAACATGCCTGGTACATTCAAGGAGACAGCGGGATGGTCTGAATGGAATGAGTAAGATATAAAATTGTAGCATATGAAGTCAAAGAGAAAATGGAATCAGATTACACAGAGGTCTCTATTGACCATTTTTAGGACCTTGGCTTTACTCTAAATGGAATGAATAAACAGAGTGACATATTAGACCTATTTTGTGATTTAAAGAATCAACTGGCTGCTGTGCAGTGAATTGACTCCAAATGGCAATAGAACCCTAGAGGCCAGCTGGTAGTTGTTGAAAGATGAACTGTCTGGACTAGTGTGGTCAGTGAAGTGGTGAGAAGTGATCAAATTTAGATATATCTTCAGTCAACATTATTTGTCTTCATATCGGTTATTGGATTAAAAAAGAGAGAGAGAGCAAGAGATTAAAGATGAGTCTGAGATTTGCAGCCTGGGCAACTAGAAAAATGGAGTTGCCATTTCCTAATATAGGGAATCATCTGCAATAAAGAGTCCTGACTGCTACTCAGTCAGAGAAATCTTCAGAGAAAGTGATATCTGAGACAGATCTTCGTGATTCTTTCTCTTATGGAATGAAGACTATAGGTACTATTAGTTAACACTCATTGACCTCACTTTCTTTGGAATCTCATCTATTGGATTATATTCTATATATGTGCATTCTACATATGATATCATTGGGCTTTTGACAGGTTATTCTGCCATTAACAAAAGACCTCAAAATCTTAGCAGTTGTACCAGTGAAGGGTTATTTTTTATTTACATATCCTTCCATGGCAGGTTAACACTAACTCAGTTCCACCACATAAGCTTAATTTTATTTTTTAAATGGTGAAACCTGTAATACTTAGAGAATTGCAGAATGTGGCATCTGTATGTTCGTTTATTTATTTGTTCATCCATTCAACAAATGTTTCCTGTCAGGCAAGGCTAAGTATTGAGTTATAACAGCAAAATAAATAATTCCTAATTTTCTGGAGCTTATATTGAAAAATGAGAGACTAAACACATAATTATAATAATACATAGTATATTCAGGTATAATAGATTGAATTACCTCTCTCATACTTTTTTCTTTTTTCTTTTTTGAAACAGTGTCTTGCTATGTTGCTCAGGCTGGTGAACTGGGCTCGAAGGAGTAGCTAGGACTACAAGCATGCACTATGCTGGGCCTTAATTACCTCATTTGAATTAGATCAATATAAAATTATTAGAACTAAAATATATTCAATTTTAGGTTTTTTTTGGTTGTTGTTGTTTATGGCACAGAAAGCCCTGACATTATTAATTCTATAATAATTGGAGGGGGGTAAAAAATCATTTTATCTTTATAATTCAGAATGAGTCCTGGGTTAACACTCCTGGGCCTTCACCTTAACCTTTGCCCTTTTCAGTATTTAATATTTCTTTTTTTCTGTACTGGAGATCAAACCCAGGCCCTTACACATACTATGCAGTGCTCTGCCACTGAGCTACATTTCCAGACTTTACATTTTATTTTGAGACAAGAACAGGATCTCACTGAATTTCCCAGGCTGGCTTTGAACTTGTGATTCTCCTGCTTCAGACTCCCAAATCACTGGGATTGCAGGTGAGTTTCAAAGAGTTTAATCTCTTGATGTAGACCTAAAACTATAGTATAGAACTGTAATATACACATTGCATCAGGCTTTTGAAAGCTTACCTCCAAGCTGGGCATGGTGGAGCATGCCTGCAATCCCAGCAGTTTGGGAGTCGGGGAGGGGAGGATCACAAGTTCAAAGCCAGTCTCAGCAATGGCCAGGTGCTAAGCAACGCGATGAGAACCTGTCTCTAAATAAAATACAAAATAGGGCTCGGAATGTAGCTTAGTGGTTGAGTGGCCCTGAGTTCAATCCCTGGTACCCACTCCCCGTGGAAAAAAAAGCTTACCTCCTAAATAGGAGCTGTCTTCTGTAAAGTTTTTTTGATAATTAGGTATATTTACATATAAAGGAGCTAAAAAAAAACAAAACAAACCTGTAGCTTTGTGAGTTTCAAATAACATCTAATTCAAATCAGGATTAATATCGAGCAATAATTCTGACAAACCCCACATAATTCACTTAATAACATTTTGTTGGAATAGCCATCTGAATTACCACCATCTGTTTGTAACCAAGAAAGAGTCAATCGTTTGCATTTTCTTTCTTTTTTGGTTTTTTGTTTGTTTGCTTTTAACTCTTGAGAGCAAGTAATCCTTCCATGTCAGTCTCCTTAATGCTGGGATTAAAGACTTGAGGACCCAGCAATTTTTTAAAAACATAAACACAATCCAAATATCTATTGACAGCCGAATGCATACGATATGTTAAAGTGATAGTATATTATATAACAGTGAATATGAGTGAACTATATATTCCACACAACAGCATGATGAATCTTAGAAACATAATATTGAGTTTCAGGAGCAATTTGCAGAAATTACTTTAAGATGTGAGACTAAAGAGCTGGGCTGATGGCACAGGCCTGTAGTGCCAGCTACTCCGGAGGCTGAGGCAAGAGAATCAATTGACCCTAGGAGTTTAGGAAGTTCTAAAAAGAACTAATTTATGTATTGTTTAGGAACATATACATGTCCAACAAAAGTATTATAGGATGTATGAAGAATAACAACATTCAGATTACCATTTTTTCCCCGTGGAGAGAGAGGCAGATGACTAGGGTAAGTGTGGTTCAGGTAATGGCAATGGTATTGGCAATGCTTATTGACTGGGTTATAATCTGAATTCAAAGCAATTTGTTTTACTAAAGTTTCATTTTACATCAACTTTTTTTTTTTTTTAGAAAATATTACAGGCCAAAAAACAAAACAAACAAACAAACAAACAAAAAACCCTCCAAGTTTAGGAACAAAAACATTCAGTGACATTTCATTCTACTTTGAAGAAAATCCCAGAGAGCAAGGATTCAAGAACTGGGATCCTTAAGCCTTTGGCTCTCCCACTGTCCTTCTTGTGGAGAAACTACCTGTCTGCTTTCTTGGTTTCATGCCTCAGAGCAGCCAGGAATGCAACCTCCTTTATTCCACATCTTGGATTTTGGTTTCAAAGGTTTCAATCCATAGATAGCAGGCTCTATTCCTCATGGCTCAAGGGGGAGCAGAACAACATGACAAAAGAGTGTGGCAGAGAGAAGCAGCTTACATGATGATCAAGAAACACAGAGAAAGACCCACTTTTCTTCTTTAGGGTATACCCCTGATTGTCAGTTACTCAGAGCCTGGGAAATACAAATAGATTCCATTCTGTATAATGCAGGCAGTTGGCGCATTTGTTGACCAAGTCTTTTTCTGTGTCACCCTTAAGGAATTGCTTCAACTCTGCATGCTTTTCATTTATCTCCAAAGTGTTCTGGTACTTAGGTTGGGAATGAAATGTTTTAAAGTTTATTAGCTAAGTTTCTCTGCACTCTTCCAGCCAAGCATCCTTCTTCTTTTTTTTTAATCTGATTAAATGTTACATATTAATTATATAAAATGTTATTACCAAAAAAAGCACAAAGATTAAAGTTGCTTGTAATCTTATCACCAAATGATAATCACTGTTGATGTTTTAGTGTCTTTCTTTTCCATCTCATTTCTGAGTTGGCATATACATTGTTTATTATAGTTTATTTATTATATAAAATGGGATCATACACTTGGTACACTTAAAGCTGTGAAATTGAGTGAGATACATAAGAAAGAGTATAGAAAGAAAAGATAAGAGATTCAAAGCCTGGGTCTCCAGTAGGGCACAATTACAAGTTGAAGAGAAGAGAAACAAATGGACTTGAGAAACAGCGCCCTAAAAAGTAGAAGGGAAATAAAGAAAGGGTAGTGTCTGAAAAGACAAGAGAAAAAAGTACTTCAAGAATTTTGAGTGATGCCAGGGCACAGTGGCATACACTTGTAATCCCAGCAGATTGGGAGGATGAGGTAGGAGGATTGCAAATTCAAGACTAGACTCAGCAATTAAGTGAGGCCCTAATCAACTTAGCAAGATCCTGTCTCAAAATTAGGAATTAAAATTTAAAAACTGGGCTGAGGATGAAGCTTAGTGGTAAAGCATCCCTGTGTTCAATTCCCAGTACCAAGAAAAACAAAAGAAAGAAAAAGAAAATGTTGGCTCCACAGTCTAGCTATTGTGAATTGTGCTGCTATGAATATCGATGTAGCAGTATCCCTATAGTATGCTCTTTTAAGGTCTTTAGGGAATAGTCCGAGAAGGGGAATAGCTGGGTCAAATCGTGGTTCCATTCCCAGTTTTCCAAGGAATCTCCATACTGCTTTCCAAAAATGGCAGCACCAATTTGTAGTCCCACCAGCAATGTATAAGTGTACCCTTTTCCCCACATCTTCGCCAGCACTTGTTGTTGTTTGACTTCATAATGGCTGCCGATCTTACTGGAGTGAGATGGTATCTTAGGGTGGTTTTGATTTGCATTTCTCTGACTGCTAGAGATGGTGAGCATTTTGGATAAAAAAAAAATGTGGCATTTATACACAATGGAGTATTACTCTGCACTAAAAAATGACAAAATCATGGAATTTGCAGGGAAATGGATGGCATTAGAGCAGATTATGCTAAGTGAAGCTAGCCAATCCCTAAAAAACAAATGCCAAATGTCTTCTTTGATATAAGGAGAACAACTAAGAACAGAGCAGGGAGGAAGAGCATGAGAAGAAGATTAACATTAAACAGGGACGAGAGGTGGGAGGGAAAGGGAGAGAGAAGGGAAATTGCATGGAAATGGAAGGAGACCCTCATTGTTATACAAAACTACATGTAAGAGGAAGTGAGGGGAAAGGGAAAAAAACAAGGGAGAGAAATGAATTACAGTAGATGGGGTAGAGAGAGAAGATGGGAGGGGAGGGGAGGAGGGGGGATAGTAGAGGATAGGAAAGGCAGCAGAACACATCAGACACTAGTATGGCAATATGTAAAACAGTGGATGTGTAACCGATGTGATTCTGCAATCTGTATATGGGGTAAAAATGGGAATTCATAACCCACTTGAATCAAATGTATGAAATATGATAGGTCAAGAACTATGTAATGTTTTGAACAACCAACAATAAAAATTAAAAAAAAAATGTTGGTAATCTGAGAGGCAAAGAGAAAGTATAAAATTGTTGTCCAGGTACTATGGTCTGATGTGTTCTCCAAAATCCATATATTGAAAACCTAATTACTGAGTGCAATGTAGTCCCAGCTACTCAAGAAGCTGAGGTAGGAGAATTGCTTGAGCTCAGGAGTCCAAAGCCAGCCTGGACAAGATAGAGTCCACTGGGAGGGGAAGTGGGGAGAAAGAAAAGAAATAAAGATCTCTGGTAAAGGTGGATACATAAACAATTATAAAAGCTACTACTATATTTTTAAAAATCCTTACTTACCAATATGATGGTGAATCCTCTGGTTATTATGAAGACAGAACTTTCATGAATGGAATCAGTGCCCTTATGATAGAGGTCCCAGAATGTGGTCTTACCCTTCCATCATGTGAGGACACAGCAATATGGCAATCCGTATACACAAGAAAGAGGCCTTCACCACAAACTAAATCTGCTGGTATCTTGATCATAGACTTCCCAGCCTCTCAAACAGCAAGAAATAAATTTCTGTTACTTATAAGCTACCCAACTGAAGGTATTTTGTTGTAGCAGCTGAACTAGAACATTAGGAGAGTAAAATCATAAATTCACTAGAGAAATATAATGTGATTGCTGGTGTCATGAACCTACTTGTTGTTCACGGTCATGATTCTGTGTTCTGCCCCAGATACATTGAGCCTCTTGGATGCAGACACCAGATTAGGCAGAGATACAAAAAAGATCATAATTCAGATTTTGGTCAAATTAACAATATTCTTTCTGTGACTTCAACTACAGCCTTCCACAAGTCATTTCATGAAAAATGGGCACATATTTGTGCCAATACGGAGTTGTGTTTTTTTAAAAAACCAATATCTATTCAGTATTTTCCTCTTCATTCTAGTTTTTCAACTTCATGGTCATCAGTCTATCTACCTAACTCATCCTGCCCCTTAAGTTTGATGTGAGAGTCAGTCCTCTAGGCATTTTTTTTTTTCTTTTTGAGCTGGATCTCTCTATGTAGCTCAGGTTAGTCTCAAATTTCTCAGCTCAAATGATCCTTTCTAAACATCCCAAGTAGCTGGGACTACAAGTATATGCACCACTGAAACAGAAGAGAAGATCCTATTTTTATCAGAATCTCTCTTACATTTTCTCCCACCTACTGTCTTTACTTGATTTTCTAAACGTCTTGTGTTGACCTATGTTCAAAATACACCCCATTTATCAAAGAACAGATTCAAAGGACAGTCGGAAATACACATAACACACACACACACACACACACACACACACACACACACACAAATTCCTTTATTTTAAAGAATTGGCTCCTGTGATTGTGGGGATTGACTTAGACTGAGTCCATAGGGCACACTGGCAGACTAAAAACCCAGGACCAGACACAGTGGTGCACACACATCTGTAATCCCAGCTACTTAGGAGGCTGAGGCAGGAGGATGGCAAGTTCAAGGATAACTTCAGCAATTTAGCAAGACTTTCTGTCTCAAAATAAAAAGGACTGGATGTAACTCAGTGGTAAAGTGTCCCTGGGCTCAATCTGCTGTGAAAATCCAAAACAACAACAACAACAAAAACAAATTAATAACAAAACTCAGGGAGGAGATAGATGATTGGCTTAAGTCTAAATTTCTTCAAGTAGGCTGGTTGGCTAGAAATTCAGACAGGTTATTATGCTGCATTTTTTCTTCTCCAGGAAACTGGTTTTTGTTGTTGTTAGTGGTGATGGTTTGTTTGTTTTGTTTCTCCTCTTTAGGCTTCAACCTATGAGATTGGCCCATCCACAGTATCGAGAGTAATCTCTTGTGGCTGGGGTTGTGGCTAAGTGGTAACACACTTGCCCCACAATGTAAGGCACTGGGGGCTGGGGATGTGGCTCAAGTGGTAGTGTGCTCGTCTGGCATGCGTGCGGCCCGGGTTCGATCCTCAGCACCACATACCAACAAAGATGTTGTGTCTGCCGATAACTAAAAAAATAAATAAATATTAAAAAAAAACAACAATGTAAGGCACTTGGTTCCAGCCTCATTATAAGAAAGAAAGAAAGAAAGAGAGAGAGGAAGGGAGGAAGGGAGGAAAGAAAGAAAGAAAGAAAGGAAGGTAATGTATTAATCTACAACTAAAAAAAATTTTTAAAGTAATCTCCTTAAAGTCAACTGATTACACACATTAACCACATCTACAAAATACCTTCATAGCAACAACTACATTAGCATTTGATTAAATAACTGGATACTAGAGCTTATTCTTGTTAATACATAAGACTAACCATCTGTATTCATTTATTTTCCATTGATATATATATATATATATATATATATATATATATATATATATATATAACTATATATATATATAAAAATATCCATGTAATTTTTTCTTTTTGTTACTGGAGGTTGAACCCAGGGGCACTCTTCCACTGAGTTACATCCCCAGCATGCTACCCTCTTTTTTTGAGACAAGTTCTCCATAGGTTGCTGAGACGGACTTCCAGCCTCAGCTCCCCCAGTCACTGGGATTACAGGCATGCCTGAATGAGGTTGGATAATAAAGAGAAAAAAAATTTAGGCTGTGATTGCCTGTAATTCCAGTGACCTGGGAGACTAAGACAGGAAGATTGCAATTTCAAGACCAGCCTAGGCAATTTAGTAAGACCCTGCCTCAAAAAGTAAAAAGGGCTAGGGCTATAGCTTGTTTATAGAGTGCCCCTGGATTTAGTCCCCAGTAGTGAAGAGGAAGAAGAAGGAGAAGCAGGAAGAGGGAGGGAGGCAGGAGGGGGAGAGGAGGAAGAGGAGGAGGAGGAGGAGAGGGAGAGGAGGAGGAGAGGGAGAGGAGGAGGAGGAGAGGGAGAGGAGGAGGAGGAGAGGGAGAGGAGGAGGAGGAGAGGGAGAGGAGTAAGAGGAGAGGAAGGGGAAAAGAGAAAAGAAAAATAAAAAGACTTTATTTAGTTTGTTTTTGTAGGTTGAAAGTTCAAACAGCATGATGCTGGCTTTTTCAAGGAACTTGCTGATTATATCATGTCATGACTGATGGCATCATGGTGGGATAGATCACATGGTGAGATTGGAAGCCAGAGGGCAAGAAGGAGCTAGTCTTTCTCTCTCTCTCTCTTTTTTTTTTTTTCTTTTTCCTTTGTTCTACTTAGTTAGACATGACAGTAGAATGCATGTCAATTCATTGTACACAAATAGAGCACAACATTCAATTCTCTGGTTGTACGAGATGTAGAGTCACACCATTTGTGCAGTCATATGTGTACCTAGGGTAATGATGTCCGCCTCATTCCACAATCTTTCCTGCCCCCATGCCCCCTCCCCTCCCTAGTCTTTCTCTTTTTAAATAACTCTCTTTTGACAAGAGAGTTCCCATGAGAACTATGAGGGCAGTATCCCCAATGACCCAAGCCCCCCTTAACACTGTGCTCTGCTAAAAAAATATATACTTTTAGGGCTGGCGATATAGCTCAATTGATAGAGTATTTGCCTCCTGTGAACAAGGTCCTATAGGTTGAAAGTTCAAACAGTTGAAAGTTCAAAAGTTCAATCCCCACCACACACACACACACCCCTATATACCTTTTAAAGCCAGGTGTGGTGGTACACACCTGTAATTCCAGCTGCTCAAGAGACTGAGGCAGGAGGATCATGAGTTCATGGCCAGCCTGGGCAACTTAGAGAGACTCTGTCTCAAATTTTTTAAAAAGTGTGAGGTTGAGGATATATAGCTTAGTGGTAGATACTTGCCTAGCATGCTTGAGACCCTGGGTTTAATACCTAGCACCACCAAAAATAAATAAAGGTGGGGGGGCTACTTTTGGTGGGCTTCTGTTTTTTTTTTTTGTTCTGATTTGTTTTTTCATTGGTAGTGAGGATTGAACCCAGAGGCACTTTACCACTGAGCGACATCCTAATCTGTTTATTTTTTATTTTGAGACATGTTCTCACTAAGTTACTTAAGACCTCACTAAATTACCCAGGCTGGACTTATGATCCTTCTGCCTCAGTCTCATGAGTCTTTGGTATTACAAGGTTGTGCCACTGAGCCTGGCTAGACTCTGTTTCTTAAAAGGTGCCACCACCTCCCAACATTGAGGACCAAGTTTCCCACACACAAAGCCCTGGGGGCATGTTGAAATCATATCTAAACTATAACATCATTATACTTCACATAAAAGCAATTACAAAACAACTATATTTTATTGGATATTTACTATTTGCCAAGTATAAGACTAAGCACTTCAAATGAACTAAATAATTTTATACCCCAACAACCCCAAGAGGTGACTTAGTGAAAATTAATACAATTGTACAGATAGAGAAACTCAGGTTCAGAGAAGTGAAGTAATTCGCTTAGTCACATAACTAGTAAGTCATTGAGTAAGGGCTCTTGAAAAGTTTGTTGTAGAAAGTTCCTTTGGTCTCTAATAGATCTCCTGTGCTTAGGCTCCACATCCCCAATGAAATCATTTCAAATTACCCCAAAGCTATAGCCACAAGCCTGAGAGTCACCAACACTCTTTCAAAGTGATCCTTAGTTCTAGCTGTCAGACTCCAACAACACAAAAACTTCCAGAGAAATTAACCACAACAAATTCCAAAAGTGAGGTTAAGCAATGTGAGAATGAGAGGCAGGAAGGCAAGCCTAACCACTTGCTCTGGTTTTGAAGGCGACACCCAGAGATGGGAGTTTTCATTCTCCATGTTGACTCGTCTAACATTGTTCAAACTCACCATCTGCTATAATATCAAAATTTTGCATATGGATAACTAAACACCTAATATCTTCATAATTTAATTCTTCAAGATTGTGTTCAAGACTCACCTCTTCTCTATTTTCTATTTTTCTCTCTTTTTATCATTTTCAGAAGCCTATACCCCCATGCTTTCTCCTTCTTCACCTCATTTCTTTTCTTAGTAAAGATAGTTTAAAATTATTCACTCCAAGGTGTGAATTATGCTTGTCTCTCCTAGCAGCTTTTGCATTTACTTTTGAATACAATCTTTATTTAAATGACTAGATTTCCGATCATGAACTATTAGTCCTTAGCCAAGGAGGCATTTAGTAGCTATAAAGTCTTCTGATTGTGGTTGTTCTGAATAATCCCTTATTCTCACTTAGCCTGCCTTGTTTATGTCTGGCCTTGTAAAAAAACAAAACAAAACAAAACAAAAAAAACACCCTATATGTGAGGTCCTGGCACTTTCCCCACATCCATTTTGAGAAAGAAACCTGAAAGAGCCAAAATAATGAGATATCAAGGTAGAAATTAAGTTTATATATATTTCCTCAGTACTACTAATAAGAATAAACATTGAGACTTTATTTAATCCTCATAGTAACTCTGGGAGATAGGAACTATTATTATTGTCATTTTATAGTAAAGAATTAGGGCTGGGTACAGTGGTGCACACCTGTAATTCCAGCCGCCCCAGAGGCCTGAGGTAGGAAGGAGTTCAGAACCAACTCACTCTTAAGCTCAGGCATTGACATTTTCAGCTTAAAATTCACCCAGAGGAACTGGGATTGTGGCTCAGTGGTAGAATGCTCGCCTAGCATGCATGAGGCACTGGGTTTGATCCTCAGCACCACATAAAAGTAAAGGATATTGTGTCCACCTAAAAATTTAAAAAATAAATAAATATTTTTAAAAAATTCACCCATGAGAAGCAGGGTACAGGCGAATACAGCAGGAAAGTAACATAAATTATCTCTGGGGAGATTTATCAAAGTTTTTTTCTTTCTTTATTTTCTCTGTCTCTTCAGTACTGGGGATTAGACCCAGGGACTTGAACATGCTAAACAAGCATTCTACCACTGAGCTATATCCCTGATGCTTTTTGGAAAGTTTTATTTTGAGACAGGGCCTCATTAAATTGCTGAGGCTGGCCTCAAACTTGGCAGTCCCTCCTACCTCTGCCTCTGTCTCCTGATTAACTGGGACCTGAGGTACATGCTTCTGTGTTCCGAATCTAGAAATTTTCTTGTCTGGACCTGTACTTCACCTATGTTGAACATGACACCATGTTTTAATGATTAATTCAATGATAAGTAACCCAAACAAGTACACATAGGCAAACACTCTAGTTTAGTAGTGAAGTTAAAACTATACCTATTTGTGTCCATACGAATGCTGATCAGAACCTGTTATTCCAGTGTAAACATTGCAGTGACACTGGTTGTATGAGGGCAAAGTTCAAAGGATCTCAACTGCATCTCATCAAAAACTGAAGGTTAAGACTATAACCAATCAATCCAGGAGGCCAAACATGTGGGTAATTGCAGATAACCAACCAGTGATGGCTTGGATGACACAACAGGGACATAGGCAGCTTTCTAGGTGGGGAGGTGGAGTGAGAGAACTGGTTTTGAAGCTGCACATAATATACATAGCACTTTACAGAAATTGAGAAAATATCAATTATCTATTTCAGTGATTGGAGTGCTAATGAAAACTGTGAAGACTAAAACACTCTCCCCTGTGGTAAAACCCCCATAAAATGTGGTCTGTAATCTTTCTTGGCTTGTCAGTTTCAACCCTGAAGCCACTCTAGAATTGACTGGCAGGAGAGTTAAAGAAAGGGGCCAAAATTAAGAGACAGTGTATGGGGGGAGAAGGAGAGGGATGTATAGTCAATTCCACAAAGGAGAGTATCCATCTGTGTATTATAAAAGAAAATATACCAAAAAAACAGCCAGGGGCTGTGGCTCAGCAGTAGAGTACTTGCCTGGCATGTGTGAGGCCTTGGGTTAGATTCTCAGTACCACATATAAGTAAATAAAATAAAGGTCTATCAACAACTAAAAAAAAAAAAAAAAAAAAAGCCAGGCATGTAGCCAGTAGCCAGCTACTTGGGAAGTTGAGATAGAAGGATCACTTGAGCCCAAAGTTTGAGAACTTGAGACCAGTCTGAACAACATAGCAAGACCTCATCTCAAAAACAAAAACACAAAACACTGTGGTATCTATATAGTGTGTTCTACATTTTTTGGCCAAATTCAGATGTATACCTGAATGTGACCTGTGTGAAATCAAAAGAAATTCTGGGCTTACTTCCTGGTTTTAAGATAACAACACCTGGAGGCTGAGGTTGTAGCTCAAAGGTAGAGCGCTTGCCTAGCATGTGTGGGTGCTGGGTTCAATCCTCAGCACCACATAAAAATAAACAAATAAAGGTATTGTGTCCAACTACAACTAAAAACCAAAATATTAAAAAAAAAAAAAAAGATACCAACACTTGGAATTGTAAAGCCACACCGAACCCTATGGACTCTGTCATTAATTACCTTCTCTTCCTGAGGCTTGCCCCCAACGCAACCCCCACTCCCACCCCCCAAGGCACACACACTTCCTCTGCTTCCTCTGTCTCTGACTTTCTTCTCTCCTTAGCTCCTCCCGCTGCATTATTGGAAATAGAGCAATTTTGTCAAGCTTCTCCCAAAGCTACATCTATATACTCCTCCCCTTCCCAATTTTCAGACCAGTGGCCAGTATCTGCAGTCTTCTTCAGGTACACTGAATGGAGAAGAGCATGTCACTTGTTTATTTCCCTATTTTCCTTCTGCCTCTGGAAATACGGATTCACCTCAGGCAGTCTTCTGACCGCACTCCCCCTTCTGGTGAAGAATGGCACTACAGGAAAGAGCCAACTAATGAAATGTGAACTTCTATTTATCAAAAAATACCTTAATTAAAATTAAAAGAGAGAAACGACCTAGGGGAAAACAGGGCTTGGTGGCACTCTTAGTGCTCTTAATACACAAAGAACACTTACAAATCTACAGAGAAAGGAAACATCAAACTAATAGGAAAATTAACAAAGATTGTAAATTGTAAATAGATAAGTAATTGTAAATCACAAAGGTTACTCTAGTAGTATTCACAAAGGCCAGAATTTTAGTCCAGGTTTATCTCAGAAGAAGGGATAGTTGAAAAACAAGTCAGTTAAAAATTAGAATATTTAGCCAGTCAGAGTGGCATATGCTGAGGAGGCTGAGGCAGAGGATCCCTTGAGCTCAGGAGTTGGAGAACAACCAGGCAAGAACTCACTTGTTGATATTTTATTGTTATTTTCAATTTTTTATAATATATTTGTGTATATTATAAAAAATTGAAAATTTTATATATAGGAAAGAATATATTGGAAAGAAATATAGGAAAGAAAAAGACAAGAATTCAGTCTTGGTTGGAAGTTCCTTTTGGAAGAAGAGATTATAGAAGGTGAAGAAAGACCACAAGAGGAGTACCAGAAGTAAAGTTCAGGGAAAAGTTGGATTTCTCTTTTTCTTTCTTTCTTTTTTTTTTTAGGGGGGAGGTTATTACTGGGGATTGAATCCAGGAGAGATTTACCATTAAGCCTCACCTTCAACCACTTTTTTTTTTTTTTTTTTGGAAACAGGGTCTCACTAAGCTGCCCAGGCTGGCCTATAACTTAGGATCCTCTTGCCTCAGCTTCTCAAGTTTCTGGGATTACAGGCCTGGCTGTGCAGCAACACATCTGGTTGGATTGTTTTCTCTGAGACCCTCTAAGTATAGCATTCTTTCTCTCCCTCCCTTCCTTCCTTTCTCTCTCTTTTTCATATGGACTCTTGCTATGTAGCCCAGGCTGGCCTTGAACTTCAGGTTAAAGTGATCCTTCTGCCTCAGCCTCCCAAGTAGCTGAGACTGCAAGTGTGCCACCATGCCCAGCTTTAAGTATAAGTGTTTAATATGAACCCAAGCTGTTACATAACGATTCGATACAGACTGATGTATTTTTGCCTACAATTATATTTTCTCAGTGACTGATTTAATTAGCACAGCAGACTGTATTTTTTCAAAGAGAGCCATTCTACTTCCCCCATTAGAAGGTAAAATCCGTCTCCCCCTCTCTTGGGTATGCCTTTCTGTCTTGACCAATAGAATATGGTGAAGTCACTTCTAATTTGCTCTCTTGGAACACTCAGTCTTGGATCCTAGCCACATTCTGTGAGGAAGCCCAAGAAGTCATGAAAAGAGGCCCATGTGGAGGAGAACCAAACTCCTAGCCAACATTCCAGCCATGTGAATGAACCATCTTGAATGTGGGATCTCAAGGACCCCATTGAGCTGTTTTGACTGATGCTGAATGGTGCAGAGATAATCCTTCCAAACTGAGTCCTGCCTAATTGCAGATTCATGAGCAAAATAAATCAGTTTTATTATTTATTTTATTTACTATTTTACTTTTATTTTAAGAGCTTCTGTAAAGTATACAGTCCCAGCTACTCAAGAGGCTGAGGTAGGAGGACTGCTTGAGTCAGAAATTGGGGGCCTGCCTGGGAAGTACAGATAGTGCACTAGGCTTGCCCAGGGCAGAACTGGAGCAGGAGCTGAGACAGCACCCAGGCATCTAGAAGTGGTGCTAGAAGTTCTGCAGGACTGTAAATATGTTTTGGTGGTTGCCATCCAACCACAATGGCTCAGCTCCCTTCTATCAATGTGGAGAAGGGCCCAGGACAGCAAATCACATGAGCACTGCCTGAGAACCAGGGAAGAGAGGCCAGCAGCCTCAGGTGAAAAAGGAGGTCAGATGAGATGATGACCTGCGATCATCATCAAGTGATGCTGCTGTGCACCTGTCTGCAAACCACTGCCCAAGGATATGGGAGAAGGACCAGGTGGCAGGGATGAGGACTGTGGGCTATGAACAGGGCTATTGGAAAGCCATCAGACCAGTGGCAAGGCACACAATTGTCTGATGTTTCTCAGCAGGGAGAAGAGGATCATGGCCAGATGGCTGCACCTTTCTAGTAACAGGAGCTTCTAAGGTACATGCAGCAAAGACAGAGTGGGAGATGCTAGGGTTCTAGGTGAGAAAATAGGGACCTTGGGACCAGACTAGAGGAGAAAGAGAAGGAGGTAATTCTGGAGTCTCCAGGACCAGTAGCACAATGGCAATTCTGACAGCTCTTCAACCTTCCTTTGTGCAGAGGATGTTGCCATGTATTAGTGGATCAGCTGGGAGAGCATCCAAGTCCTCTCTGGTGTGTTGCCCTCAGTATGGACAGAATGTAGCTGGAAAGCAGATTAAGTGACAGGCAAAGTCCTTGGGATTCAGGACAAGGAGTTTGTTGGTGTACAGAATAGTGTTACTGTTCTAGAGTTACCATTGTCTGCCTGTTGAAATCAGGAAAGTCTTAACACAGAAAATATTCATTCATGGGTAGTATATTAAAACAAGTTACTACAGGAAGTGTTTTTTTTTTTTAAATTTATGTGCTTTGTGACTATTTGTACTATTAAGATAAATTTTAAAAAGTAATGCTTTAATTGAAAATGTGCCTTATTATTGTATGGATTTTTAATTCCTTTGCATAGATGACTGAGAAAATAGTGTTGGAAAAATATGTAAGTCTCTGTTGTTTGAGAGAATGCCCATTCATAAATAACCATACTTCCTTATTAACCAAGATTTATGAAGTTAAAAAAAAATCTCTCATTTTTCAGATCACAAAGAACTTGAATCATCATCACAAAAGATGGACAATATGTGTAAAACCACGAAACCACTTAGTCTGAAATCTGATGTGACAACAAATGATATACAGAGGCCTATGCCAAGCACCAAGATCAGATGTTTCTGTTTGCCTATAGATAGGTTCCATCTTGCAAGCTCTCCTAATGAGAAAAACAGCAGAAACATGGGAAATGTCAATTCAGACAAGGTTTGCCAGAATCTTACCTTTGAAGGACTTAATAGAAAAGATACCTCTACTACTGTTGGCTCCCAAATTAATGGTTTTGATCAGCATATTTCAGAAAAAACTCAGGAACAACAATGTGAACTAAAGAACTTAACTGACATGAGTGCAGTGATTGTGCCAAGTGTACTCCAGGAAAAAGTGACAATGAGCATCAATGATAGTGGTGACCATTCCAATGGTGCCACACAGCCCGACACGCCAGCCAGTTCAGCAAGAGAGGCACCAGTGAGACTGTCCTCTCATTCTCACCGTCTTGCTCCTGCAAGAGCACCCAGAATACTGCAGCCCCATCTCGGGACAACATTTTACAAACCACCTATCCTGACCAGCAAAGTCAGGGGGACTGAGGAGAGACCAGCTTCACCTTCAGCAGCAGTGCTTCCTAGCACAGCTCTTACTCCCCTGAGTCATGTGGAGACATCTGTTCCAGAGGCAGACAGCACATCAGCTTATGCTTTGAAACCAGCTGCTGAGCCTAAAGAGAACTGTGAGGAGGTTGGCCTGCCTGACATGAATCCAATGTGCCAGGGACTTGGGCTAAAACAAATGGAAGAGGTACAAGACCTTGAATTTGAAATGTCACAGTTTGTGTAGGTTGTCAAAATTCAGTTTTTCTTTTTCTTGTTTTGTTTTTATGTATTGCGTTTATTTTATGAAAGATTGTTGTAACAGAACCACTTGTATAGGATTGCCAAAGTGTATATTTTGCCTTTTGGCCTTGTATTGTGTTTGCTAGTTATATGGAATGATAGTGTTTTAGTCATATAGAATGATAGTGCCTCACTGGTATTGTCTTTAAATTATGTGTTTTTGAAGTTATGCATAAAATAAGTATTATAATTTTAAATTTAAAATATTTTTCTCTATAAAATGATTCATGTAAATGCATCTTTAATGTATAATATTGTTCTCAACAAATAGGGGCAGTAGGGAAAAATGAGCTTTATTTTGGAGCAAACCTGGTGCAACTCATAAAATGCTTCTGAATGCAAGTGCCTGAAAAATCTTGATTGGGTATGAATATATTTTTCCCCACATAATGTTCTAGTGCATCTTTGACCACTTGTGTTGTTATAGCATGTGTGGAAGCATTGGCAATTCACTTAACTTTTTAATATTTACATAGTGGCCTAAAAGCTTGCGAATCTGTGTTTACTAGAATTCTACTTGTCAATTTTTACATATGGTAATTAATACAATTGTAGAAAGAAAAGGCACTTCAATACTCAAAAGTTTGAGACATTGGCAGAGACAACACAGACGAGCAGAGTTGAGGCATCTTGAATGTAAGAGACCTGTAACCTCACTTCTCTCACCTGCGGCCTGTTGCTGGATTGCCTGTGACTTCTGGCTGTCTGCTGACGAGAGCAAGTGGCCAACAGCTAGGGCAAGATGAAGCTCTCTCTGGTGGCTGGGGTTCTGCTGCTGCTCTGCACAGCACGGCTGAGGAGGATGACAAGAACAGGACATGGGTACTATGGTCGGCATCGACCTGGGGACCACTTACTCCTGCTTCAGGGTGTTCAAGAACGGCCACTGGAGATCATCTCCAATGATCAGGGCAAGTGCATCAGGTTGTATTATGTGACCTTCACCCCTGAAGAAGAACATCTGATCCTCGATACAGTCAAGAATCAGCTCACCTCGAATCCTGAGAACACGGTCTTCGACACCCAACGGCTCATTGGCAGCACCGGGATTGACCCTTCTGTGTAGCAAGACATCAAGTTCTTGCCTTTCAAAGTGTTTGAAGAGAAACATAAACATAAACCATACATTCAGGTTGATAATGGAGGTGGGCAAACTAAGACATTTGCTCCAGAAGAAATCTCTGCTATGATTCTCACTAAAATGAAAGAGACTGATGAGGCTTATTTGGGAAAGAAGGTTACCTATGAGGTTGTTACTCTATCAGCCTTTTTTAATGATGCCACTGGCAAGCAACCAAAGATGCTGGAACTATTGCTGGCATGAATATTATGAGGATCATCAATGAGCCTATAGCAGCTGCTATTGCTTATGGTCTGGATAAGAGGGAGAGAGAGAAGAACATTTTGGTGTTTGATCTGGGTGGTGGAACCTTCTATGTGTCTCTTCTCCCCATTGACAATTTGATGTCTTCAAAGTCATGGCCACCAAAAGAGAAACTCATCCGGGTGGAGAAGACTTTGACCAGCGTGTTATGGAACATTTCATCAGGCTGTACAAAAAGAAGACTGGCAACGATGTTAGGAAAGAAAACAGAGCTTTGCAGAAACTCCAGCATGAAGTAGAAAAGGCCTACTGGGCCCTGTCTGCTCAACATTAAGCAAGAATTAAAATAAAGTCCTTCTATGAAGGAGAAGACTTTTCTGAAACCCTGACTCAGGAAAAATTTGAAGAGAAAACATGGACCTGTTCTGGTCTACCATTAAGCCTGTTCAGAAAGTACTGGAGGATTCTGACTTGAAGAAGTCTGATATTGATGAGATTGTTCTTGTTGGTGGCTCTACTCAAACTGCAAAGATTCAACAACTTATTAAAGAGTTCTACAATGGCAAAGATCCATCCTGTGGCATAAACCCAGATGAGGCTGTAGCATATGGTGACACTGTCCAGGCTGGTGTACTCTCTGATGATCAAGATACAGGTGACCTAGTACTGCTTGATGTATGTCCCCTGACACTTGGTTTTGAAACTGTGGGAGGTGTCATGTCCAAACGGATACCAAGGAACACTGTGGTACCCACCAAGAAGTCTCAGATCTTTTCCACAGCTTCTGATAATCAACCTACTGTTGCAATCAAGGTCTATGAAGGTAAAGGACCCCTGAAAAGAGACAACCACCTTCTGGGTACATTTGATCTCACTGGAATTCCTCCTGTGGGGTCCCCCAGATTGAAGTCACTTTTGAGATAGATGTGAATGTTATTTCTGGGGGCGACAGCTGAAGACAAAGGTAAAGAGGACAAAAATAAGATTACAATTACCAATGACCAAAACTGCCTGACACATGAAGAAATTGAAAAGATGGTTAATGATGTTGAGAAGTTTGCTGAGGAAGACAAAAGATGCAAGGAGTGCCTTGATACTAGGAATGACTTGGAAAGCTACGCCTACTCTCTAAAGTATCAGATTGGAGATAAAGAAAAGTTGGGAGGCAAACTTTCCTCTGAAAATAAGGACACCATGGAAAAAGCTGTAGAGGAAAAGATTGAATGGCTGGAAAGCCACCAAGAAGCTGACATTGAAGACTTCAAAACTAAAAAGAAGAAACTAGAAAAAATTGTTCAGCCAATTATCAGCAAATTCTATGGAAGTGTAGGCCCTCCCCCAACTGGTGAAGAGGCTACAGCAGAAAGAGACGAGTTGAAGACACTGATCTGCTAGTGCTGTAATATTGTAAATACTGGACTCAGAACTTTCCTTAGGAGAAAACTAAGAGAACTTAAGTCTCGAATGTAATTGGAATCTTCACCTCAGAGTGCACTTGAAAATGCTATAGCCCAAGTGGCTGTTTACTGCTTTCCATTAGCAGTTGCTCACATGTTTTGGGGAAGAGAGAGAGGAGGAATTGGCTATCTTAAAAAACTGGATATAAAAATGTGGGTCAGGATGTGTGTTCACCTCAGAAATGTTCTATTTAATGATTGGGTCATGTACATCTGGTGTAGGAACTTTTTTCTACCATAAGTGACACCAATAAATGTTTGTTATTTAAAAAAAAAATACTAAAAGTTTGGAACTGTCATAAAATAAAGATTTGTACAGATAAAGCTAAGGGATAAATCACTATCAGAAGCATTAAAACCATCTAAAGCCAAATAACTAAACTATATAATTTCAATTATAATGTATTTATATATTATATATTATGTATTATTTATTATATACTACATATAATAGATTTATATATATCTATATGATATAAGTTGTTTATATATAATTATAATATAATCCATGTTTTATATATCATATTAATATTAATTATACTAATATAATAATTGTATTATTATCTTATTAATAATAGAAATTATATTATTATATAATTACATTACAATGATATGCAATATAATATAAATTAATATAAATCTAAATATATTATATGATATATAATAAATATGTTTTATATAATAAAATAATATTTATATATTTAATTTATATATTATTTTATTATATGTGTATATAATATATATGTATTTCATATATATAATTTATATTAAATACATATGAATCATAAACATTTTGATATGTAATATATAATTTATATAATATATACTTATATATTTATATATAAAATATATATATTTTATATATAAATATATAAGTACGTTATGTAAATATATTATATAAATTATGTATAAGATATTATGAATATATAATATATTTATATATTAATATACATAAAATTTATATATATATTTTTATTATATGTATATATGATAAAATAAATGTATTATATATAATATAATATAAATATAAATATATTGTATTTAATTTATATTATATAGGTATTATATAATATGCAATATATTTATATAATATTATAATTTAAATTATATAGTTAAATTATGTCTTATTTGACTTTAGATGATTTTAATACACTTGATAGTTTTTAACCCCTTAACTTTTTCTGTGTAAATTTTTATTTTATGACATTTTTAACCTTTTTTGTATTTTTTATAATGGTCTTAAAACATGCGTGCTTCAGATATTTATAATTTCAATGCATTTTCTCTTGACATTATGAGGGTTTGGTTAAAACCATTCCTTTGGATGTATGCCTGTAATCCCAGTAACTTGGGAGGCTGAGACAGGTGGGATCTCAAGTAGAAAGTCAGCCTTAGTAATGGCTAAACTCTTAGCAACGCTGTCTTTAAATAAAATTCATAATAAGACTGGGGATGCGGCTCAATGGTTGAGCGTCCCTTAGTTCAATTTCTAGTACCCCCAAAAAATATCCTTTTGTATCAAATGTTTTGACTTATAAATCACTTTACATACTTTTTCTACCTGGAATATCAACCAGTGAAAACGTATATGTCATTAGAATTGAGCAATAATTTATTTAAGTTCATTTTGAGAGTATAGTAAGTCACATTGTTTGCAATTTCAGAGATGTAGATGACTGAATGTGTTTCACTTATAAAATACCCAGTTTTTATAAACTAGTCCATTCCTGTTATTTTCTGGGTCTCATCATCTTGCCTAAAATATGATGTAAAAGGGACAAAAATAAAAGAGCATTCTTGGTATGTGTGAACTATATTGTGAGTCAATGTTGTTGTATGATCATATATACTTGACAAAAATTATATGTACAGATTTATACACACATTATTATATGTAAATTATTTCAAGTACAATAAGTTATTGTGGCTTCTCTGAAATTTTTGCCTCTTGGAGTATGATACTTTAAGATTATTAACTATTGACTCAGTGGTCAACACATGGGCTCATCACTTGACTATAATATGAAATGTGTTTTAGGGCATGTAATCTTATAGTTCTCCATAACATTAAGGACTAAGGAGAAATGAACAAATGGCCTTTTTAATGCTAAAGCCATTTGTTAGTCTTCTTTTTACACAGTACAAGAATCATATTGGTTTGAAAACTTAAAAATAAAATCAGAGCTAACATTTATTGAGCTTTGTGTATTTAGACTTTACCCAGTTGAAATTTCACAGCAACCTCTAATGGGTAAGTAAGCATTTTATAATTCCTGTGTTACAGATGAGGAAACTGAGGCTTAGCTAAGTGACATGCTTTTAGTTTTCAGAGATACAGCAAGCAGAATTGAATCTCAAATACAGGGTTATGAAATTTTACTTAGTGCTTCTTTTTTTGGGTACCAGAGAGCCACATCCACAACCCTATTTTGTTTTTTATTTAGAGTAGGGTCTCACTGAATTTCTTAGCACCTTGCTTTTGCTTTTGCTGAGGCTGGCTTTGAACTTGCAATTCTCCTGCCTCAGCCTCCCAGTGGGATTACAGGCATGAGCCACTGTGCCTGGCTGCTTAGTACTCTTAAGGAATGTGATTACTAAATAATAGCAGGAAACACTGAACAATAGAAAATGCATCTTTTGATGTTTTTATTGTAAAATACACTTACAATTTGCCATTTAGACCATTTTGAAGTGTACAGTTAAGTAACACTAAGTATATTCACATTGTCCAAGGTGGCGTGTATTGCTGCGTCATCAGTTGACAGAAAGCAGAAGGGGGGAAAGGGATGTGAATGATGTGTGAAGCCTCTTATATAAGGGCATTCATTCTGTTAAAAAATATAGAGCTCCATGACCTAATCACACGTTTTGACTTATAAATCACATTACATACTTTTTCTACCTGTACTATCAACCAGTGAAGACGTATATGTCATTAGAATTGAGACATAATTTTTTTAAGTTGATTTTGAGAGCATAGTAAGTCTCATTTTCCCTTTTGCTGCTGTCACAATAGTGATTGTCACAACATATACATTTGGGAAGAACATATTCAGACCATAGCAACCATGTTTAATACACTGTAAAGACAAATCCTTCTGGGGAAAGAATGTTGGTTTAAATCATGTGGAAAGTCCTTTCTAACTCTGAACCTAAGACTGTAGGGTAAATAGACCTTGATTCTAGTGGGCTGTTTCCAAATATGTGTCCATACATGGCAGTGCCCTGTGCTGATGCAGTTTGCATCCTGAGGTTTCAGCTACCAGCCAGGGATCACTGCACTGTGGCCCTGGTTCCCATCTCCATCTTGCTACTAACATGAACTGATGTCACTATTGGATTGTAGGATTTAAGGACTGTTGTGTAGTTTAAAGTTTTAGGTTGTTGATATTTAATTACAATAATTAAACAAACATTGAATGACAATTTACTATACACCATCACCATGCTAGATAACAGAGACAAGACAATCTTTAAAAACACTTTCTGGGCTGGAATAAAGCTCAGTTAAGTGCTTGCCTAACATGTGCAAGGCTCTGTGTTCAATTTCCAGTACTAAAAACAAACAAAAAACCTTTCTGTATTTGTGGAACTTACAACTAAATACTATCAGGAATTGGCAGCTAACTCTCAGTGGATTCTATTTTCACATTTGAAAAAGTCAGATTTGTTTAAGTACCATGTTTTCAAGAAAAAAAAATAGCAGAATGTCCTGTAAATAAAGTCTGAGAATAGGACTAAACTTTTAAATTGAAGCTAAAATATGTAACTTGTACTATTTCAAAAACATTATTTCCCATTTGTAAAATTCTTATCTTCCCCTTGGAACTGCAGAGTGAACCCTGGGGAGCTTAACCGCTGAGTCACATTCAGAGATCTTATTTTTTGAGACAGGATCTCACTAATTTATTGAGACTGGCTTTGAGCTAATGATCCTCCTGCCTCACACTCCCAAGCCACTGGAATTAAACGCATGGATGGACCTCCCATTTCTAAAATTGTAATTATTATATTTGTACACCCAGTTTTCTTTCAAGAGACTTTAATTGAAAACTCTCCTGAAGGCTGGGATGTGTTTCAGTGGTAAAGCACTTTCCTTGCATGCTGAGGCCCTGGGATTGAGCTCCAGTGCTAGAGAGAAGGAAGGAAAAAAGGAAGGAAGGAATGAATGAAGGAAGGAAGGAAGGAAGGAAGGAAGGAAGGAAGGAAGGAAGGAAAAAAGGAAAAAAGGAAGGAAGGAATGGGGGAAGGAGAGAAAGGAGAAAAGGGAAAAGTGAGGGAGAGAAGGAGGAAAAAGGAATGGAAGGAAGGAAGGAACAAAGAAAGGAAGGCAGGCAAGGAAAAAGATCAGGAAAAGAAAATTATAATGAACACCAATTAAAAGGTCTTCTGCTAACCTACATATTAGTCATTCAATACAGGAACCAAAGCCCTTGTATGACTATTTAAATTAAAATTCTACAAAATCAAATTTCACTATCTCAGTCCCACCACTTATTTCAAGAACTCAGTAACCACATGGGCTCATGGGCTGGTGGCTATTATACCTGACAGTGCAGTGCAGATACTGTACATTTCTGTCATGGCAGAAAGGTCTATTGGACAACACTGATAAAGAGGAAGCATCACATCAAGATACTGGTATTGTGGATGTGTTAAAGAATATTCAATAAAATTAGACACCATACATGTTAAAAAAAAACAAAACACTTAGCAAATTGTGACCTACAAGAGGAAATCCTGAAACTAAAAAAAAAAAGGACCTTCTTAACAAACCAAATTGGCAGCATCTCATTCATGATGTTGGCAAAATAACATCATTTGGAAAATAGCCTCTTTGCTGTGTATATACAAAAAAGCATCGTAATGAGTTTAAAAGTCCCAAATCTTGTATACAAATCAGGGTTGATTATCAATTGAATGTTACAAATAGAAAACCAACCAGGAAAACTAGTTCATCTAATGCATAATAGCACAGCACTAAAATAACAGACTGGAAATTCTTCCATGAAACAAAGCCACTGAGGGGTGTGTTAACATAGTGAAAGTTCTTTCTTGACTAACTGCTCAACAGGGGTCAAACTAGACTTTTGAAATTCATAAGGAATTTTCTAACTCTTTTTTGACTGTGGTCTGCCTTTAGTGAATATACATATGTGAATATACTTTTTTAAAACTATATTTCACTCAATTTTTTTCTAGTATATTTTTGTTGTAAGAGTTCATACACACTGATTTCAAAAACTACTTCTTGCTACTGCAGCTCTAGATACTAGTAGAGCTAAATTCCAATTGACATATGAAAATAGGGTCCTATATGATATCTTTGATCTTAAATCGGGTATCAGTAATCATAAAGTCTAAAAACCACTGCACTGAAGTTTAGTAATTCCTATTTATTACATGCTAGGCATTATACAAAGTGCTTAATTCCATTTATTTTATTTACTTCTGAAATAACTGTGTGTTAAGAAGTAGGTAGTATTAATCCTATAGCCTAACAGGCTGATCTTAGTTTAATAATGTGCTCCAAATTGTGCTCCCAATGAGTCCTTCAGTCAGAATTTGAACCCAGCTAGCTTCCATTAATTTTACTATCCCAAGATCTAGAGCTCCTAATGAGGAATATTAAGAAAAGATAAGTTAAAATTTTTAATTTTGACTGCTTATTACATACCAAGTAATTCTAAGCCTCTTCCTTAGTAGATGATTAAGACCACATGCCAACATATCTCCACATAGGAGTCAGTCTTCACAGAGGAAGGCAGGTAGGGCTAGTGCAATGGACTTGTTCAGGGAAGAACTGGAGCAGGAGCTGAGCCAGCACCCAGGCACCTGGCTGCAGAGCCTGCACTCTTCATGGTGCTAGAAGTTCTGCAGGACTGTAAATATGTTCTGGTGTTTACCATCCAACCACAATGGCTCAGCTCCCTTCTATCAATGTGGAGAAGGGCCCAGGACAGCAAATCACATGAGCAGTGCCTGGGAACCAGGAAAGAGAGGCCAGCAGCCTCAGGTGAAGAAGGAGGTCAGATGAGATGATGACCTGCAAATGATCCTGGTGTGCACCTGTCTGCAAACCACTGCCCAAGGATGTGGGAGAAGGAGCAGGTGGCAGGGATGAGGACCATGGGCTATGAACAGGGCCATTGGAAAGCCATCAGACCACTGGCAAGGCACACAGTTCCACTATCTAAGGATATATAGTACACAATAAGAAATGTTGATCTTAACCAGATGATGGTGAAGTGTACTGAGAATTTATTAGGTGAGTTACTGTTCTAAGCACTTTTCATCTCAACAAACTCAAAGGAACTCCTAGTTGATCTACATAAGAGTCGGCCCTTTCTCATTCTATGATTGCAAGAAGAGTTTGTGGTGCTATTTAGTCCAGGGCCAGTGCAGATGGTGTGAACAGTTTGGTCACGTGGGAAAATCCTCAGGGAGTTTAAATTAAAGACACAGACACCATTTTACCTTTAAACCAGCTCTGGGATGGCTTCTTGAACCCTCAGCCTCAAGCCCCCCAGGGAGGCAGTGAGGTTTAACTGAAGAGGAGAGACAGAGTGTGTGTGTGTGTGTGTGTGTGTGTGTGTGTGTGTGTGAGAGAGAGAGAGAGAGAGAGAGAGAGAGAGAGAGAGAGAGAGAGAAAGAGAACACTAGGGATAGGGCTTTTATTGGGGAACAAAAAATTCTGGGGAAAATTTCATCCAATGAAGGTCAAGCGGGGGGGGGGCAATGTGGCAAGGTCAGGTGCTATGATTGGGTCTTTGAGGCATTGGTGAGACATGCCTCCACATCACACGGAAAAGCTCTCAAACCCAAGAAGGGTGGGGAGAGCTCTGCCACATTAAAAGTGTCTGAGCACCTCACACCTAGCCAGGGAGTAAACTCAGTCAGTTCAAGGATGGACTCCCACAGTGCTGCACTTTGAAGGGAAGGGAAACAAAAATATATAATGACTCCTCTCTAGGGAGCAGAGTGGCTCAGCAGCTCAGCAGCTTGGGGGTCACCCAGTTCCAGGAATGGGGGTGGGTCCAGAAAACTCACCCAGTTCCAGAACTGCAGGGTTCTGGGAGATCACTCCATTGTAGGGTCTAGGATTCCTATCCAGTTCCAGGACTGCAGAATCTTGGCAGGCCTGCCGCCCCCAGCAGCACAGGCATCCAAACTAAAGGTTACTCCAGTGAATTTCCTAGGATACCAAATAAAACACCCAGGACAGCTCCTCTGCCTCAAGCTCTCCAAATGGGAGAGCAAGGAATGTCACGAGGGGCTGGTGAGAGTGAGCATGTCCAAGGGTGGACTTTTACCAGGGAGACCCTCATTCTTTAGAAAATTTCATCCAAATAAGGTCAAGAGGGGCAGGTTTACAAGGACAAGTAAGGTAATTTGACCCCTGGGTTATAGGAAGGCATGCCTAAGCATGAAGACACATTCTGCTACTTCCAGGATCAGGGCAGCCATGTAGGGCCACTTTGAATGTGGCCAGATCACTGCAAGTGACTGACAGAGCTGCAACCAATCAGGGAAGGAAAATGCAACAGCCCCCCACAGAGGCCTATCCAGTCCTAGGAGTGGAAGGTCTAGGAAGATCACACAGTTCCAGCATTGCAGGGTCCTCGGTCTTACCCAGGGTTGTAGGGTTTTCTGACCTGTAGGTGAGGATGCAGCTCAGCCAATGCTGTTTTCTGAACCCACGACACTACATTCATCTCAGTCCTTGCAAGTCTGGCTGCTCTGCCAAGAAGTGATGTGAAACTTCAGTCAGATGTAGGTTATGACTGCTGTGGGCACTCAGATGCCTCTTCCAGGAGGCAGCCTACAGTCCCAGTCCAGGCCCTGAGGGGCGGGATGCACCAGAGTCTGGGAGCACTGATGTGTGGCTTCACTGCAGGCTGGCCCCATGGGGTAGGCTATGACAGGGGCTGAGCTCAGGAGTGGCAGGCCACCAAGTGTGGGTGGTTTAGCAGTGCTAAGTCTCAGGGAAGGTGGGGTGCCATGGCTGTTTGTCACCTGAGCAAGACACAATCCAGCAGTATTTCCAGTCCCCAGGTGTCATGGTCTAATAGCTGTGCCGGCCACAGGAGTGGGGTACACCGTCACCTCCTTCTCTTCTGGGGGCTCAGATGTGTGGACCCAGGCAGTCCCCTCAGGAGAGCTGAGTGGCATGAGAATACAAGAGTCCTAGTAGTGAGTATGGAAGGTGTCCAAGGTTTGGGTGGGAGCTGCTGGGGTCCTCTTGCTTGATTAGTCCACACAGGGAGGAAGCTCCCTTGTTCTGAGCTGCTCCTGGCTGTTGATGGCGTGTCAGAAACTAAGTGTGTCCTATACTCTGTGTGAACCTCCCAGGATCCCATGCTCTATCTGGCTTCTGGTGATCCTTAGATGTGCTCTGGGGCTCTCTTCACTTACCCTCACCAAAATGCATTGCTTATTTTTGGAGTTGTCTTTATGGGAGGAAGGATGGTAGGACTTCTAGTCAGACTTCTTGCTAGCATCTCTCCTCCCTAGAAATGTTTATTTAAAATCAGAATAATCATATCCAGTATCACCATGTTTAATCAAATTTGTATTGGAGATCCTCATGAGTAAAATATAATGAGAATAAAAGAAAGTAGAAGAATGGAATACTAAATTATAGAAAGCTTAAACTTGCATTATTTTCAAATGATGACGATTTTTTTAATATATTGTTTATTTTTTAAATAGAAATTGTCAAGGTTCCTGAATAAAAGCTTGAGATATAAAAGCAAAATTAAAGTTTTATATTCCAGTGGCAAATGATTAGAAATCGTGATTGAACAGGATATACTATTTACAATAGTATCAGAGACTGAAATTGCCTAAATAATCAAATAATAGACTTAAGACTTCTGTAGACAAATTATAAAATTTTATTAGGGGATGTGCAAAAGAACATAAATACATAAAGGCATATACTACATTTGTCAACATAAGACTTTGTCTAGGTCATTTTTAAAATTATTTTTTAGGTATCCAGGTGCAGTGGCACACACATGTAATGACAGCAGCTCAGGAGGCAGAGACAGGAGGATCATGAGTTCAAAGCTAGCCTCAGCAAAAACAGGCACTAAGCAATTCAGTGAGACCGTGTCTCTGAAATAAAATACAAAATAGGGCTGGGGATGTGTGGCTCCATGGTAGAGTGCCCCTAAATTCAATCCCCAGTACATCCTCCCTGCCAAAAAAAAAAGTATTTTGGAGGCTAAAACACCATGAAATCTAAAGAGGAACCTGGAGTGGTTCTGGCCTATCAATTAACTATTAAGCTATTATATTATAAATTAAGCTATTGTCATTATAAAGTTGTTCTGATTAAAATAGTAAAATGCTGGTGCAGATGTAGAAATTACATTAAGTGCAAAACTTTACTTTGATGTAACAGCAACCTCCTATCAATTAGACATTCCATTTTGCATGAAAACACAGAGGCTCACAAAACAACACAGCATTCTAGAATCACAGAGTCTTTGAAGAATTTAAAAATGTTCAGTAAAATGAAAGGAAATTCATTGCAAAATTACACACTAGGGTAGTGAGCAAGAAGAATGCAGAGTGGAAGCAATATACAATCTAAATGTTTGAATGTTCTATTCCTCATGACATACCCACTCCCATGAACACATTAGGCTTTCTTGGTAACAGTGTAAGAGGTTAGTTGTGAGGACCAGACTGAAGGGAAGCAAGGCTTCTCAGCAGAGGGAGTTTTCTGAGAGCCATGCACTCTTGCTCTTTTGGGAGATGCAGGGGCAACGCTATTGGTCAAAGCCACAATTCTCTCTTTTTTAATTTTTAATTTGTTTTAATTAGTTATACATGACAGTAGAATGCACTTTTATACTTTGATATATCATACGTAGATGGGATACAATTTCTCTTTTTCTGAGTGTACATATTGTAGATTCACATTGGTCATACAGTCACATATATATAAAGTAATAATGTCTGTTTCATTCTACTATCTTTCTTATCCCCATATCCCCTGCCTTCCCCTCCTTTCACTTCCCTCTACCTAAGGTAATGCTATATTTTTTTTTTTTGTAGAATTACAATTCTTAATACACATATATACCACAATTTGTATTTCTTTTTGTATATAAAGTATGTTGACACCCAATTCAAGTCTTCATACATCACATTTCACCATCCTTGCTAATCCCCTGCCCCCTCCCTTTCTCTCTCACCCCTTTACCCTGTTTCCCCCATGCTCTCCCTCCCAACCCCACCATGAGTCAACCTTATTTTATCAGAGGAAACATTCAGTATTTGTTTCTGGGGGATTGACTAACTTCACTTAGTATTATCTTCTCCAGTGCCATCCATTTACATGCAAATGCCATGGTTTGTTCTTTTTTAATACTGAGTAAAATTCCATTGTGTATATATGCCACGTTTTTTTATTCATTCATCCACTGAAAGACATCTAGGTTGACTCACATCTATTTCATTCTACTATATTTCTTATCCCCACATCCCTGCATTTCCCTCCTTTAGCTATTGTGAATTGTGCTGCTATAAACATTGATGTAGTTGTGTCCCTGTAGTATGCTGTTTTTAAGTCCTTTGGATATATTCCGAGGACAGGAATAGCTGGGTCAAATGGTGGTTCCATACCTCCATACTGTTTTCTATATTGGCTGCACCAATTTCCAGTCCCACCAGCAAGGTATGAGTGTACCCTTTCCCCCACATCCTCACAAACACTTATTGTTGTTTGTCTTCATAATAGCTGCCATTTTGACTGGAGTGAGATGATAACTTAGAGTGGTTTTGATTTGCATTTCTCTGATTGCTAGAGATGATGAGCATTTTTCTTATATTTATTGATTGATTGTATATCCTCTTCTGAGAAGTGTCTGTTCAGGTCCTTAGCCCATTTGTTGATTGGGTTATTTGTTTTTTTGGTGTTTAGCTTTTTGAGTTCTTTATGTACCCTAGAGATTTGTGCACTATCTGATATGTGAGGTGTAAAGATTTGCTCCCAGGATGTAGGCTCTCTGTTCACCTCACAGATTGTTTCTTTTACTGAAAAGAAACTTTTTAGTTTGATTCCATCCCTTTTACTGATTCTTGGTTTTAATTCCTGTACAGTAAGAGTCTTATTAAGGAAATTGGGGCCTAATCCCACATAATAAGATTAAGGCCTATTTTTTCTTCTATTAGACACAGAGTCTCTCACAACTCTCTCTACAATACTGAGTAAGTGGCAATTATTTTACATGGAAGACTTTTCATATGGTAAGAATAGATGTCATGAAAGAAAGAGAGCTGTCCATTGGTAGGGGACAGGTCTCTGCTTCGTGGCTACTTAGTGTTGAGTGGGTTCTATAAGCAGTGTTCTGATACTCTTACATTAAAAAAAATTATGTCCAAAATATGTTCTTCCCAAGGAAAGCTATATCACACAGATTTCTATTATTACCCTTCTATACAAGTGGATGTCTTATGATTATATACTTTTTTTTTACTCTGTAGTGGAAGGAAACATTCTCAACCGATGTAGCAAGAATCATGTATCAGTACAATAAAAACACAAGTTTATCAACACATTCTTAAGAATCCCAGAAAGAGAACTGTCCACATGGACAACTTGGATTCATGATGGAGATGGCATCATAGAGAAGTAGGAAAAAAGAGAATTACTTAACAAAAGGGACTGGAGAACTGACATTCCACAAATAAAATACACACTTGCATTCCTACATCATTCCATATGTATTGTCAACTCTAGATATATTAACCATGTTAATATTTTAAAAGGAAATTTTAAAATGATTAGTGGAAAATATTGTGGGTAGCTTTTAAAACTTGATCTTATAAAATATTTCCTAAGAATGCACACATAAAAACATATGATCACATGAGAAAAGATTAATAATTTGAGCACATAAAATTAAAAACATCTGGGGCTGGGGCTGGAGCTCAGCAGTGGAGTGCTTGCCTACCATGTGCAAGGTGCTGGGTTTGATTCTCAGTACCATATAAAAATAAATAAATAAAATAAAAGTATCGTGTCCAACTATAACTAAAAATATTTTTTTAAAAAATTAAAGACATCTGTATGTCCAAAGATGTCTTAAACAGGAAGACCAGGGTGCTGCTGGGTGAAAAAGGGTGCCCAGCGAAGATGCTGCTGGACTTGTCGGAAGAGCATAAGGAGCACCTGGCCTTCCTGCCAAAGTGGTGGTGGAGTTTGGGTGGATCAGGGTGGAGTTCCTGAGGCAAGGGACCATCCCCAAGGTCTATGAGGGTGCCGCCAGGAAGCTCAACATGAGCAGTAACACTGTCCAGCATGGTGTGGAAGGGTTGACCTACCTGCTCACTGAGAGCTCCAAGCTCATGATTTCTGAAGTGGGTTTCCAAGACTCTGTTTTTGTTCTGGGATTCTCTGAAGAACTGAACAAATTATTGCTTCAGCTTTACCTGGACAACAGAAAAGAGATCAGGACTATTCTGGGTGAATTGGCACCCAGCCTTCCCAGTTATCACAGCCTTGAGTGGCGACTAGATGTACAGCCTGCAAGCAGAAGTCTCAGGCAACAGATAAAGCCAGCAGTGACTATAAAACTACACCTAAATCAGAATGGAGACCACAACAACAAAGTTCTGCAGACAGCCTCAGCCACCCTACTTCATCTAGTTCAGCAACTGTAACAATCCTTGGACGAGATGAAAACCAACCACTGTAGGAGAGTAGTTCACAACTTCAAGTGGTGCCAAGTGTTAAGGTCCTAATGCCTTTGACTCATTTGTGAATGGATGACATTCAGGAATTACTTTTCAGAATTAACTTTTATTAATTGGTGTTGATAAATGCATCTAGATTCCATGAAATTCCTTTTCCTATTCCAGGATATTGAGGTCATGATCAGAAGCTAAAGTCAAGTTCCTTTTCTGATGCTAAATGTGGTCAGCTTCTTGACAGATTGAAATGTAATTTTGTATTTTAAATGTGTAAAAAGAATTGAATCAACTAGAAATAAATCTATACTGTTCATATCTTCTGTATATATGAGCAATACCCTGTTTTTGGTACATTTTTGTCTGCTTAACTAGTATTTTCCTCTTTATTGATCAATTTTGAGAATAAAATTTACAGCTAATTTCTTTCCTATTCAGAGTATTTCTAAATAGTACAATATTTCTGACTTTTAAAAGCATCTCATGATGTTACTAGCTACAGAATAATGTAAAGTGAGTATGAGTTTTTTTTAAATTATATGCCCATATTGTTATAGGAAGTTCATGAATTTTTCTTTGAATGTAAAGGTCAGTAGTTTTTTACCATATTGCTGAAGTTTGACTTATGATTCATTGACTTAAGTAGTACTCAATTTTGTGTGATTGTTAATAATATTTTCACAAGGATTAATTTTTCCTATGTACCAAAAGCAACTAAGAGACACACTGTCATTTACATTTATAAATAATGGATACAAGAATAATGTAATCAATGCTTGATTATCTGGGGTAGAAAGATGTCTTAAACTAAAAATGTTTTGAAATTTAAGAATATATTTTCAATATAACTGATAGAGGTTTCAATATAACTAACACACTTGAAAATTGAAAATATGTAAAGATAACCTACAAATTGGTAAGAAAAATATAATTAATCTAGTTAAAAATGACCAAAATATATGACCAGAAATTTTACAAAGGAATACAAATGACTATCAAACACAGAAAAGGAATATAACATTATCAATGACAATAAATATAGACCTCATAATGAAATAGCTTCTGAAGGTTTTATTGCCAACAGCTAAGAGACCATGAGAAAGTGCCTGGACACCTCCAAGGAGACTAGACCAAGGGCATCTCACATGTGACCGACACTTGTGGCAACTGATGCTGCTTCTAGGAAGAGAGCTGGGTGTGATCCCTGGGCTCACCTCTCATATGCCCTGTGACCAGCAGCCACATTCCCTGCACATATACCAGGTACAGTCCCACACAAGGGAGGCCTGTGCCTAAAGCTCGTAGCAATGAGGTTCAGAGCAGCAAAAACCTGGAGATCTCTCAAAAGTGCATAAGCAGGAGAGTGATCAATGCAACCAGGTACATCCACAGGCTGACTCCAGTCAAAACCAGTGAGCACAGTGGGTGAGTTTAAGGACCACCACTCTTTGATGCCTATTTTTATGTGTCCAGCTGGCAAGGTTATGGTCCCCAGTTGTTTGGTTAAGCATCAGTCTAGATGTGGAAAAATACTTCTTAGCTGTGATTGACATTGACTTTGAGTAACATAGGCCACCCTTTATAGTGTAGGTGGGCCTCATCTAATCAGTTGACGGCCTTAAGTGCAAGAACTGAGGTTCCTGAAGCAGAAAGGATTCTTCTCAAGGTAGCAAAATAGAAGACTCATCTGAGTTGTCAACCTGCTAACTTATGGAATTGACTCGAGATTGCAACATCTACTTTTTCCTAAATTTCCGGCCTGCTGACAAGTGCCATGGATTTCTGATTGTCTGTTCCCATAATATGAAACAACACATCAAAACTAATCTCTCTCCCATTCTCTCTCTCCTTATCTCTTCCCAGACTACACAGAATGTAGATACATTCAACAGAATATTTTTGTTAAATTAAAGGATCACTTATATGCTATACATTTATATGCATTTGTACACACAAACAAACACATACACATACACATATAATGTTAGGAATACTAGCAGCTTCCATAAAACTTCAAAGAATGTGAGAGAATAAGGACTCCTAAAGGTGGAAGGAGGCAGGGGAAAGTGTATACTTTCATGAAAGTTGTTACACTTGAATTTTCAAGGTAGGTTTATGGGAAATAACTAAAAACTTAATAAAAGCAGGCCAGTATGGACAATGTAAGTGTGTTATCAATGTGAGTTATGGGCAATTGAATCTTTGCCATCTGAGATCTTTTGAAACATGAGAAAATTAGTAATCAATGTTTCAATGATGTGCATGGATTTCTGGTGGCAGTGGATGGGGGTGGAAGAGGAAAACAAAGGCCACATGCTGAGGAGAGGCACATTCCCACACCTGTGCTCATTTTTCAGTCATCTGACCAGCAAACAGAACTGTGGAATCTTGGCTGTCCCTGGAGTCACCTGGGAAGTTCTTAGTGCCTGGATCTCACCCCCAGACATCCACATTTATTGGCCTTAGAATGAGTTTAGGAAAGGACATATCTGAAGGCTCACCAAGGGGTTCTCAGTGCAGGTCTGAGACTCCCTGCGGGACAGGATGCTCTCAGGCTGCAGGTGTCTGAGCTCTGATTTAAAGTTAGTTTCAAGCAGGTGAAGAGCACAACCAGATCTGCTTTGTACAAAGAGTACAGGGCAGAGGGTAGAGGACAGATGAGCAAGAGGACAGACTGGCAGTCGCAAGGCAGTTTGATGCCCTTCTTGGTGGCTTTGGAGAAAGGTGAGGCATTTGGAAGCAAATGTGCTGACTGTGATGTGTGGAGACCAAGAGGGGAAGCTGCTCAGTGGTGTCTGGTGGGACCCAGGATTTCAAGCTGGTGATTAGGTAGGTTGTGATAAGTAGTGATGGTGAGCAGACTGGAACCCCTGGTCCTTTGATGTGCCAGCTTTGCAGAGCCTGGGAACCCTTTGCTGCAGAAAAATCTTTGTTAATCATTGGATGGCTTGAGAGAAGGTTAAAATCAATGAGTGATTATGGGCATGGTGACATATTCCTGTAATCCCATCAGCTCAGGAGGTTGAGGCAGAAGGATCCTGAGTTCAAAGCCAACCTCAGCAAAAGTGAGATGCTAAGCAACTCAGTGAGACCCTGTCTCTAAATAAAATACAAAAAAGGACAGGAATGTGGCTCAGTGGTTGAGTGACCCTGATTTCAATCCCTGGTACCCTTACTCCAATTTTTTTTTTTTTTACAATAAAAGCAATGGGTGATCTGTGCCTTTCCTCCCAGAGGACTGTTCAGGAAACTTTGCTTCTCATTCTCTGGTTCCTTGTGCCATGTCTGTTGGTGGCACAGCTTTTCTAGAGAGCAGGATTGATGGTTACTATGGAACCCACAGACTTCTCATGAGTTGTTCCATGGGGCCAGTTGCACTCACCTCTGTCTTCAAGTTTCAAAAATGCTGGTATAGTCCCATGAACATCTTCTTGGTTTTATTTTATCTGTTTTTAAACAAAAAGTGAGGATCTATTGAATTTCACCTAAAGTAATTAGCAAATAACATTTTTCCCCTTAGTTCACAGTGTCACAGCAAACCATCTAAAAGGTATTCATGAGCAGAGTAATGTTAATATTAATAAACCTAATGATGATTTAAAAGCAAATTGAAAATTTAATCTTTCATTAATTCATGACATAGTTATAGAAAGCCTAGTTATTATGACTTCAATAAAAGTTCTTTTGGAGATTATCACACTTTATTTGGAAAGAAACAGAAGGGCAAAAGTTTCTAAATCTAACTTGCAGTTCAAATCTTCCAATTCCTCCTCCTTTTCTGGAGGCAGGGTGAGGTTAAAGACTTCCTTTCACTCTTTTCTGCTTTCTTGTTATGGACTTCCCATCTCCTCCTGGCTGATGATTTATTTGAGTTTCTTAGGATGGAGGAGGCATAATCCAGGGGGTGGGAAACAACCTTCAAGAGCTGCAGCTTGACTAGACAGCACTGGACAGGTACCCAGGTGAAGAGCTGCAAGTGCTGGATCAGGGGGCCCCCCGTAGCCCCAGACACAAATGTTTGCAAATTAAGCTCAGAAATACATCAGGAGTTTTTAAGGGAGTAAAAGCATCTCTGGTTTGTGAGATCACATGAGGAGAAGATGGTTGCCTGGGCCACTGCTCTGTCAGGTCACTGGCTCTGGAATAGAGCTCAGAACAGAAAAGGTCAGAGCCCAGTCAGAGGTTGCCCTGCCTCTCGCCTCCCTGTAACTGTGCTTTGGCAGCCTGCACCTTCTGATGGACTCAGCGCCAGTATCTGCAGCTGCTCAGTCTGCCAGAAGAGCTGTGTGAAGACAGGCCTGTCAGGAGGTGTCAGGAGTAGTAGGGATGAGAGCCTGGGCCTGGCTCCAGCACAGGAGTGAGTCTGAGCCGCACCAGGTTGTAGAGACGGCTGCATGGCAGCCTGGCAAAACTCCTCTGTCCTGACCTCTGAAGGTAAGGAGGAGCCCACATTGCTTTTGGGACCATGCTATATACCAGTTTTAAATATGTTTATAAGGAACTGGCTTCAGAGTTATCACCAGGCACTGCTCACGGAGTTCGGTGAGAGGCCAGCACATGTTTCCAGAAGGTAAGACAGAGATACCCAATGAGGTCCGACCCCTCACACAGCATCCTCCTCACCCTCTCTCCTGTATAATAAAAGGTGTGAAGGTCATTACACCTCTCAGCACTGGGCTGGGGACACATGGGTGACTGGGTACCCTGCTTCAATTCTGGCTGATGGCGTGACTTTAACAGTGCATGTCTGGAATGTTAGAGCGGCATTTATGATCATTAGAAATAATCAAGTCCAGACCAAGGAAAAAGGTCTAAGAGAATGTTCAATAATTTATAGCTAAATGACTTTGGGACCTCAAGGTAGAATATCCAGGTGGTTCTTAAAGGACTCATAAATACTCAATTTAAAGGGGAAATATTAACATGGAGGTTTATGATCAGAGCATTGAAATTACATTGATCATCTCTACTCTGGCTCTAAAAATAAAAATGGAAGAATATTCCAGCTACCTAAGCAAGAAGGCTGCAAGCCATGTCTTGCAATGTAAAGTAACATCTGCCATTGGCACAGCTCAGGGACCTTGCTCCAGGAGACCTTCCTGGAAACGCCCCCAAGGACTCTCAATCTACCCAGCCTCTAGCCCCAACTCTGCCTGTCAGTGGTGAGTGTGTGCATCATTTGCTGTTATATTCTGTTTCTTGGAGGCAGAGAGGACACATATCAGAGTGAGAGAGGTTGATGGAGACAACTTCTCAGGAAGAGATCTGCCCATGAGCTGGAATGGGACCTTCCAAAGTTCTGGTTGTCCTGGGGCTGGCATGGAGAATGCAAAACGAGAGGTGATCTGAGGATCTTTGGTGAGGGTTTATAGTACAGAGGGGTGGACCACAATGAGAAACGGAGAAGTGTGAGGCCTTCCTAGGGAAGCAGAGTGCCCAGGCCTCTCCTTTGATACCTGCAGCTCCTGATAGGGTTAAGGAATACCAAGCTGGTTCTGACACCTCCTAGAATGGAAATGACAGAAAAACTCACAATTCCTGCCCTACCTAGCTTAGGATCTGTTGGAAAAATGCAGTAAGATCAGTTTTTACTGGAAAGAGATGAATTCTAGATAGGGCAGAGGGGTGGGAGGGAAAGGGAAGGGGCAAGGGATTAACAAGGATGGGGAATGTGATGGACATCATTACCCAAAGTACATGTATGAAGACATGAATTGGTGTCAACATGCTTTATATACAACCAGAGATATGAAAAATTTTGCTGTATATGTATAATAAGAATTGTAATGCATTCCACTGTCATTTATTTTTTAAAAAGTCAATAAAAATAAATTTTAAAAAATGAGAAGCTAAAAAGGAGATTAATAATAATAAAATAAAATAAATAATTATAATAATTTCCCTGAAAAAAAAAAAGATCATATTGGAAACTAAAAAGTGCAGTCCAAATGGAAGCTCCACAAAACACACATGAACGTTGATTAATTACTTCCTGAATGGACAAAGCCAACAAATGGGTGGTGGTGCAGAGGAGAGAAAAATCACTTCCCAGCAACTAAAAAGAATGAATCACTGCCTCTCCTAAGACATTCACTGGCCATATTGGGTGGATTGGTACATTAGTTAAGAATACAGCCTGGGGCTCTCACTTGACTTCACACTCAGCTTTCTTACTCTCTGTGCCTCAGTTTCCTCATCTACAAAATAAGGCGATTGTGATATTTCCTATTGAAGATTTTCTGTCATGATCCGAGGATGTAAAATGCTCCATAAAAGAAACACTGAAAGGAAAAACAGGGCTAGAAAAAGAACCTAGAGGTGGAGTTATTGTTTTAGACAGGGCTTCCAAGGTCAGGAGACTGAACAATGCCTCAGGGAAAGATCTACACAGGGAGCTCAAGAATTGAGCCCCAAGGCAAACTGACTTAGGAGGTTAGGAAAATAGCAAAGAAGTTGCCTTTTACCTAAGATTGCACAGCCAATTGGGTTGGAAAGAAGCAGGACAAGAGTCCCTGCCATTGTGCTGAGCATACTCCTTTGCAAAATGCTTGAGCCTCAGTGGGTGTGGGGCGCCATCAGCCTTCCCCCTCTTCACATGCAGGAAGGCGGCCTTGCCCAGCTTCAGGCGCTGCCATGCAGACAGTGCCTCCATCCTCTTCTTCTGGGTCTCTATGGCCCTGTGCTTCTCCTCCAGCGTCATGTGCAGCTGCACCAGCTCAGATGCCAGGAGGCTGGCAGGATCCCAGCTGTGCCTACCTGGGCTCTGCTCTTTCTTCTTCCACAGCGTCAGAGGGGCTGGGCAGCTTTCCAATGCATCTGCTGTGGTCTTCTGGGAGCTGCTGGTACTGGACTTGCTTTCACAGCTGTTGCGCCTCTGGAGCTTCCTCTGAGCAAAACTGAGAGGAAATTCAGAGCTGACAGCCCATGATCCACAACAACCCTCATCTGCCACTGGCCCTGGTTCCACCCCCATGAGCACTGCGCAGTGGCTGGTCTCTGGGGGACTTGGCAGTGCATGGCGGGGAGGGGCTTCTGTGGCAAGGATGGTCTTGGAGGTGGCTTGATAGGGCAACCAAGGGCAATGCATGGGGGATGAAGGAAGCGAGCTCTGGCCCTCTCTTGCCATGCATTTGGCGGGAGTCTGAGTCCTGGACCCTGGAGGAAGCACGGGGATGAGTGTGGGATGGAGGTGGTCGCTCTGGCGCTGCACTGGGCTGGGGACTGCAGAGATGGCTGCTGACCAATTGCCATCCAGGGTCAGAGTAGCCACAGCATCGCGCGGTGGTCCCGGAGGTGTGGCAGCTGCGGGTGGGGCGGGGCCTGAATCAGAGTGCTTCACAGCTGACAGCCTGTGATCCACAACCGCCCTCATCTGCTGCTGGCCCTGGTTCCACCACCAGGTGCGCTGCACAGTGCCTGGTCTCTGGGGGACTTGGCAGTGCATGGCGGGGAGGGGCTTCTGTGGTCAGGGTTTTCTTGGAGGTGGCTTGATAGGGCAACCAAGGGCAATGCATGGGGGATGGAGGCAGCGAGCTCTGGCCCTCTCTTGCCATGCATTTGGCGGGAGTCTGAGTCCTGGACACTGGAGGAAGTACGGGGATGAGTGTGGGATGGAGGTGGTCGCTCTGGCGCTGCACTGCGCTGGGGACTGCAGAGATGGCTGCTGACCAATTGCCATCCAGGGTCAGAGCAGCCACACCATCGCGCGGTGGTCTGGGAGGTGTGACAGCTGCGGGCGGGGCTGGGCCTGAATCAGAGTGCTTCACAGCTGACAGCCTGTGATCCACAACCGCCAAGTGGGATGGAGGTGGTCGCTCTGGCGCTGCACTGGGCAGGGGACTGCAGAGATGGCTGCTGATCAATTGCCATCCAGGGTCAGAGCATCCACAGCGTCGCGTGGTGGTCCAGGAGGTGTGACAGCTGCGGGCGGGGCGGGGCCTGAAACAGAGTGCTTCACAGCTGACAGCCTGTGATCCACAACCGCCCTCATCTGCTGCTGGCCCTGGTTCCACTCCCATGAGCGCTGCACACTGCCTGGTCTCTGGGGGACTTGGCAGTGCATGGCGGGGAGGGGCTTCTGTGGCCAGGGTTGTCTTGGAGGTGGCTTGATAGGGCAACCAAGGGCAATGCGTGGGGGATGGAGGCAGCGAGCTCTGGCCCTCTCTTGCCAAGCATATGGCGTGAGTCTGAGTCCTGGACACTGGAGGAAGCATGGGGATGAGTGTGGGATGGAGGTGGTCGCTCTGGCGTCCTGCTGTGGTCCGGGAGGTGTGGCAGCTGTGGGGGGGCGGGGCCTGAATCAGAGTGCTTCACAACTGACAGCCTGTGATCCACAACCGCTGTGTGGGATGGAGGTGGTCGCTCTGGCGCTGCACTGGGCTGGGGACTGCAGAGATGGCTCCTGACCAATTGCCATCCAGGGTTAGAGCAGCCACAGCTTAGCGCCCTGGTCCAGGAGGTGTGGCAGCTGCGGGTGGGGCGGGGCCTGAATCAGAGTGCTTCACAGCTGACAGCCTGTGATCCACAACTGCTGTGTGGGATGGAGGTGGTCGCTCTGGCGCTGCACTGGGCTGGGGACGGCAGAGATGGCTGCTGACCAATTGACATCCAGGGTCAGAGCAGCCACAGCTTAGAGCCCAGGTCCCGGAGGTGTGGCAGCTGCGGGCGGGGCGGGGCCTGAATCAGAGTGCTTCACAGCTGACAGCCTGTGCTCCACAACTGCTCTCATCTGCTGCTGGCCCTGGTTCCACCCCCATGAGCGCTGCACAGTGCCTGGTCTCTGGGGGACTTGGCAGTGCATGGCGGGGAGGGGCTTCTGTGGCCAGGGTGGTCTTGGAGGTGGCTTGATAGGGCAACCAACTGCAATGCGTGGGGGATGGAGGCAGCGAGCTCTGGCCCTCTCTTGCCAAGCATTTGGCGGGAGTCTGAGTCCTGGACACTGGAGGAAGCATGGGGATGAGTGTGGGATGGAGGTGGTAGCTCTGGCATCGCGCAGTAGTCCGGGAGGTGTGGCAGCTGCGGGCGGGGCGGGGCCTGAATCAGAGTGCTTCACAGCTGACAGCCTGTGCTCCACAACCGCCCTCATCTGCTGCTGGCCCTGGTTCCACCTCCATGAGCGCTGCACAGTGCCTGGTCTCTGGGGGACTTGGCAGTGCATGGCGGGGAGGGGCTTCTGTGGCCAGGGTGGTCTTGGAGGTGGCTTGATAGGGCAACCAAGGGCAATGCGTGGGGGATGGAGGCAGCGAGCTCTGGCCCTCTCTTGCCAAGCATTTGGCGGGAGTCTGAGTCCTGGACACTGGAGGAAGCATGGGGATGAGTGTGGGATGGAGGTGGTCGCTCTGGCGTCCTGTGGTGGTCCGGGAGGTGTGGCAGCTGTGGGCGGGGCGGGGCCTGAATCAGAGAGCTTCACAGCTGACAGCCTGTGATCCACAACCGCTGTGTGGGATGGAGGTGGTCGCTCTGGCGCTGCACTGGGCTGGGGACGGCAGAGATGGCTGCTGACCAATTGACATCCAGGGTCAGAGCAGCCACAGCTTAGCGCCCTGGTCCGGGAGGTGTGGCAGCTGCGGGCGGGGCGGGGCCTGAATCAGAGTGCTTCACAGCTGACAGCCTGTGCTCCACAACTGCTCTCATCTGCTGCTGGCCCTGGTTCCACCCCCATGAGCGCTGCACAGTGCCTGGTCTCTGGGGGACTTGGCAGTGCATGGCGGGGAAGGGATTCTGTGGCCAGGGTGGTCTTGGAGGTGGCTTGATAGGGCAACCAACTGCAATGCGTTGGGGATGGAGGCAGCGAGCTCTGGCTCTCTCTTGCCAAGCATTTGGCGGGAGTCTGAGTCCTGGACACGGGAGGAAGCATGGGGATGAGTGTGGGATGGAGGTGGTCGCTCTGGCATCACACGGTGGTCCGGGAGGTGTGGCAGCTGCGGGCGGGGCGGGGCCTGAATCAGAGTGCTTCACAGCTGACAGCCTGTGCTCCACAACAGCCCTCATCTGCTGCTGGCCCTGGTTCCACCCCCATGAGCGCTGCACAGTGCCTGGTCTCTGGGGGACTTGGCAGTGCATGGCGGAGACGGGCTTCTGTGGCCAGGGTGGTCTTGGAGGTGGCTTGATAGGGCAACCAACTGCAATGCCTGGGGGATGGAGGCAGCGAGCTCTGGCCCTCTCTTGCCAAGCATTTGGCGGGAGTCTGAGTCCTGGACACTGGAGGAAGCATGGGGATGAGTGTGGGATGGAGGTGGTCGCTCTGGCGTCGCGCGGTGGTCCGGGAGGTGTGGCAGCTGCGGGCGGGGCGGGGCCTGAATCAGAGTGCTTCACAACTGACAGCCTGTGCTCCACAACCGCCCTCATCTGCTGCTGGCCCTGGTTCCTCCCCCACGAGCACTGCACAGTGCCTGGTCTCTGGGGGACTTGGCAGTGCATGGCGGGGAGGGGCTTCTGTGGCCAGGGTGGTCTTGGAGGTGGCTTGAGGGGGCAACCAAGGGCAATGCGTGGGGGATGGAGGCAGCGAGCTCTGGCCCTCTCTTGCCAAGCATTTGGCGGGAGTCTGAGTCCTGGACACTGGAGGAAGCATGGGGATGAGTGTGGGATGGAGGTGGTCGCTCTGGCATGGTGCGGTGGTCCGGGAGGTGTGGCAGCTGCAGGCGGGGCGGGGCCTGAGTCAGAGTGCTTCATAGCTGACAGCCTGTGATCCACAACCGCCCTCATCTGCTGCTGGCCCTGGTTCCACCCCCATGAGCTCTGCGCAGTGGCTGGTCTCTGGGGGATTTGGCAGTGCTTGGCGGGGAGGGGCTTCTGTGGCCAGGGTGGTCTTGGAGGTGGCTTGATAGGGCAACCAAGGGCAATGCGTGGGGGATGGAGGCAGCGAGCTCTGGCCCTCTCTTGCCAAGCATTTGGCGGGAGTCTGAGTCCTGGACACTGGAGGAAGCATGGGGATGAGTGTGGGATGGAGGTGGGCGCTCTGGCATCGCGTGGTGGTCCCGGAGGTGTGGCAGCTGCGGGCGGGGCGGGGCCTGAATCAGAGTGCTTCACAGCTGACAGCCTGTGCTCCACAACCGCCCTCATCTGCTGCTGGCCCTGGTTCCACCCCCATGAGCACTGCACAGTGCCTGGTCTCTGGGGGACTTGGCAGTGCATGGCGGGGAGGGGCTTCTGTGGCCAGGGTGGTCTTGGAGGTGGCTTGATAGGGCAACCAAGGGCAATGCGTGGGGGATGGAGGCAGGGAGCTCTGGCCCTCTCTTGCCAAGCATATGGCGCGAGTCTGAGTCCTGGACACTGGAGGAAGCATGGGGATGAGTGTGGGATGGAGGTGATCGCTCTGGCGTCGTGTGGTGGTCCGGGAGGTGTGGCAGCTGCGGGCGGGGCGGGGCCTGAATCAGAGAGCTTCACAGCTGACAGCCTGTGATTCACAACCGCTGTGTGGGATGGAGGTGGTCGCTCTGGCGCTGCACTGGGCTGGGGACTGCAGAGATGGCTCCTGACCAATTGCCATCCAGGGTCAGAGCAGCCACAGCTTAGCGCCCTGGTCTGGGAGGTGTGGCAGCTGCGGGCGGGGCGGGGCCTGAATCAGAGTGCTTCACAGCTGACAGCCTGTGATCCACAACCGCCCTCATCTGCTGCTGGCCCTGGTTTCACCCCCATGAGCGCTGCACAGTGCCTGGTCTCTGGGGGACTTGGCAGTGCATGGCGGGGAGGGGCTTCTGTGGCCAGGGTGGTCCTGGAGGTGGCTTGATAGGGCAACCAAGGGCAATGCGTGGGGGATGGAGGCAGCGAGCTCTGGCCCTCTCTTGCCATGCATTTCACGGGAGTCTGAGTCCTGGACTCTGGAGGAAGCACGGGGATGAGTGTGGGATGGAGTTGGTCGCTCTGGCGCTGCACTGGGCTGGGGACTGCAGAGATGGCTGCTGACCAATTGCCTTTCAGGGTCAGAGCGGCCACAGTGGCTCGTGGTGGTCCTGGAGGGGAGGCAGCTGCAGGCGGGGCGGGGTCTTCCGCGAGGATGGAACATTGAGATGGGCGCCCACGAGAGGTAGACGTCAGGAGTGGGCACTATGGGAACCGGAACACTGTGGTCCTTGGTGATCAGTTAGCAGTTGGAGCAGCATAACGACGCTGAGGCAGCTGAGGACCACAGCGATACTCACGGGTTAACTTGACTTTTCCTTCTTGCTTTTCGGGTCTTCACAATCGTCTTTCCCACTGGGATCTTTTTGTAAGTGTGGGTACATTTCCTGAAATTTCATTCTGATGAGTACCTAGGTAAAGAAACTAACAAGTGCTGTTCCCTTTTTACTTTTTCTTTACACACTTCACCTCATCTAGGCCTTTGTTGATGACTACTTTGAGCAGGGAAGGGGGCCTAAAGGTGCAGGGACTCCCTCTTTGCCTTTCTTTCTGACTGTATCTCTATCCTATCTCTTTTCTGTCCTTCCCTTATTACTGTCCCTTCTGTTTCCATTCACCTTTTTTCAACCATGACCTCAGCACAGAAAGTTAGGGTCTAAATTGGAATTGATAAGCTGGGAGATCCCAACTGCTACAAGGAGGGTATGTCCCTGTGAGTATGTGTCCAGGATTCCGCAAGACCCTGTCGGTGATAAAAATCTGGTGTTCCAGAGGTGGCCCCCCTTCTGAGGAAACCAGTGGACCAGGACTGTCCTTTTCTTTGAGTTAGACAGGTGCTGGTTTATTTCACTTTTTCACTACTGTCCCTGTCTTACAGACCAAGGAGAGGGTTCCACACTGAGTCCTTTGGATCTTTGACATCCACTGAGTTCTTTGGATCTTTTGGGGGAAGGGAGGAGTGTTAGGTGTTTTGTGAATATTCCAAGGCTATTTCTAAACAGCAGGCAGCTTTTTGTTCTAAATCAGTTTTGTTCTTTTCCTCTTTGGGTTCACTTCACCTCCTTATTGAGTTTGGGTGTAGGGGTCTCCCTCTTCATGGAAAAGAATTCAAAATTAGATGTGGAGGTGAGTATTTAGGATGAGTAAATAAATCACAGCACATTATACATATATACATGTGTGTCTTTGAAATTTAGATCCTTTTCCCTGCAGTGAGTTCTTTAATCAGTTTGCCAGAAATGCCTACATAGAAATGCTAACCTATTGTAAGACTTGTGAAAGTGAGGAATAGTGACACTTAAGCCTCATTAGGTTGACAATACCTATAGATCTGGTCTCATGCAGACTGAATTTGAAGAAAGCCCAATGGGCCCCGGTAGAAAAGTTTCAGCCCCCAAGTTGGCAGGATATTGAAGTTTGGCTGAGTTGAAGAATCACTATATTCAGTGAATGTAGGGTAACACCAGACCACTCCACCTCCCCAAAATAGAACAACCTCTCAATTATCATCCCCTTCACCTCCCACCTGTAAAAGCCCTTGACCTAGGAATGTGGGCATTTACAACTGCTCTTTGTCCCAGGGAGTTAGTACTACCATTGAACAAAGATGATTCCCAGAAGGGATTCTGGAAGGATTTTGATTCCTATGTATTTTAATTTATTCAGATTCTGAAAATTAATCAGAATCTCACTTTATGCTAGACAGACTCCCTGTAGAACCTTTCCATTTAATGAGTGGCAGAATACAATAACCAAAAACTAGAGCCAAAGGAATGATTATTTTCAATGGAGGGAATGAAGTGGTATTTTTGTGTGAGCTTGAAAGTAAAGGGTAATTTTAATAAGCACAGAAGGGGGGGGGTCTTCCTGCACAGAATTGCTGGTCATCTCTAATGTCTACCAGGATCTCACTGCTTTGACAGTGCAGCCATTTGCTCAGAGACACTGAGAAATCTGAAAGAGAGCTCTGTAGGTTGCCAGTATGTGCAGGTTCTCAAATCAAGCCAGAACCACTTGATCTGAGACAACAAGTCACAGACAATAGCTCTGCTTTGAAGATTTGAAGAGTAGTTGGTTTGCTGTTTCTTTTAAATTTCCCATTCATTTTCATCATGGTGATGAGACGCACACACAAAAATAATTCATATGTGTAAAGAATACAGGGGATTGATAAAGGTTGGGAGCATATTTTATTAATTGTCTTTATGATTACATGATAAGGAATTGAGCCACCTTGTTCATAGAGCAGATTTTCGGCAATAATGCCTCCCTTGATAAGAGTTTTATTTTTCTTGAAGAAAGTTTCAGGGTGTATTGCTGAGAAAGTTTTCAAATGTCACAGTCTTCCTTTTTATTTTATTTGTTGTGGTGTTACATATTGAACCAGGGCTTCAGGCACACTAGGCAAGCACTCTACCACTGAACTACACTCTAGCCCCACAGTCTTCCTTTGAAAGGAAGAGGTCGGAGCTAATTAACATGTTTATAGAAGTGTTAGGGAAGGGCAAGTTCAGTTTCAACTTCAGGGTGTATGCAGACAGAACCTTCCATAATTTTACTTATAATATATATTTTCTAATATTCATTGAGTACCACCATGATGTCACATTTGTGCTTAGCATGTTAGAATGAATGGCTGGCTTCCACAGGACATTCAGGGGACTTTAGGATTGGTTGAGCCTTGCTGGAGAGAAATGGGAAGGAGAGTGATGGAGCTTATGGGGATGATCTTGAGATAGCCCAGAGTAGATCTGAAGGTAGACTAAAAAAACAAAAACAAGTTTTCATAATGGGAAATTTCAAGCAGGCATCAAAGTAGGCCAAACAGTATACTCTGTGAATACAACCTCAGTTTCAAAAATTATCAACACCTGAACAGTTATTTATCTCTACTACCATTATATTTAATAATCCTTAAAAGCAATTATACACAATACATCAACATGGCTGTGTTCCCAAAACATCCTTTATTTATAAAAATAGACAGCTGCCCTTCATAACCCTGAATTCAAAGACGGATAGTGTTAGGTTGTATGTTTAGGTGTGTGGTTTCTGTTCATTTTAGAGTTGACTGAAATAAGGTTTGATGTTCATCCCTCGCATTATGGATATCTGTTATTTCAGCACCATTTATTGAAAGACCACGGAATTACTTTGGCATCTCTGACAGAAATCGGTTGACTGGGATCCAAGGTGGCAGAGTAGAGGAGATCCTGCTTCAGGCTGCTCTGTGCCTGAATCAGAGAAAGCTATCAGGTGGCTTCTCCTGCTCGGGGTCTTGCCTTGAGGGAACACAACATCTCAGTTCATGTGACAGGACCCCATCCAGCGGATTTTCACAGAATCCACCAGAGCTGCGAACACCAAGCAGAACTCAGAGCCTCTGTGTTCAGGTGAGACTCCAGGCTTCAGTCCCAAAGCCCACAGTTTGAGCACAGGCGCGACTCTCAAGTGGGGGAGCAGAGACACCAACTAAGCACCTCGGTGGAGTGGCAGAACTCCAGGGGATGCTCTGCTCCCACGCAGGTCCCCAGACCACGCTCTAGGCACAGCACAAGGACATCCCAGCTCCCCCCACCTCACCAGACACCCCGACTGGGAAAAGGACTGACTTGACCTTTCTCACCATCTTTGGTGGGTGTGGTTACCAGCTGGTTCTGTGACTGAACAGGTACCTGGGTTCCAAATCCACTCCCCCAGCTGTAATAACTCGGTATAGAAACTATCAGCACAAAATCAGCTCTCAGTTGAACAGGAGTGCAGTGCCACCGGGACACTGCCCACTTGGTGCAATCCTAAGTTGGAGGGTGTGAGGTCCCCCAGATGAGACCTGATAAGCAAGAGAGGGGAGGGGGCTAAAACCTAGGAGCAACTCAGAGAGACCAAGATTAGGGAAGCCCAGACAAGAGAGGGAGAGCTTTAGTCTTCTCACACTGGTTACCTACACCACACTGAGGGCAGAGAACCAAGCTTGGAATAGACAACTCTACCTACTAAAAGAGAAGAAAAGGGAACTCTGAGAGTATTTTGTTGTTTGTTTGTTTTGTTTTTTGTTTTCTTCTCTTCCATATTATCCTCTTTCTTTCTCCTCTACCCCTCCTCCTCTGGTCCCCACAACCCCAACATATAACCAAGAACTTTGCATGAAATAGAACTGAGTCACCAGAATAATATAATATAAAGGAATTGCATAAGCCACCCCTCTTTTTTTTTACTTCTCTCTCTCTCTTTTCTCTTTTTTACTTCCTTTTTATTTTTCTTCCTCCCTCTCTTTCTCTTTCAACCTCCTAATTTTTACTATTTTTACTTCTTGTAATTTTCTAAACACATATACATGTTTGTTTTTATGCATTCTACTGTCCTCCCACATACTTGTCTCCCCTAAATTACCTCCTGTCTATTCCCCTGCTACTAACTCTCTTGATTAGAGTTCTCCTCCAAATTTCTAAGTTTTATTAATCCATTGCCCTCACATCTTTCGCCCTTAACATAAAGTCAGATACCTGACCTCTAGTTCTCTGTCCACCACCAGAAGAAAGTGTACATCTTCTATGAAACTACTGATTATATTTTAAATTATAATTGAATCTAGAATAACTAGACATTGAGACTAACTATGAATGTCTTAATAGCAGTAATTTACACATAGGTGATGTACTGTTTATTTTGGGAATGTCAACATTGTCTCTCCCCACAAAGAAGGGATCTTGGAATATACAAGAGCACTACAAATCTATAGGGTAAAAAGAATAACACACCAGTCCCACAGAGCAGGAACGAAATACCAGCAACATGAAAAGACAAGGGAAGAAAATACCACAAACAATTGAAGACAATGCATCATTAGAAGAATAATTAGAAACAGCAGAAAAAGTGACAGAAAAAGATTTCAGGATTTACATTATTCAGATGTTTTGGAATCTCAAAAAAGACATTAGACAACAAATACAGATAGTGAAAGATCACTTTGACAATGAGCTACATAAATCCAAGAAACAAAAGATGACCTCTACAGGGAGATTGAGGACTGAGGATATATATATATATATCAGAATTACTTGAAATGAAAGAAATATGAACCAAATTAAAAACACAAATGAGAGCATCACCAGCAGAAATACAACTTAGAAGATAAAACATCACGAAGACAAAGTATATTATCTTGAAAAGAATGTAGACAGCACAGCAAAAATGATAAGAAACCATGAGCAGAAAACCCAAGAAATATGGCATAGCATAAAAAGTCCAAATTTAAGAGTCATTGGGATAGAGGAAGGCACAGAGTTCAAAACCAAAGGAATGTGCAAGCTATTCAATGAAATAATATCAGAAATACTTCCAGACATGAAGGATGAAATGGAAATCCAAATCCAAGAAGCCTGCAGGACACTGAATGTGCAAAATCACAACAGACCCATACCAAGACACATTATAATGAAAATTCTCAATATACAGAAATAGGAGAGAATTTTAAGAGCCACAAGAGAAGTGAATCAGATTACACATAGAAGTAAACCAATTAGGTTAACAGCAGATTTTTCAACATATTCCCTGAGAACTAGAAGATCCTGGAACAACATATTTCAAACTGGAAAGATAATGGGTTCCAACCAAAAATCTTGTATCAGGGAGAGAAATGAATTACAGTAGATGGGGTTCGGAAGAGAAGATGGGAGCTAAACTGTGGAGCCAACCTAGATGTCCTTCAGTGGATGAATGGACAAAAAAATGTGGCATTTATACACAATGTAATACTACTCAGCATGATAAAAGAACAAAATCATGGCATTTGCAGGTAAATGGATGGTGTTGGAGAAGATAATGCTAAATGAAGTCAGCCAATTCCTAAAAAACAATGCCAAATATTTTCTCTGCTATAAGTGGGGTGACTTATAGTTGAGTTGGGAGGAACAGCATGGGAGGATGAGATTAATTCTAGGGAGGGGTGGGAGGGAAAGAGAGGAGGAAGGGGATTAGCAAGGATGGTGGAATGTGTTGGACATCATTTTACAAAGTACATATATGAAGATTTGAAATGGGTGTCAACATACCTTATATACAAACAGAGATATGAAAAATTGTGGCATATATGTGTATTAAGAATTGTAATGCAAAAAATAGAACATATATACTGGCATAAACTGAAGTGAACATACTTTATATCCAGAGATAAAAGAAATTGTGCTCTGTATGTGTAATAAGAATTGAAATGCAATCCAGTGTTGTCATGTATTTAAAAAAATTAAATGAATTTTAAAAAAAGAAATAGCTTCACTAAATACAAGAGAGTCTACTTTGGATTCTATTTTATTCTGTTGATTTGCATGTCTCTTCCTAGGCCAAAAGCACACTGGCTTGAATCCTGTAGCTCTACAGTGAGTTGTAAAGTCAAGCAGTCTAGATTCTCTAAAATTTCTTTGGCTCTCCAATATCTTTAACATTTTCACATAAACTTTAGAATCAACTTGTTAATTTCTGTATAAAAACATGCAGGGTTCTTCCAAAATCCTATGTACTCAGCAATAAAAGAGAATAAAATCATGGCATTTTCAGATAAACGCATGGTGTGGGAGAAGATAATGCTCTGTGAATCTAGGCAAGCCCAAAGAAACAAATGCCAAATGTTCTCTCTGATATAAGGAGGCTGACTCATAGTGGGGTAGGGAGGGGGAACAAGGGAGGACTCTGAAACAGAGGGATGCGAGGGGAAGGGAGAGAACATGGGGTTAGAAATGATGGTGGAATGAGAAGGTCATCATTATGCCAAATACATGTATGAAGACACGAATTGGTATGAATATACTTTGTATATGACCAGAGATGTGAACTATTGTGCTCTACATGTGTAATATGAATTGTAATACATCCCACTGTCATAAGTAAATAAAAAAAGAAAAAAAAATGTGTGTTTTATAAGAGATCAATAAATGAGATGCTTTTTTATGTTAGAAATTCAAAATAATAGCTTTTTGTAATATATAAGTAATCTCAAAGTCTAAAAATTATTCCATGTACAATATCATGTGGTATATGTTTTTGTCATTTTACCCTTCTTACATACTAACATTTCTGTTGTAAGGACCCAGCTCCCTTGGAAGATTTCAGCAATCATTAATGGCAAAAGCAGCTGCCACCCATAAGTTCAAAAAATGGAGATATCCAGCAAGATGTAGATACTGTGAACACATTGTCATATTTCAAGGTCTTAAATGCCAAGAGGTAAGATCTTTTTGGAATCACAATTTTTTCTTTTGCTATATACTTTTTTGTTATGATTATACTTATTTAGAGATGTGTGTGTCCACACACAAACACACATTTAAATATATATAAATTTGTTGTTTGTACTCCTGGGAACTAAATTTAGGGTCTTGCACATGCCATATTTTTAGAGAGAGAAAAGAGAAAGAGAGAGGAAGAGAGAGACACACACACACACACAGAGAGAGAGAGAGAGAGAGAGAGAGAGAGAGAGAGAGAGAGAGAGAGATTTTTAATATTTATTTTTCAGTTTTCGGTGGACACAATATCTTTTTTTAAATTTTATTTTTATGTAGTGCTGAGGATCCAACCCAGCACCCTGCGCACACCAGGGGAGTGCATTACCGCTTGAGCCACATCCCCAGCCCATACACTCTTTCTTAAAATTGTGCTTTGAAATGGGCTCTTGCAAGATTGGTCTGGCCTTTAACTTGTGAAATTCCTGTTTCAACCCCTCAAGTAGCTGGAATCATGGGCACATGCCCTCACACCTAGCTTGCCAGTACATGTTTAATAAAGTCCCACAGTTTATTTTTGTAGTTTTCTTATTTGTTTTCCTGTTAAATGTAATTCACAAACCACAAATAGTATTTTTTCACTTATTTTTGTCGTTATTAGTCGGCCTGTATATTGCTTAGTTGTGAATAATTTTAAGGTGAGTCAATCAGTTTTCAAATATCATTTTCTTATAGTGTCTTCTTATCTGCCATAAAAAATGCATGGCAAACTTAACCATCGTTTGCGGACATCGTAAACTTCGGGGGAAAATACACCTATTTGGAGCAGAATTGTCCTGTGTTGCCAAAAAGGAGCCAGATGGCATTCCTTTCATAATCAAAATGTGTACTTCAGAAATCGAAAGGACTGCCTTGAGTTTACAAGTATGTTGTTTACTCTTAAAACTCTAAAAACATAAATGCCTTTGTGATTTGATTTAATGAAAAAGAGATTTTAAGAAAATCAGCACTCTCCATTTGTAATAACTAAATTTATTCACATTTATTTGGAAAATGTTAATTTATTTGACTTCAACTTGTATTTTTTAAATACTAATAAAAATTGAAGTAGATACATCAACTCTGTCTAGATGTCTGCATTTAGCCCTTTGTACTAAAGTGAAATATTGCATTCTGTTTTTCTTTTCTCTTCAAGGGCATCTATAGAGTCAGTGGCAACAAGGCAAAAATCGCAATCCTGTGTCGAGCTCTGGAAAGTGGAAGGCATTTAGTAGATCTGTCCGAATTTTCTTCACACGATATATGTGAAGTGTTAAAATTTTACCTACAAAAGGTTAAAGTTTTATTCTAAACCTACCATCAAATGCAAAGAGCAAAAATATTTTATATTGAATATTTTTCATTAGTATAGACTATGTCATCACCCCCCTCATTATTCTAAGATTTTATAATGATGTACTTTGATGTGGATATATTTCCATCCAGTATTCTGGCCACTCCATGAGCTCCGTCAGTTGTGAGCACTTTAGTTCTTGGAACTTTTCTTGATTTTTATTGCCATTCTCCCACCCTTGTACTTGAAGCTCTTCTTTGGAGATGTGTGTGTGTACCATACACAAACACACATATAAATATTTATAAATTTGTTATTTGTACTCGTGGGGATTAAAAATTCAGGGTCTTGCACTTGCTTGGCAAGCATACTTGTTCTCCAGTTCCCTTACCTTTTCTTTATTGTTCTTTTTTTCTTCAAAAACTTTCTAAGACATTTCCTTGTCTTTTTCTTCTTGAATAAGTAAATTACTCCATTTGTGAGATCATGTTTTAATATTCAAGAAGTCTGATTTTCTATTCTTTTGATCACATTTTTTAAATGATTATATGATGCTCTTTTATTGTGGATGTTCATAGATTTTTCTCATTAAGGGTTCTTTTCTCTATTTGGCCTCTAACCTCTGTAGAAATACAATCTGACTCTCATATATAACATTAAATTTTCTATAGCAACATAAAAATTAAAAATAAAAAAGTGATTTTTAACATTTCATTTAACATTTTGAATATCTAGTTTTTCAAATTATGAGGTATTTTGTTTATTTATGTATTTGTATTGCAGCTCTTTTTCTTTGAAATCTGGTATCTATTTTTCATTTAGAACACATCTCAATTTAGATCAGTTGCATTTCCAGTACTCTTTCACCATATCTGACTAGTTGCCAGCATATTGACAGCATCATTTTAGAACTTCATTTTGTTCTTTTTCCATCCATTTTGATTTTTGTCTTTCATGGTGGCTAGTTACATGAGTTTGGACTTGAAATCACTTTGGAAGCACTTGAACACATCAAGGCTTTTTAAAAACTTTGAACTTTACTATAAAGTGGTCTAGGTGGACTGTTTGGTATATGCCTAACTACATGTCTCTAGTTCCCTGTTCTGGCACTGGTGTGATCCTCCTGGGAAGGCATTTTTTTCTAATTGTAGATGAACACAATACTTTTAATTAATTAATTTATTTTTATGTGGTGCTGAGGATCCAACCTAGTGCCTCACACATGCCAGATGAGTGCCCTACCATGAGGCACAACCCCAGTCCCCCAGGAAAGGGTTTTTTCCTTGCCTAGAGATGCAGTACCAATACTGTGGAAGCCAGGGTTACTAAGACTGTAGGATCTGTGCTTTCAGTGTGCATATAGCCAACATATCCCCGTTTGAAAACAGTTACCTCTGTGGTCCTTATGTTTGGCATTGCCTCGATTCAGAGAGCCTCTGTATCCCATTGCCCAGAGAAAAATTTTCCAGTTTTAGAAAGGAGATTGCCCTAGTACATGGAGTGGAGACAGGATTCTATAGAGAGCTAAGCTTTCTCCGCTGGCCCACCTGCAACCTAAGCCAAGATCAGAGGACCTGGTAGTGATTGTCCACATCCCTTTAGGATTCTGAAAATCATGTTGAGTGACAAAGAGTCAGTTCTCTTGGAAATGCTGCATCAGGACTTATTCATCTGCTCTTCTACTTGTGAATTGTTGCTTTTTGTTTTCTCTATTTTCCTAGTCCTTATGAGCCTACTGTATTTTAGTGGAATTGCAGGAGGGAAAGAAATTAAGTATAAATTGCTGGGTCTACAATGTTAGCCCAGGAAAGCATTGATAACCCTTTAATCACATTCTACAGATTCCTCAACTGAGAAATGGAGGTTGATACCTTTGAATGACTGGAAGTCTCATAATGTGTCATCCTTAACCTTGTTTAGTCAGTCAGGGAAAGGAGATGAATTGGGTCCAATACAATAAACTTGCATTCTGTTGAGGAATTTTATATGTCTAAGACTTTCATTTGGCAAAGTGTGCTCAATTCTTGCAATAGTGTTAGAGAGTAGCCTTTATCTGACTCATTGACCTAAAGCTCCAAGAGGTGATGTGACTTGCTTCAGATCCCAGAGTGGTTGAAGATAGAAACTGATCACAGGGCAACACCTTAACTTCCCACAGATATTATAGGACATCAGGTAGCCAACGATTCACTGAATTTTTTATTGTAGGTCAGTAGAAACATTGAAATTCATTTTGGCAGTGGATATTTGTTGTAAGAACTTCTTTTGACCTATTCATGGCAAGTCAGCCTGTTTGAAAGTTTCATGAGATGTTGACAGTATGTTTTTGTAGGTCATATTATCTTGTGCTGATCTTCATTCTTGCCTAAGTAAAATCTGTGCCCTTTAGCACTTTGATATTTTTACCCCTTACTCATAAAATCCATGGGTTTCTGATTCATTTTATAGATTCTGTTCACTATTCTATGTTTGTTCCAGTGAAACAGCTGAAGATTATATATTTGGGGGGCAGATGTGAATAGAAGAGTTTTAAAATCCCATAATGAAGCTTAAAGCTTAAACTTCATTTAAAGTTTAGAATTTCACTCATTTTCCATTAATTTGTTATTAACATAAATATAATTTATAGTCAAGATTTTGATTTGCTTTCTAAGTCACTTCTCTACCAAACATATATATTCTATTTTATGGGCAGGGATGAAGCTCAGTACTAGAGTGCTTGCATAGCATGCTTGAGGTCCTAGGTTCAATCCCCAATACTGAAAATGATATCAATAAATACAGATTGACTTTAGAAAATTTTGTTAATCTAAAGGGGACATGCTAAATTATTTGAGTAATTCTCACTTATAGTTGACTTTAACAAAGAAAACAGGCAGAAGATTTTTTCAAAATATTTATTTTTTGGTTGTAGCGGGATGCAATACCTTTATTTTATTTATTATTTTTTATGTAGTGCTGAGGATCAAACCCAGGCCCCTGCATGTGCTAGGCTAACACTCTACCTCTGAGCCACAACCTCAGCCCAAAGGTATTTTTAATATAATTTTGTTTCTTTAGCTACCAGAGCCATTGGTTTTATTCCAATGGTACCAGGAATTTATGCAGCTTGCAAATGTCATCCAACAAATTAACCAAGAACAGGACACCAAAAGGGACAACTCTGAAGACAACACATCTCCAAATATGTGTACAGATATCAACCAAATTTTTCTCAAAACCAAGGACCTTGTAAGAAAATTGCCACCGTTCAATTTTAACACTCTACATTACCTTATCATCCATCTTAAGAGGTGAGAATTTTTATACCATCTTAGCCATTTTTAATTCAACAGGGCAATAGTATTCAGTACATTTATATTGTTATGATTTTCAAAATGATTTTAGGATGTTTTTATTATGTGTTGGGAGAGGGAGACATTGAATACATGTTCATGCAGCAAACATGGTTCCCTCAGATGCTTCCTGTGTGCCAGGCTCTGGCTGGGGAAACTAGGGTGGAAATATAGGGTTTCTGCTATTTCTGGGCTTATCCTCTTGGGGTACAGGTCTGTATATAACCACAGTTCACCATCATTCTTTTTCTAGTAGCTGTGCACAGCTTGTAGGCATGCAGAGGAAGTTTTGGGGGTAGGAAAAGAGCAGAAGAGGCAAAAGGCCTTGTGTCTGATTTTAAGAACTGAGTGATGATTTGGTATTGAATGTGCAGAAGAGCATATGAGGCAGAGAGAAATGACATGGAGACACAAGAAAGCATTTTGCATTTAGAAAATTTGATTTTATTAGGCTACAATATAGCAAGCAGTAGCAGGAACTGTGCTACCCTTCCTAGAGACTTGATAAAAAATCTTACCTACCTGGCAGATTAGTTGACCAAGGTGTTTCTATGCCCACTAAAGAACTTGGAATCAGGAATTTCACATATTCAGATTTGCCTGTTAGACCTTTCTGACAGTAATTAAGATCTCCTTTTTAAATTTTTTTTAAATTTATTTTTTGTGGCTGGAATTGTGGCTCAGCAGTAGAGATTGTGCAAGGCCCTGGGTTCGAACCTCAGTCCCACATACAAATAAATGAATAAAATAAAAATTTAAAAAAAATTATTAGTTCAAATCAGTTATACATGACAGCAGAATGCTTTTCAATCCATTGTACACAAATGGAGCACAAATTTTCATTTCTCTACATGATGTAGAGTCATACCACATGTGCCGTCATACATGTACTTAGGGTAATGATGTTTGTCTCATTCCACCATCTTTCCTACCCCATACCCCTCCTCTTCCTTCCCTCTCCTGAGCCCAATCAATGTTCCTCCATCCCCAGGAACCCTATTATGTATCAACATTTATTTATCAGAGAGAATTTTGGCCTTTGATTTTGGGGGATTGGCTTACTTCATGATATTCACCAACTCCATCCATTTACCTATAAATGCCATTATTTTATTCCCTTGTAATGCTGAGTAATAGTCCATTGTGTATATATACCACAGTTTTTTTTTAACTATTCATATCTTGAAGGGCTTCAAATTATTCCATGAAATAGAAAAGGAGGAAACCCTTCCAAACTCATTCTGTGAAGCTAGTATCATCCTGATACCCAAACCAGCCAGAGACACATCAAGGAAAGAAATTTCAGACCCATATCTACACGATGAACATAGATGCAAAAATTCTCAATAAAATTCTGGCAAATCACATACAAAAACGTATGAAAAAAAAAAAACAATGCACCATGATCAAGTTGGGTATTCCAGGGATGCAAGGTTGGTTCAACATACAGAAATCAATGAATGTAATTCATCACATCAATAAACCTAAAGAGAAGAAACCTATGATTATATCAATTGATGCAGAGAAAGCATTTGACAAAATACAGTACCGTTTCATGTTCAAACTATTAGAAAAACTAGGGGTAGTAGGAATATACCTCAACATAGTAAAAGCTCTCTATTTTAAACCTAAGGCTAACATCATTCTAAATGAACAAAAATTGGAAGCATTCCATCTAAAAATTGTTCAACATAATCCTTGCCACTCTAGCCAGAGCAATTAGGTGAAAGAAATTCAAGGGAATACAAATAGGAAAAGAAGTACTTAAATTACCATTTTTGCCAACGACATATTTTATACTTGGAGGATCCAAAAAACTCCACCAGAAAACTTCTAAAATAATAAATGAATTTGGCAAAGTAGCAGGATATAAAATTAATACCCATAAATCAAATGCATTTCTATACATCAGTGGTGAATCCTCTGAAAGACAAATAGCAAAGCTAACCCATTCACTATATATATATATATATATATATATATATATATATATATATATATATATATATATATCACAGCTACTTTACCCATAGATGAATCTAGTATCATCCTGATAGCTAAACCAGGCAGAGACAGATTTCTTTGGATAGTCATAGAAATATCAAGCTGAGAGTGCTTGAAGTAAAACCAGAACATTGATAGTGGCAATAGAACAGAGAGGTGTTCAGGAGAGAGAACCATCCAGGCTAGAAAACTAGCTGTGGGCAGCTGGGAGTGTGGCTAGTGATAGAACACTTGCCTAGCACATGTGAGACACTGGGTTTGATACTCAGCACTGCATAAAAATAAATAAATTAAATAAAGGTATTGTGTCCATCTCTAGGTAAAAATTATTTTTTAAAAAAAGAAAAATAACTGGGCAGTGAGAGAGAAATTGACAGTGCTGTTTCAGTTTCCAGTTCTTATACTGGAATGGGGAGTATATCCCACATACAATGATGGAGCAATTTTTAGAGGTGTTTTTCTTCCTTCTGCTACTGAGTTCAGTAGTTCCTTCTACTTACATGCATTTTATCCTAATATAGTACTCTGAAACTCAGTTTGGTGTGTGGTAAGTATCATAATGAAACAAAGGATTCTTTCCCTGGACCCACCAAACTTGACCCTTGACAAACGTTTTGTAGTCTTCTATAGCCCGAGTTTTCTCCAACCTTCTCAAGTCATAGTAAACTAACATTAAAGACATCTATTAGGCAAATCTCATACACTTTATGTGTTCTTCTTTTCAGGGTTGCAGACCATTCTGAAGAAAACCTGATGAACTCAAAAAACTTGGGGGTGGTATTTGGACCCTGTGTCATGAGGCCCAGGCCTACAACCACTCCTGGTACCATCTCCTCCTCTCTTGTTGCATATGCCAATCAGGCCCTGTTGGTAGAATTCCTCATTACCAATGCAGAGATGATCTTTGATGGGTCCCTAGACCCACAAAATGTTTCATCTAGTACTGACGTTGTTGCACCTCGGGTGGATAAAAGCCCTCCTTGCAAACCCGTAATATCAACAGAACATTCCACAAAGTCACAATATTTTTCTATGAAGCAAGTGAGTTTTGACCATTACAGAATTGCATTAAATTTGTGATGTTTATGTTAACAAGTTAATAGTCTTTGAACTGTTTGTTTTGAGATGTGTTTTGCTTTTAGTTTAAAACTTTTCTTGTTTCAATAGGATATTCACACTGCAGATATTGAAATTAAAAATTATGAATTGGCTACATCATTTGAGGAATCAGAACGCAAGCAAAATGCATTGGAAAAATGGGATGCATGTCTCATTGGTGAGTGGTCATGTAACATATATCCTTGCATATTTCAAACCTTGCCAAGAAGTCGTGATTAAAAACCAAGGTGAGGGCTGGGCTTGTAGCTCAGTGGTAAAACACTTGCCTCGGCATGTGTGCGGCCATGAGTTGGATCCTCAGTACCATATAAAACAAATAAATAAAGACAAAAATATTGTGTCCATCTACAATACTCATCCTTTAAAAAAAAACAAGGGGTATTAAGTTGAGGTAAGTTCAAACTTCAAGGTTTTATTAGTTAACTTTTCTAGCCATTGAGAAAGTTTAGTGAATGTCATTTAAATGAATATCATGCTTTGTTTCTCTCTTGTAAAAAGATATCTTGAAATTCATAAATTATTTTTGTTCTCTTTCTGAGATTTGTTTTCACCTTCACTTCTTTGTCATCAATTAAAGTCAAAACAGAAAAAAGCTGGACTCCTGAAAATCAAAAAAAAAAAAAAAATAGACTCCTAAAGTTTTTTGATGTCCCTTTACCTGTGGCCTAACTTTAGCACATTAAGCACACATGTCTTCCATTTTCTTGGCTCCAGTCTTTTTGTTCACTGTTTTTAATCATTTTATTTCAGTGTATCATTTCTGGTAAGGGGGTTGAAAACCTTCCATTCCTTACTGCTCTAGTAGAGCTTAATCTGAATTTTTCAATATATAGTCATAAATGTTAAATTTGATATATAAAATTAATGAAATATCAATAAGTGTAGCCTGAGAAAGTCTGAAAACAAAGAGTCCATTTCCTCTCTGCAAAGAAAAACACTGGACTCACTGATTCCATTTATCTGATTTGATCTTATCAGCACTTCTGTGCTATGAACCTTGACCTCATTTAAGCCATAGTTAACAGTCTCAGGAAGGTAAATAATGCCAAGGGTCATGTCCTTAAATTATTGTTGATTCAGGATTTGAACCTCATCCTGTCTCATTCCTAAATGTAACCTTGTTTTGCTGTCCAATGAAATTGGATTCGCAGGTAGGTATAGTAATAACAATAAATAATTTTAAAATATTTGAAATTTTCATTACATACCAGGTAATTCTGAACCTTTTATTTAGAAGATCATTAATAACACATGCCAACATATCTCCACATAGGAGTTTGTCTTGACAGAAGAAGGCAGGTAGGGCTAGTGCATTAGGCTTGCCCAGGGCAGAACTGGAGCAGGAGCTGAGACAGCACCCAGGCAGCTAGAAGTGGTGCTAGAAGTTCTGCAGGACTGTAAATATGTTTTGGTGGTTGCCATCCAACCACAATGGCTCAGCTCCCTTCTATCAATGTGGAGAAGGGCCCAGGACAGCAAATCACATGAGCACTGCCTGAGAACCAGGGAAGAGAGGCCAGCAGCCTCAGGTGAGGAAGGAGGTCAGATGAGATGATGACCTGCGATCATCATCAAGTGATGCTGCTGTGCACCTGTCTTCAAACCACTGCCCAAGGATGTGGGAGAAGGACCAGGTGGCAGGGATGAGGACTGTGGGCTATGAACAGGGCTGTTGGAAAGCCATCAGACCAGTGGCAAGGCACACAATTGTCTGATGTTTCTCAGCAGGGAGAAGAGGATCATGGCCAGAGGGCTGCACCTTTCTAGTAACAGGAGCTTCTAAGGCACATGCAGCAAAGACAGAGTGGGAGATGCTAGGGTTGGAGGTGAGAAAACAGGGACCTTGGGACCAGACTAGAGGAGAAAGAGAAGAAGGTAAGTCTGGAGTCTACAGAACCAGTAGCACAATGGCAATTCTGACAGCTCTTCAACCTTCCTTTGTGCAGAGGATGTTGCCATGTATTAGTGGATCAGCTGGGAGAGCATCCAAGTCCTCTCTGGTGTGTTGCCCTCAGTATGGACAGAATGTAGCTGGAGAGCAGATTAAGTGACAGGCAAAGTCCTTGGGATTCAGGACATGGAGTTTGTTGGTGTACAGAATAGTGTTACTGTTCTAGAGTTACCATTGTCTGCCTGTTGAAATCAGGAAAGTCTTAACACAGAAAATATTCATTCATGGGTAGTATATTAAAACAAGTAACTACAGGAAGTGTTTTTTTTTTATTTTATGTGCTTTGTGACTATTTATACTATTAAGATAAATTTTAAAAAGTAATGCTTTAATTAAAAATGTGCCTTTAATATTGTATGGATTTTTAATTCCTCTGCATAGATGACTGAGAAAATAGTGTTGGAAAAATATGTAAGTCTCTGTTGTTTGAGAGAATGCCCATTCATAATAACCACACTTCCTTATTAACCAAGCTTCATGAAGTTAAAAAAAAATCTCTTCTTTTTCAGATCACAAAGAACTTGAATCATCATCACAAAAGATGGACAATATATGTAAAACCACGAAACCACTTAGTCTGAAATCTGATGTGACAACAAATGATATACAGAGGCCTATGCCAAGCACCAAGATCAGATGTTGCTGTTTGCCTGTAGATAGATTCCATCTTGCAAGCTCTCCTAATGAGAAAAACAGGAGAAATGTGGGAAATGTCAATTCAGACAAGTTTTGCCAGAATCTTACCTTTGAAGGACTTAATATAAAAGATACCTCTACTACTGTTGGCTCCCAAATTAATGGTTTTGATCAGCAGATTTCAGAAAAAACTCAGGAACAACAATGTGAACTAAAGAACTTAACTGGCATGAGTGCAGTGATTGTGCCAAGTGTACTCCAGGAAAAAGTGACAATGAGCATCAATGATAGTGGTGACCATTCCAATGGTGCCACACAGCCCAACACGCCAGCCAGTTCAGCAAGAGAGGCACCAGTGAGACTGTCTTCTCATTCTCACCGTCTTGCTCCTGCAAGAGCACCCAGAATACTGCAGCCCCATCTCGGGACAACATTTTACAAACCACCTATCCTGACCAGCAAAGTCAGGGGGACTGAGGAGAGACCAGCTTCACCTTTAGCAACAGTGCCTCCTAGCACAGCTCTTACTCCCCTGAGTCATGTGGAGAAATCTGTTCCAGAGGCAGACAGCACATCAGCTTATGCTTTGAAACCAGCTGCTGAGCCTAAAGAGAACTGTGAGGAGGTTGGCCTGCCTGACATGAATCCAATGTGCCAGGGACTCAGGCTAAAACAAATGGAAGAGGTACAAGACCTTGAATTTGAAATGCCACAGTTTGTGTAGGTGGTCAAAATTCAGTTTTTTTTTTCTTGTTTCGTTTTTATGTATTGTGTTTATTTTATGAAAGAATGTTGTAACAGAACCACTTTTGTATAGGATTTTCAAAGTGTATATTTTCCCTTTGGCCTTGTATTGTGTTTGCTAGTCATATAGAATGATAGTGTTTTAGTCATATAGAATGATAGTGCCTCACTGGTATTGTCTTTAAATTCTGTGTTTTTGAAGTTTTGCATAAAATAAGTATTATAATTTAAAACTTAAAATAATATTCTCTATAAAATGATTCATGTAAATGCATCTTTAATGTATAATATTGTTCTCAACAAATAGGGGCAGTAGGGAAAAATGAGCTTTATTTTGGAGCAAACCTGGTGCTGACTCATAAAATGCTTCTGAATGCAAGTGCCTGAAAAATCTTGATTGGGTATGAATATATTTTTTCCCACATAATGTTCTAGTACATCTTTGACCACTTGTGTTGTTATAGCATGTGTGGAATCATTGGCAATTCACTTAACTTTTTAAATATTTACATAGTGGCCTAAAAGCTTGCGAATCTGTGTGTACTAGAATTCTACTTGTCAGTTTTTACATATGGTAATTAATACAATTGTAGAAAGAAAATGCACTTCAATACTAAAAAGTTTGAGACATTGGCAGAGACAACACAGACGAACAGAGTTGAGGCATCTTGAGTTTAAGAGACCTGTAACCTCACTGCTGTCAGCTGCAGCCTATTGCTGGATTGCTGGCGACTTCTGGCTGTCTGCTGATGAGAGCAAGTGGCCAACAGCTAGGGCAAGATAAAGCTCTCTCTGGTGGCCGCGGTTCTGCTGCTGCTCTGCGCAGCATGGCTGAGCAGGATGACAAGAAAAGGACATGGGTACCATGGTCGTCATCGACCTGGGGACCACTTACTCCTGCTTCAGGGCGTTCAAGAATGGCCAGTGGAGATCATCTCCAATGATCAGGGAAAGTGCATCAGGCCGTATTATGTGGCCTTCACCCCTGAAGAAGAACATCTGATCCTCGATACAGTCAAGAATCAGCTCATCTCCAAACCTGAGAACACGGTCTTCGAAACCCAGCGGCTCATTGGCAGCACAGGGAATGACCCTTCTGTGTAGCAAGACATCAAGTTCTTGCCTTTCAAAGTGTTTGAAGAGAAACATAAACATAAACCATACATTCAGGTTGACATTGGAGGTGGGCAAACTAAGACATTTGCTCCAGAAGAAATCTCTGCTATGATTCTCACTAAAATGAAAGAGACTGCTGAGGCTTATTTGGGAAAGAAGGTTACCTATGCAGTTGTTACTCTATCAGCCTTTTTTAATGATGCCACTGGCAAGCAACCAAAGATGCTGGAACTATTGATGGCATGAATGTTATGAGGATCATCAATGAGCCTAGAGCAGCTGCTATTGCTTATGGTCTGGATAAGAGGGAGGGAGAGAACATCATTTTGGTGTTTGATCTGGGTGGTGGAACCTTCTATGTGTCTCTTCTCCCCATTGACATTTTGATGTCTTCGAAGTCATGGCCACCAATAGAGATACTCATCCAGGTGGAGAAGACTTTGACCAGCATGTTATGGAACATTTAGTCAGGCTGTACAAAAAGAAGACTGGCAAAGATGTTAGGAAAGAAAACCGAGCTGTGCAGAAACTCCAGCATGAAGTAGAAAAGGCCAACTGGACCCTGTCTGCTCAACATTAAGCAAGAATTAAAATCAAGTCCTTCTATGAAGAAGACTTTTCTGAAACCCCGACTCAGGAAAAATTTGAAGAGAAAACATGGACCTGTTCTGGTCTACCATGAAGCCTGTTCAGAAAGTACTGGAGGATTCTGCCTTGAAAGAAGTCTGATATTGATGAGATTGTTCTTGTTGGTGGCTCTACTCAAATTGCAAAGATTCAACAACTTGTTAAAGAGTTCATCAATGGCAAAGATCCATCCTGTGGCATAAACCCAGATGAGGCTGTTGCATATGGTGACACTGTCCAGGCTGGTGTACTCTCTGATGATCAAGATACAGGTGACCTAGTACTGCTTGAAGTATGTCCCCTGACACTTGGTATTGAAACTGTGGGAGGTGTCATGAGCAAACTGATACCAAGGAACACTGTGGTACCCACCAAGAAGTCTCAGATCTTTTCCACAGCTTCTGATAATCAACCTACTGTTGCAATCAAGGTCTATGAAGGTAAAGGACCCCTGAAAAAAGACAACCACCTTCTGGGTACATTTGATCTCACTGGAATTCCTCCTGTGGGGTCCCCCAGATTGAAGTCACTTTTGAGATAGATGTGAATGTTATTTTGGGGGGCGACAGCTGAAGACAAAGGTAAAGAGAACAAAAATAAGATTACAATTACCAATGACCAAAATTGCCTGACACCTGAGGAAATTGAAAAGATGGTTAATGATGTTGAGAAGTTTGCTGAGGAAGACAAAAGATGCAAGGAGTGCCTTGATACTAGGAATGACTTGGAAAGCTACGCCTACTCTCTAAAGTATCAGATTGGAGATAAAGAAAAGTTGGGAGGCAAACTTTCCTCTGAAAATAAGGAGACCATGGAAAAAGCTGTAGAGGAAAAGATTGAATGGCTGGAAAGCCACCAAGAAGCTGACATTGAAGACTTCAAAACTAAAAAGGATCTAGAAGAAATTGTTCAGCCAATTATCAGCAAATTCTATGGAAGTGTAGGCCCTCCCCCAACTGGTGAAGAGGCTACAGCAGAAAGAGACGAGTTGAAGACACTGATCTGCTAGTGCTGTAATATTGTAAATACTGGTCTCAGAACTTTCCTTAGGAGAAAACCAAGAGAACTTAAGTCTCAAATGTAATTGGAATCTTCACCTCAGAGTGGAGTTGAAAATGCTATAGCCCAAGTGGCTGTTTACTGCTTTCCATTAGCAGTTGCTCACATGTTTTGGGGAAGAGAGAGAGGAGGAATTGGCTATCTTAAAAAACTGGATATAAAAATGTGGGTCAGGATGTGTGTTCACCTCAGAAATGTTCTATTTAACGATTGGGTCATGCACATCTGGTGTAGGAACTTTTTTCTACCATAAGTGACACCAATAAATGTTATTTAAAAAAAAAATACTAAAAGTTTGGAACTGTCATAAAATAAAAATTTGTACAGATAAAGCTAAGAGATAAATCACTATCAGAAGCATTAAAACCATCTAAAGCCAAATAACTAAACTATATAATTTAAATTATAATATATTTATATATTATATATTATGTATTATTTATTATATACTACATATAATAGATTTATATATATCTATATGATATAAGTTGTTTATATATAATTATAATATAATCCATGTTTTATATATCATATTAATATTAATTATACTAATATAATAATTGTATTATTATCTTATTAATAATAGAAATTATATTATTATATAATTACATTACAATGATATGCAATATAATATAAATTAATATAAATCTAAATATATTATATGATATATAATAAATATGTTATAGATAATAAAATAATATTTATATATTTAATTTATATTTTATTTTATTATATGTGTATATAATATACACATATTTCATATATTATGTATAATTCATATTAAATACATATGAATCATAAACATTTTGATATGTAATATATAATTTATATAATATACATACTTATATATTTATATATTAATATATATAATTTATATATAAATATATAAGTATGTATATTAAATAAATTATATATAATATATTATGAATATATATTTATATATTAATATACATAAAATTTACATATATATATTTTATATATTTTTATTATATGTATATATGATAAAATAAATGTATTATATATAATATAAATTAGAAGGTTATATAAATATATTGTATTTAATTTATATTATATATGTATTATATAACATGCAATATATTTATATAATATTATAATTTAAATTATATAGATAAATTATGTCTTATTTGACTTTAGATGATTTTAATACATTTGATAGTTTTTAACCCCTTAACTTTATCTGTATAAATTTTTATTTTATGACATTTTTAACCTTTTTTGTATTTTTTATAATGGTCTTAAAAAATGCATGCTTCAGATATTTTTAATTTCAATGCATTTTCTCCTGACATTATGAGGGTTTGGTTAAAACCATTCCTTTGGATGTATGCCTGCAATCCCAGTAGCTTGGGAGGCTGAGACAGGTGGGATCTCAAGTAGAAAGTCAGCCTTAACAATGGCAAAAACTCTTAGCAATCCTGTCTTTAAATAAAGTTCATAAAAAGAGTGGGGATGCGGCTCAATGATTGAGTGTCCCTTACTTCAATTTTCAGTACCCACCCCCCAAAATCCTTTTGTATGAAATCTTTTGACTTATAAATCACTTTACATACTTTTTCTACCTGGACTATCAACTAGTGAAAATGCATATGTCATTAGAATTGAGCAATAATTTATTTAAGTTCATTTTGAGAGTATAGTAAGTCACATTGTTTGCAATTTCAGAGATGTAGATGACTGAATGTGTTTCACTTATAAAATACCCAGTTTTTATAAACTAGTCCATTCCTGTTATTTTCTGGGTTTCATCATCTTGCCTAAAATATGATGTAAAAGGGACAAAAATAAAATAGCATTCTTGGTATGTGTGAACTATATTGTGAGTCAATGTTTTTGTATGATCAAATTATACTTGATAAAAATTATATGTATAGGTTTATACACACATTATTATATGTAAATTATTTCAAGTACAATAAGTTATTGTGGCTTCTCTGAAATTTTTGCCTCTTGGAGTATGATACTTTAAGATTATTGACTATTGACTCAGTGGTCAACACATGGGCTCACCACTTGACTATAATATGAAATGTGTTTTAGGGCATGTAATCTTATTATAGTTCTCCATAACATTAAGGACTAAGGAAAAATGAACAAATGGACTTTTTAATGCTAAAGCCAGTTTTTAGCCTTCTTTATACAAAGTACAAGAATCATATTGGTTTGAAAACTTAAAAATAAAATCAGAGTTAACATTTATTGAGCTTTGTGTATTTAGAGTTTACCAAGTTGAAATTTCACAGTAACTTCTAATGGGTAAGTAAGCATTTTATAATTCCTGTGTTACAGATGAGGAAACTGAGGCTTAGCTAAGTGACATGCTTTTAGTTTTCAGAGATGCAGCAAGCAGAATTGAATCTCAAATACAGGGTTGTGAAATTTTGATTAGTGCTTCTTTTTTTTTGGGTACCAGAGAGCCACATCCACAACCCTATTTTGTTTTTTATTTAGAGTAGGGTCTCACTGAATTTCTTAGCACCTTGCTTTTGCTTTTGCTGAGGCTGGCTTTGAACTTGCAATTCTCCTGCCTCAGCCTCCCAGTGGGATTACAGGCATGAGCCACTGTGCCTGGCTGCTTAGTACTCTTAATGAATGTGATTACTAAATAATAGCAGGAAACACTGAACAATAGAAAATGCATCTTTTGATGTTTTTATTGTAAAATACACTTACAATTTGCCATTTAGACCATTTTGAAGTGTACAGTTAAGTAACACTATGTATATTCACATTGTCCAAGGTGGCGTGTATTGCTGCGTCATCAGTTGACAGAAAGCAGAAGGGGGGAAAGGGATGTGAATGATGTGTGAAGCCTCTTATATAAGGGCATTCATTCTGTTAAAAAATATAGAGCTCCATGACCTAATCACACGTTTTGACTTATAAATCACATTACATACTTTTTCTACCTGTACTATCAACCAGTGAAAACGTATATGTCATTAGAATTGAGACATAATTTATTTAAGTTGATTTTGAGAGCATAGTAAGTCTCATTTTCCCTTTTGCTGCTGTCACAATAGTGATTGTCACAACATATACATTTGGGAAGAACATATTCAGACCATAGCAACCATGTTTAATACACTGTAAAGACAAATCCTTCTGGGGAAAGAATGTTGGTTTAAATCATGTGGAAAGTCCTTTCTAACTCTGAACCTAAGACTGTAGGGTAAATAGACCTTGATTCTAGTGGGCTATTTCCAAATATGTGTCCATACATGGCAGTGCCCTGTGCTGATGCAGTTTGCATCCTGAGGTTTCAGCTACCAGCCAGGGATCACTGCACTGTGGCCCTGGTTCCCATCTCCATCTTGCTACTAACATGAACTGATGTCACTATTGGATTGTAGGATTTAAGGACTGTTGTGTAGTTTAAAGTTTTAGGTTGTTGATATTTAATTACAATAATTAAACAAACATTGAATGACAATTTACTATACACCATCACCATGCTAGATAACAGAGACAAGACAATCTTTAAAAACACTTTCTGGGCTGGAATAAAGCTCAGTTAAGTGCTTGCCTAACATGTGCAAGGCTCTGTGTTCAATTTCCAGTACTAAAAACAAACAAAAAACCTTTCTGTATTTGTGGAACTTACAACTAAATACTATCAGGAATTGGCAGCTAACTCTCAGTGGATTCTATTTTCACATTTGAAAAAGTCAGATTTGTTTAAGTACCATGTTTTCAAGAAAAAAAAATAGCAGAATGTCCTGTAAATAAAGTCTGAGAATAGGACTAAACTTTTAAATTGAAGCTAAAATATGTAACTTGTACTATTTCAAAAACATTATTTCCCATTTGTAAAATTCTTATCTTCCCCTTGGAACTGCAGAGTGAACCCTGGGGAGCTTAACCGCTGAGTCACATTCAGAGATCTTATTTTTTGAGACAGGATCTCACTAATTTATTGAGACTGGCTTTGAGCTAATGATCCTCCTGCCTCACACTCCCAAGCCACTGGAATTAAACGCATGGATGGACCTCCCATTTCTAAAATTGTAATTATTATATTTGTACACCCAGTTTTCTTTCAGGAGACTTTAATTGAAAACTCTCCTGAAGGCTGGGATGTGTTTCAGTGGTAAAGCACTTTCCTTGCATGCTGAGGCCCTGGGATTGAGCTCCAGTGCTAGAGAGAAGGAAGGAAAGAAGGAAGGAAGGAAGGAAGGAAGGAAGGAAGGAAGGAAGGAAGGAAAAAAGGAAGGAAGGAATGGGGGAAGGAGAGAAAGGAGAAAAGGGAAAAGTGAGGGAGAGAGGGAGGAAAAAGGAATGGAAGGAAGGAAGGAACAAAGAAAGGAAGGCAGGCAAGGAAAAAGATCAGGAAAAGAAAATTATAATGAACACCAATTAAAAGGTCTTCTGCTAACCTACATATTAGTCATTCAATACAGGAACCAAAGCCCTTGTATGACTATTTAAATTAATTAAAATTCTACAAAATCAAATTTCACTATCTCAGTCCCACCACTTATTTCAAGAACTCAGTAACCACATGGGCTCATGGGCTGGTGGCTATTATACGTGACAGTGCAGTGCAGATACTGTACATTTCTGTCATGGCAGAAAGTTCTATTGGACAACACTGATAAAGAGGAAGCATCACATCAAGATACTGGTATTGTGGATGTGTTAAAGAATATTCAATAAAATTAGACACCATACATGTTAAAAAAAAACACTTAGCAAATTGTGACCTACAAGAAGAAATCCTGAAACTAAAAAAAAAAGGACCTTCTTAACAAACCAGTCAAATTGGCAGCATCTCATTCATGATGTTGGCAAAATAACATCATTTGGAAAATAGCCTCTTTGCTGTGTATATACAAAAAAGCATCGTAATGACTTTAAAAGTCCCAAATCTTGTAAACAAATCTGGGTTGATTATCAATTGAATGTTACAAATAGAAAACCAACCAGGAAAACTAGTTCATCTAATGCATAATAGCACAGCACTAAAATAACAGACTGGAAATTCTTCCATGAAACAAAGCCACTGAGGGGTGTGTTAACATAGTGAAAGTTCTTTCTTGACTAACTGCTCAACAGGGGTCAAACTAGACTTTTGAAATTCATAAGGAATTTTCTAACTCTTTTTTGACTGTGGTCTGCCTTTAGTGAATATACATATGTGAATATACTTTTTTAAAACTATATTTCACTCAATTTTTTTCTAGTATATTTTTGTTGTAAGAGTTCATACACACTGATTTCAAAAACTACTTCTTGCTACTGCAGCTCTAGATACTAGTAGAGCTAAATTCCAATTGACATATGAAAATAGGGTCCTATATGATATCTTTGATCTTAAATCTGGTATCAGTAATCATAAAGTCTAAAAACCACTGCACTGAAGTTTAGTAATTCCTATTTATTACATGCTAGGCATTATACAAAGTGCTTAATTCCATTTATTTTATTTACTTCTGAAATAACTGTGTGTTAGGAAGTAGGTAGTATTAATCCTATAGCCTAACAGGCTGATCTTAGTTTAATAATGTGCTCCAAATTGTGCTCCCAATGAGTCCTTCAGTCAGAATTTGAACCCAGCTAGCTTCCATTAATTTTACTATCCCAAGATCTAGAGCTCCTAATGAGGAATATTAAGAAAAGATAAGTTAAAATTTTTAATTTTGACTGCTTATTACATACCAAGTAATTCTAAGCCTCTTCCTTAGTAGATGATTAAGACCACATGCCAACATATCTCCACATAGGAGTCAGTCTTCACAGAGGAAGGCAGGTAGGGCTAGTGCAATGGACTTGTCCAGGGAAGAACTGGAGCAGGAGCTGAGCCAGCACCCAGGCACCTGGCTGCAGAGCCTGCACTCTTCATGGTGCTAGAAGTTCTGCAGGACTGTAAATATGTTCTGGTGTTTACCATCCAACCACAATGGCTCAGCTCCCTTCTATCAATGTGGAGAAGGGCCCAGGACAGCAAATCACATGAGCAGTGCCTGGGAACCAGGAAAGAGAGGCCAGCAGCCTCAGGTGAAGAAGGAGGTCAGATGAGATGATGACCTGCAAATGATCCTGGTGTGCACCTGTCTGCAAACCACTGGCCAAGGATGTGGGAGAAGGAGCAGGTGGCAGGGATGAGGACCATGGGCTATGAACAGGGCTATTGGAAAGCCATCAGACCACTGGCAAGGCACACAGTTCCACTATCTAAGGATATATACTACACAATAAGAAATGTTGATCTTAACCAGGTGATGGTGAAGTGTACTGAGAATTTATTAGGTGAGTTACTGTTCTAAGCACTTTTCATCTCAACAAACTCAAAGGAACTCCTAGTTGATCTACATAAGAGTCGGCCCTTTCTCATTCTATGATTGCAAGAAGAGTTTGTGGTGCTATTTAGTCCAGGGCCAGTGCAGATGGTGTGAACAGTTTGGTCACGTGGGAAAATCCTCAGGGAGTTTAAATTAAAGACACAGACACCATTTTACCTTTAAACCAGCTCTGGGATGGCTTCTTGAACCCTCAGCCTCAAGCCCCCCAGGGAGGCAGTGAGGTTTAACTGAAGAGGAGAGACAGAGTGAGAGAGAGAGAGAGAGAGAGAGAGAGAGAGAGAGAGAGAGAGAGAGAGAGAACACTAGGGATAGGGCTTTTATTGGGGAACAAAAAATTCTGGGGAAAATTTTATCCAATGAAGGTCAAGCGGGGGGCAATGTGGCAAGGTCAGGTGCGATGATTGGGTCTTTGAGGCAGTGGTGAGACATGCCTCCACATCACACGGAAAAGCTCTCAAACCCAAAAAGGGTGGGGAGAGCTCTGCCACATTAAAAGTGTCTGAGCACCTCACACCTAGCCAGGGAGTAAACTCAGTCAGTTCAAGGATGGACTCCCACAGTGCTGCACTTTGAAGGGAAGGGAAACAAAAATATATAATGACTCCTCTCTAGGGAGCAGAGTGGCTCAGCAGCTCAGCAGCTTGGGGGTCACCCAGTTCCAGGAATGGGGGTGGGTCCAGAAAACTCACCCAGTTCCAGAACTGCAGGGTTCTGGGAGATCATTCCATTGTAGGGTCTAGGATTCCTATCCAGTTCCAGGACTGCAGAATCTTGGCAGGCCTGCCGCCCCCAGCAGCACAGGCATCCAAACTAAAGGTTACTCCAGTGAATTTCCTAGGATACCAAATAAAACACCCAGGACAGCTCCTCTGCCTCAAGCTCTCCAAATGGGAGAGCAAGGAATGTCACGAGGGGCTGGTGAGAGTGAGCATGTCCAAGGGTGGACTTTTACCAGGGAGACCCTCATTCTTTAGAAAATTTCATCCAAATAAGGTCAAGAGGGGCAGGGTTACAAGGACAAGTAAGGTAATTTGACCCCTGGGTTATAGGAAGGCATGCCTAAGCATGAAGACACATTCTGCTACTTCCAGGATCAGGGCAGCCATGTAGGGCCACTTTGAATGTGGCCAGATCACTGCAAGTGACTGACAGAGCTGCAACCAATCAGGGAAGGAAAATGCAACAGCCCCCCACAGAGGCCTATCCAGTTCTAGGAGTGGAAGGTCTAGGAAGATCACACAGTTCCAGCATTGCAGGGTCCTCGGTCTTACCCAGGGTTGTAGGGTTTTCTGACCTGTAGGTGAGGATGCAGCTCAGCCAATGCTGTTTTCTGAACCCACGGCACTACATTCATCTCAGTCCTTGCAAGTCTGGCTGCTCTGCTAGGTCCCAAGAAGTGATGTGAAACTTCAGTCAGACGTAGGTTATGACTGCTGTGGGCACTCAGATGCCTCTTCCAGGAGGCAGCCTACAGTCCCAGTCCAGGCCCTGAGGGGCAGGATGCACCAGGGTCTGGGAGCACTGATGTGTGGCTTCACTGCAGGCTGGCCCCATGGGGTAGGCTATGACAGGGGCTGAGCTCAGGAGTGGCAGGCCACCAAGTGTGGGTGGTTTAGCAGTGCTAAGTCTCAGGGAAGGTGGGGTGCCATGGCTGTTTGTCACCTGAGCAAGACACAATCCAGCAGTATTTCCAGTCCCCAGGTGTCATGGTCTAATAGCTGTGCTGGCCACAGGAGTGGGGTACACCGTCACCACCTTCTCTTCTGGGAGCTCAGATGTGTGGACTCCAGGCAGTCCCCTCAGGAGAGCTGAGTGGCATGAGAATACAAGAGTCCTAGTAGTGAGTATGGAAGGTGTCCAAGGTTTGGGTGGGAGCTGCTGGGGTCCTCTTGCTTGATTAGTCCACACAGGGAGGAAGCTCCCTTGTTCTGAGCTGCTCCTGGCTGTTGATGGCGTGTCAGAAACTAAGTGTGTCCTATACTCTGTGTGAACCTCCCAGGATCCCATGCTCTATCTGGCTTCTGGTGATCCTTAGATGTGCTCTGGGGCTCTCTTCACTTACCCTCACCAAAATGCATTGCTTATTTTGGGAGTTGTCTTTATGGGAGGAAGGATGGTAGGACTTCTAGTCAGACTTCTTGCTAGCATCTCTCCTCCCTAGAAATGTTTATTTAAAATCAGAATAATCATACCCGGTATCACCATGTTTAATCAAATTTGTATTGGAGATCTCATGAGTAAAATATAATGAGAATAAAAGAAAGTAGAAGAATGGAATACTAAAATATAGAAAGCTTAAACTTGCATTATTTTCAAATGATGATGATTTTTTTAATATATTGTTTATTTTTTAAATAGAAATTGTCAAGGTTCCTGAATAAAAGCTTGAGATATAAAAGCAAAATTAAAGTTTTATATTCCAGTGGCAAATGATTAGAAATCGTGATTGAACAGGATATACTATTTACAATAGTATCAGAGACTGAAATTGCCTAAATAATCAAATAATAGACTTAAGACTTCTGTAGACAAATTATAAAATTTTATTAGGGGATATGCAAAAGAACATAAATACATAAAGGCATATACTACATTTGTCAACATAAGACTTTGTCTAGGTCATTTTTAAAAGTATTTTTAAGGTATCCAGGTGCAGTGGCACACACATGTAATGACAGCAGCTCAGGAGGCAGAGACAGGAGGATCATGAGTTCAAAGCTAGCCTCAGCAAAAACAGGCACTAAGCAATTCAGTGAGACCGTGTCTCTGAAATAAAATACAAAATAGGGCTGGGGATGTGTGGCTCCATGGTAGAGTGCCCCTAAATTCAATCCCCAGTACATCCTCCCTGCCAAAAAAAAAAGTATTTTGAAGGCTAAAGCACCATGAAATCTAAAGAGGAACCTGGAGTGGTTCTGGCCTATCAATTAACTATTAAGCTATTATTATTATAAATTAAGCTATTGTCATTATAAAGTTGTTCTGATTAAAATAGTAAAATGCTGGTGCAGATGTAGAAATTACATTAAGTGCAAAACTTTACTTTGATGTAACAGCAACCTCCTATCAATTAGACATTCCATTTTGCATGAAAACACAGAGGCTCACAAAACAACACAGCATTCTAGAATCACAGAGTCTTTGAAGAATTTAAAAATGTTCAGTAAAATGAAAGGAAATTCATTGCAAAATTACACACTAGGGTAGTGAGCAAGAAGAATGCAGAGTGGAAGCAATATACAATCTAAATGTTGGAATGTTCTATTCCTCATGACATACCCACTCCCATGCACACATTAGGCTTTCTTGGTAACAGTGTAAGAGGTTAGTTGTGAGGACCAGACTGAAGGGAAGCAAGGCTTCTCAGCAGAGGGAGTTTTCTGAGAGCCATGCACTCTTGCTCTTTTGGGAGATGCAGGGGCAACGCTATTGGTCAAAGCCACAATTCTCTCTTTTTTAATTTTTAATTTGTTTTAATTAGTTATACATGACAGTAGAATGCACTTTTATACTTTGATATATCATACGTAGATGGGATACAATTTCTCTTTTTCTGAGTGTACATATTGTAGATTCACATTGGTCAAACAGTCACATATATATAAAGTAATAAAGTCTGTTTCATTCTACTATCTTTCTTATCCCCATATCCCCTGCCTTCCCCTCCTTTCACTTCCCTCTACCTAAGGTAATGCTATATTTTTTTTTTTGTAGAATTACAATTCTTAATACACATATATACCACAATTTTTGTATTTCTTTTTGTATATAAAGTATGTTGACACCCAATTCAAGTCTTCATACATCACATTTCACCATCCTTGCTAATCCCCTGCCCCCTCCCTTTCTCTCCCACCCCTTTACCCTGTTTCCCCCATGCTCTCCCTCCCAACCCCACCATGAGTCAACCTTATTTTATCAGAGGAAACATTCAGTATTTGTTTCTGGGGGATTGACTAACTTCACTTAGTATTATCTTCTCCAGTGCCATCCATTTACATGCAAATGCCATGGTTTGTTCTTTTTTAATACTGAGTAAAATTCCATTGTGTATATATGCCACGTTTTTTTATCCATTCATCCACTGAAGGACATCTAGGTTGGCTCACATCTATTTCATTCTACTATATTTCTTAAACCCACATCCCTGCATTTCCCTCCTTTAGCTATTGTGAATTGTGCTGCTATAAACATTGATGTAGTTGTGTCCCTGTAGTATGCTGTTTTTAAGTCCTTTGGATATAGTCTGAGGACAGGAATAGCTGGGTCAAATGGTGGTTCCATACCTCCATACTGTTTTCTATATTGGCTGCACCATATTCCAGTCCCACCAGCAAGGTATGAGTGTACCTTTCCCCCCACATCCTCACAAACACTTATTGTTGTTTGTCTTCATAATAGCTGCCATTCTGACTGGAGTGAGATGATAACTTAGAGTGGTTTTGATTTGCATTTCTCTGATTGCTAGAGATGATGAGCATTTTTCTTATATTTATTGAATGATTGTAAATCCTCTTCTGAGAAGTGTCTGTTCAGGTCCTTAGCCCATTTGTTGATTGGGTTATTTGTTTTTTTGGTGTTTAGCTTTTTGAGTTCTTTATGTACCCTAGAGATTTGTGCACTATCTGATATGTGAGGTGTAAAGATTTGCTCCCAGGATGTAGGCTCTCTGTTCACCTCACAGATTGTTTCTTTTACTGAAAAGAAACTTTTTAGTTTGATTCCATCCCTTTTACTGATTCTTGGTTTTAATTCCTGTACAGTAAGAGTCTTATTAAGGAAATTGGGGCCTAATCCCACATAATAAGATTAAGGCCTATTTTTTCTTCTATTAGACACAGAGTCTCTCACAACTCTCTCTACAATACTGAGTAAGTGGCAATTATTTTACATGGAAGACTTTTCATATGGTAAGAATAGATGTCATGAAAGAAAGAGAGCTGTCCATTGGTAGGGGACAGGTCTCTGCTTCGTGGCTACTTAGTGTTGAGTGGGTTCTATAAGCAGTGTTCTGATACTCCTACATTAAAAAAAATTATGTCCAAAATATATTCTTCCCAAGGAAAGCTATATCACACAGATTACTATTATTACCCTTCTATACAAGTGGATGTCTTATGATTATATTTTTTCTTTTTACTCTGTAGTGGAAGGAAACATTCTCAACCGATGTAGCAAGAATCATGTATCAATACAATAAAAACACAAGTTTATCAACACATTCTTAAGAATCCCAGAAAGAGAACTGTCCACATGGACAACTTGGATTCATGATGGAGATGGCATCATAGAGAAGTAGGAAAAAAGAGAATTACTTAACAAAAGGGACTGGAGAACTGACATTCCACAAATAAAATACACACTTGCATTCCTACATCATTCCATATGTATTGTCAACTCTAGATATATTAACCATGTTAATATTTTAAAAGGAAATTTTAAAATGATTAGTGGAAAATATTGTGGGTAGCTTTTAAAACTTGATCTTATAAAATATTTCCTAAGATTGCACACATAAAAACATATGATCACATGAGAAAAGATTAATAATTTGAGCACATAAAATTAAAAACATCTGGGGCTGGGGCTGGGGCTGGAGCTCAGCGGTGGAGTGCTTGCCTACCATGTGCAAGGTGCTGGGTTTGATTCTCAGTACCATATAAAAATAAATAAATAAAATAAAAGTATCGTGTCCAACTATAACTAAAAATATTTTTTTAAAAAATTAAAGACATCTGTATGTCCAAAGATGTCTTAAACAGGAAGACCAGGGTGCTGCTGGGTGGAAAAGGGTGCCCAGCGAAGATGCTGCTGGACTTGTCGGAAGAGCATAAGGAGCACCTGGCCTTCCTGCCAAAGTGGTGGTGGAGTTTGGGTGGATCAGGGTGGAGTTCCTGAGGCAAGGGACCATCCCCAGGGTCTATGAGGGTGCCGCCAGGAAGCTCAACATGAGCAGTAACACTGTCCAGCATGGTGTGGAAGGGTTGACCTACCTGCTCACTGAGAGCTCCAAGCTCATGATTTCTGAAGTGGGTTTCCAAGACTCTGTTTTTGTTCTGGGATTCTCTGAAGAACTGAACAAATTATTGCTTCAGCTTTACCTGGACAACAGAAAAGAGATCAGGACTATTCTGGGTGAATTGGCACCCAGCCTTCCCAGTTATCACAGCCTTGAGTGGCGACTAGATGTACAGCCTGCAAGCAGAAGTCTCAGGCAACAGATAAAGCCAGCAGTGACTATAAAACTACACCTAAATCAGAATGGAGACCACAACAACAAAGTTCTGCAGACAGCCTCAGCCACCCTACTTCATCTAGTTCAGCAACTGTAACAATCCTTGGACGAGATGAAAACCAACCACTGTAGGAGAGTAGTTCACAACTTCAAGTGGTGCCAAGTGTTAAGGTCCTAATGCCTTTGACTCATTTGTGAATGGATGACATTCAGGAATTACTTTTCAGAATTAACTTTTATTAATTGGTGTTGATAAATGCATCTAGATTCCATGAAATTCCTTTTCCTATTCCAGGATATTGAGGTCATGATCAGAAGCTAAAGTCAAGTTCCTTTTCTGATGCTAAATGTGGTCAGCTTCTTGACAGATTGAAATGTAATTTTGTATTTTAAATGTGTAAAAAGAATTGAATCAACTAGAAATAAATCTATACTGTTCATATCTTCTGTATATATGAGCAATACCCTGTTTTTGGTACATTTTTGTCTGCTTAACTAGTATTTTCCTCTTTATTGATCAATTTTGAGAATAAAATTTACAGCTAATTTCTTTCCTATTCAGAGTATTTCTAAATAGTACAATATTTCTGACTTTTAAAAGCATCTCATGATGTTACTAGCTACAGAATAATGTAAAGTGAGTATGAGTTTTTTTTAAATTATATGCCCATATTGTTATAGGAAGTTCATGAATTTTTCTTTGAATGTAAAGGTCAGTAGTTTTTTACCATATTGCTGAAGTTTGACTTATGATTCATTGACTTAAGTAGTACTCAATTTTGTGTGATTGTTAATAATATTTTCACAAGGATTAATTTTTCCTATGTACCAAAAGCAACTAAGAGACACACTGTCATTTACATTTATAAATAATGGATACAAGAATAATGTAATCAATGCTTGATTATCTGGGGTAGAAAGATGTCTTAAACTAAAAATGTTTTGAAATTTAAGAATATATTTTCAATATAACTGATAGAGGTTTCAATATAACTAACACACTTGAAAATTGAAAATATGTAAAGATAACCTACAAATTGGTAAGAAAAATATAATTAATCTAGTTAAAAATGACCAAAATATATGACCAGAAATTTTACAAAGGAATACAAATGACTATCAAACACAGAAAAGGAATATAACATTATCAATGACAATAAATATAGACCTCATAATGAAATAGCTTCTGAAGGTTTTATTGCCAACAGCTAAGAGACCATGAGAAAGTGCCTGGACACCTCCAAGGAGACTAGACCAAGGGCATCTCACATGTGACCGACACTTGTGGCAACTGATGCTGCTTCTAGGAAGAGAGCTGGGTGTGATCCCTGGGCTCACCTCTCATATGCCCTGTGACCAGCAGCCACATTCCCTGCACATATACCAGGTACAGTCCCACACAAGGGAGGCCTGTGCCTAAAGCTCGTAGCAATGAGGTTCAGAGCAGCAAAAACCTGGAGATCTCTCAAAAGTGCATAAGCAGGAGAGTGATCAATGCAACCAGGTACATCCACAGGCTGACTCCAGTCAAAACCAGTGAGCACAGTGGGTGAGTTTAAGGACCACCACTCTTTGATGCCTATTTTTATGTGTCCAGCTGGCAAGGTTATGGTCCCCAGTTGTTTGGTTAAGCATCAGTCTAGATGTGGAAAAATACTTCTTAGCTGTGATTGACATTGACTTTGAGTAACATAGGCCACCCTTTATAGTGTAGGTGGGCCTCATCTAATCAGTTGACGGCCTTAAGTGCAAGAACTGAGGTTCCTGAAGCAGAAAGGATTCTTCTCAAGGTAGCAAAATAGAAGACTCATCTGAGTTGTCAACCTGCTAACTTATGGAATTGACTCGAGATTGCAACATCTACTTTTTCCTAAATTTCCGGCCTGCTGACAAGTGCCATGGATTTCTGATTGTCTGTTCCCATAATATGAAACAACACATCAAAACTAATCTCTCTCCCATTCTCTCTCTCCTTATCTCTTCCCAGACTACACAGAATGTAGATACATTCAACAGAATATTTTTGTTAAATTAAAGGATCACTTATATGCTATACATTTATATGCATTTGTACACACAAACAAACACATACACATACACATATAATGTTAGGAATACTAGCAGCTTCCATAAAACTTCAAAGAATGTGAGAGAATAAGGACTCCTAAAGGTGGAAGGAGGCAGGGGAAAGTGTATACTTTCATGAAAGTTGTTACACTTGAATTTTCAAGGTAGGTTTATGGGAAATAACTAAAAACTTAATAAAAGCAGGCCAGTATGGACAATGTAAGTGTGTTATCAATGTGAGTTATGGGCAATTGAATCTTTGCCATCTGAGATCTTTTGAAACATGAGAAAATTAGTAATCAATGTTTCAATGATGTGCATGGATTTCTGGTGGCAGTGGATGGGGGTGGAAGAGGAAAACAAAGGCCACATGCTGAGGAGAGGCACATTCCCACACCTGTGCTCATTTTTCAGTCATCTGACCAGCAAACAGAACTGTGGAATCTTGGCTGTCCCTGGAGTCACCTGGGAAGTTCTTAGTGCCTGGATCTCACCCCCAGACATCCACATTTATTGGCCTTAGAATGAGTTTAGGAAAGGACATATCTGAAGGCTCATCAAGGGGTTCTCAGTGCAGGTCTGAGACTCCCTGCGGGACAGGATGCTCTCAGGCTGCAGGTGTCTGAGCTCTGATTTAAAGTTAGTTTCAAGCAGGTGAAGAGCACAACCAGATCTGCTTTGTACAAAGAGTACAGGGCAGAGGGTAGAGGACAGATGAGCAAGAGGACAGACTGGCAGTCGCAAGGCAGTTTGATGCCCTTCTTGGTGGCTTTGGAGAAAGGTGAGGCATTTGGAAGCAAATGTGCTGACTGTGATGTGTGGAGACCAAGAGGGGAAGCTGCTCAGTGGTGTCTGGTGGGACCCAGGATTTCAAGCTGGTGATTAGGTAGGTTGTGATAAGTAGTGATGGTGAGCAGACTGGAACCCCTGGTCCTTTGATGTGCCAGCTTTGCAGAGCCTGGGAACCCTTTGCTGCAGAAAAATCTTTGTTAATCATTGGATGGCTTGAGAGAAGGTTAAAATCAATGAGTGATTATGGGCATGGTGACATATTCCTGTAATCCCATCAGCTCAGGAGGTTGAGGCAGAAGGATCCTGAGTTCAAAGCCAACCTCAGCAAAAGTGAGATGCTAAGCAACTCAGTGAGACCCTGTCTCTAAATCAAATACAAAAAAGGACAGGAATGTGGCTCAGTGGTTGAGTGACCCTGATTTCAATCCCTGGTACCCTTACTCCATTTTTTTTTTTTTTTTTTTACAATAAAAGCAATGGGTGATCTGTGCCTTTCCTCCCAGAGGACTGTTCAGGAAACTTTGCTTCTCATTCTCTGGTTCCTTGTGCCATGTCTGTTGGTGGCACAGCTTTTCTAGAGAGCAGGATTGATGGTTACTATGGAACCCACAGACTTCTCATGAGTTGTTCCATGGGGCCAGTTGCACTCACCTCTGTCTTCAAGTTTCCAAAATGCTGGTATAGTCCCATGAACATCTTCTTGGTTTTATTTTATCTGTTTTTAAACAAAAAGTGAGGATCTATTGAATTTCACCTAAAGTAATTAGCAAATAACATTTTTCCCCTTAGTTCACAGTGTCACAGCAAACCATCTAAAAGGTATTCATGAGCAGAGTAATGTTAATATTAATAAACCTAATGATGATTTAAAAGCAAATTGAAAATTTAATCTTTCATTAATTCATGACATAGTTATAGAAAGCCTAGTTATTATGACTTCAATAAAAGTTCTTTTGGAGATTATCACACTTTATTTGGAAAGAAACAGAAGGGCAAAAGTTTCTAAATCTAACTTGCAGTTCAAATCTTCCAATTCCTCCTCCTTTTCTGGAGGCAGGGTGAGGTTAAAGACTTCCTTTCACTCTTTTCTGCTTTCTTGTTATGGACTTCCCATCTCCTCCTGGCTGATGATTTATTTGAGTTTCTTAGGATGGAGGAGGCATAATCCAGGGGGTGGGAAACAACCTTCAAGAGCTGCAGCTTGACTAGACAGCACTGGACAGGTACCCAGGTGAAGAGCTGCAAGTGCTGGGTCAGGGGGCCCCCCGTAGCCCCAGACACAAATGTTTGCAAATTAAGCTCAGAAATACATCAGGAGTTTTTAAGGGAGTAAAAGCATCTCTGGTTTGTGAGATCACATGAGGAGAAGATGGTTGCCTGGGCCGCTGCTCTGTCAGGTCACTGGCTCTGGAATAGAGCTCAGAACAGAAAATGTCAGAGCCCAGTCAGAGGTTGCCCTGCCTCTCGCCTCCCTGTAACTGTGCTTTGGCAGCCTGCACCTTCTGATGGACTCAGCGCCAGTATCTGCAGCTGCTCAGTCTGCCAGAAGAGCTGTGTGAAGACAGGCCTGTCGGGAGGTGTCAGGAGTAGTAGGGATGAGAGCCTGGGCCTGGCTCCAGCACAGGAGTGAGTCTGAGCCGCACCAGGGTGTAGAGACGGCTGCATGGCAGCCTGGCAAAACTCAACTGTCCTGACCTCTGAAGGTAAGGAGGAGCCCACATTGCTTTTGGGACCATGCTATATACCACTTTTAAATATGTTTATAAGGAACTGGCTTCAGAGTTATCACCAGGCACTGCTCACGGAGTTCGGTGAGAGGCCAGCACATGTTTCCAGAAGGTAAGACAGAGATACCCAATGAGGTCCGACCCCTCACACAGCATCCTCCTCACCCTCTCTCCTGTACAATAAAAGGTGTGAAGGTCATTACACCTCTCAGCACTGGGCTGGGGACACATGGGTGACTGGGTACCCTGCTTCAATTCTGGCTGATGGCGTGACTTTAACAGTGCATGTCTGGAATGTTAGAGCGGCATTTATGATCATTAGAAATAATCAAGTCCAGACCAAGGAAAAAGGTCTAAGAGAATGTTCAATAATTTATAGCTAAATGACTTTGGGACCTCAAGGTAGAATATCCAGGTGGTTCTTAAAGGACTCATAAATACTCAATTTAAAGGGGAAATATTAACATGGAGGTTTATGATCAGAGCATTGAAATTACATTGATCATCTCTACTCTGGCTCTAAAAATAAAATGGAAGAATAATCCAGCTACCTAAGCAAGAAGGCTGCAAGCCATGTCTTGCATGGTAAAGTAACATCTGCCATTGGCACAGCTCAGGGACCTTGCTCCAGGAGACCTTCCTGGAAACGCCCCCAAGGACTCTCAATCGACCCAGCCTCTAGCCCCAACTCTGCCTGTCAGTGGTGAGTGTGTGCATCATTTGCTGTTATATTCTGTTTCTTGGAGGCAGAGAGGACACATATCAGAGTGAGAGAGGTTGATGGAGACAACTTCTCAGGAAGAGATCTGCCCATGAGCTGGAATGGGACCTTCCAAAGTTCTGGTTGTCCTGGGGCTGGCATGGAGAATGCAAAACAAGAGGTGATCTGAGGGTCTTTGGTGAGGGTTTATAGTACAGAGGGGTGGACCACAATGAGAAACGGAGAAGTGTGAGGCCTTCCTAGGGAAGCAGAGTGCCCAGGCCTCTCCTTAGATACCTGCAGCTCCTGATAGGGTTAAGGAATACCAAGCTGGTTCTGACACCTCCTAGAATGGAAATGACAGAAAAACTCACAATTCCTGCCCTACCTACCTTAGGATCTGTTGGAAAAATGCAGTAAGATCAGTTTTTACTGGAAAGAGATGAATTCTAGATAGGGCAGAGGGGTGGGAGGGAAAGGGAAGGGGCAAGGGATTAACAAGGATGGGGAATGTGATGGACATCATTACCCAAAGTACATGTATGAAGACATGAATTGGTGTCAACATGCTTTATATACAACCAGAGATATGAAAAATTATGCTGTATATGTATAATAAGAATTGCAATGCATTCCACTGTCATTTATTTTTTAAAAAGTCAATAAAAATAAATTTTAAAAAATGAGAAGCTAAAAAGGAGATTAATAATAATAAAATAAAATAAATAATTATAATAATTTCCCTGAAAAAAAAAAAAGATCATCCTGGAAACTAAAATGTGCAGTCCAAATGCAAGCTCCACAAAACACACATGAACGTTGATTAATTACTTCCTGAATGGACAAAGCCAACAAATGGGTGGTGGTGCAGAGGGGAGAAAAATCACTTCCCAGTAACTAAAAAGAATGAATCACTGCCTCTCCTAAGACATTCACTGGCCATATTGGGTGGATTGGTACATTAGTTAAGAATACAGCCTGGGGCTCTCACTTGACTTCACACTCAGCTTTCTTACTCTCTGTGCCTCAGTTTCCTCATCTACAAAATAAGGCGATTGTGATATTTCCTATTGAAGATTTTCTGTCATGATCCGAGGATGTAAAATGCTCCATAAAAGAAACACTGAAAGGAAAAACAGGGCTAGAAAAAGAACCTAGAGGTGGAGTTATTGTTTTAGACAGGGCTTCCAAGGTCAGGAGACTGAACAATGCCTCAGGGAAAGATCTACACAGGGAGCTCAAGAATTGAGCCCCAAGGCAAACTGACTTAGGAGGTTAGGAAAATAGCAAAGAAGTTGCCTTTTACCTAAGATTGCACAGCCAATTGGGTTGGAAAGAAGCAGGACAAGAGTCCCTGCCATTGTGCTGAGCATACTCCTTTGCAAAATGCTTGAGCGTCAGTGGGTGTGGGGCGCCATCAGCCTTCCCCCTCTTCACATGCAGGAAGGCGGCCTTGCCCAGCTTCAGGCGCTGCCATGCAGACAGTGCCTCCATCCTCTTCTTCTGGGTCTCTATGGCCCTGTGCTTCTCCTCCAGCGTCATGTGCAGCTGCACCAGCTCAGATGCCAGGAGGCTGGCAGGATCCCAGCTGTGCCTACCTGGGCTCTGCTCTTTCTTCTTCCACAGCGTCAGAGGGGCTGGGCAGCTTTCGGATGCATCTGCTGTGGTCTTATGGGAGCTGCTGGTACTGGACTTGCTTTCACAGCTGTTGCGCCTCTGGAGCTTCCTCTGAGCAAAACTGAGAGGAAATTCAGAGCTGACAGCCCATGATCCACAACAACCCTCATCTGCCACTGGCCCTGGTTCCACCCCCATGAGCACTGCGCAGTGGCTGGTCTCTGGGGGACTTGGCAGTGCATGGCGCGGAGGGGCTTCTGTGGCCAGGGTGGTCTTGGAGGTGGCTTGATAGGGCAACCAAGGGCAATGCGTGGGGGATGAAGGAAGCGAGCTCTGGCCCTCTCTTGCCATGCATTTGGCGGGAGTCTGAGTCCTGGACCCTGGAGGAAGCACGGGGATGAGTGTGGGATGGAGGTGGTCGCTCTGGCGCTGCACTGGGCTGGGGACTGCAGAGATGGCTGCTGACCAATTGCCATCCAGGGTCAGAGTAGCCACAGCATCGCGCAGTGGTCCCGGAGGTGTGGCAGCTGCGGGTGGGGCGGGGCCTGAATCAGAGTGCTTCACAGCTGACAGCCTGTGATCCACAACCGCCCTCATCTGCTGCTGGCCCTGGTTCCACCACCATGTGCGCTGCACAGTGCCTGGTCTCTGGGGGACTTGGCAGTGCATGGCGGGGAGGGGCTTCTGTGCCCAGGGTTTTCTTGGAGGTGGCTTGATAGGGAAACCAAGGGCAATGCATGGGGGATGGAGGCAGCCAGCTCTGGCCCTCTCTTGCCATGCATTTGGCTATAGTCTGAGTCCTGGACACTGGAGGAAGCAAGGGGATGAGTGTGGGATGGAGGTGGTCGCTCTGGCGCTGCACTGGGCTGGGGACTGCAGAGATGGCTGCTGACCAATTGCCATCCAGGGTCAGAGCAGCCACAGCATCGCGAGGTGGTCTGGGAGGTGTGACAGCTGCCGGCGGGGCTGGGCCTGAATCAGAGTGCTTCACAGCTGACAGCCTGTGATCCATAACCGCCATGTGGGATGGAGGTGGTCGCTCTGGCGCTGCACTGGGCAGGGGACTGCAGAGATGGCTGCTGATCAATTGCCATCCAGGGTCAGAGCATCCACAGCATCGCGTGGTGGTCCAGGAGGTGTGACAGCTGCGGGCGGGGCGGGGCCTGAAACAGAGTGCTTCACAGCTGACAGCCTGTGATCCACAACCGCCCTCATCTGCTGCTGGCCCTGGTTCCACTCCCATGAGCGCTGCACACTGCCTGGTCTCTGGGGGACTTGGCAGTGCATGGCGGGGAGGGGCTTCTGTGGCCAGGGTTGTCTTGGAGGTGGCTTGATAGGGCAACCAAGGGCAATGCGTGGGGGATGGAGGCAGGGAGCTCTGGCCCTCTCTTGCCAAGCATATGGCCGAGTCTGAGTCCTAGACACTGGAGAAAGCATGGGGATGAGTGTGGGATGGAGGTGGTCGCTCTGGCATCATGTGGTGGTCCGGGAGGTGTGGCAGCTGTGGGCGGGGCGGGGCCTGAATCAGAGTGCTTCACAGCTGACAGCCTGTGATCCACATCCGCTGTGTGGCATGGAGGTGGTCGCTCTGGCGCTGCACTGGGCTGGGGACTGCAGAGATGGCTCCTGACCAATTGCCATCCAGGGTCAGAGCAGCCACAGCATAGCGCCCTGGTAGAGGAGGTGTGGCAGCTGCGGGTTGGGCGGGGCCTGAATCAGAGTGCTTCACAGCTGACAGCCTGTGATCCACAACCGCCATGTGGGATGGAGGTGGTCGCTCTGGCGCTGCACTGGGCAGGGGACTGCAGAGATGGCTGCTGATCAATTGTCATCCAGGGTCAGAGCAGCCACAGCGTCGCATGGTGGTCCAGGAGGTGTGACAGCTGCGGGCGGGGCGGGGACTGAATCAGAGTGCTTCACAGCTGACAGCCTGTGCTCCACAACTGCTCTCATCTGCTGCTGGCCCTGGTTCCACCCCCATGAGCGCTGCACAGTGCCTGGTCTCTGGGGGACTTGGCAGTGCATGGCGGGGAGGGGCTTATGTGGCCAGGGTGGTCTTGGAGGTGGCTTGATAGGGCAACCAACTGCAATGCGTGGGGGATATAGGCAGCGAGCTCTGGCCCTCTCTTGCCAAGCATTTGGCAGGAGTCTGAGTCCTGGACACTGGAGGAAGCATGGGGATGAGTGTGGGATGGAGGTGGTCGCTCTGGCATCGCGCAGTGGTCCAGGAGGTGTGGCAGCTACGGGCGGGGCGGGGCCTGAATCAGAGTGCTTCACAGCTGACAGCCTGTGCTCCACAACCGCCCTCATCTGCTGCTGGCCCTGGTTCCACCTCCATGAGCGCTGCACAGTGCCTGGTCTCGGGGGACTTGGCAGTGCATGGCGGGGAGGGGCTTCTGTGGCCAGGGTGGTCTTGGAGGTGGCTTGATAGGGCAACCAAGGGCAAAGCGTGGGGGATGGAGGCAGCGAGCTCTGGCCCTCTATTGCCAAGCATTTGGCGGGAGTCTGAGTCCTGGACACTGGAGGAAGCATGGGGATGAGTGTGGGATGGAGGTGGTCGCTCTGGCATGCCTTGGTGGTCCGGGAGGTGTGGCAGCTGCGGGCGGGGCGGGGCCTGAATCAGAGTGCTTCACAGCTGACAGCCTGTGCTCCACAACCGCCCTCATCTGCTGCTGGCCCTGGTTCCACCCCCATGAGCGCTGCACAGTGCCTGGTCTCTGGGGGACTTGGCAGTGCATGGCGGGGAGGGGCTCCTGTGGCCAGGGTGGTCTTGGAGGTGGCTTGATAGGGCAACCTACTGCAATGCGTGGGGGATGGAGGCAGCGAGCTCTGGCCCTCTCTTGCCAAGCATTTGGCGGGAGTCTGAGTCCTGGACACTGGAGGAAGCATGGGGATGAGTGTGGGATGGAGGTGGTCTCTCTGGCATCGCGCGGTGGTCCGGGAGGTGTGGCAGCTGCGGGCGGGGCGGGGCCTGAATCAGAGTGCTTCACAGCTGACAGCCTGTGCTCCACAACCGCCCTCATCTGCTGCTGGCCCTGGTTCCACCCCCATGAGCACTGCACAGTGCCTGGTCTCAGGGGGACTTGGCAGTGCATGGCGGGGAGGGGCTTCTGTGGCCAGGGTGGTCTTGGAGGTGGCTTGATAGGGCAACCAAGGGCAATGCGTGGGAGATGGAGGCAGCGAGCTCTGGCCCTCTCTTGCCAAGCATTTGGCGGGAGTCTGAGTCCTGGACACTGGAGGAAGCATGGGGATGAGTGTGGGATGGAGGTGGTCGCTCTGGCATCGCCTGGTGTTCCCGGAGGTGTGGCAGCTGCGGGCGGGGCGGGGCCTGAATCAGAGTGCTTCACAGCTGACAGCCTGTGCTCCACAACCGCCCTCATCTGCTGCTGGCCCTGGTTCCACCCCCATGAGCGCTGCACAGTGCCTGGTCTCTGGGGGACTTGGCAGTGCATGGCGGGGAGGGGCTTCTGTGGCCCGGGTGGTCTTGGAGGTGGCTTGATAGGGCAACCAACTGCAATGCGTGGGGGATGGAGGCAGCGAGCTCTGGCCCTCTCTTGCCAAGCATTTGGCGGGAGTCTGAGTCCTGGACATTGGAGGAAGCATGGGATGAGTGTGGGATGGAGGTGGTCGCTCTGGCATCGCGCGGTGGTCCGGGAGGTGTGGCAGCTGCGGGCGGGGCGGGGCCTGAATCAGAGTGCTTCACAGCTGACAGTCTGTGCTCCACAACCGCCATGTGGGATGGAGGTGGTCGCTCTGGCGCTGCACTGGGCAGGGTACTGCAGAGATGGCTGCTGATCAATTGCCATCCAGGGTCAGAGCATCCACAGCGTCGCGTGGTGGTCCAGGAGGTGTGACAGCTGCGGGCGGGGCGGGGCCTGAATCAGAGTGCTTCACAGCTGACAGCCTGTGATCCACAACCGCCCTCATCTGCTGCTGGACCTGGTTCCACTCCCATGAGCGCTGCACAGTGCCTGGTCTCTGGGGGACTTGGCAGTGCATGGCGGGGAGGGGCTTCTGTGGCCAGGGTGGTCTTGTAGGTGGCTTGATAGGTCAACCAAGGGCAATGCGTGGGGGATGGAGGCAGCGAGCTCTGGCCCTCTCTTGCCAAGCATATGGCGCGAGTCTGAGTCCTGGACACTGGAGGAAGCATGGGGATGAGTGTGGGATGGAGGTGGTCGCTCTGGCGTCATGTGGTGGTCCTGGAGGTGTGGCAGCTGTGGGCGGGGCGGGGCCTGAATCAGAGTGCTTTACAGAGGACAGCCTGTGATCCACAACCGCTGTGTGGGATGGAGGTGGTTGCTCTGGCGCTGCACTGGGCTGGGGACTGCAGAGATGGCTCCTGACCAATTGCCATCCAGGATCAGAGCAGCCACATCTTAGCGCCCTGGTCCAGGAGGTGTGGCAGCTGCGGGTGGGGCGGGGCCTGAATCAGAGTGCTTCACAGCTGACAGCCTGTGATCCACAACTGCTGTGTGGGATGGAGGTGGTCGCTCTGGCGCTGCACTGGGCTGGGGACTGCAGAGATGGCTGCTGACCAATTGCTATCCAGGGTCAGAGCAGCCACAGCATAGCGCTCTGGTCCGGGAGGTGTGGCAGCTGCGGGCGGGGCGGGGCCTGAATCAGAGTGCTTCACAGCTGACAGCCTGTGCTCCACAACCGCCCTCATCTGCTGCTGGCCCTGGTTCCACCCCCATGAGCGCTGCACAGTGCCTGGTCTCTGGGGGACTTGGCAGTGCATGGCGGGGAGGGGCTTCTGTGGCCAGGGTGGTCTTGGAGGTGGCTTGATAGGGCAACCAACTGCAATGCGTGGGGGATGGAGGCAGCGAGCTCTGGCCCTCTCTTGCCAAGCATTTGGCGGGGTCTGAGTCCTGGACACTGGAGGAAGCATGGGGATGAGTGTGGGATGGAGGTGGTCGCTCTGGCGTCGTGTGGTGGTCCGGGAGGTGTGGCAGCTGCGGACGGGGCGGGGCCTGAATCAGAGTGCTTCACAGCTGACAGCCTGTGCTCCACTACTGCCCTCATCTGCTGCTGGCCCTGGTTCCACCCCCATGAGCGCTGCACAGTGCCTGGTCTCTGGGGGACTTGGCAGTGCATGGCGGGGAGGGGCTTCTGTGGCCAGGGTGGTCTTGGAGGTGGCTTGATAGGGCAACCAACTGCAATGCGTGCGGGATGGAGGCAGAGAGCTCTGGCCCTCTCTTGCCAAGCATTTGGCGGGAGTCTGAGTCCTGGACACTGGAGGAAGCATGGGATGAGTGTGGGATGGAGATGTATGCTCTGGCATCGCGCGGTGGTCCGGGAAGTGTGGCAGCTGCGGGCGGGGCGGGGCCTGAATCAGAGTGCTTCACAGCTGACAGCCAGTGCTCCACAACCGCCATGTGGGATGGAGGTGGTCGCTCTGGCGCTGCACTGGGCAGGGGACTGCAGAGATGGCTGCTGATCAATTGTCATCCAGGGTCAGAGCAGCCACAGCGTCGCGTGGTGGTCCAGGAGGTGTGACAGCTGCGGGCGGGGCGGGGCCTGAATCAGAGTGCTTCACAGCTGAAAGCCTGTGATCCACAACCGCCCTCATCTGCTGCTGGCCCTGGTTCCACTCCCATGAGCGCTGCACAGTGCCTGGTCTCTGGGGGACTTGGCAGTGCATGGCGGGGAGGGGCTTCTGTGGCCAGGGTTGTCTTGGAGGTGGCTTGATAGGGCAACCAAGGGCAATGCGTGGGGGATGGAGGCAGGGAGCTCTGGCCCTCTCTTGCCAAGCATATGGCCGAGTCTGAGTCCTAGACACTGGAGAAAGCATGGGGATGAGTGTGGGATGGAGGTGGTCGCTCTGGCATCATGTGGTGGTCCGGGAGGTGTGGCAGCTGTGGGCGGGGCGGGGCCTGAATCAGAGTGCTTCACAGCTGACAGCCTGTGATCCACATCCGCTGTGTGGCATGGAGGTGGTTGCTCTGGCGCTGCACTGGGCTGGGGACTGCAGAGATGGCTCCTGACCAATTGCCATCCAGGGTCAGAGCAGCCACAGCTTAGCGCCCTGGTAGAGGAGGTGTGGCAGCTGCGGGTTGGGCGGGGCCTGAATCAGAGTGCTTCACAGCTGACAGCCTGTGATCCACAACCGCCATGTGGGATGGAGGTGGTCGCTCTGGCGCTGCACTGGGCAGGGGACTGCAGAGATGGCTGCTGATCAATTGTCATCCAGGGTCAGAGCAGCCACAGCATCGCATGGTGGTCCAGGAGGTGTGACAGCTGCGGGCGGGGCGGGGCCTGAATCAGAGTGCTTCACAGCTGACAGCCTGTGCTCCACAACCTCCCTCATCTGCTGCTGGCCCTGGTTCCACCCCCATGAGCACTGCACAGTGCCTGGTCTCTGGGGGACTTGGCAGTGCATGGCGGGGAGGGGCTTCTGTGGCCAGGGTGGTCTTGGAGGTGGCTTGATAGGGCAACCAACTGCAATGCGTGCGGGATGGAGGCAGCGAGCTCTGGCCCTCTCTTGCCAAGCATTTGGCGGGAGTCTGAGTCCTGGACACTGGAGGAAGCATGGGATGATTGTGGGATGGAGGTGGTCGCTCTGGCATCGCGCGGTGGTCCAGTAAGTGTGGCAGCTGCGGGCGGGGCGGGGCCTGAATCAGAGTGCTTCACAGCTGACAGCCAGTGCTCCACAACCGCCATGTGGGATGGAGGTGGTCGCTCTGGCGCTACACTGGGCAGGGGACTGCAGAGATGGCTGCTGATCAATTGTCATCCAGGGTCAGAGCAGCCACAGCATCGCGTGGTGGTCCAGGAGGTGTGACAGCTGCGGGCGGGGCGGGGCCTGAATCAGAGTGCTTCACAGCTGACAGCCTGTGATCCACAACCGCCCTCATCTGCTGCTGGCCCTGGTTCCACTCCCATGAGCGCTGCACAGTGCCTGGTCTCTGGGGGACTTGGCAGTGCATGGCGGGGAGGGGCTTCTGTGGCCAGGGTTGTCTTGGAGGTGGCTTGATAGGGCAACCAAAGGCAATGCGTGGGGGATGGAGGCAGGGAGCTCTGGCCCTCTCTTGCCAAGCATATGGCGCGAGTCTGAGTCCTAGACACTGGAGGAAGCATGGGGATGAGTGTGGGATGGAGGTGGTCGCTCTGGCGTCCTGTGGTGGTCCGGGAGGTGTGGCAGCTGTGGGCGGGGCGGGGCCTGAATCAGAGTGCTTTACAGCTGACAGCCTGTGATCCACAACCGCTGTGTGGGATGGAGGTGGTCGCTCTGGCGCTGCACTGGGCTGGGGACTGCAGAGATGGCTCCTGACCAATTGCCATCCAGGGTCAGAGCAGCCACATCTTAGCGCCCTGGTCCAGGAGGTGTGGCAGCTGCGGGTGGGGCGGGGCCTGAATCAGAGTGCTTCACAGCTGACAGCCTGTGATCCACAACTGCTGTGTGGGATGGAGGTGGTCGCTCTGGCGCTGCACTGGGCTGGGGACTGCAGAGATGGCTGCTGACCAATTGCCATCCAGGGTCAGAGCAGCCACAGCATAGCGCTCTGGTCCAGGAGGTGTGGCAGCTGCGGGCGGGGCGGGGCCTGAATCAGAGTGCTTCACAGCTGACAGCCTTTGCTCCACAACCGCCCTCATCTGCTGCTGGCCCTGGTTCCACCCCCATGAGCGCTGCACAGTGCCTGGTCTCTGGGGGACTTGGCAGTGCATGGCGGGGAGGGGCTTCTGTGGCCAGGGTGGTCTTGGAGGTGGCTTGATAGGGCAACCAACTGCAATGCGTGGGGGATGGAGGCAGCGAGCTCTGGCCCTCTCTTGCCAAGCATTTGGCGGGGTCTGAGTCCTGGACACTGGAGGAAGCATGGGGATGAGTGTGGGATGGAGGTGGTCGCTCTAGCATCTCGCGGTGGTCCGGGAGGTGTGGCAGCTGCGGACGGGGCGGGGCCTGAATCAGAGTGCTTCACAGCTGACAGCCTGTGCTCCACAACCGCCCTCATCTGCTGCTGGACCTGGTTCCACCCCCATGAGCGCTGCACAGTGCCTGGTCTCTGGGGGACTTGGCAGTGCATGGCGGGGAGGGGCTTCTGTGGCCAGGGTGGTCTTGGAGGTGGCTTGATAGGGCAACCAACTGCAATGCGTGGGGGATGGAGGCAGCGAGCTCTGGCCCTCTCTTGCCAAGCATTTGGCGGGAGTCTGAGTCCTGGACATTGGAGGAAGCATGGGATGAGTGTGGGATGGAGGTGGTCGCTCTGGCATCACGTGGTGGTCCGGGAGGTGTGGCAGCTGCGGGCGGGGCGGGGCCTGAATCAGAGTGCTTCACAGCTGACAGCCTGTGCTCCACAACCGCCATGTGGGATGGAGGTGGTCGCTTTGGCGCTGCACTGGGCAGGGGACTGCAGAGATGGCTGCTGATCATTTGCCATCCAGGGTCAGAGCAGCCACAGCGTCGCGTGGTGATCCCGGAGGTGTGACAGCTGCGGGCGGGGCGGGGCCTGAATCAGAGTGCTTCACAGCTGACAGCCTGTGATCCACAACCGCCCTCATCTGCTGCTGGCCCTGGTTCCACTCCCATGAGCGCTGCACAGTGCCTGGTCTCTGGGGGACTTGGCAGTGCATGGCGTGGAGGGGCTTCTGTGGCCAGGGTGGTCTTGGAGGTGGCTTGATAGTGCAACCAAGGGCAATGCGTGGGGGATGGAGGCAGCGAGCTCTGGCCCTCTCTTGCCAAGCATATGGCGCGAGTCTGAGTCCTGGACACTGGAGGAAGCATGGGGATGAGTGTGGGATGGAGGTGGTCGCTCTGGCGTCCTGTGGTGGTCCGGGAGGTGTGGCAGCTTTGGGCGGGGCGGGGCCTGAATCAGAGTGCTTTACAGCTGACAGCCTGTGATCCACAACCGCTGTGTGGGATGGAGGTGGTCGCTCTGGCGCTGCACTGGGATGGGGACTGCAGAGATGGCTCCTGACCAATTGCCATCCAGGGTCAGAGCAGCCACATCTTAGCGCCCTGGTCCAGGAGGTGTGGCAGCTGCGGGTGGGGCGGGGCCTGAATCAGAGTGCTTCACAGCTGACAGCCTGTGATCCACAACTGCTGTGTGGGATGGAGGTGGTCGCTCTGGCGCTGCACTGGGCTGGGGACTGCAGAGATGGCTGCTGACCAATTGCCATCCAGGGTCAGAGCAGCCACAGCTTAGCGCCCTGGTCCGGGAGGTGTGGCAGCTGCGGGCGGGGCGGGGCCTGAATCAGTGTGCTTCACAGCTGACAGCCTGTGCTCCACAACCGCCCGCATCTGCTGCTGGCCCTGGTTCCACCCCCATGAGCGCTGCACAGTGCCTGGTCTCTGGGGGACTTGGCAGTGCATGGCGGGGAGGGGCTTCTGTGGCCAGGGTGGTCTTGGAGGTGGCTTGATAGGGCAACCAACTGCAATGCGTGGGGGATGGAGGCAGCGAGCTCTGGCCCTCTCTTGCCAAGCATTTGGCGGGAGTCTGAGTCCTGGACATTGGAGGAAGCATGGGATGAGTGTGGGATGGAGGTGGTCGCTCTGGCATCACGCTGTGGTCCGGGAGGTGTGGCAGCTGCGGGCGGGGCGGGGCCTGAATCAGAGTGCTTCACAGCTGACAGCCTGTGCTCCACAACCGCCATGTGGGATGGAGGTGGTCGCTTTGGCGCTGCACTGGGCAGGGGACTGCAGAGATGGCTGCTGATCATTTGCCATCCAGGGTCAGAGCAGCCACAGCGTCGCGTGGTGATCCCGGAGGTGTGACAGCTGCGGGCGGGGCGGGGCCTGAATCAGAGTGCTTCACAGCTGACAGCCTGTGATCCACAACCGCCCTCATCTGCTTCTGGCCCTGGTTCCACTCCCATGAGCGCTGCACAGTGCCTGGTCTCTGGGGGACTTGGCAGTGCATGGCGTGGAGGGGCTTCTGTTGCCAGGGTGGTCTTGGAGGTGGCTTGATAGTGCAACCAAGGGCAATGCGTGGGGGATGGAGGCAGCGAGCTCTGGCCCTCTCTTGCCAAGCATATGGCGCGAGTCTGAGTCCTGGACACTGGAGGAAGCATGGGGATGAGTGTGGGATGGAGGTGGTCGCTCTGGCGTCCTGTGGTGGTCCGGGAGGTGTGGCAGCTTTGGGCGGGGCGGGGCCTGAATCAGAGTGCTTTACAGCTGACAGCCTGTGATCCACAACCGCTGTGTGGGATGGAGGTGGTCGCTCTGGCGCTGCACTGGGCTGGGGACTGCAGAGATGGCTGCTGACCAATTGCCATCCAGGGTCAGAGCAGCCACAGCTTAGCGCCCTGGTCCAGGAGGTGTGGCAGCTGCGGGTGGGGCGGGGCCTGAATCAGAGTGCTTCACAGCTGACAGCCTGTGATCCACAACTGCTGTGTGGGATGGAGGTGGTCGCTCTGGCGCTGCACTGGGCAGGGGACTGCAGAGATTGCTGCTGATCAATTGTCATCCAGGGTCAGAGCAGCCACAGCATTGCGTGGTGGTCCGGGAGGTGTGGCAGCTGCGGGCGGGGCGGGGCCTGAATCAGAGAGCTTCACAGCTGACAGCCTGTGCTCCACAACCGCCCTCATCTGCTGCTGGCCCTGGTTCCACCCCCATGAGCGCTGCACAGTGCCTGGTCTCTGGGGGACTTGGCAGTGCATGGCGGGGAGGGGCTTCTGTGGCCAGGGTGGTCTTGGAGGTGGCTTGATAGGGCAACCAACTGCAATGCGTGGGGGAGGGAGGCAGCGAGCTCTGGCCCTCTCTTGCCAAGCATTTGGCGGGAGTCTGAGTCCTGGACACTGGAGGAAGCATGGGGATGAGTGTGGGATGGAGGTGGTCGCTCTGGCATCGCGTGGTGGTCCGGGAGGTGTGACAGCTGCGGGCGGGGCGGGGCCTGAATCAGAGTGCTTCACAGCTGACAGCCTGTGCTCCACAACCGCCATGTGGGATCGAGGTGGTCGCTCTGGCGCTGCACTGGGCTGGGGACTGCAGAGATGGCTCCTGACCAATTGCCATCCAGGGTCAGAGCAGCCACAGCTTAGCGCCCTGGTCCAGGAGGTGTGGCAGCTGCGGGCGGGGCGGGGCCTGAATCAGAGTGCTTCACAGCTGACAGCCTGTGCTCCACAACCGCCATTTGGGATGGAGGTGGTCGCTCTGGCGCTGCACTGGGCAGGGGACTGCAGAGATGGCTGCTGATCAATTGCCATCCAGGGTCAGAGCAGCCACAGCATCGCGTGGTGGTCCAGGAGGTGTGACAGCTGCAGGCGGGGCGGGGCCTGAATCAGAGTGCTTCACAGCTGACAGCCTGTGATCCACAACCGCCCTCATCTGCTGCTGGCCCTGGTTCCACTCCCATGAGCGCTGCACAGTGCCTGGTCTCTGGGTGACTTGGCAGTGCATGGCGGGGAGGGGCTTCTGTGGCCAGGGTTGTCTTGGAGGTGGCTTGATAGGGCAACCAAGGGCAATGCGTGGGGGATGGAGGCAGGGAGCTCTGGCCCTCTCTTGCCAAGCATATGGCGCGAGTCTGAGTCCTGGACACTGGAGGAAGCACGGGGATGAGTGTGGGATGGAGGTGGTCGCTCTGGCGCTGCACTGGGCTGGGGACTGCAGAGATGGCTGCTGACCAATTGCTATCCAGGGTCAGAGCAGCCACAGCATCGCGAGGTGGTCTGGGAGGTGTGACAGCTGCGGGCGGGGCTGGGCCTGAATCAGAGTGCTTCACAGCTGACAGCCTGTGATCCATAACCGCCATGTGGGATGGAGGTGGTCGCTCTGGCGCTGCACTGGGCAGGGGACTGCAGAGATGGCTGCTGATCAATTGCCATCCAGGGTCAGAGCATCCACAGCGTCGCGTGGTGGTCCAGGAGGTGTGACAGCTGCAGGAGGGGCGTTGCCTGAAACAGAGTGCTTCACAGCTGACAGCCTGTGATCCACAACCGCCCTCATCTGCTGCTGGCCCTGGTTCCACTCCCATGAGCGCTGCACACTGCCTGGTCTCTGGGGGACTTGGCAGTGCATGGCGGGGAGGGGCTTCTGTGGCCAGGGTTGTCTTGGAGGTGGCTTGATAGGGCAACCAAGGGCAATACGTGGGGGATGGAGGCAGCGAGCTCTGGCCCTGTCTTGCCATGCATATGACGGGAGTCTGAGTCCTGGACACTGGAGGAAGCATGGGGATGAGTGTGGGATGGAGGTGGTCGCTCTGGCGTCGTGAGGTGGTCCGGGAGGTGTGGCAGCTGTGGGCGGGGCGGGGCCTGAATCAGAGAGCTTCACAGCTGACAGCCTGTGATTCACAACCGCTGTGTGGGATGGAGGTGGTCGCTCTGGCGCTGCACTGGGCTGGGGACTGCAGAGATGGCTCCTGACAAATTGCCATCCAGGGTCAGAGCAGCCACAGCGTCCCTCAGTGGTCCGGGAGGTGTGGCAGCTGCGGGTGGGGCGGGGCCTGAATCAGAGTGCTTCACAGCTGACAGCCTGTGATCCACAACCGCTGTGTGGGATGGAGGTGGTCGCTCTGGCGCTGCAGTGGGCTGGGGACTGCAGAGATGGCTGCTGACCAATTGCCATCCAGGGTCAGAGCAGCCACAGCTTAGCGCCCTGGTCTGGGAGGTGTGGCAGCTGTGGGCGTGGCGGGGCCTGAATCAGAGTGCTTCACAGCTGACAGCCTGTGATCCACAACCGCCCTCATCTGCTGCTGGCCCTGGTTTCACCCCCATGAGCGCTGCACAGTGCCTGGTCTCTGGGGGACTTGGCAGTGCATGGCGGGGAGGGGCTTCTGTGGCCAGGGTGGTCCTGGAGGTGGCTTGATAGGGCAACCAAGGGCAATGCGTGGGGGATGGAGGCAGCGAGCTCTGGCCCTCTCTTGCCATGCATTTCACGGGAGTCTGAGTCCTGGACTCTGGAGGAAGCACGGGGATGAGTGTGGGATGGAGTTGGTCGCTCTGGCGCTGCACTGGGCTGGGGACTGCAGAGATGGCTGCTGACCAATTGCCTTTCAGGGTCAGAGCGGCCACAGTGGCTCGTGGTGGTCCTGGAGGGGAGGCAGCTGCAGGCGGGGCGGGGTCTTCCGCGAGGATGGAACATTGAGATGGGCGCCCACGAGAGGTAGACGTCAGGAGTGGGCACTATGGGAACCGGAACACTGTGGTCCTTGGTGATCAGTTAGCAGTTGGAGCAGCATAACGACGCTGAGGCAGCTGAGGACCACAGCGATACTCACGGGTTAACTTGACTTTTCCTTCTTGCTTTTCGGGTCTTCACAATCGTCTTTCCCACTGGGATCTTTTTGTAAGTGTGGGTACATTTCCTGAAATTTCATTCTGATGAGTACCTAGGTAAAGAAACTAACAAGTGCTGTTCCCTTTTTACTTTTTCTTTACACACTTCACCTCATCTAGGCCTTTGTTGATGACTACTTTGAGCAGGGAAGGGGGCCTAAAGGTGCAGGGACTCCCTCTTTGCCTTTCTTTCTGACTGTATCTCTATCCTATCTCTTTTCTGTCCTTCCCTTATTACTGTCCCTTCTGTTTCCATTCACCTTTTTTCAACCATGACCTCAGCACAGAAAGTTAGGGTCTAAATTGGAATTGATAAGCTGGGAGATCCCAACTGCTACAAGGAGGGTATGTCCCTGTGAGTATGTGTCCAGGATTCCGCAAGACCCTGTCGGTGATAAAAATCTGGTGTTCCAGAGGTGGCCCCCCTTCTGAGGAAACCAGTGGACCAGGACTGTCCTTTTCTTTGAGTTAGACAGGTGCTGGTTTATTTCACTTTTTCACTACTGTCCCTGTCTTACAGACCAAGGAGAGGGTTCCACACTGAGTCCTTTGGATCTTTGACATCCACTGAGTTCTTTGGATCTTTTGGGGGAAGGGAGGAGTGTTAGGTGTTTTGTGAATATTCCAAGGCTATTTCTAAACAGCAGGCAGCTTTTTGTTCTAAATCAGTTTTGTTCTTTTCCTCTTTGGGTTCACTTCACCTCCTTATTGAGTTTGGGTGTAGGGGTCTCCCTCTTCATGGAAAAGAATTCAAAATTAGATGTGGAGGTGAGTATTTAGGATGAGTAAATAAATCACAGCACATTATACATATATACATGTGTGTCTTTGAAATTTAGATCCTTTTCCCTGCAGTGAGTTCTTTAATCAGTTTGCCAGAAATGCCTACATAGAAATGCTAACCTATTGTAAGACTTGTGAAAGTGAGGAATAGTGACACTTAAGCCTCATTAGGTTGACAATACCTATAGATCTGGTCTCATGCAGACTGAATTTGAAGAAAGCCCAATGGGCCCCGGTAGAAAAGTTTCAGCCCCCAAGTTGGCAGGATATTGAAGTTTGGCTGAGTTGAAGAATCACTATATTCAGTGAATGTAGGGTAACACCAGACCACTCCACCTCCCCAAAATAGAACAACCTCTCAATTATCATCCCCTTCACCTCCCACCTGTAAAAGCCCTTGACCTAGGAATGTGGGCATTTACAACTGCTCTTTGTCCCAGGGAGTTAGTACTACCATTGAACAAAGATGATTCCCAGAAGGGATTCTGGAAGGATTTTGATTCCTATGTATTTTAATTTATTCAGATTCTGAAAATTAATCAGAATCTCACTTTATGCTAGACAGACTCCCTGTAGAACCTTTCCATTTAATGAGTGGCAGAATACAATAACCAAAAACTAGAGCCAAAGGAATGATTATTTTCAATGGAGGGAATGAAGTGGTATTTTTGTGTGAGCTTGAAAGTAAAGGGTAATTTTAATAAGCACAGAAGGGGGGGGGTCTTCCTGCACAGAATTGCTGGTCATCTCTAATGTCTACCAGGATCTCACTGCTTTGACAGTGCAGCCATTTGCTCAGAGACACTGAGAAATCTGAAAGAGAGCTCTGTAGGTTGCCAGTATGTGCAGGTTCTCAAATCAAGCCAGAACCACTTGATCTGAGACAACAAGTCACAGACAATAGCTCTGCTTTGAAGATTTGAAGAGTAGTTGGTTTGCTGTTTCTTTTAAATTTCCCATTCATTTTCATCATGGTGATGAGACGCACACACAAAAATAATTCATATGTGTAAAGAATACAGGGGATTGATAAAGGTTGGGAGCATATTTTATTAATTGTCTTTATGATTACATGATAAGGAATTGAGCCACCTTGTTCATAGAGCAGATTTTCGGCAATAATGCCTCCCTTGATAAGAGTTTTATTTTTCTTGAAGAAAGTTTCAGGGTGTATTGCTGAGAAAGTTTTCAAATGTCACAGTCTTCCTTTTTATTTTATTTGTTGTGGTGTTACATATTGAACCAGGGCTTCAGGCACACTAGGCAAGCACTCTACCACTGAACTACACTCTAGCCCCACAGTCTTCCTTTGAAAGGAAGAGGTCGGAGCTAATTAACATGTTTATAGAAGTGTTAGGGAAGGGCAAGTTCAGTTTCAACTTCAGGGTGTATGCAGACAGAACCTTCCATAATTTTACTTATAATATATATTTTCTAATATTCATTGAGTACCACCATGATGTCACATTTGTGCTTAGCATGTTAGAATGAATGGCTGGCTTCCACAGGACATTCAGGGGACTTTAGGATTGGTTGAGCCTTGCTGGAGAGAAATGGGAAGGAGAGTGATGGAGCTTATGGGGATGATCTTGAGATAGCCCAGAGTAGATCTGAAGGTAGACTAAAAAAACAAAAACAAGTTTTCATAATGGGAAATTTCAAGCAGGCATCAAAGTAGGCCAAACAGTATACTCTGTGAATACAACCTCAGTTTCAAAAATTATCAACACCTGAACAGTTATTTATCTCTACTACCATTATATTTAATAATCCTTAAAAGCAATTATACACAATACATCAACATGGCTGTGTTCCCAAAACATCCTTTATTTATAAAAATAGACAGCTGCCCTTCATAACCCTGAATTCAAAGACGGATAGTGTTAGGTTGTATGTTTAGGTGTGTGGTTTCTGTTCATTTTAGAGTTGACTGAAATAAGGTTTGATGTTCATCCCTCGCATTATGGATATCTGTTATTTCAGCACCATTTATTGAAAGACCACGGAATTACTTTGGCATCTCTGACAGAAATCGGTTGACTGGGATCCAAGGTGGCAGAGTAGAGGAGATCCTGCTTCAGGCTGCTCTGTGCCTGAATCAGAGAAAGCTATCAGGTGGCTTCTCCTGCTCGGGGTCTTGCCTTGAGGGAACACAACATCTCAGTTCATGTGACAGGACCCCATCCAGCGGATTTTCACAGAATCCACCAGAGCTGCGAACACCAAGCAGAACTCAGAGCCTCTGTGTTCAGGTGAGACTCCAGGCTTCAGTCCCAAAGCCCACAGTTTGAGCACAGGCGCGACTCTCAAGTGGGGGAGCAGAGACACCAACTAAGCACCTCGGTGGAGTGGCAGAACTCCAGGGGATGCTCTGCTCCCACGCAGGTCCCCAGACCACGCTCTAGGCACAGCACAAGGACATCCCAGCTCCCCCCACCTCACCAGACACCCCGACTGGGAAAAGGACTGACTTGACCTTTCTCACCATCTTTGGTGGGTGTGGTTACCAGCTGGATCTGTGACTGAACAGGTACCTGGGTTCCAAATCCACTCCCCCAGCTGTAATAACTCGGTATAGAAACTATCAGCACAAAATCAGCTCTCAGTTGAACAGGAGTGCAGTGCCACCGGGACACTGCCCACTTGGTGCAATCCTAAGTTGGAGGGTGTGAGGTCCCCCAGATGAGACCTGATAAGCAAGAGAGGGGAGGGGGCTAAAACCTAGGAGCAACTCAGAGAGACCAAGATTAGGGAAGCCCAGACAAGAGAGGGAGAGCTTTAGTCTTCTCACACTGGTTACCTACACCACACTGAGGGCAGAGAACCAAGCTTGGAATAGACAACTCTACCTACTAAAAGAGAAGAAAAGGGAACTCTGAGAGTATTTTGTTGTTTGTTTGTTTTGTTTTTTGTTTTCTTCTCTTCCATATTATCCTCTTTCTTTCTCCTCTACCCCTCCTCCTCTGGTCCCCACAACCCCAACATATAACCAAGAACTTTGCATGAAATAGAACTGAGTCACCAGAATAATATAATATAAAGGAATTGCATAAGCCACCCCTCTTTTTTTTTACTTCTCTCTCTCTCTTTTCTCTTTTTTACTTCCTTTTTATTTTTCTTCCTCCCTCTCTTTCTCTTTCAACCTCCTAATTTTTACTATTTTTACTTCTTGTAATTTTCTAAACACATATACATGTTTGTTTTTATGCATTCTACTGTCCTCCCACATACTTGTCTCCTCTAAATTACCTCCTGTCTATTCCCCTGCTACTAACTCTCTTGATTAGAGTTCTCCTCCAAATTTCTAAGTTTTATTAATCCATTGCCCTCACATCTTTTGCCCTTAACATAAAGTCAGATACCTGACCTCTAGTTCTCTGTCCACCACCAGAAGAAAGTGTACATCTTCTATGAAACTACTGATTATATTTTAAATTATAATTGAATCTAGAATAACTAGACATTGAGACTAACTATGAATGTCTTAATAGCAGTAATTTACACATAGGTGATGTACTGTTTATTTTGGGAATGTCAACATTGTCTCTCCCCACAAAGAAGGGATCTTGGAATATACAAGAGCACTACAAATCTATAGGGTAAAAAGAATAACACACCAGTCCCACAGAGCAGGAACGAAATACCAGCAACATGAAAAGACAAGGGAAGAAAATACCACAAACAATTGAAGACAATGCATCATTAGAAGAATAATTAGAAACAGCAGAAAAAGTGACAGAAAAAGATTTCAGGATTTACATTATTCAGATGTTTTGGAATCTCAAAAAAGACATTAGACAACAAATACAGATAGTGAAAGATCACTTTGACAATGAGCTACATAAATCCAAGAAACAAAAGATGACCTCTACAGGGAGATTGAGGACTGAGGATATATATATATATATATATATATATATATATATATATATATATATATATATATATATATATATCAGAATTACTTGAAATGAAAGAAATATGAACCAAATTAAAAACACAAATGAGAGCATCACCAGCAGAAATACAACTTAGAAGATAAAACATCACGAAGACAAAGTATATTATCTTGAAAAGAATGTAGACAGCACAGCAAAAATGATAAGAAACCATGAGCAGAAAACCCAAGAAATATGGCATAGCATAAAAAGTCCAAATTTAAGAGTCATTGGGATAGAGGAAGGCACAGAGTTCAAAACCAAAGGAATGTGCAAGCTATTCAATGAAATAATATCAGAAATACTTCCAGACATGAAGGATGAAATGGAAATCCAAATCCAAGAAGCCTGCAGGACACTGAATGTGCAAAATCACAACAGACCCATACCAAGACACATTATAATGAAAATTCTCAATATACAGAAATAGGAGAGAATTTTAAGAGCCACAAGAGAAGTGAATCAGATTACACATAGAAGTAAACCAATTAGGTTAACAGCAGATTTTTCAACATATTCCCTGAGAACTAGAAGATCCTGGAACAACATATTTCAAACTGGAAAGATAATGGGTTCCAACCAAAAATCTTGTATCAGGGAGAGAAATGAATTACAGTAGATGGGGTTCGGAAGAGAAGATGGGAGCTAAACTGTGGAGCCAACCTAGATGTCCTTCAGTGGATGAATGGACAAAAAAATGTGGCATTTATACACAATGTAATACTACTCAGCATGATAAAAGAACAAAATCATGGCATTTGCAGGTAAATGGATGGTGTTGGAGAAGATAATGCTAAATGAAGTCAGCCAATTCCTAAAAAACAATGCCAAATATTTTCTCTGCTATAAGTGGGGTGACTTATAGTTGAGTTGGGAGGAACAGCATGGGAGGATGAGATTAATTCTAGGGAGGGGTGGGAGGGAAAGAGAGGAGGAAGGGGATTAGCAAGGATGGTGGAATGTGTTGGACATCATTTTACAAAGTACATATATGAAGATTTGAAATGGGTGTCAACATACCTTATATACAAACAGAGATATGAAAAATTGTGGCATATATGTGTATTAAGAATTGTAATGCAAAAAATAGAACATATATACTGGCATAAACTGAAGTGAACATACTTTATATCCAGAGATAAAAGAAATTGTGCTCTGTATGTGTAATAAGAATTGAAATGCAATCCAGTGTTGTCATGTATTTAAAAAAATTAAATGAATTTTAAAAAAAGAAATAGCTTCACTAAATACAAGAGAGTCTACTTTGGATTCTATTTTATTCTGTTGATTTGCATGTCTCTTCCTAGGCCAAAAGCACACTGGCTTGAATCCTGTAGCTCTACAGTGAGTTGTAAAGTCAAGCAGTCTAGATTCTCTAAAATTTCTTTGGCTCTCCAATATCTTTAACATTTTCACATAAACTTTAGAATCAACTTGTTAATTTCTGTATAAAAACATGCAGGGTTCTTCCAAAATCCTATGTACTCAGCAATAAAAGAGAATAAAATCATGGCATTTTCAGATAAACGCATGGTGTGGGAGAAGATAATGCTCTGTGAATCTAGGCAAGCCCAAAGAAACAAATGCCAAATGTTCTCTCTGATATAAGGAGGCTGACTCATAGTGGGGTAGGGAGGGGGAACAAGGGAGGACTCTGAAACAGAGGGATGCGAGGGGAAGGGAGAGAACATGGGGTTAGAAATGACGGTGGAATGAGAAGGTCATCATTATGCCAAATACATGTATGAAGACACGAATTGGTATGAATATACTTTGTATATGACCAGAGATGTGAACTATTGTGCTCTACATGTGTAATATGAATTGTAATACATTCCACTGTCATAAGTAAATAAAAAAAGAAAAAAAAATGTGTGTTTTATAAGAGATCAATAAATGAGATGCTTTTTTATGTTAGAAATTCAAAATAATAGCTTTTTGTAATATATAAGTAATCTCAAAGTCTAAAAATTATTCCATGTACAATATCATGTGGTATATGTTTTTGTCATTTTACCCTTCTTACATACTAACATTTCTGTTGTAAGGACCCAGCTCCCTTGGAAGATTTCAGCAATCATTAATGGCAAAAGCAGCTGCCACCCATAAGTTCAAAAAATGGAGATATCCAGCAAGATGTAGATACTGTGAACACATTGTCATATTTCAAGGTCTTAAATGCCAAGAGGTAAGATCTTTTTGGAATCACAATTTTTTCTTTTGCTATATACTTTTTTGTTATGATTTTACTTATTTAGAGATGTGTGTGTCCACACACAAACACACATTTAAATATATATAAATTTGTTGTTTGTACTCCTGGGAACTAAATTTAGGGTCTTGCACATGCCATATTTTTAGAGAGAGAAAAGAGAAAGAGAGAGGAAGAGAGAGACACACACACACACACACACACAGAGAGAGAGAGAGAGAGAGAGAGAGAGAGAGAGAGATTTTTAATATTTATTTTTCAGTTTTCGGTGGACACAATATCTTTTTTTAAATTTTATTTTTATGTAGTGCTGAGGATCCAACCCAGCACCCTGCGCACACCAGGGGAGCGCATTACCGCTTGAGCCACATCCCCAGCCCATACACTCTTTCTTAAAATTGTGCTTTGAAATGGGCTCTTGCAAGATTGGTCTGGCCTTTAACTTGTGAAATTCCTGTTTCAACCCCTCAAGTAGCTGGAATCATGGGCACATGCCCTCACACCTAGCTTGCCAGTACATGTTTAATAAAGTCCCACAGTTTATTTTTGTAGTTTTCTTATTTGTTTTCCTGTTAAATGTAATTCACAAACCACAAATAGTATTTTTTCACTTATTTTTGTCGTTATTAGTCGGCCTGTATTTTGCTTAGTTGTGAATAATTTTAAGGTGAGTCAATCAGTTTTCAAATATCATTTTCTTATAGTGTCTTCTTATCTGCCATAAAAAATGCATGGCAAACTTAACCATCGTTTGCGGACATCGTAAACTTCGGGGGAAAATACACCTATTTGGAGCAGAATTGTCCTGTGTTGCCAAAAAGGAGCCAGATGGCATTCCTTTCATAATCAAAATGTGTACTTCAGAAATCGAAAGGACTGCCTTGAGTTTACAAGTATGTTGTTTACTCTTAAAACTCTAAAAACATAAATGCCTTTGTGATTTGATTTAATGAAAAAGAGATTTTAAGAAAATCAGCACTCTCCATTTGTAATAACTAAATTTATTCACATTTATTTGGAAAATGTTAATTTATTTGACTTCAACTTGTATTTTTTAAATACTAATAAAAATTGAAGTAGATACATCAACTCTGTCTAGATGTCTGCATTTAGCCCTTTGTACTAAAGTGAAATATTGCATTCTGTTTTTCTTTTCTCTTCAAGGGCATCTATAGAGTCAGTGGCAACAAGGCAAAAATCGCAATCCTGTGTCGAGCTCTGGAAAGTGGAAGGCATTTAGTAGATCTGTCCGAATTTTCTTCACACGATATATGTGAAGTGTTAAAATTTTACCTACAAAAGGTTAAAGTTTTATTCTAAACCTACCATCAAATGCAAAGAGCAAAAATATTTTATATTGAATATTTTTCATTGGTATAGACTATGTCATCACCCCCCTCATTATTCTAAGATTTTATAATGATGTACTTTGATGTGGATATATTTCCATCCAGTATTCTGGCCACTCCATGAGCTCCGTCAGTTGTGAGCACTTTAGTTCTTGGAACTTTTCTTGATTTTTATTGCCATTCTCCCACCCTTGTACTTGAAGCTCTTCTTTGGAGATGTGTGTGTGTACCATACACAAACACACATATAAATATTTATAAATTTGTTATTTGTACTCGTGGGGATTAAAAATTCAGGGTCTTGCACTTGCTTGGCAAGCATACTTGTTCTCCAGTTCCCTTACCTTTTCTTTATTGTTCTTTTTTTCTTCAAAAACTTTCTAAGACATTTCCTTGTCTTTTTCTTCTTGAATAAGTAAATTACTCCATTTGTGAGATCATGTTTTAATATTCAAGAAGTCTGATTTTCTATTCTTTTGATCACATTTTTTAAATGATTATATGATGCTCTTTTATTGTGGATGTTCATAGATTTTTCTCATTAAGGGTTCTTTTCTCTATTTGGCCTCTAACCTCTGTAGAAATACAATCTGACCCTCATATATAACATTAAATTTTCTATAGCAATATAAAAATTAAAAATAAAAAAGTGATTTTTAACATTTCATTTAACATTTTGAATATCTAGTTTTTCAAATTATGAGGTATTTTGTTTATTTATGTATTTGTATTGCAGCTCTTTTTCTTTGAAATCTGGTATCTATTTTTCATTTAGAACACATCTCAATTTAGATCAGTTGCATTTCCAGTACTCTTTCACCATATCTGACTAGTTGCCAGCATATTGACAGCATCATTTTAGAACTTCATTTTGTTCTTTTTCCATCCATTTTGATTTTTGTCTTTCATGGTGGCTAGTTACATGAGTTTGGACTTGAAATCACTTTGGAAGCACTTGAACACATCAAGGCTTTTTAAAAACTTTGAACTTTACTATAAAGTGGTCTAGGTGGACTGTTTGGTATATGCCTAACTACATGTCTCTAGTTCCCTGTTCTGGCACTGGTGTGATCCTCCTGGGAAGGCATTTTTTCTAATTGTAGATGAACACAATACTTTTAATTAATTTATTTATTTTTATGTGGTGCTGAGGATCCAACCTAGTGCCTCACACATGCCAGATGAGTGCCCTACCATGAGGCACAACCCCAGTCCCCCAGGAAAGGGTTTTTTCCTTGCCTAGAGATGCAGTACCAATACTGTGGAAGCCAGGGTTACTAAGACTGTAGGATCTGTGCTTTCAGTGTGCATATAGCCAACATATCCCCGTTTGAAAACAGTTACCTCTGTGGTCCTTATGTTTGGCATTGCCTCGATTCAGAGAGCCTCTGTATCCCATTGCCCAGAGAAAAATTTTCCAGTTTTAGAAAGGAGATTGCCCTAGTACATGGAGTGGAGACAGGATTCTATAGAGAGCTAAGCTTTCTCCGCTGGCCCACCTGCAACCTAAGCCAAGATCAGAGGACCTGGTAGTGATTGTCCACATCCCTTTAGGATTCTGAAAATCATGTTGAGTGACAAAGAGTCAGTTCTCTTGGAAATGCTGCATCAGGACTTATTCATCTGCTCTTCTACTTGTGAATTGTTGCTTTTTGTTTTCTCTATTTTCCTAGTCCTTATGAGCCTACTGTATTTTAGTGGAATTGCAGGAGGGAAAGAAATTAAGTATAAATTGCTGGGTCTACAATGTTAGCCCAGGAAAGCATTGATAACCCTTTAATCACATTCTACAGATTCCTCAACTGAGAAATGGAGGTTGATACCTTTGAATGACTGGAAGTCTCATAATGTGTCATCCTTAACCTTGTTTAGTCAGTCAGGGAAAGGAGATGAATTGGGTCCAATACAATAAACTTGCATTCTGTTGAGGAATTTTATATGTCTAAGACTTTCATTTGGCAAAGTGTGCTCAATTCTTGCAATAGTGTTAGAGAGTAGCCTTTATCTGACTCATTGACCTAAAGCTCCAAGAGGTGATGTGACTTGCTTCAGATCCCAGAGTGGTTGAAGATAGAAACTGATCACAGGGCAACACCTTAACTTCCCACAGATATTATAGGACATCAGGTAGCCAACGATTCACTGAATTTTTTATTGTAGGTCAGTAGAAACATTAAAATTCATTTTGGCAGTGGATATTTGTTGTAAGAACTTCTTTTGACCTATTCATGGCAAATCAGCCTGTTTGAAAGTTTCATGAGATGTTGACAGTCTGTTTTTGTAGGTCATATTATCTTGTGCTGATCTTCATTCTTGCCTAAGTAAAATCTGTGCCCTTTAGCACTTTGATATTTTTACCCCTTACTCATAAAATCCATGGGTTTCTGATTCATTTTATAGATTCTGTTCACTATTCTATGTTTGTTCCAGTAAAACAGCTGAAGATTATATATTTGGGGGGCAGATGTGAATAGAAGAGTTTTAAAATCCCATAATGAAGCTTAAAGCTTAAACTTCATTTAAAGTTTAGAATTTCACTCATTATCCATTAATTTGTTATTAACATAAATATAATTTATAGTCAAGATTTTGATTTGCTTTCTAAGTCACTTCTCTACCAAACATATATATTATATTTAATGGGCAGGGATGAAGCTCAGTACTAGAGTGCTTGCATAGCATGCTTGAGGTCCTAGGTTCAATCCCCAATACTGAAAATGATATCAATAAATACAGATTGACTTTAGAAAATTTTGTTAATCTAAAGGGGACATGCTAAATTATTTGAGTAATTCTCACTTATAGTTGACTTTAACAAAGAAAACAGGCAGAAGATTTTTTCAAAATATTTATTTTTTGGTTGTAGCGGGATGCAATACCTTTATTTTATGTAGTGCTGAGGATCAAACCCAGGCCCCTGCATGTGCTAGGCAAACACTCTACCTCTGAGCCACAACCTCAGCCCAAAGGTATTTTTAATATAATTTTGTTTCTTTAGCTACCAGAGCCATTGGTTTTATTCCAATGGTACCAGGAATTTATGCAGCTTGCAAATGTCATCCAACAAATTAACCAAGAACAGGACACCAAAAGGGACAACTCTGAAGACAATACATCTCCAAATATGTGTACAGATATCAACCAAATTTTTCTCAAAACCAAGGACCTTGTAAGAAAATTGCCACCGTTCAATTTTAACACTCTACATTACCTTATCATCCATCTTAAGAGGTAAGAATTTTTATACCATCTTAGCCATTTTTAATTCAACAGGGCAATAGTATTCAGTACATTTACATTGTTATGATTTTCAAAATGATTTTTAGGATGTTTTTATTATGTGTTGGGAGAGGGAGACATTGAATACATGTTCATGCAGCAAACATGGTTCCCTCAGATGCTTCCTGTGTGCCAGGCTCTGGCTGGGGAAACTAGGGTGGAAATATAGGGTTTCTGCTATTTGTGGGTTTATCCTCTTGGGGTACAGGTCTGTATATAACCACAGTTCACCATCATTCTTTTTCTAGTAGCTTGTAGGCATGCAGAGGAAGTTTTGTGGGTAGGAATAGAGCAGAAGAGGCAAAAGGCCTTGTGTCTGATTTTAAGAACTGAGTGGTGATTTGGTATTGAATGTGCAGAAGAGCATATGAGGCAGAGAGAAATGACATGGAGACACAAGAAAGCATTTTGCATTTAGAAAATTTGATTTCATTAGGCTACAATATAGCAAGCAGTAGCAGGAACTGTGCTAGCCTTCCTAGAGACTTGATAAAAAATCTTACCTACCTGGCAGATTAGTTGACCAAGGTGTTTCTATGCCCACTAAAGACCTTGGAATCAGGAATTTCACATATTCAGATTTGCCTGCTAGACCTTTCTGACAGTAATTAAGATCTCCTTTTTAAATTTTTTTTTAAATTTATTTTTTGTGGCTGGAATTGTGGCTCAGCAGTAGAGATTGTGCAAGGCCCTGGGTTGGAACCTCAGTCCCACATACAAATAAATAAATAAAATAAAAATTTAAAAAAATTTATTAGTTCAAATCAGTTATACATGACAGCAGAATGCTTTTCAATCCATTGTACACAAATGGAGCACAAATTTTCATTTCTCTGTACATGATGTAGAGTCATACCACATGTGCCGTCATACATGTACTTAGGGTAATGATGTTTGTCTCATTCCACCATCTTTCCTACCCCATACCCCTCCTCTTCCTTCCCTCTCCTGAGCCCAATCAATGTTCCTCCATCCCCAGGAACCCAATTATGTATCAACATTTATTTATCAGAGAGAATTTTGGCCTTTGATTTTGGGGGATTGGCTTACTTCATGATATTCACCAACTCCATCCATTTACCTATAAATGCCATTATTTTATTCCCTTGTAATGCTGAGTAATAGTCCATTGTGTATATATACCACAGTTTTTTTTAACTATTCATATCTTGAAGGGCTTCAAATTATTCCATGAAATAGAAAAGGAGGAAACCCTTCCAAACTCATTCTGTGAAGCTAGTATCATCCTGATACCCAAACCAGCCAGAGACACATCAAGGAAAGAAAATTTCAGACCCATATCTACACGATGAACATAGATGCAAAAATTCTTAATAAAATTCTGGCAAATCACATACAAAAACATATGAAAAAAAAAAAAAACAATGCACCATGATCAAGTTGTGTATTCCAGGGATGCAAGGTTGGTTCAACATACAGAAATCAATAAATGTAATTCATCACATCAATAAACCTAAAGAGAAGAAACCTATGATTATATCAATTGATGCAGAGAAAGCATTTGACAAAATACAGTACCTTTTCATGTTCAAACTATTAGAAAAACTAGGGGTAGTAGGAATATACCTCAACATAGTAAAAGCTCTCTATTTTAAACCTAAGGCTAACATCATTCTAAATGAACAAAAATTGGAAGCATTCCATCTAAAAATTGTTCAACATAATCCTTGCCACTCTAGCCAGAGCAATTAGGTGAAAGAAATTCAAGGGAATACAAATAGGAAAAGAAGAACTTAAATTACCATTTTTGCCAACGACATATTTTATACTTGGAGGATCCAAAAAACTCCACCAGAAAACTTCTAAAATAATAAATGAATTTGGCAAAGTAGCAGGATATAAAATTAATACCCATAAATCAAATGCATTTCTATACATCAGTGGTGAATCCTCTGAAAGACAAATAGCAAAGCTACTTTACCCATAGATGAATCTAGTATCATCCTGATAGCTAAACCAGGCAGAGACAGATTTCTTTGGATAGTCATAGAAATATCAACCTGAGAGTGTTTGAAGTAAAACCAGAACATTGATAGTGGCAATAGAACAGAGAGGTGTTCAGGAGAGAGAACCATCCAGGCTAGAAAACTAGCTGTGGGCAGCTGGGAGTGTGGCTAGTGATAGAACACTTGCCTAGCACATGTGAGACACTGGGTTTGATACTCAGCACTGCATAAAAATAAATAAATAAAATAAAGGTATTGTGTCCATCTCTAGGTAAAAATTATTTTTTTAAAAAAGAAAACTAACTGGGCAGTGAGAGAGAAATTGACAGTGCTGTTTCAGTTTCCAGTTCTTATACTGGAACGGGGAGTATATCCCACATACAATGATGGAGCAATTTTTAGAGGTGTTTTTCTTCCTTCTGCTACTGAGTTCAGTAGTTCCTTCTACTTACATGCATTTTATCCTAATATAGTACTCTGAAACTCAGTTTGGTGTGTGGTAAGTATCATAATGAAACAAAGGATTCTTTCCCTGGACCCACCAAACTTGACCCTTGACAAACGTTTTGTAGTCTTCTATAGCCCGAGTTTTCTCCAACCTTCTCAAGTCATAGTAAAATAACATTAAAGACATCTATTAGGCAAATCTCATACACTTTATGTGTTCTTCTTTTCAGGGTTGCAGACCATTCGGAAGAAAACCTGATGAACTCAAAAAACTTGGGGGTGGTATTTGGACCCTGTGTCATGAGGCCCAGGCCTTCAACCACTCCTGGTACCATCTCCTCCTCTCTTGTTGCATATACCAATCAGGCCCTGTTGGTAGAATTCCTCATTACCAATGCAGAGATGATCTTTGATGGATCCCTAGAGCCACAAAGTGTTTCATCTAGTACTGACGTTGTTGCACCTCGGGTGGATAAAAGCCCTCCTTGCAAACCCGTAATATCAACAGAACATTCCACAAAGTCACAATATTTTTCTATGAAGCAAGTGAGTTTTGACCATTACAGAATTGCATTAAATTTGTGATGTTTATGTCAACAAGTTAATAGTCTTTGAACTGTTTGTTTTGAGATGTGTTTTGCTTTTAGTTTAAAACTTTTCTTGTTTTAATAGGATATTCACACTGCAGATATTGAAATTAAAAATTATGAATTGGCTACATCATTTGAGGAATCAGAACGCAAGCAAAATGCATTGGAAAAATGGGATGCATGTCTCATTGGTGAGTGGTCATGTAACATATATCCTTGCATATTTCAAACCTTGCCAAGAAGTCGTGATTAAAAACCAAGGTGAGGGCTGGGCTTGTAGCTCAGTGGTAAAACGCTTGCCTCGGCATGTGTGTGGCCATGAGTTGGATCCTCAGTACCATATAAAACAAATAAATAAAGATAAAAATATTGTGTCCATCTACAATACTCATCCTTTAAAAAAAACAAGGGGTATTAAGTTGAGGTAAGTTCCAACTTCAAGGTTTTATTAGTTAACTTTTCTAGCCATTGAGAAAGTTTAGTGAATGTCATTTAAATGAATATCATGCTTTGTTTCTCTCTTGTAAAAAGATATCTTGAAATTCATAAATTATTTTTGTTCTCTTTCTGAGATTTGTTTTCACCTTCACTTCTTTGTCATCAATTAAAGTCAAAACAGAAAAAAGCTGGACTCCTGAAACTCAAAAAAAAAAAAAAAAAATAGACTCCTAAAGTTTTTTGATGTCCCTTTACCTGTGGCCTAACTTTAGCACATTAAGCACACATGTCTTCCATTTTCTTGGCTCCAGTCTTTTTGTTCACTGTTTTTAATCATTTTATTTCAGTGTATCATTTCTGGTAAGGGGGTTGGAAACCTTCCATTCCTTACTGCTCTAGTAGAGCTTAATCTGAATTTTTCAATATATAGTCATAAATGTTAAATTTGATATATAAAATTAATGAAATATCAATAAGTGTAGCCTGAGAAAGTCTGAAAACAAAGAGTCCATTTCCTCTCTGCAAAGAAAAACACTGGACTCACTGATTCCATTTATCTGATTTGATCTTATCAGCACTTCTGTGCTATGAACCTTGGCCTCATTTAAGCCATAGTTAACAGTCTCAGGAAGGGAAATAATGCCAAGGGTCATGTCCTTAAATTATTGTTGATTCAGGATTTGAACCTCATCCTGTCTCATTCCTAAATGTAACCTTGTTTTGCTGTCCAATGAAATTGGATTTCCAGATAGGTATAGTAATAACAATAAATAATTTTAAAATATTTGAAATTTTCATTACATACCAGGTAATTCTGAACCTTTTATTTAGAAGATCATTAACAACACATGCCAACATATCTCCACATAGGAGTTTGTCTTGACAGAAGAAGGCAGGTAGGGCTAGTGCATTAGGCTTGCCCAGGGCAGAACTGGAGCAGGAGCTGAGACAGCACCCAGGCAGCTAGAAGTGGTGCTAGAAGTTCTGCAGGACTGTAAATTTGTTTTGGTGGTTGCCATCCAACCACAATGGCTCAGCTCCCTTCTATCAATGTGGAGAAGGGCCCAGGACAGCAAATCACAGGAGCACTGCCTGAGAACCAGGGAAGAGAGGCCAGCAGCCTCAGGTGAGGAAGGAGGTCAGATGAGATGATGACCTGCGATCATCATCAAGTGATGCTGCTGTGCACCTGTCTTCAAACCACTGCCCAAGGATGTGGGAGAAGGACCAGGTGGCAGGGATGAGGACTGTGGGCTATGAACAGGGCTGTTGGAAAGCCATCAGACCAGTGGCAAGGCACACAATTGTCTGATGTTTCTCAGCAGGGAGAAGAGGATCATGGCCAGAGGGCTGCACCTTTCTAGTAACAGGAGCTTCTAAGGCACATGCAGCAAAGACAGAGTGGGAGATGCTAGGGTTGGAGGTGAGAAAACAGGGACCTTGGGACCAGACTAGAGGAGAAAGAGAAGAAGGTAAGTTTGGAGTCTCCAGAACCAGTAGCACAATGGCAATTCTGACAGCTCTTCAACCTTCCTTTGTGCAGAGGATGTTGCCATGTATTAGTGGATCAGCTGGGAGAGCATCCAAGTTCTCTCTGGTGTGTTGCCCTCAGTATGGACAGAATGTAGCTGGAGAGCAGATTAAGTGACAGGCAAAGTCCTTGGGATTCAGGACATGGAGTTTGTTGGTGTACAGAATAGTGTTACTGTTCTAGAGTTACCATTGTCTGCCTGTTGAAATCAGGAAAGTCTTAACACAGAAAATATTCATTCATGGGTAGTATATTAAAACAAGTAACTACAGGAAGTGTTTTTTTTATTTTATGTGCTTTGTGACTATTTATACTATTAAGATAAATTTTAAAAAGTAATGCTTTAATTAAAAATGTGCCTTTAATATTGTATGGATTTTTAATTCCTCTGCATAGATGACTGAGAAAATAGTGTTGGAAAAATATGTAAGTCTCTGTTGTTTGAGAGAATGCCCATTCATAATAACCACACTTCCTTATTAACCAAGCTTCATGAAGTTAAAAAAAAAATCTCTTCTTTTTCAGATCACAAAGAACTTGAATCATCATCACAAAAGATGGACAATATATGTAAAACCATGAAACCACTTAGTCTGAAATCTGATGTGACAACAAATGATATACAGAGGCCTATGCCAAGCACCAAGATCAGATGTTGCTGTTTGCCTGTAGATAGATTCCATCTTGCAAGCTCTCCTAATGAGAAAAACAGGAGAAATGTGGGAAATGTCAATTCAGACAAGTTTTGCCAGAATCTTACCTTTGAAGGACTTAATATAAAAGATACCTCTACTACTGTTGGCTCCCAAATTAATGGTTTTGATCAGCAGATTTCAGAAAAAACTCAGGAACAACAATGTGAACTAAAGAACTTAATTGGCATGAGTGCAGTGATTGTTCCAAGTGTACTCCAGGAAAAAGTGACAATGAGCATCAATGATAGTGGTGACCATTCCAATGGTGCCACACAGCCCAACACGCCAGCCAGTTCAGCAAGAGAGGCACCAGTGAGACTGTCTTCTCATTCTCACCGTCTTGCTCCTGCAAGAGCACCCAGAATACTGCAGCCCCATCTCGGGACAACATTTTACAAACCACCTATCCTGACCAGCAAAGTCAGGGGGACTGAGGAGAGACCAGCTTCACCTTCAGCAGCAGTGCCTCCTAGCACAGCTCTTACTCCCCTGAGTCATGTGGAGACATCTGTTCCAGAGGCAGACAGCACATCAGCTTATGCTTTGAAACCAGCTGCTGAGCCTAAAGAGAACTGTGAGGAGGTTGGCCTGCCTGACATGAATCCAATGTGCCAGGGACTCAGGCTAAAACAAATGGAAGAGGTACAAGACCTTGAATTTGAAATGCCACAGTTTGTGTAGGTTGTCAAAATTCAGTTTTTCTTTTTCTTGTTTCGTTTTATTATTGTGTTTATTTTATGAAAGAATGTTGTAACAGAACCACTTTTGTATAGGATTTTCAAAGTTTATATTTTGCCTTTTGGCCTTGTATTGTGTTTGCTAGTCATATAGAATGATAGTGTTTTAGTCATATAGAATGATAGTGCCTCACTGGTATTGTCTTTAAATTCTGTGTTTTTGAAGTTTTGCATAAAATAAGTATTATAATTTAAAATTTAAAATAATTTTCTCTATAAAATGATTCATGTAAATGCATCTTTAATGTATAATATTGTTCTCAACAAAGAGGGGCAGTAGGGAAAAATGAGCTTTATTTTGGAGCAAACCTGGTGCTGACTCATAAAATGCTTCTGAATGCAAGTGCCTGAAAAAATCTTGATTGGGTATGAATATATTTTTTTCCCACATAATGTTCTAGTGCATCTTTGACCACTTGTGTTGTTATAGCATGTGTGGATTCATTGGCAATTCACTTAACTTTTTAAATATTTACATAGTGGCCTAAAAGCTTGTGAATCTGTGTTTACTAGAATTCTACTTGTCAATTTTTACATATGGTAATTAATACAATTGTAGAAAGAAAATGCACTTCAATACTAAAAAGTTTGAGACATTGGCAGAGACAACACAGACGAACAGAGTTGAGGCATCTTGAGTTTAAGAGACCTGTAACCTCACTGCTGTCAGCTTCAGCCTATTGCTGGATTGCCTGCGACTTCTGGCTGTCTGCTGACGAGAGCAAGTGGCCAACAGCTAGGGCAAGATAAAGCTCTCTCTGGTGGCTGTGGTTCTGCTGCTGCTCTGCGCAGCATGGCTGAGCAGGATGACAAGAAAAGGACATGGGTACCACGGTCGTCATCGACCTGGGGACCACTTACTCCTGCTTCAGGGCGTTCAAGAATGGCCAGTGGAGATCATCTCCAATGATCAGGGAAAGTGCATCAGGCCTTATTATGTGGCCTTCACCCCTGAAGAAGAACATCTGATCCTCGATACAGTCAAGAATCAGCTCAGAACACTGTGGTACCCACCAAGAAGTCTCAGATCTTTTCCACAGCTTCTGATAATCAACCTACTGTTGCAATCAAGGTCTATGAAGGTAAAGGACCCCTGAAAAAAGACAACCACCTTCTGGGTACATTTGATCTCACTGGAATTCCTCCTGTGGGGTCCCCCAGATTGAAGTCACTTTTGAGATAGATGTGAATGTTATTTTGGGGGGCGACAGCTGAAGACAAAGGTAAAGAGAACAAAAATAAGATTACAATTACCAATGACCAAAATTGCCTGACACCTGAGGAAATTGAAAAGATGGTTAATGATGTTGAGAAGTTTGCTGAGGAAGACAAAAGATGCAAGGAGTGCCTTGATACTAGGAATGACTTGGAAAGCTACGCCTACTCTCTAAAGTATCAGATTGGAGATAAAGAAAAGTTGGGAGGCAAACTTTCCTCTGAAAATAAGGAGACCATGGAAAAAGCTGTAGAGGAAAAGATTGAATGGCTGGAAAGCCACCAAGAAGCTGACATTGAAGACTTCAAAACTAAAAAGGATCTAGAAGAAATTGTTCAGCCAATTATCAGCAAATTCTATGGAAGTGTAGGCCCTCCCCCAACTGGTGAAGAGGCTACAGCAGAAAGAGACGAGTTGAAGACACTGATCTGCTAGTGCTGTAATATTGTAAATACTGGTCTCAGAACTTTCCTTAGGAGAAAACCAAGAGAACTTAAGTCTCAAATGTAATTGGAATCTTCACCTCAGAGTGGAGTTGAAAATGCTATAGCCCAAGTGGCTGTTTACTGCTTTCCATTAGCAGTTGCTCACATGTTTTGGGGAAGAGAGAGAGGAGGAATTGGCTATCTTAAAAAACTGGATATAAAAATGTGGGTCAGGATGTGTGTTCACCTCAGAAATGTTCTATTTAACGATTGGGTCATGCACATCTGGTGTAGGAACTTTTTTCTACCATAAGTGACACCAATAAATGTTATTTAAAAATAAAATACTAAAAGTTTGGAACTGTCATAAAATAAAAATTTGTACAGATAAAGCTAAGGGATAAATCACTATCAGAAGCATTAAAACCATCTAAAGCCAAATAACTAAACTATATAATTTAAATTATAATATATTTATATATTATATATTATGTATTATTTATTATATACTACATATCATAGATTTACATATATCTATTTGATATAAGTTGTTTATATATAATTATAATATAATCCATGTTTTATATATCATATTAATATTAATTATACTAATATAATAATTGTATTATTATCTTATTAATAATAGAAATTATATTATTATATAATTACATTACAATGATATGTAATATAATATAAATTAATATAAATCTAAATATATTATATGATATATAATAAATATGTTATATATAATAAAATAATATTTATACATTTAACTTATATATTTTTTTATTATATGTGTATATAATATATATGTATTTCATATTATATAAAATTTATATTAAATACATATGAATCATAAACATTTTGATATGTAATATATAATTTATATAATATATATACTTATATATTTATATATTAATATATATAATTTACATATAAATATATAAGTACGTTATGTAAATATATTATATAAATTATATATAATATATTATGAATATATAATATATTTATATATTAATATACATAAAATTTATATATATTATATATTTTTATTATATGTATATATGATAAAATAAATGTATTATATATAATATAAATTAGAATGTTATATAAATATATTGTATTTAATTTATATTATATATGTATTATATAATATGCAATATATTTATATAATATTATAATTTAAATTATATAGATAAATTATGTCTTATTTGACTTTAGATGATTTTAATACTTTTGATAGTTTTTAACCCCTTAACTTTATCTGTATAAATTTTTATTTTATGACATTTTTAACCCTTTTTGTATTTTTTACAATGGTCTTAAAAAATGCATGCTTCAGATATTTTTAATTTCAATGCATTTTCTCCTGACATTATGAGGGTTTGGTTAAAACCATTCCTTTGGATGTATGCCTGCAATCCCAGTAGCTTGGGAGGCTGAGACAGGTGGGATCTCAAGTAGAAAGTCAGCCTTAACAATGGCAAAACTCTTAGCAATCCTGTCTTTAAATAAAGTTCATAAAAAGAGTGGGGATGCGGCTCAATGATTGAGTGTCCCTTAGTTCAATTTCCAGTTACCCGCCCCCAATCCTTTTGTATGAAATGTTTTGACTTATAAATCACTTTACATACTTTTTCTACCTGGACTATCAACTAGTGAAAACGTATATGTCATTAGAATTGAGCAATAATTTATTTAAGTTCATTTTGAGTGTATAGTAAGTCACATTGTTTGCAATTTCAGAGATGTAGATGACTGAATGTGTTTCACTTATAAAATACCCAGTTTTTATAAACTAGTCCATTCCTGTTATTTTCTGGGTTTCATCATCTTGCCTAAAATATGATGTAAAAGGGACAAAAATAAAAGAGCATTCTTGGTATGTGTGAACTATATTGTGAGTCAATGTTTTTGTATGATCATATTATACTTGATAAAAATTATATGTACAGGTTTATACACACATTATTATATGTAAATTATTTCAAGTACAATAAGTTATTGTGGCTTCTCTGAAATTTTTGCCTCTTGGAGTATGGTACTTTAAGATTATTAACTATTGACTCAGTGGTCAACACATGGGCTCACCACTTAACTATAATATGAAATGTGTTTTAGGGCATGTAATCTTATAGTTCTCCATAACATTAAGGACTAAGGAGAAATGAACAAATGGACTTTTTAATGCTAAAGCCAGTTTTTAGCCTTCTTTATACAAAGTACAAGAATCATATTGGTTTGAAAACTTAAAAATAAAATCAGAGTTAACATTTATTGAGCTTTGTGTATTTAGACTTTACCAAGTTGAAATTTCACAGCAACCTCTAATGGGTAAGTAAGCATTTTATAATTCCTGTGTTACAGATGAGGAAACTGAGGCTTAGCTAAGTGACATGCTTTTAGTTTTCAGAGATGCAGCAAGCAGAATTGAATCTCAAATACAGGCTTGTGAAATTTTGATTAGTGCTTCTTTTTTTGGGTACCAGAGAGCCACATCCACAACCCTATTTTGTTTTTTATTTAGAGTAGGGTCTCACTGAATTTCTTAGCACCTTGCTTTTGCTTTTGCTGAGGCTGGCTTTGAACTTGCAATTCTCCTGCCTCAGCCTCCCAGTGGGATTACAGGCATGAGCCACTGTGCCTGGCTGGTTAGTACTCTTAATGAATGTGATTACTAAATAATAGCAGGAAACACTGAACAATAGAAAATGCATCTTTCGATGTTTTTATTGTAAAATACACTTACAATTTGCCATTTAGACCATTTTGAAGTGTACAGTTAAGTAACACTAAGTATATTCACATTGTCCAAGGTGGAGTGTATTGCTGCGTCATCAGTTGACAGAAAGCAGAAGGGAGGAAAGGGATGTGAATGATGTGTGAAGCCTCTTACATAAGGGCATTCATTCTATTAAAAAATATAGAGCTCCATGACCTAATCACACGTTTTGACTTATAAATCACATTACATACTTTTTCTACCTGTACTATCAACCAGTGAAAACGTATATGTCATTAGAATTGAGAAATAATTTTTTTAAGTTGATTTTGAGAGCATAGTAAGTCTCATTTTCCCTTTTGCTGCTGTCACAATAGTGATTGTCACAACATATACATTTGGGAAGAACATATTCAGACCATAGCAACCATGTATAATACACTGTAAAGAGAAATCCTTCTGGGGAAAGAATGTTGGTTTAAATCATGTGGAAAGTCCTTTCTAACTCTGAACCTAAGACTGTAGGGTAAATAGACCTTGATTCTAGTGGGCTGTTTCCAAATATGTGTCCATACATGGCAGTGCCCTGTGCTGATGCAGCTTGCATCCTGAGGTTTCAGCTACCAGCCAGGGATCACTGCACTGTGGCCCTGGTTCCCATCTCCATCTTGCTACTAACATGAACTGATGTCACTATTGGATTGTAGGATTTAAGGACTGTTGTGTAGTTTAAAGCTTTAGGTTGTTGATATTTAATTACAATAATTAAACATTTAATGACAATTTACTATACACCATCACCATGCTAGATAACAGAGACAAGACAATATTTAAAAACACTTTCTGGGCTGGAATAAAGCTCAGTTAAGTGCTTGCCTAACATGTGCAAGGCTCTGCGTTCAATTTCCAGTACTAAAAACAAACAAAAAACCTTTTTGTATTTGTGGAACTTACAACTAAATACTATCAGGAATTGGCAGCTAACTCTCAGTGGATTCTATTTTCACATTTGAAAAAGTCAGATTTGTTTAAGTACCATGTTTTCAAGAAAAAAAAAATAGCAGAATGTCCTGTAAATAAAGTCTGAGAATAGGACTAAACTTTTAAATTGAAGCTAAAATATGTAACTTGTACTATTTCAAAAACATTATTTCCCATTTGTAAAATTCTTATCTTCCCCTTGGAACTGCAGAGTGAACCCTGGGGAGCTTAACCGCTGAGTCACATTCAGAGATCTTATTTTTTGAGACAGGATCTCACTAATTTATTGAGACTGGCTTTGAGCTTATGATCCTCCTGCCTCACACTCCCAAGCCACTGGGATTAAAGGCATGGATGGACCTCCCATTACTAAAATTGTAATTATTATATTTGTGCACCCAGCTTTCTTTCAGGAGACTTCAATTGAAAATTCTCCTGAAGGCTGGGATGTGTTTAAGTGGTAAAGCACTTTCCTTGCATGCTGAGGCCCTGGGATTGAGCTCCAGTGCTAGAGAGAAGGAAGGAAAGAAGGAAGGAAGGAAGGAAGGAAGGAAGGAAGGAAGGAAAAAAGGAAGGAAGAAATGGGGGAAGGAGAGAAAGGAGAAAAAGGGAAAAGTGAGGGAGAGAGGGAGGAAAAAGGAATGGAAGGAAGGAAGGAACAAAGAAAGGAAGGCAGGCAAGGAAAAAGATCAGGAAAAGAAAATTATAATGAACACCAATTAAAAGGTCTTCTGCTAACCTACATATTAGTCATTCAATACAGGAACCAAAGCCCTTGTATGACTATTTGAATTAATTAAAATTCTACAAAATCAAATTTCACTATCTCAGTCCCACCACTTATTTCAAGAACTCAGTAACCACATGGGCTCATGGGCTGGTGGTATTATACCTGACAGTGCAGTGCAGATACTGTACACTTCTGTCATGGCAGAAAGGTCTATTGGACAACACTGATAAAGAGGAAGCATCACATCAAGATACTGGTATTGTGGATGTGTTAAAGAATATTCAATAAAATTAGACACCATACATTTAAAAAAAAAAAAAAAACACTTAGCAAATTGTGACCTACAAGAGGAAATCCTGAAACTAAAAAAAAAAAAAAGGACCTTCTTAACAAACCAGTCAAATTGGCAGCATCTCATTCATGATGTTGGCAAAATAACATCATTTGGAAAATAGCCTCTTTGTTGTGTATACACAAAAAAGCATCGTAATGAGTTTAAAAGTCCCAAATCTTGTATACAAATCTGGGTTGATTATCAATTGAATGTTACAAATAGAAAACCAACCAGGAAAACTAGTTCATCTAATGCATAATAGCACAGCACTAAAATAACAGACTGGAAATTCTTCCATGAAACAAAGCCACTGTGTTAACATAGTGAAAGTTCTTTCTTGACTAACTGCTCAACAGGGGTCAAACTAGACTTTTGAAATTCATAAGGAATTTTCTAACTCTTTTTTGACTGTGGTCTGCCTTTAGTGAACATACATATGTGAATATACTTTTTTAAAACTATATTTCACTCAATTTTTTTCTAGTATATTTTTGTTGTAAGAGTTCATACACACTGATTTAAAAAACTACTTCTTGCTACTGCAATTCTAGATACTAGTAGAGCTAAATTCCAATTGACATATGAAAATAGGGTCCTATATGATATCTTTGATCTTAAATCTGGTATCAGTAATCATAAAGTCTAAAAACCCCTGCACTGAAGTTTAGTAATTCCTATTTATTACATGCTAGGCATTATACAAAGTGCTTAATTCCATTTATTTTATTTACTTCTGTAATAACTGTGTGTTAGGAACTAGGTAGTATTAATCCTATAGCCTAACAGGCTGATCTTAGTTTAATAATGTGCTCCAAATTGTGCTCCCAATGAGTCCTTCAGTCAGAATTTGAACCCAGCTAGCTTCCATTAATTTTACTATCCCAAGATCTAGAGCTCCTAATGAGGAATATTAAGAAAAGATAAGTTAAAATTTTTAATTTTGACTGCTTATTACATACCAAGTAATTCTAAGCCTCTTCCTTAGTAGATGATTAAGACCACATGCCAACATATCTCCACATAGGAGTCAGTCTTCACAGAGGAAGGCAGGTAGGGCTAGTGCAATGGACTTGTCCAGGGAAGAACTGGAGCAGGAGCTGAGCCAGCACCCAGGCAGCTGGCTGCAGAGCCTGCACTCTTCATGGTGCTAGAAGTTCTGCAGGACTGTAAATATGTTCTGGTGTTTACCATCCAACCACAATGGCTCAGCTCCCTTCTATCAATGTGGAGAAGGGCCCAGGACAGCAAATCACATGAGCAGTGCCTGGGAACCAGAAAAGAGAGGCCAGCAGCCTCAGGTGAAGAAGGAGGTCAGATGAGATGATGACCTACAAATGATCCTGGTGTGCACCTGTCTGCAAACCACTGCCCAAGGATGTGGGAGAAGGAGCAGGTGGCAGGGATGAGGACCATGGGCTATGAACAGGGCCATTGGAAAGCCATCAGACCACTGGCAAGGCACACAGTTCCACTATCTAAGGATATATAGTACACAATAAGAAATGTTGATCTTAACCAGGTGATGGTGAAGTGTACTGAGAATTTATTAGGTGAGTTACTGTTCTAAGCACTTTTCATCTCAACAAACTCAAAGGAACTCCTAGTTGACCTACCTAAGAGTCGGCCCTTACTCATTCTATGATTGCAAGAAGAGTTTGTGGTGCTATTTAGTCCAGGGCCAGTGCAGATGGTGTGAACAGTTTGGTCACGTGGGAAAATCCTCAGGGAGTTTAAATTAAAGACACAGACACCATTTTACCTTTAAACCAGCTCTGGGATGGCTCCTTGAACCCTCAGCCTCAAGCCCCCCAGGGAGGCAGTGAGGTTTAATTGAAGAGGAGAGAGAGAGAGAGAGAGAGAGAGAGAGAGTGAGTGAGAGAGAGAGAGAGAGAGAGAGAACACTAGGGATAGGGCTTTTATTGGGGAACGAAAAATTCTGGGGAAAATTTCATCCATTGAAGGTCAAGCGGGGGGTGGGGCAATGTGGCAATGTCAGGTGCGATGATTGGGTCTTTGATGCAGTGGTGAGACATGCCTCCACACCACACGGAAAAGCTCTCAAACCCAAGAAGGGTGGAGAGAGCTCTGCCACACTAAAAGTGTCTGAGCACCTCACACCTAGCCAGGGAGTAAACTCAGTTCAAGGATGGACTCCCACAGTGCTGCACTTTGAAGGGAAGGGAAACAAAAATATATAATGACTCCTCTCTAGGGAGCAGAGTGGCTCAGCAGCTCAGCAGCTTGGGGGTCACCCAGTTCCAGGAATGGGGGTGGGTCCAGAAAACTCACCCAGTTCCAGAACTGCAGGGTTCTGGGAGATCACTCCATTGTAGGGTCTAGGATTCCTATCCAGTTCCAGGACTGCAGAATCTTGGCAGGCCTGCCGCCCCCAGCAGCACAGGCATCCAAACTAAAGGTTACTCCAGTGAATTTCCTAGGATACCAAATAAAACACCCAGGACAGCTCCTCTGCCTCAAGCTCTCCAAATGGGAGAGCAAGGAATCTCACGAGGGGCTGGTGAGAGTGAGCATGTCCAAGAGTGGACTTTTACCAGGGAGACCCTCATTCTTTAGAAAATTCCATCCAAATAAGGTCAAGAGGGGCAGGGTTACAAGGACAAGTAAGGTAATTTGACCCCTGGGGTTATAGGAAGGCATGCCTAAGCATGAAGACACATTCTGCTACTTCCAGGATCAGGGCAGCCATGTAGGGCCACTTTGAATGTGGCCAGATCACTGCAAGTGACTGACAGAGCTGCAACCAATCAGGGAAGGAAAATGCAACAGCCCCCACAGAGGCCTATCCAGTTCTAGGAGTGGAAGGTCTAGGAAGATCACACAGTTCCAGCATTGCAGGGTCCTCGGTCTTACCCAGGGTTGTAGGGTTTTCTGACCTGTAGGTGAGGATGCAGCTCAGCCAATGCTGTTTTCTGAACCCACGACACTACATTCATCTCAGTCCTTGCAAGTCTGGCTGCTCTGCTAGGTCCCAAGAAGTGATGTGAAACTTCAGTCAGATGTAGGTTATGACTGCTGTGGGCACTCAGATGCCTCTTCCAGGAGGCAGCCTACAGTCCCAGTCCAGGCCCTGAGGGGCAGGATGCACCAGAGTCTGGGAGCACTGATGTGTGGCTTCACTGCAGCCTGGCCCCATGGGGTAGGCTATGACAGGGGCTGAGCTCAGGAGTGGCAGGCCACCAAGTGTGGGTGGTTTAGCAGTGCTAAGTCTCAGGGAAGGTGGGGTGCCATGGCTGTTTGTCACCTGAGCAAGACACAATCCAGCAGTATTTCCAGTCCCCAGGTGTCATGGTCTAATAGCTGTGCTGGCCACAGGAGTGGGGTACACCGTCACCACCTTCTCTTCTGGGAGCTCAGATGTGTGGACTCCAGGCAGTCCCCTCAGGAGAGCTGAGTGGCATGAGAATACAAGAGTCCTAGTAGTGAGTATGGAAGGTGTCCAAGGTTTGGGTGGGAGCTGCTGGGGTCCTCTTGCTTGATTAGTCCACACAGGGAGGAAGCTCCCTTGTTCTGAGCTGCTCCTGGCTGTTGATGGCGTGTCAGAAACTAAGTGTGTCCTATACTCTGTGTGAACCTCCCAGGATCGCATGCTCTATCTGGCTTCTGGTGATCCTTAGATGTGCTCTGGGGCTCTCTTCACTTACCCTCACCAAAATGCATTGCTTATTTTGGGAGTTGTCTTTATGGGAGGAAGGATGGTAGGACTTCTAGTCAGACTTCTTGCTAGCATCTCTCCTCCCTAGAAATGTTTATTTAAAATCAGAAAAATCATACCCAGAATCACCATGTTTAATCAAATTTGTATTGGAGATCCTCATGAGTAAAATATAATGAGAATAAAAGAAAGTAGAAGAATGGAATACTAAAATATAGAAAGCTTAAACTTGCATTATTTTAAAATGATGACGATTATTTTAATATATTGTTTATTTTTTAAATAGAAATTGTCAAGGTTCCTGAATAAAAGCTTGAGATATAAAAGCAAAATTAAAGTTTTATATTCCAGTGGCAAATGATTAGAAATCGTGATTGAACAGGATATACTATTTACAATAGTATCAGAGAATGGAATTGCCTAAATAATCAAATAATAGACTTAAGACTTCTGTAGACAAATTATAAAATTTTATTAGGGGATGTGCAAAGGAACATAAATACATAAAGGCATATACTACATTTGTCAACATAAGACTTTGTCTAGGTCATTTTTAAAAGTATTTTTAAGGTATCCAGGTGCAGTGGCACACACATGTAATGACAGCAGCTCAGGAGGCAGAGACAGGAGGATCATGAGTTCAAAGCTAGCCTCAGCAAAAACAGGCACTAAGCAATTCAGTGTCTCTGAAATAAAATACAAAATAGGGCTGGGGATGTGTGGCTCCATGGTAGAGTGCCCCTAAATTCAATCCCCAGTACATCCTCCCTGCCAAAAAAAAAAAGTATTTTGAAGGCTAAAACACCATGAAATCTAAAGAGGAACCTGGAGTGGTTCTGGCCTATCAATTAACTATTAAGCTATTATATTATAAATTAAGCTATTGTCATTATAAAGTTGTTCTGATTAAAATAGTAAAATGCTGGTGCAGATGTAGAAATTACATTAAGTGCAAAACTTTACTTTGATGTAACAGCAACCTCCTATCAATTAGACATTCCATTTTGCATGAAAACACAGAGGCTCACAAAACAACACAGCATTCTAGAATCACAGAGTCTTTGAAGAATTTAAAAATGTTCAGTAAAATGAAAGGAAATTCATTGCAAAATTACACACTAGGGTAGTGAGCAAGAAGAATGCAGAGTGGAAGCAATATACAATCTAAATGTTGGAATGTTCTATTCCTCATGACATACCCACTCCCATGCACACATTAGGCTTTCTTGGTAACAGTGTAAGAGGTTAGTTGTGAGGACCAGACTGAAGGGAAGCAAGGCTTCTCAGCAGAGGGAGTTTTCTGAGAGCCATGCACTCTTGCTCTTTTGGGAGATGCAGGGGCAACGCTATTGGTCAAAGCCACAATTCTCTCTTTTTTAATTTTTAATTTGTTTTAATTAGTTATACATGACAGTAGAATGCACTTTTATACTTTGATATATCATACGTAGATGGGATACAATTTCTCTTTTTCTGAGTGTACATATTGTAGATTCACATTGGTCAAACAGTCACATATATATAAAGTAATAATGTCTGTTTCATTCTACTATCTTTCTTATCCCCATATCCCCTGCCTTCCCCTCCTTTCACTTCCCTCTACCTAAGGTAATGCTATATTTTTTTTTGTAGAATTACAATTCTTAATACACATATATACCACAATTTGTATTTCTTTTTGTATATAAAGTATGTTGACACCCAATTCAAGTCTTCATACATCACATTTCACCATCCTTGCTAATCCCCTGCCCCCTCTCTTTCTCTCCCACCCCTTTACCCTGTTTCCCCCATGCTCTCCCTCCCAACCCCACCATGAGTCAACCTTATTTTATCAGAGGAAACATTCAGTATTTGTTTCTGGGGGATTGACTAACTTCACTTAGTATTATCTTCTCCAGTGCCATCCATTTACATGCAAATGCCATGGTTTGTTCTTTTTTAATACTGAGTAAAATTCCATTGTGTATATATGCCACGTTTTTTTATCCATTCATCCACTGAAGGACATCTAGGTTGGCTCACATCTATTTCATTCTACTATATTTCTTAAACCCACATCCCTGCATTTCCCTCCTTTAGCTATTGTGAATTGTGCTGCTATAAACATTGATGTAGTTGTGTCCCTGTAGTATGCTGTTTTTAAGTCCTTTGGATATAGTCTGAGAACAGGAATAGCTGGGTCAAATGGTGGTTCCATACCTCCATACTGTTTTCTATATTGGCTGCACCAATTTCCAGTCCCACCAGCAAGGTATGAGTGTACCTTTCCCCCCACATCCTCACAAACACTTATTGTTGTTTGTCTTCATAATAGCTGCCATTCTGACTGGAGTGAGATGATAACTTAGAGTGGTTTTGATTTGCATTTCTCTGATTGCTAGAGATGATGAGCATTTTTCTTATATTTATTGAATGATTGTAAATCCTCTTCTGAGAAGTGTCTGTTCAGGTCCTTAGCCCATTTGTTGATTGGGTTATTTGTTTTTTTGGTGTTTAGCTTTTTGAGTTCTTTATGTACCCTAGAGATTTGTGCACTATCTGATATGTGAGGTGTAAAGATTTGCTCCCAGGATGTAGGCTCTCTGTTCACCTCACAGATTGTTTCTTTTACTGAAAAGAAACTTTTTAGTTTGATTCCATCCCTTTTACTGATTCTTGGTTTTAATTCCTGTACAGTAAGAGTCTTATTAAGGAAATTGGGGCCTAATCCCACATAATAAGATTAAGGCCTATTTTTTCTTCTATTAGACACAGAGTCTCTCACAACTCTCTCTACAATACTGAGTAAGTGGCAATTATTTTACATGGAAGACTTTTCATATGGTAAGAATAGATGTCATGAAAGAAAGAGAGCTGTCCATTGGTAGGGGACAGGTCTCTGCTTCGTGGCTACTTAGTGTTGAGTGGGTTCTATAAGCAGTGTTCTGATACTCCTACATTAAAAAAAATTATGTCCAAAATATATTCTTCCCAAGGAAAGCTATATCACACAGATTACTATTATTACCCTTCTATACAAGTGGATGTCTTATGATTATATTTTTTCTTTTTACTCTGTAGTGGAAGGAAACATTCTCAACCGATGTAGCAAGAATCATGTATCAATACAATAAAAACACAAGTTTATCAACACATTCTTAAGAATCCCAGAAACAGAACTGTCCACATGGACAACTTGGATTCATGATGGAGATGGCATCATAGAGAAGTAGGAAAAAAGAGAATTACTTAACAAAAGGGACTGGAGAACTGACATTCCACAAATAAAATACACACTTGCATTCCTACATCATTCCATATGTATTGTCAACTCTAGATATATTAACCATGTTAATATTTTAAAAGGAAATTTTAAAATGATTAGTGGAAAATATTGTGGGTAGCTTTTAAAACTTGATCTTATAAAATATTTCCTAAGATTGCACACATAAAAACATATGATCACATGAGAAAAGATTAATAATTTGAGCACATAAAAATAAAAACATCTGGGGCTGGGGCTGGAGCTCAGCGGTGGAGTGCTTGCCTACCATGTGCAAGGTGCTGGGTTTGATTCTCAGTACCATATAAAAATAAATAAATAAAATAAAAGTATCGTGTCCAACTATAACTAAAAATATTTTTTTAAAAAATTAAAGACATCTGTATGTCCAAAGATGTCTTAAACAGGAAGACCAGGGTGCTGCTGGGTGGAAAATGGTGCCCAGCGAAGATGCTGCTGGACTTGTCGGAATAGCATAAGGAGCACCTGGCCTTCCTGCCAAAGTGGTGGTGGAGTTTGGGTGGATCAGGGTGGAGTTCCTGAGGCAAGGGCCATCCCCAGGGTCTATGAGGGTGCCGCCAGGAAGCTCAACATGAGCAGTAACACTGTCCAGCATGGTGTGGAAGGGTTGACCTACCTGCTCACTGAGAGCTCCAAGCTCATGATTTCTGAAGTGGGTTTCCAAGACTCTGTTTTTGTTCTGGGATTCTCTGAAGAACTGAACAAATTATTGCTTCAGCTTTACCTGGACAACAGAAAAGAGATCAGGACTATTCTGGGTGAATTGGCACCCAGCCTTCCCAGTTATCACAGCCTTGAGTGGCGACTAGATGTACAGCCTGCAAGCAGAAGTCTCAGGCAACAGATAAAGCCAGCAGTGACTATAAAACTACACCTCAATCAGAATGGAGACCACAACAACAAAGTTCTGCAGACAGCCTCAGCCACCCTACTTCATCTAGTTCAGCAACTGTAACAATCCTTGGACGAGATGAAAACCAACCACTGTAGGAGAGTAGTTCACAACTTCAAGTGGTACCAAGTGTTAAGGTCCTAATGCCTTTGACTCATTTGTGAATGGATGACATTCAGGAATTACTTTTCAGAATTAACTTTTATTAATTGGTGTTGATAAATGCATCTAGATTCCATGAAATTCCTTTTCCTATTCCAGGATATTGAGGTCATGATCAGAAGCTAAAGTCAAGTTCCTTTTCTGATGCTAAATGTGGTCAGCTTCTTGACAGATTGAAATGTAATTTTGTATTTTAAATGTGTAAATAGGATTGAATCAACTAGAAATAAATCTATACTGTTCATATCTTCTGTATATATGAGCAATACCCTGTTTTTGGTACATTTTTGTCTGCTTAACTAGTATTTTCCTCTTTATTGATCAATTTTGAGAATAAAATTTACAGCTAATTTCTTTCCTATTCAGAGTATTTCTAAATAGTACAATATTTCTGACTTTTAAAAGCATCTCATGATGTTACTAGCTACAGAATAATGTAAAGTGAGTATGAGTTTTTTTTTAATTATATGCCCATATTGTTATAGGAAGTTCATGAATTTTTCTGTGAATGTAAAGGTCAGTAGTTTTTTACCATATTGCTGAAGTTTGACTTATGATTCATTGACTTAAGTAGTACTCAATTTTGTGTGATTGTTAATAATATTTTCACAAGGATTAATTTTTCCTATGTACCAAAAGCAACTAAGAGACACACTGTCATTTACATTTATAAATAATGGATACAAGAATAATGTAATCAATGCTTGATTATCTGGGGTAGAAAGATGTCTTAAACTAAAAATGTTTTGAAATTTAAGAATATATTTTCAATATAACTGATAGAGGTTTCAATATAACTAACACACTTGAAAATTGAAAATATGTAAAGATAACCTACAAATTGGTAAGAAAAATATAATTAATCTAGTTAAAAATGACCAAAATATATGACCAGAAATTTTACAAAGGAATACAAATGACTATCAAACACAGAAAAGGAATATAACATTATCAATGACAATAAATATAGACCTCATAATGAAATAGCTTCTGAAGGTTTTATTGCCAACAGCTAAGAGACCATGAGAAAGTGCCTGGACACCTCCAAGGAGACTAGACCAAGGGCATCTCACATGTGACCGACACTTGTGGCAACTGATGCTGCTTCTAGGAAGAGAGCTGGGTGTGATCCCTGGGCTCACCTCTCATATGCCCTGTGACCAGCAGCCACATTCCCTGCACATATACCAGGTACAGTCCCACACAAGGGAGGCCTGTGCCTAAAGCTCGTAGCAATGAGGTTCAGAGCAGAAAAACCTGGAGATCTCTCAAAAGTGCATAAGCAGGAGAGTGATCAATGCAACCAGGTACATCCACAGGCTGACTCCAGTCAAAACCAGTGAGCACAGTGGGTGAGTTTAAGGACCACCACTCTTTGATGCCTATTTTTATGTGTCCAGCTGGCAAGGTTATGGTCCCCAGTTGTTTGGTTAAGCATCAGTCTAGATGTGGAAAAATACTTCTTAGCTGTGATTGACATTGACTTTGAGTAACATAGGCCACCCTTTATAGTGTAGGTGGGCCTCATCTAATCAGTTGACGGCCTTAAGTGCAAGAACTGAGGTTCCTGAAGCAGAAAGGATTCTTCTCAAGGTAGCAAAATAGAAGACTCATCTGAGTTGTCAACCTGCTAACTTATGGAATTGACTCGAGATTGCAACATCTACTTTTTCCTAAATTTCCGGCCTGCTGACAAGTGCCATGGATTTCTGATTGTCTGTTCCCATAATATGAAACAACACATCAAAACTAATCTCTCTCCCATTCTCTCTCTCCTTATCTCTTCCCAGACTACACAGAATGTAGATACATTCAACAGAATATTTTTGTTAAATTAAAGGATCACTTATATGCTATACATTTATATGCATTTGTACACACAAACAAACACATACACATACACATATAATGTTAGGAATACTAGCAGCTTCCATAAAACTTCAAAGAATGTGAGAGAATAAGGACTCCTAAAGGTGGAAGGAGGCAGGGGAAAGTGTATACTTTCATGAAAGTTGTTACACTTGAATTTTCAAGGTAGGTTTATGGGAAATAACTAAAAACTTAATAAAAGCAGGCCAGTATGGACAATGTAAGTGTGTTATCAATGTGAGTTATGGGCAATTGAATCTTTGCCATCTGAGATCTTTTGAAACATGAGAAAATTAGTAATCAATGTTTCAATGATGTGCATGGATTTCTGGTGGCAGTGGATGGGGGTGGAAGAGGAAAACAAAGGCCACATGCTGAGGAGAGGCACATTCCCACACCTGTGCTCATTTTTCAGTCATCTGACCAGCAAACAGAACTGTGGAATCTTGGCTGTCCCTGGAGTCACCTGGGAAGTTCTTAGTGCCTGGATCTCACCCCCAGACATCCACATTTATTGGCCTTAGAATGAGTTTAGGAAAGGACATATCTGAAGGCTCATCAAGGGGTTCTCAGTGCAGGTCTGGGACTCCCTGCGGGACAGGATGCTCTCAGGCTGCAGGTGTCTGAGCTCTGATTTAAAGTTAGTTTCAAGCAGGTGAAGAGCACAACCAGATCTGCTTTGTACAAAGAGTACAGGGCAGAGGGTAGAGGACAGATGAGCAAGAGGACAGACTGGCAGTCGCAAGGCAGTTTGATGCCCTTCTTGGTGGCTTTGGAGAAAGGTGAGGCATTTGGAAGCAAATGTGCTGACTGTGATGTGTGGAGACCAAGAGGGGAAGCTGCTCAGTGGTGTCTGGTGGGACCCAGGATTTCAAGCTGGTGATTAGGTAGGTTGTGATAAGTAGTGATGGTGAGCAGACTGGAACCCCTGGTCCTTTGATGTGCCAGCTTTGCAGAGCCTGGGAACCCTTTGCTGCAGAAAAATCTTTGTTAATCATTGGATGGCTTGAGAGAAGGTTAAAATCAATGAGTGATTATGGGCATGGTGACATATTCCTGTAATCCCATCAGCTCAGGAGGTTGAGGCAGAAGGATCCTGAGTTCAAAGCCAACCTCAGCAAAAGTGAGATGCTAAGCAACTCAGTGAGACCCTGTCTCTAAATAAAATACAAAAAAGGACAGGAATGTGGCTCAGTGGTTGAGTGACCCTGATTTCAATCCCTGGTACCCTTACTCCAATTTTTTTTTTTTTTTACAATAAAAGCAATGGGTGATCTGTGCCTTTCCTCCCAGAGGACTGTTCAGGAAACTTTGCTTCTCATTCTCTGGTTCCTTGTGCCATGTCTGTTGGTGGCACAGCTTTTCTAGAGAGCAGGATTGATGGTTACTATGGAACCCACAGACTTCTCATGAGTTGTTCCATGGGGCCAGTTGCACTCACCTCTGTCTTCAAGTTTCCAAAATGCTGGTATAGTCCCATGAACATCTTCTTGGTTTTATTTTATCTGTTTTTAAACAAAAAGTGAGGATCTATTGAATTTCACCTAAAGTAATTAGCAAATAACATTTTTCCCCTTAGTTCACAGTGTCACAGCAAACCATCTAAAAGGTATTCATGAGCAGAGTAATGTTAATATTAATAAACCTAATGATGATTTAAAAGCAAATTGAAAATTTAATCTTTCATTAATTCATGACATAGTTATAGAAAGCCTAGTTATTATGACTTCAATAAAAGTTCTTTTGGAGATTATCACACTTTATTTGGAAAGAAACAGAAGGGCAAAAGTTTCTAAATCTAACTTGCAGTTCAAATCTTCCAATTCCTCCTCCTTTTCTGGAGGCAGGGTGAGGTTAAAGACTTCCTTTCACTCTTTTCTGCTTTCTTGTTATGGACTTCCCATCTCCTCCTGGCTGATGATTTATTTGAGTTTCTTAGGATGGAGGAGGCATAATCCAGGGGGTGGGAAACAACCTTCAAGAGCTGCAGCTTGACTAGACAGCACTGGACAGGTACCCAGGTGAAGAGCTGCAAGTGCTGGGTCAGGGGGCCCCCCGTAGCCCCAGACACAAATGTTTGCAAATTAAGCTCAGAAATACATCAGGAGTTTTTAAGGGAGTAAAAGCATCTCTGGTTTGTGAGATCACATGAGGAGAAGATGGTTGCCTGGGCCGCTGCTCTGTCAGGTCACTGGCTCTGGAATAGAGCTCAGAACAGAAAATGTCAGAGCCCAGTCAGAGGTTGCCCTGCCTCTCGCCTCCCTGTAACTGTGCTTTGGCAGCCTGCACCTTCTGATGGACTCAGCGCCAGTATCTGCAGCTGCTCAGTCTGCCAGAAGAGCTGTGTGAAGACAGGCCTGTCGGGAGGTGTCAGGAGTAGTAGGGATGAGAGCCTGGGCCTGGCTCCAGCACAGGAGTGAGTCTGAGCCGCACCAGGGTGTAGAGACGGCTGCATGGCAGCCTGGCAAAACTCCTCTGTCCTGACCTCTGAAGGTAAGGAGGAGCCCACATTGCTTTTGGGACCATGCTACATACCACTTTTAAATATGTTTATAAGGAACTGGCTTCAGAGTTATCACCAGGCACTGCTCACGGAGTTCGGTGAGAGGCCAGCACATGTTTCCAGAAGGTAAGACAGAGATACCCAATGAGGTCCGACCCCTCACACAGCATCCTCCTCACCCTCTCTCCTGTATAATAAAAGGTGTGAAGGTCATTACACCTCTCAGCACTGGGCTGGGGACACATGGGTGACTGGGTACCCTGCTTCAATTCTGGCTGATGGCGTGACTTTAACAGTGCATGTCTGGAATGTTAGAGCGGCATTTATGATCATTAGAAATAATCAAGTCCAGACCAAGGAAAAAGGTCTAAGAGAATGTTCAATAATTTATAGCTAAATGACTTTGGGACCTCAAGGTAGAATATCCAGGTGGTTCTTAAAGGACTCATAAATACTCAATTTAAAGGGGAAATATTAACATGGAGGTTTATGATCAGAGCATTGAAATTACATTGATCATCTCTACTCTGGCTCTAAAAATAAAAATGGAAGAATAATCCAGCTACCTAAGCAAGAAGGCTGCAAGCCATGTCTTGCATGGTAAAGTAACATCTGCCATTGGCACAGCTCAGGGACCTTGCTCCAGGAGACCTTCCTGGAAACGCCCCCAAGGACTCTCAATCGACCCAGCCTCTAGCCCCAACTCTGCCTGTCAGTGGTGAGTGTGTGCATCATTTGCTGTTATATTCTGTTTCTTTGAGGCAGAGAGGACACATATCAGAGTGAGAGAGGTTGATGGAGACAACTTCTCAGGAAGAGATCTGCCCATGAGCTGGAATGGGACCTTCCAAAGTTCTGGTTGTCCTGGGGCTGGCATGGAGAATGCAAAACAAGAGGTGATCTGAGGGTCTTTGGTGAGGGTTTATAGTACAGAGGGGTGGACCACAATGAGAAGCGGAGAAGTGTGAGGCCTTCCTAGGGAAGCAGAGTGCCCAGGCCTCTCCTTAGATACCTGCAGCTCCTGATAGGGTTAAGGAATACCAAGCTGGTTCTGACACCTCCTAGAATGGAAATGACAGAAAAACTCACAATTCCTGCCCTACCTAGCTTAGGATCTGTTGGAAAAATGCAGTAAGATCAGTTTTTACTGGAAAGAGATGAATTCTAGATAGGGCAGAGGGGTGGGAGGGAAAGGGAAGGGGCAAGGGATTAACAAGGATGGGGAATGTGATGGACATCATTACCCAAAGTACATGTATGAAGACATGAATTGGTGTCAACATGCTTTATATACAACCAGAGATATGAAAAATTATGCTGTATATGTATAATAAGAATTGTAATGCATTCCACTGTCATTTATTTTTTAAAAAGTCAATAAAAATAAATTTTAAAAAATGAGAAGCTAAAAAGGAGATTAATAATAATAAAATAAAATAAAATAAAATAAAATAAATAATTATAATAATTTCCCTGAAAAAAAAAAAAAGATCATCCTGGAAACTAAAAAGTGCAGTCCAAATGCAAGCTCCACAAAACACACATGAACGTTGATTAATTACTTCCTGAATGGACAAAGCCAACAAATGGGTGGTGGTGCAGAGGAGAGAAAAATCACTTCCCAGCAACTAAAAAGAATGAATCACTGCCTCTCCTAAGACATTCACTGGCCATATTTGGTGGCCATTATTTGTCATTGGAACTCAGCTGTGTTACACATATTCTTCTGTACATATGAAATATTCCAAATAGGAAAATAATTTCATTAGATGAATATGAGATATTTTTGATAGGTATTATCAAAGAAGCTAGGTATTATATTTATTTTTTAATAAAGGTATATTACATGAACATATGCCTTTATTTATTTTTATTTTTATGTAGTGGTTAGGAATGAACCCAGTGCCTCACAAGTGCTAGACAAGCACTCTACCACTGAGCTATGACCCTAGCCTGGTATTATATTCCTTAAAAAAATCTATGAAATAGAAATGTAAAATATAGAAAAATTATTTAAATGTCTCCAAATATTAAAGTTATTTCAGAGCAAAATGCCAAATCTCTGAAATTGGATACTTGGGTAATCTGTTGTTGAACTATATTACCCACGTTCATGATTAGTTATTAGCAGATATGATTAATTAAGATGAGGTTATACTCGGGTAAGATGGACCCTAATCCAATATTACTGGCATCCTTATACAGGAGAAATTTGGACACCAACATGCACACAAAAGGAATGTTCAGTGATGACTGAAGGTTTGCTGTCACAGCCCTAATACCTTCAGAGAGAGAATGGCCCTGCCCATGCCTTGATTTCAGATTATTGACTGGAGAAATTGAGACAATATCCTGTTGTTTAACAGCTTCTGTGAAGTCACTCAGTTTGTGGTGCTTTGTTATGGCAGCCCTGGCCATATCAAAGTCCTACTGATATTATGGAACAAAATGAGGTTATAAAATTACTAAAATTATAAGATTATAAATCTATGCTGCTCACAATTAAATGTGGACACTAGTACATGGAACATACACACACTAGTATAAAGAAGTCTCCTTTCCTGAAAAATTCATCCCTAAATTCATTAGGCAGGCAGAACAAAGGGGGTATGTACAATAAGAGAGAGGAGGAGAAAAGAAGGAAAGGATAGTGTTATGGTTTAGATTAGGTGTTCTCCAAAAGCTCATGTGAGAAAATGTAAGATTTACAGGTGAAATGGCTGGGTTATGACAGTCTTAACCCAATCAGTGAATTAATCTCCTGACAGGGCTAACTGTTCACTGTAGGCAGGGAGGGAGCACCTGGGGGAGGTGGTTCACTGGGAATATGACTTAGGGATATATATTTTGTCCTTGAGGAGAAGATCTCTTTCTCTGCTTCCTGCTGTGATGTCTTGAACTGTTTTTCTCCACCACACCCTATTGCCCTGATATTCAGCCTCACCTCAAGCCCTAAGGAATGGAGCTGAGCCCCAAGGAATAGAGCCAGCTGTCTATGGACTAAGACCTCTGAAACGGTGAGCCCGCAAATAAACTTTTCCTCCTCTCTGCTGTTCTTGTCAGGTCTTTTTGGTCAGCAGTGAGAAAGCTGACTAAGACAGATTACAAGTACTTCAAAGCAAGATGTCAGCACTCAAGAGGTATAAGGAAGGAGGTGGAGGTCACAACAGGTGTGGGGGTGGTTGAGAGTAATCTGAATTCAAGTGATGTAAGGAAGGCACTTGCATGTAGAGGTTGCCTAGTATGGAGTGCAAGACTATATGGGAAGGGCATTTATGTCTCAGAACATCTGTTCAGGGGATGTCAGAGCCAGAGAAGGCACAGATGGTTTGAAAATATAAATATGGAAAAATATATGTTGGTAACAAATAAAAGAAAGCTGGAGTGCTATATTAATATTAAAGAAAGTAGACCTTGGAGCAGAGAAGTATCAGTGAGAAGGAAGGGATTTCATAAATGTTTATATACTTAAAAATAGTGTTTCAAAACACCTGGAGCAAAAACATATACAAAAGCACACAGAAACAAGAACAGCAGGAGATTGCAATATTCCTTTGTCAGTAAATCAGTAACAAGGAGATGGAAATCCCTTAAGGAATTTGAACATCAACCAACTTGAACCAACTGACATTTATAGAACATGCCACCTAAGGATCACATAATATATATTCTTTTTTTTAAGAGAGAGAAAGAGAGGAAATTTTTTTAATATTTATTTTTTAGTTTTCAGCGGACATAACATCTTTGTTTGTATGTGGTGCTGAGGATCGAACCTGGGCCGCACGAATGCCAGACAAGCATGCTACCGCTTGAGCCACATCCCCAGCCCCAGAATATATATTCTTTGCAACTGAAAACAGATGAATTACCTAGACAGAAAATTCTGAATCATAACTACTAATAAGTTTATAAGGATTTGAGTCACACAGAGTATATTCCTTGACTACAATGGTCACAATTTTAAAAACAATAATAGAAATAGCTCTGGAAAATTCATGAACATTTGAAAACTAATGAATTTCTGAATAACCTATGAGTGAAAGATAAAATCAAAGGAGAAAACAAAGTACTTCAACCAAACTTGGAATAGAACCACCATTGGACCCAGTTATTCCACTCCTCTGTATATACCCAAAGGATCTGAAAAACAGCATACTACAGTTATATAGCCACCCCAATGTTTATAGCAGCTCAATTCACAATAGTGAAGCTATGGAACTAACCAAGATGCTCTTCAACAGATGAACATATAAAGAAAATGTGGTATATATACACATGGAATATTACTCACCATAAAGAAGAATAAAATTATGGCATTTGCCAGGTAAATAAATTGAGCTAGAGACTTATCATGCTAAGTGAAATAAATGAATCCCCCAAAATCAAAGGCCAAATGTTCTCTCTGATAAGCTAACACACAATAAGGGGTGGGGGAATAGAAAGTCATTGGATTAGACAAAGGGGAATCAAGGCAAGGCAAGGAGGGTGGAAATAGGAAAGACAGAAGACATTCCTTTTCTATGTTCATATATGAATACACAACCAGTGTAACTCCATATCATCCACAACTACAAGAATGGGAAGTTATAATCCATGTACGTATAATATGTCAAAATATATTCTACTGCTAAGTAAAACTAAAAACACCAGTAAAAAAATTTAAGAAAAGGAAGTACTTCAACTAAATAAGTATACAACTTATCAGAATTTGTGGAATATGATAAACTGATACGTAAGGGGAAATGTATAGCACTAAACACCTGTATTAGAAAGGTCAAGAGGCAACCAGGGTACACATCTGTTTCCCAAGCTACTTAGGATGCTATGGTAGGAAAATCACAAGTTCAAAGCCTGCCTGGGCAGGGGATGTAGTTCACTGGTAGAGTGTTTGCCAGACATGTGTGTGGCCCTGAGTTCAGAAATCAGTATTGCAAAGCAAAAACATTAATAAGAAATAAGCAAACAAACAAAATCCCTTGGATTTTTAGAGAATGAGCATATTTAGGTGCTGGAAATAAAAGCCAGAGAAAGTAAACAGAGTTAATAGTGCAGTTAAGAGCACAGCCTGGAGGACCTGACTGCCTGGATCTTAGTAAAAGCTAAAGTAGATTACTTGCTGTTTGACTTTATCTAAGTTACTTCACCTTCTTAACTTTGTTTATAAAATAAAGATAATTAATGATAGCTCATATCTGTCTTATTATCTTGTCTATGTAACATATGTTAATATATCAGTCCTTTGCCCATAGCACAAGAGTTAATAACTAGAATGAACAAATGGGACTTACTCAAACTAAAAAGTTTTTTCTCAGCAAGAGAAACAATAAGAGAGGTAAATAGGGAGCCTACATCCTAGGAACAAATTTTTACTCCTCACACTTCAGATAGAGCTCTAATATCCAGAGTATACAAAGAACTCAAAAAACTAAACAATAAGATAACAAATAACCCAATCAACAAATGGACCAAAGACCTGAACAGACACTTCTCAGAGGAGGACATACAATCAATCAACAAGTACATGAAAAAATGCTCACCATCTCTAGCAGTCAGAGAAATGCAAATCAAAGTCACCCTAAGATACCATCTCACTCCAGTAAGATTAGCAGCCATTAAGAAGTCAAACAACAACAAGTGCTGGCGAGGATGTGGGGAAAAGGGTACTCTTGTACATTGCTGGTGGGACTGCAAATTGGTGAGGCCAATTTGGAAAGCAGTATGGAGATTCCTGGAAAAGCTGGGAATGGAACCACATTTGACCCAGCTATTGCCCTTCTTGGACTATTCCCTGAAGACCTTAAAAGAGCGTACTACAGGGATACTGCCACATCCATGTTTATAGCAGCACAATTCACAATAGCTAGACTGTGGAACCAACCCAGATGCCCTTCAATAGATGAATGGATAAAAAATGTGGCATTTATACACAATGGAGATTACCTAGCACTCAAAAATGACAAAATCATGGAATTTGCAGGGAAATGGATGGCATTAGAGCAGATTATGCTAAGTGAAGCTAGCCAATCCCTAAAGAACAAATGCCAAATGTCTTCTTTGATATAATGAGAGCAACTAAGAACAGAGCAGGGAGGAAGAGCAGGAGGAAAAGATTAACATTGAACAGAGACATGAGGTGGGAGGGAAAGGGAGAGAAAAGGGAAATTGCATGGAAATGGAAATAGACCCTCACTGTTATACAAAATTACATATAAGAGGTTGTGAGGGAAAAGGGGAAAAAAAACAAGGGAGAGAATTAAATTACAGCAGATGGAATAGAGAGAGAAGATGGGAGGGGAGGGGAGGGGGATAGTAGAGGATAGGAAAGGTAGCAGAATACAACAGTTACTAATATGGCATTATGTAAAAAAGTGGATGTGTAACCGATGTGATTCTGCAATCTGTATACGGGGTAAAAATGGGAGTTCATAACCCACTTGAATCTAAAGGATGAAATATGATATGTCATGAGCTATGTAATGTTTTGAACAACCAATAAAAAAAAGGGAAAAAAAAATAACACTCCTTGAAACAACCCAACCTTCAAAGATCCCAACTCACTCTATGCAGATGAGAAAACCAAGCTTTAGAGAAGTTAAACAACTTCCTCATGGTCACAAAGTGAGTAAGTGGACAAGTGGATAACAACAATAATATGTGGTGGTGGTGGAGATGATGATGATGGTAATATGAGCAATTTTATATAGTTGTTTGGATTAAATGAGTCATTTTACATACATACATTTAGAATAATGCCTAAAACAGGCTTAATTGATCAATGAATATCATTTGTTGTTATTACCATTAGTTCTACCATGTAAACAAGGGAAACCTAATACTAATGGTACCAGAAGGTTTTTCATGAAAAAAGGAAAGCAATAGCCAGCTCAAAGTAGAGAACTTAAGTGAAGTCATGGGGTCTGGAAACTAGGAGAGATCTTGTTGAGTGGCTTTGCCAGAGTGGTGAGGGCGAAAATCAGATGAAGGTGGTAATGACTAAGTGGGTCAAAATGGAGAGAGAAAAAAGAGGTTACTCCTAAAGGGGACATGGGCTGGTAAGAGAGACAGGACCAGGTTTGAGTTAATAACTATATGAAGGGATTTTGTTTTAGAATGGGCTGACAGATATCTCTGTAGCTTAAGTAGGAAAGATAAAGTGGAATACCAAGAGAAGATAATTAATTACTGGAACAAGGTCTCATAACAGGTCTGAAGTGATGAGATGACAGTTAAAAGTAGAATGAACCCAGGCATGCCAGATAGTCTTACTTTTAACAGATAAAAGGGAACAAAGAGAAAATAAATGCAAAACCCCCCGAAACAGTACAGGGCAACGACAGAGTTGGGTGTTCTGTGAGTATATTTAACCTAATGAAAACCAATTTTCATGCAATATTTGCCATGATAGTTTGAAGTCCCTTATGTTCTTGAAAGAGAGGTGATACAATTTATGCCAATTATGCATAATTAGTCTGAGCAGTAAGATGAAGGCATAATCTAGAATTTGAGAAATTAAGATAGACTTGATGAAATTTGTACCATTTTAGAAAAATATGTAATTCTGACCCTGATAATCTGCTAATAATTAGGAGAGAGGAGGTGAGAAACTGTTTTTGAAATAACAGTCAAAAGGCCAATTCAAATATTTTAACTATAATGGAACATTTTTGAAAATTGTTATATATATATATATATCTCAACTAGTTCAAAAGGCCTGATCCAAATATTTTTGGTTTTTGTATTTATTCTTTGCTAACCACATTCTAAAAATACGAGCTAAATTCTGAAAATCAAAGACTATTCCATATGTTCAAATCATACAATATCAAATCCTTAGCTTTAAGTAACTTACTACCTAAATCAATGAACGGAAGGTAAAATTTCCATGTTAAAGAAGAAAGGTTTCAAGCTTCATTGGGCTACCAAGAGCACAGAGAAATGAATCCTAAGGAAACCCAACTTACCTAATATCTAATGAACTGAGGACACACCAGTTATAGACACTACATGCCCATGACAACTTACCTCTCAAGATGAACATAATGTCAAGAAAGAACGTTTTTAACCAAAAACATTGTCTTTGCACTACACTCCGGACCCATCAATTTGAAAAAATATAACTTTGCATGAAGAAAATATCCAACAGGCCATAGCCATTCCTGAAAAAAAGATAATTTAAAGTAAAGAAAAAGAACTGTGAATATCTAAAAATATTTGAAAAATAACTGAAAACTCAGAGAAAAATGAAATTCTCACAGGTCCTTGGTGATCATTGAAACCTCTAGCAAGATTGTAGTTGTCATTGTCTAACGAATTGTCATATATTCCACAGTAAACCATATCACTGCAAAATGATTGGAACTTAAGTTAAATAAAAGAAGCTCAGATATCATAGAAAGCATTAAAAACATTTCAATAGCAATGTTAAGAGAAATAATCATGTTATCTTCCAATTCATAGAATAAGCTCAGCATTAAAACATAATTTAACCTTAAATAAGAATATAATGAGTCCAGAGGACTTTAGCAATGTGTTCAGGAATAATTAACAAATACTGACTAATATAAAAATTATTAAATATTCAGGTATCTTGCCTTCCAGGAGTTAACTTGACACTAACCATTGGTTTAAAGTCAAGTATTTCAAAAGGTCTCTAATATATGAATAATAATTGAAATGGTCATATAATAAATTGAATTATTAAATATTATAGATAAGGTTTTACAGGTTATAGATTATAAAGGTTGTTTTTGAAACTTCTCCATGAAGTTATTTTAAAATTATATGTGGCATATCATCAGACTACAAATAGCAATTCAACATACATTCTGATAGTATGTAAAATTTATAACATATTTATGCAGCAAACAATATTACAAAAATTATTGTAACAGATAATACAAGGGCAATGTATACTTGATTTAATTTAAATACAAAGTTTTTTTTAAGTAAGATAGATGTGGCCACAAAAATAAACTTTGTGTTTCAGTTTTGATCAGTGCTTCTTAACGACTCTGAAAATGTGAGTATCTCAGAATGTAGTTAAAACATACAAAATTTTGCATCTCATGATGGAAATGAATACATAGTAAAGTAGGAAAATTCTACAAAGGTAAGATTCTGTCATCAATTCATACAGAAAGCAAGTTGATAACAAGTATCAAGTTTTAAAGCAAATCATAAAGGAAAAACAGAAGGGTTATTTGAAACTCAAGAAAAAAAACAAAGTTGGAAAGGACAGGAAATACATGATGGCATAAACCCACAAGTGTAAAATAAAAATTAAATCATTTATGGATATAAGTAAAAAGAGTAGTATAATTACAAAGAAAGGATGGATAAGACAAATATTGAGAACAGAATTAAATCCTCACCTGTCATCACTATATGTGAATAATACCTAATACTTAAAATATCATAAAACAGCAGCATATACTTTCTTTTAGAAATGTAGAAACAGCTATTAGTAGAAACAATATAGAAAATAATGACCACCTTTGAGGAGTAGAATTGAGGTGAAGAAAGGAAGCAAGGGAATGAATTTTTTTTCTTTTTGTGGTGCTGGGGATTGACCCCATGTAATGTTTTCCATAAATTCTCTTAGGTATATGCCCATATGGTCCAAATTCTACAAAAAAAGGCACAGATAGATCAGATGATAATGATGCTTCCTTCTAGATAAAGGGGTTTAAATTAATTTTGTGTTTTTCTTTATATATATATATATATATATATATATATATATATATATATATATATATATCTGTAACTTCTAATGTTTATAATAATCATTTACCACCTTTATGATCAGAAAAATGCACATCCGAAAATATTCATGACATTAGTTTTATAAACTAAAACTCTAATTGATTATTGAATACAGAATAAGACAGAGGCATTCTGAGTACTGATGCTTAATGAAAGTACAGATGACACTTTTAAAAACTCAATCTGAATGAAATTTTGGAAATGTTATCGATAAGAAAAATTAATAGCTGGTGTTAATATATTTGGATTAAATATAATCCTAACAACATTCTTAATACTTAGATTCCAACTTACTCTGGATCTAAAGTTTTCATGCCAAGGGGACCAAGTAATTTTTTTTCTGCAATCTCCAATGCTCTCCATGCTTTTTCTGTAGTAAACAGCTCAGGGGCCTAATGAATGTCAAAAACAAATATACAACTTTTTCACATCACAGAAGAATTACTTTCCACCTACATATACAAATCATCATCTTGAAAAAGAATGAATATATTTAAAAATACAGTGTGGGCAGAATTTAAGAGTAGATGCCTAACCAGATTTAATTCCATGAGGCTAACTTGGAAGCACTGTTCTAGGCCTTAGAAGTTAGGAAAATGTGTGGATATTCTTCAAAAACAGGAAGTTATCATAGTTATTAGGAATATAGAACTCACTTCAACTCATGTAATTTATTCTTTATAATATTTACAAGAGTTTCCTTTAAGGTATATCTGAACCCACTTTCTGCTTCTAGGATCATAATAAAATGTAGAACAGTGTAAAGTTACTTGTAATACAGAGAAGAAGGAGAAGAGGATCTGCATTAATTTTGGTGGTTGGCCTACAGTTAATGATTAATAAAATCAAATGCACATTGAACCAAAGCTGTCCTGTGTGCCTGTGTGTTTTTCATTCTACTGTAATTTATAATACCATGTTTAGTTATGTTTTTGACAAAATGGAAACAGCTAGGCAGGCATGGACAAACACAAACCTCTATTTTATTGCCCTCATAGTTATGGCAGAATTTAAAAAGGAGAGACTCTAGAATCCTTGGCTATACATAATTTATTAATTATCAATAAAAGAGCGTGTGAATTTAAGCTATTCCTGGTAATTCACTACTCCAGAACTTCCCATCTAGCATGCTGAGGCACTGGTTGTGGCACAGATGATTGGAAATACAGACATCTTTAGCTTTCAGGACAATTGGGTGGGTCAGGGGCTCATGAAAGCAGCTGGATTTGGCATAAACAGCAAAATTCAAGCACAGTGTCTTGCACAAATATCATTTTCTAAGTGTATTCAGGATGTGAAAGATACATCAGGAAAACACTTCATTGATCATCTTCCATTGTTTTCTATTTTTTGATACTGACTGGTAAATGTTAAAGGTGATAAGCAGACCTTTTTAATTATAAAAGACTATATAAAACTAGCTAGTAAGCAATATCCTTTTCTGCAGTTCAATGAAAACAGTAAAAAATAAAAAAATTAAGTAAATTCTGTTACAATTTGGACAGTTACAAACACTTCACTTACCACCACCATTGCTATGGTAAAATTAGGCCTGAGCTGGTAGTCACACCAAGGACTTGAAGCTCCATAACTGTCTTTGTATATGCCACATTTGTGAACTAGATTTGGATGCTTCTCATTAGAATCAGAAGGATCTTCTGAAACATGAAACAGTTTTTCAAAGTTGTCTTGTATTTTTCTGTTCCATTCTTCATATGAGACTGTTACAACTTTCCCTGGAAAATGATGAAAAGACATGGCAGTTTCAGACATTTAAAGCAATTCAAACCTCTAATAAGAGCCAAAAAGTCATATTTAGTACACTTATTACTTTTTATCTACTAGGGTAAAATAAATTGGCCACTTTTTGAAAATGTAGCTAGCCAAAATTGAAATGTGATATAAAACATTTACTGTATTTCAAAAACTCAGTACTTCCCAAAATATAAAATAGTTCAGGAATAATTTTATATTGACTACATATTGAATCATATTTCACACACATTATATTAAATGAAACATAATTAACTTCATCCGTTTCTTTTTACTTTTAACAAATGAATTAGAAAATTTTAAATTATTTATGTGGCTCAAATAATATTTCAATTGGACAGAATTTTCTCAAAAAAGATGTAAAGATTTCAAAATTGTTCATGAAAATAGAACCTGTTCACAGTCACACTAAGATCAAAGAAAAGCACAATAAGGCAGTAATATGTTGTTGTTTTTTTTTTTTAACCTCAGTTTAAACTGCTATCAAAAATATGGTTAGTAACTAGATTTGCTACAATTTCCATAGAGTAGATTAATGATTTTTCTTTCTTCTTGAAATTTATGGTTTTCTAATATTAGCTAACTGCATCAAATGATGAGTACATAGTTGAAAATACAGACAGTATTAGAAGTTTCTTTGTAAATAAAAGGAACAGCTTACCATGTCTTTTTACTCTAACTTCATGATAAGGAAAAATATTTTTTTTGGATAATTCCAGCAACCAACGAATGGCAGATTTACACAAGCCCACAATTTCCACAGCAGACCCATCTCTAAAATTAAAAATAAATTTCATTCTCTAAGAAGGATTCATTTAGGCTCTATTTTAAGAAGGTATTCAATAAACAATTCTGATAAATAGTATAACCATTTTATTATAAAAGCAACTATCTACTAAGAAATCCTAACTTAATTAGGAATGTATAATTTTGCTGGGAACTGAAACCAGGCCTCACCCAAGTTAGAGAAGTGTTCTACCAGGGAGCTACACCCCTCAGTCTAGTAGCAACTATTTAAAAATTATTTTTTAGATAATTCTGACTGAAGATAAAATTTGAAGAAAAGAGCTTCTCAGTTTAATATAGTACAAGAAGCTATTTGTTGATAGCTTCTGAAATAAGAAAAAGAAAAATGAAAAATTCTGGGACAAAAGTTTAAAGAATTATGAAGAAAAAAGATTTCCTTTTATGAAGTGAAAAGGCTTCATAAAAGACAGAACAACTGATGGTTGCTCATATTTACAAAAGATATGCACAATGAAACATTAACCATTGGGATAATAGATCATAAGACTTGATTTTGAAGTACTTGCAGAGGTTGAAACCATGATAATTTCTAAAAAAAAAGAACAGACAGCTTTGCTATATAACATATATCAAAAGGAACATATCTGCATGACAAGGAGAAAGAAAGGATGAGTCAGAAAATAGAAGAGAGGAAGAGAGGCAGATTTTTATTGATTTACTATGTAGAATACATCATTAATAGAGTAAAAGATTCTACAAGTATGTGTTTTTAAAAACTAAAATGGTAAATTAAAAGGGCATAATTAGGGGCTGGGGTTGTGACTCAAGTGGTAGAGTGCTCACCTAGCATGCCTGAGGCACTGGGTTCAATCCTCTGCATGACATAAAAATTAAAAAAAGGTATTGTGTCCACCTACAACTAATATATATATATATTAAAAATTTTTTTTAAAAAAAGGGCATAATTACAAAAGCACTTCAAAATAAACACTACCTTGGAGTGGCTGGTATTCCTCTGTTTCTTCTAGCTCTGTCACTTTCTCCCATTTTATCCATCCATGTGCCACAATTTAAGCGATTTCCTCCATAAATAAATCCTGTTTTGTCATCAACCCCTGCAGTTATATTAAAACCTAAAAAACTCAAAACATGTATAAAACAAATGTTCTATAACCGGTACATATTATATATAGCAAATGAAAATTAATATTTTATTTAAAATATTTATACAATTTATAGGAATATAATAAACCAGGACAACTATTCTGAAGATCAACTTGGTAATATCTTAAAAATTAGAGACATAAAATTGAACAGTACTTACATTTCTTTCTAAATATACTCTAGGGAAATTCTTACTTCTGTGTACATGGAGATGCTTATAAGAATATTCATCATTACTTTGCTTTTATCAGTAAAAAAATAAACCACTCAGTAGAGGAATAATTAAATGCTGTTCATATATGGGGAAACACCTATATCATATAAAATTAAAAAAGTAGATTTATGTGAACAAAGATACCCAAGACAAAATGATTGAGTAAACAAGTTATAAAAGGAGATGTATAATAAAAACTTTTTCTGTAAAAGCTTAAAACATAGATAATAATAATGTATACAGCTATGCATGTCTATCTGGTCTATATGAAACTCATGAAATTATACATGTGTTTGTGTATAATTTTAAAATACATCAAATATTTATACAGTGTATATGTTATAGTACACTGAATATATACAACACAACATAGATCACATGTAATTTGTATATACTCTAATACACACAAAAGTCTAAAGCATTAAAAATATACATGGAAATAGTGAACCCTGATTATAAGATAGTCATTAATTCTAGAGAGGAAAGGAAGAAAAGGAGAGGTGAAGCTTTGGATATACCTGATATGGTTTATTTCTTTTCAAACAAAAACAGAAAGATCTGAAGAAAATATAACCAAATGTTAATATCTGCTTAATTTGAGTACTAAGTTTGAGGTAGAATTTATACCACTATCTGTAAGTTGAAATGAAAAACAAAATTAATTCAAAGATATCACAAAATATGTTCTTTAAATATAAAATCTATTTCTATTGATTTACTGAAGGATAAAAGAACTATAAGTGATTGTTAGCCGCTAATTTGGGTTAGCAGAGTTAGTATTTGGATGTCACTGCTAGAAATAATAAATTAATGATTTTAAATTAATATATAAAATGTAACTTTGAACATACAATATTTGCCAATGAGTGTAGTGAGTTACCTAGAAACTCAAAGGTTCATTACGTTATGTTAAAAATGGTGCCATTATATTAATATTAATATATTAATATATTTTAAATGCAATATTATATTTTAAAATCATAAATTATAAAACCATAATCATATTGTAAAATCAAAAGACATATATTTCATTCTAATATTTTATACAGTAATATTTTTATAAATGACTTATATCCAAATATTTTTTATTTACTAGATTTCACATTTGTGTGTCATAAGTATAATTTTGTAATTTTTTCATTCTGGTCAATGTAAATATTTTCTGTTAATTGTAAAGGCTGTTTCTTCCTTTTATATAATTATAAATGATGGTATGATCAATATCATCATATGACTTTTTTGTGTGTTTTGGATTATTTCATAGGCTAGATACCTAGGAGCAGATTAAATTAATAAAAACATAAATATTTTATATCTCTTTTTTATTTATATATGACAGTGGAATGCATTACAATTCTTATTACATATATACAGCACAATTTTTCATATCTCTGGTTGTATACACACACCTCTCCTATCATCTCTGAGCTAGGAATTTAGGTTAACCCAGACCAAGGGCCTTCGAAGCCCTAAGTAAGTGTCCAACACTTAATTCCTGAGTTAAGGACTGCAAGACTCTACCCTACATCAACTGAATGCAAATCAATTAATTAAGCTAAGACCTTTCCATCTAGACTAATGGGATTTAAACCCATAAAACTTCAGTTAACAGCTAAATGCCTACTTCAACTGGCGTCAATCTACTTCTCCTGTGGTAAGTAAAAAGGCCAGAGAAGCCCTGGCAGAGTTGAAGCTGCTCCTTTGAATTTGCAATTCAATGTGATTATTCACCTCTGGTCTTGGTAAAAAGAGGGCTCAACCTCTGTCTTTAGATTTATAGCCTAATACTTACTGGGCCATTTTACCATCTACCTATGTTCATCAACCGTTGATTCTTCTCAACTAATCACAAAGATATCAGAACACTTGACCTCCTATTTGGCACTTGAGCTGCAATAGAAGGAACAGCACTTAGTCTATTAATTTGGGCTGAATTAGGTCAACCTGGAGCCCTATTAGGCGATGATCAGATCTATAATGTTATCGTAACTACACACGCATTTGTTATACTTTTCTTTATAGTTATGGCAATTATGATTGATGGATTTGGGAACTGATTAGTACCCCTTATAATTGAAGCCCCTGATATACCATTTCCCCATATAAATAACATGAGTTTCTGGCTCCTTCCCACCTCCTTCCTCCTCTTGCTTGCTTCTTCTATAGTTGAAGCAGGTGCGGGAACAGGTTGAACAGTATATCCCCCACTAGCTGGAAATCTTGCCCATGCAGGAGCCTCAGTAGAATTAACCATCTTCTCACTTCACTTAGCAGGAGTATCATCAATTCTAGGAGTGATTAATTTTATTACTACAATTATTAACATAAAACCCACTGCTATATTCCAATACCAAACCCCTCTGTTCATTTGATCCATACTTATCACAGCAGTATTACTTATTTTATCTCTTCCAGTCTTTGCAGCAGGGATTACAATACTTCTAACAGATAGAAATCTAAATACTATATTCTTTGACCCCGTGGGAGGTGGAGATCCTATTCTCTATCAACAATTATTCTGATTCTTTGGGCACCCTGAGATCTATATTCTTATTCTACCAGGGTTTGGTATTATCTCCCATATTGTAACATATGCTCAGGTAAAAGGAACCATTTGGTTATATAGGAATAGTATGAGCTATAATATCTATTGGTTTTCTCGGATTCATTGTATGAGTGCATTTAACATGTTCACTGTTGGGATAGATGTCGATGATACCCGAGCTTACTTCAAATCTGCAACTATAATTATTGCTATTCCAAGAGGGGCAAAGTTTTCAATTAACTAAGCAACCTTACACGGAGGTAATATTAAATGGTCACCAGCAATACAATGAGCCCTCATCTTCATTTTCTTATTCACCATTGGAGGTTAGCAGATTCCTGCTAACAGGAATCATTCTGCCTAACTCTTCATTAGATATTGTCTTACATGATACATATTATGTTGTAGCCCACTTTCACTATGTCATATCTATACGAGCCATATTTGCCATCATAGGAGGGTTCGTTCACTGATTTCCCCTTTTTTCTGGTATATGCTAAATAATATGTGAGCTAAAATCTACTTTACTGTAATGTTTGTAGGGGTAAATTTAACTTTCTTCCCTCACACTTCTTGGGATTATCAGGAATACCATGTTGATACTCCCACTACCCAGATGCATACACGGCATGAAACACTGTATCTTTGATGGGCTCATTTATTTCCCTCACAGCTATCAAATTATAATTTTTATAATCTGAGAGGCATTTGCATCAAAATGAGAAGTTCTTACCATAGAGTTAACACCCAATAACTTAGAATGACTACCCGGGTGCCCTCCACCTTATCACACATTTGAAGAACTGACTTTTATTAAATCCTGGACCAAGAAATGGAAGAATTGAACTTCCTAAAACTAGTTTCAAGCCAGCCCCATAACCATTATGACTTTCTTCATGAGATATTAGTAAAATAATTACATAACTTTGTAAAAGTTAACTTATAGGTTAAACTCCTTTATATCTCTATGGCATACTCCCTTGAATTAGGATTTCAAGATGCCACATCACCTATTATAAAGGAGCTCCTACACTTCCATGACCACACTCTTATTATTGTGTTCTTAATTAGCTCTCTTGTCCTCTACGTAATCTCATTGATATTAACTACAAAACTAACCTCATACAAGTACCATAGACGCCCAAGAAGTAGAAACTATCTGAACTATTCTTCCTGCTATTATTCTCATCTTAATTGCCCTTCCCTCACTCTGTATTCTATACATAATAGACAAAATTAATGACCCATCTCTAATGGTAAAAACTATAGGCCATCAGTGATATTGAAGTTATGAATATACAGACTATGAAGATCTTAGTTTTGACTCCTATATGATTCCAACCTCAGATCTGGCCCCAGGAAATCCTCGATTTCTGGAAGTAGATAACTGAGTAGTACTTCCAATAGAGTTACCTGTGCAAATACTAATTTCATTTGAAGACATGCTCCACTACTGAGTGGTCCCATCCCTTGGCTTAAAAATGGATGCAATTCCAGGTTGACTTAATCAGGCTACCTTAACATCAACATGGCTGGGGCTTTACTATGGGCAGTGTTCTGAAATCTGTAGCTTTATGCTAATCATCCTTGATCTGGTCCCATTAAAACATTTTGAAAATTGATCCTCACCAATGTTATAAATTCATTATGAAGCTACAGCAGCATCAACCTTTTAAGTTGAAGATTAGGAGCCAAAATCTCCTCATAATGAGATGCCCCAATTAGACACATCAACATGATTTGTTACAATTTTATCAATGATTCTAGCCCTATTTTTCATATTTCAACTTAAAATTTTAAACCATCTGTACCCGTCTAACCATTCCCCAAAAGACATTAGATTAACTGAACACAAAACCGTATGAGAAGAAAGATGAATGAAAATTTACTTGCCTTTTTCATTATCCCTACAATAATAGGACTACCTATTGTTATCTTTATTATTAATGTTCCCCAACATCCTCTTTCCCTCACCCAAACAACTTATCAACAACCACCTAGTATCATTCCAACAGTGATTAATTCAACTTGTACTAAAACAAATAATGGCCATACATAACCCAAAATGATCAACCTGATCCCTAATACTAATTTCACTGATTATATTCATGGGCTCTGCAAATCTACTAGGTCTACTCTCTCACTCTTTTATACCAACAACCTAGCTGTCAATGAACTTAGGAATGGCTATTCCCCTATGAGCAGGTGCAGTAATTACTGGTTTCCACCACAAGACTAAAGCATCCCTCACCCATCTTCTTTCACAAGGAACCCCTCTCCCTCTTATCCCAATATTAATTATTATTGAAACAATTAGCCTTTTTATTCAATCCATAGCGCTATCCAAATGACTAACAGCTAATATTACAGCTGGCCACTTTATTATACACTTAATCAGAGGATCCACCCTAGTATTAACATCGATTAGCCCTCCCACAGCTATCCTAACTTTTATTATTCTAGTATATTAACAATACTTGAATTTTCTGTAGCAGTAATTCAAGCCTATGTCTATACCCTCCTAGTAAGTTTATATTTACATGATAATACTTAATGACCCACCAAACCTATGCCTATCATATAGTTAATCCTAGCCCCTGACCTTTAACAGGAGCCCTTTCTCGCCTACTCTTAACATCCAGCCTAGTAAGATGATTCCACTTTAATTCCTCTTTTCTCCTCATGTTAGGCCTAATAGCCATCATCCTTACAATATACTAATGATAATGAGATATTGTACATGAAGGTACATTCCAAGGGCACTATACAACAATTGTTCAAAAAGATTTATGATATGGGATAGTCCTATTCATCATTTCAGAAGTATTCTTCTTCGCTGGATTTTTCTGAGCATTTTATCCTCCAGCCTAGCTCCCACTCCAGAATTAGGCAGCTGATGACCTCCAATGGGAATTAACCTACTTAATCCCCTCGAAGTTCCACTACTCAACACCTCTGTGTTTTTAGCTTTAGGGGTCTCAATTACCTGGGCCCATCACAGTCTAACTGAAGGAGACTGAAAGCACATAGTTCAAGCATTATCCATCATGATTGCACTAGGATTATATTTAACCTTACTTCAAGCCTCAGAATACTTAGAAACATCTTTCACAATCTCAGACAGTGTATATGGTTCAACATTTTTTATGGCTACAGGCTTTCATGGTCTCCACCTTATTATTGGGTCAACCTTGCTCTTAGTATGCCTTATCCGTCAATTAAATTTCCACTTTACATCTAATCACCATTTGGGATTTGAAGCAGCCTCATGATACTGACATTTTGTAGATGTTGTATGACTATTCCTTTATGTATCTATTTATTGATGAGGCTCATACTCCATTAGTATTATTCAGTAGAGTTGACTTCCAATTAATAAGTCTTGGTAAAACCCAGGAGAGAGTAATAAACCTTATAATCTCCCTACTTATCAATTCTTCTATTGCACTATTACTAATCTCAGTGGCATTTTGATTACCCCAGCTAAATGTATACACCAAAAAAGCAAGTCCCTATGAATGTGTTTTGATCCCATAGGATCTACCCACCTACTATTCTCGATAAAATTTTTCCTTGTTGCAATTACATTCCTTTTATTTGACTTAGAAATTTCTCTACTTTTCCCCCTTCCCTGAGCCTCTCAAACAATCTCAATCTTATACTAACTATAACTTTTTTCTAGTTCTAATTCTCATCCTTTGGTTAGCCTATGAATGAGTTCAAAAAGGCTTAGAATGAATTGAATATGATAATTAGTTTTAGATAAAACAAGTGATTTTGACTCACTAGACTATGTGTTACCATAATTATCAAAATGCCTATTATCATACTTAACATCCTCCTAAATTATACTACATCTTTACTTGTCTCATTTAATATCATCATTCCTAGAAGGCATAATATTATCTATATTTGTCTTATGCTCCCTCCTAATTCTAAACTTTCACTTTTCCTTATCATTTATAATCCCTCTTGTCTTACTAGTATTTGCAGCCTGTGAAGCATCCTTAGGGCTAGCTCTCCTTGTAATAGTATCTAACACATATGGACTAGACTATGTTCAGAACCTAAATATCCTTCAATGGTAAAAATTATTATACCTACAATTCTACTCTCCCCCCTTATATGATTCTCAAAACCCTTAATAATTTGAATCAATCCCTCGATCCATAGTCTGTTAATCAGCTTAATTGTGCTCCTTACATTAAATCAAACAGCAAACACAGATCTAATTTTCTCACTAACTTTCTTCTCAGATCCCCTATCTTCCCCTTTACTGATTTAACACCATGACTCCTTCCCCTTATAATTATAGCAAGCCAAAACCACTTCACCGAGACCACTGATCCTAAAAAAACTTTATATTCTTATACTAATTTCCTTTCAATCATTTTTTTAAAGAGAGAGAGAGATGAGAGAGAGAGAGAGAGAGAGAGAGAGAGAGAGAGAGAGAGAGATTTTAAATATTTATTTTTTTAGTTTTTGGCAGACACAACATCTTTATTTGTACGTGGTGTGAGGATGAACCCAGCACTGCACGCGCATGCCAGGCGAGCAAGCTACCGCTTGAGCCACATCTCCAGCCCAATCATTTTTAATTATAACTTTTTCAGCCACCAAACTAATCATATTGTATATTCTATTCAAAGCCACCCTAATCCCCACACTAATTATTATTACTCGATGAGGAAAGCAAAGTGAGCGTCCAAATGCAGTACTGTACTTCCTATTTTATGCTCTGGTAGACTCCCTTCCCCTTCTAGTAGCATTAGTCTGTTCAAAAATCCACCGGGTCCGTAAACTTTATTATCTGTATAAACCAGTCATCTGTACTCTCTTCTTCCTGAACTAGTGATATCTTGTGACTAGCATGTGTTATAGCCTTTATTGTAAAAATACCTTTATATGGTCTCCACCTTTGACTCCCCAAAGCCCATATTGAAGCCTCTGTTGCTGGCTCCATGATCCTGGCAGCTATTCTACTCAAACTTGGCAGATACGGAATAATCCAAATTTCAGGTCTACTCCACCCTATTGCAAGTAATATGGCATATCCCTTTATTATGTTATCTCTATGGGATATAATTATAACAAGCTCAATCTGCTTACAACAAAAAGACCTAAAATCCTCATTGCCTACTCATCAGTAAGTCATATAGCATTAGTTATTGTAGCAATTGTAATTCAAACACCCTGAAGTTTTACAGGAACCACAGCACTAATAATTGACCATGGATTAACATCCTCCATACTATTTTGTCTCGCAAACAGTAATTATGACCAAATTCATAGCTGAACTATAATGCTAGCCCAAGGCTTACAATCCATTCTTCCCCTTATGGCAACATGATGAGTTCTGGCTAGTCTAACTAATCTAGCTCTTCCCCCCACAATTAACTTGATTGGAGAACTATTCATTATCACATCATCATTCACCTGATCAAATATTATGATTACTTTAACTGGCCTTAATATATTAATCACTTCCCTTTACTCACTATATATATATATATATATATATATATATATATATATATATATATATATATATATATTAATTAAACATAACACAATGGGGAAAATTTACATACCACACATCTAACATTAATCCTTCTTTCACATGAGAAAACACACTCATGTTACTTCACCTCTTCCCACTTATTATTCTATCATCAAATCCTACTATCATCCTGGGACACTTATACTGTAAATATAGTTTAAATAAAACTTTAGCTTGTGAATCTAACAATAGAGAATCATAATCCCTTATTTACTAAGAAAGTATGCAAGAACTGCTAATTCATGCTCTCCGTGATTACACCCATGACTTTCTTAACTTTTATAAGATAAAAGTAATCCGTTGGTCTTAGGAGCAAAAATTTGCTCCAAATAAAAATAATTAATATATTTTCTTCACTCATCCTTATGTCACTTGTTACACTAACTTTCCCCATTCTCTTTACCATAACCAACTCCTATAAAAACAGCAACTACCCACACTATGTAAAAACATCTATTATCTGTGCATATTCATTTTGTATAATCCCAACACTAATATTTATCAATTCAAATTATGATCTTGTTATTTCAAACTGACACTGAATGACAATTCAAACTTTTACTCTCTCCATAAGCTTCAAATTAGATTACTTCTCTATGCTATTCATGCCCATAGCACTATTTGCTAAATGACCAATCATAGAATTCTCAATATGATATATACACTCAGACTTCTTTATCAACTGCTTATTGAAATATCTACTAATATTCCTCATTACCATGATAATCTTAGTCACATCCAACAACCTATTCCAACTCTTCATTGGATGAGAGGGAGTAGGCATTATATCATTTTTACATATTGGTTGATGGTATGATTGTACAGATGCTAATACAGCAGCTCTCCAATCTATTCTATACAACTGAATTGGTGACATTGGATTTGTTTCAGCCATAGCATGATTTCTACTCAACTCGAACTCATGAGAACTAAACAACTCTTCATAATAGATGTATCTCTACTTCCCCTCCTAGGCTTACTCTTAGCAGCAACAGGAAAATCCACCCAATTTGGCCTACACCCCTGATTGCCCTCTGCCATGGAAGGCCCTACTCCCTAATCAGCTCTAATCCACTCCAGCACTAGAGTAGAAGCAGGAGTATTTCTCCTTATTTGTTTTTATCCCCTAATAGAACATAGTAAGACTATCCAAACACTTACTCTCTGCCTGGGAGCCATTACCACCTTATTCACTGCCATCTGTGCCCTCACCCAAAATGATATTAAGAAAATTATCGCATTTTCTACCTCAAGCCAACTAGAATTAATAACAGTCACTATTGGAATTAACCAACCCCACTTAGCATTTCTCCACATCTGCACCCATGCATTTTTCAATGCCATACTATTTATATGTTCTGGGTCAATCAATTCATAACCTAAATGATGAACAAGATTTTCAAAAAATAGAAGGCCTATTCAAAGCCCTTCCATTCACCCCATCCTCACTCATTATTGGAAGCCTAGCACTAACAGGGACCCCTTATCTAACTGGATTTTATTTCAAAGACCTAATTATTGAGTCTGCAAACCCATCATATACCACCAATGCCTGAGCCCTTACTATCACACTTTTTGCCACTTCCCTAACTGCTGTCTATAGTACACAAATTATCTTCTATGCTCTTAAAGGACAGCCTCGATTTTCAACACTAATCTCTATCAATTATAACAACCCCCAGCTACTTAATTCAATTAAATGCTTTTTAATCAGCAGTATCTTTGTAGGATTTATCCTTTCCTACAATATCCCACCTATAAATGTTCAAAAAAAAAACCATGCCTATGTATCTAAAAATCTCAGCACTACTAATCACCATTCTAGGATTTATAATTGCTATGGAGCTAAATTTAATAACCCTCTATCTTAAAACTAAAATGTACTCAAGCACATCAAAGTTTTCCAAACTATTAGACTATTTCCCTACTATTATTCACCGCTCAGTTCCCTACCTTAACCTCGTTATGAGTCAAAAACTCTCATCAACCCTGCTAGACCTAGTCTGATTAGAAAAAGCCATCCTCAAACTCACTGCCAACCTTCACTCAATGGCCTCTGTTAAAACCTCAAACCAAAAGGGTCTCATCAAATTGTATTTCCTATCCTTCCTAATCTCAACACTACTAGCAATTATCACTGTATTCTATTTCCATGCGTAAATTCAATTACAATAAAAACACTAACAAATAGTGATCGACCTCCTACAAACATCAATCAACTCCCATAACTATACATAGCTGCCACCCCCATTAAATCCTCAGGAATCAACCCTAACTCATCCCCCCTCAAATATTATTCAATCCTCAGAATTCTTAAATTCAATCACAATCTCTACTTCATCATACAATACCATAAACATAACAATCAAAAACTCCATTAAAAATCGTAACAGTACACCCCAAATTACTACACTTGACCCCCATGTCTCAGGATATTCTTCTGTTGCTATAGCTGTAGTATAACCAAATACCACTAACATATCTCCTAAATAAATTAAAAGTACTATCAAACCTAAAAAAGACCCTCCAAAATATAATACAACCTCACACCCAATTCCTCCACTAACAATTATCCCTAATCTACCATAAATTGGAGACAGCTTTGAGGAAAATCTTACAAAACCTAAAACAAAAAGTATGCTTAATAAATATGTAATGTATGTCATTATTTTTACATGGAATTTAACCATGAACAATGACATAAAAATCATTATTGTTATTCAACAATAAAAACATCAATGATAAACATCCAAAAAACTCATCCCTTAATTAAAATCATCAACCATCCCTTTATCAATTTACCTGCACCCTCTAATATTTCCACATGATGAAACTTTGGTTCCCTTTTAGGTGTCTGCTATCCAAATTCTTACAGGGTTATTTCTAGCAATACACTACACATCAGACACCAAAGAGCCTTCTCATCTGTCACTCACATTTGTGGAGACATTAATTACGGTTGACTCATTCGTTATATACATGCTAATGGCTCCTCAATGCTCCTTATCTGTCTCTTCCTTCACATAGGCCGAGGGTTGTATTATGGGTCCTACACCTACTTGGAAACATGAAACATGAGTTATTCTTCTCTTCGCTGTAATAGCCACAACATTTATAGGCTATGTTCTTCCCTGAGGCCAAATATCATTCTGAGAGGCAACCTTAATTACAAATCTTCTATCTGCTATCCCCTACATTGGAACCACGCTTGTTGAATGAATTTGAGGAGGGTTCTCAGTTGACATAGCTACTTTAAAATGATTCTTTGTATTTCACTTTGTACTACCATTTATTATCGCAGCACTAGTAATAATCACCTTCTTTTCCTCCAGGAGACAGGGTCAAACAATCCTTCTGGCCTTATCTCTGACCCAGATAAAATCCCTTTTCACCCATACTGTACTATCAAAGACATTCTTGGGGTCCTTCTCCTTATCCTAGTCCTAATAGTTCTTGTCTTATTCTCACCAGACTTCCTAGGAGACCCCGATTATTACACATCTGCTAGCCCTTTAAACAACCCCTCACTTTAAACCAGAATGATACTTTCTATTTGCCTATGCCATCCTCTGATCTATTCCTAATAAACTAGGAGGCATATTGGCCTTAGTTTTCTCTATCCTAATTATTATACTCTTTCCTATACTCCATATCTTTAAACAAAGTAGCATGATGTTCCTACCATTGAGTCAGTGTATATTCTGAATCCTGGTAGCTGACCTATTTACACTAACCCATTCATTATTATTGGTCAACTAGCATCAGTCTTATACTTCACCATCATCCTCCTTATCCTACCAGCTGCCAGCTTAATTGAAAACAAACTCCTCAAATGAAGAGCCCTAATAGTATAATTATTACCTTGGTCTTGTAAACAAAAAATGAAGTTATAAACTTCTTAGAGCAAAGAACTCAACAAGCAAAGAACTCAACTCCCAAAGCTGAGATTTCTTACTTAAACTATTCCTAGTAATTAGATGTGGCTGCAAGAAAATTTCAGTCAACAAAATATGTGCAACTTCTAAGTCTGGTTCATGAAGAACTCCTGGGTGTGATCCTGTCATTCTTCTTCCCATCTGATGGCTGCATATTAGTGTCAAGAATGACCTTTGAAGCCAGGTGTTGTAGATGGAAAAGGCTCTATCAGCCTGGTTCCCTACTGGAAGTCTATAAAATTTGTGTGTGAGGTGGGTGAGAGAGAGAGAGAGAGAGAGAGAGAGAGAGAGAGAGAGAGATTGATTTAAAAAACATAGGACCTCAAAATAATTACATTCCTAGCCAAGAAAAAGTTGGTTTTTTTTTTTTAATTCACTTCCTGGGTTGGAGTTGTGGCTCAGTGATAGAGTGCTTGCCTAGCATGTGTGAGGCACTGGGTTCAATTCTTAGCACTGTATATAAATAAATGAATAAAATAAAGGTCCATCAACATCTAAAAAAAGTTTTTAAAAAGTTCACTTCCAAAGAAATGCGGTGGTAAACACACATTTTTCTTTGGTATTGTGGTTGAATAGATATTATTGATCCCTAAGAACTGATACATAATCATCTTTAATACTAGTTTACCTGATTGAAGAATAAAGGCTTTCAAATATAGAACCTTTCTGAATTATCTTTTAATGCTAAAACTTGATCTCATTCATCACTAGTTCTTTTTGTTTGACCCATGTTCAAATTTCTATGGAAAGCTGAAAAATTGCCTTTGTAGTTTTTAAAAACAAATATTAGATTGTAGAATTTTCTATCAGAAACTATAATGTTTAGCCAAATGTGGTGGTGCACACCTGTAATCCCAGCAACTTAGAAGGCTGAGGCAGGAAGATCACAAGTTAGAGGCCAGCCTGGAAAACTTAGTAAAGCCCTAAGCAACTTAGGAGATGAAAATAAAAAATAAAAAAGGGTTGGGGATGTAACTCCATGATCAAGTGCCTCTGGGTTCAATTTCTAGAATAAAAAGCAAAACAAAATACCATGAATTTGTTGGGATGAACTCAACGACTGTGTATAAATAGAAAGCTCAAATGAAAAAAATGAAGAGAGAAAAAGAAACGAGAGTGCTTTTTCAAGAACTTTTTTCTAGTTAGGACATTACTCGAGTGGATCAAGAGTGATCTTCAGCTGAGCAACTGTGAGAGCTCCAAGTCCTCCCTAGGGGATAGCCTAAAGGGGATCTCCAAATTCTTACTTGGTCCTTCCTTTCCTAGCTTTCTTGATAGTCTACTGTTAGGGAAGCCAGAGGAATGATCAGGAACAGTGGCTTCGTCACCTCTTTGTAATTATTCCGGTCCTATCAGGCTGAACTGGATTTCTCTTTTTCCAGAGAACACTAAACACTAATTTCATAAAAAAACACATTATGGAAGTTGTAGAAAATGAGACCTTTTCTCTAAAAGCATTGAAAAAAAACACTGATGCTCCCTATAAAAGCAGGAAAAAAAATCTTTTCAAATTAAAACCAACTTTGAATTTTAAGTCATAACAAACTGTATTTATTTGTTGTTTAAGATCCAGTCAATTTTTACAAATCAGTAAATCTAGGACTGCATTAAAAGAAACCAAAACAAAAGCACCCTTTAAAACCAGAGCCTATTCTATGAATCAATTTTTCTAATTAAATTGGTACAAACCCATAATATTTTAATATTTTGTTTTACTAAACACATTGAAAGCATTTTGAAAGTTAGCATCATTTTTTTTCTCATACACCAGAAGTACAGAACTCCTAGATACATTTTGTACCTGCTGTATATTTTTTATAAAACATACAAATTGATAATTAAAATACAAATAACTTCTACAGCAATCATAAGACAAAGACCATGTTTCATATAATATCACTGGAACTCTAAGTTAAGATTACACATAATTGGAATTCTGCAATGAATCATCTATAACTTAACAACAATGGATTTGATTTAGGAGTTTCTAGTTTTACTCCCAGTTCTGCTCCTAATAGCTTGTTTTTGTGCAAGTGACAACTTCCCTGAGCTCATTCAGTTCTTCAAATTGAGTGAAATAGTCTAGACCAGCATTGGCCAACAGAACTTTCTACAGTGAAGGGATTGTTCTCTGCTTATGTGGTAGTCACTAGCCACATATGATGACAGAACACTTGAAATGAGGCTGGTGTGACAAAGGATAAATTTTACATTTTATTTAATTCTAATTAATTAAATAGCCTCATGTAGCTAATGGCTGCTTATTGGACAAAAGAGGGCTACATGCATTCTCACACCATCACTCAGAAAGCTTTTGAGTGCCTACAATCCCCCAAGCAACAGGTGAACAGGTGAGGTGAAGGCAAGGACACTGGTCATTATAATGTCTTTGCCCTCAAGGAGGGAGAAAAACTAAATGTTTTTTGCTAATACAGATTCAAAACCACTATGTACTCATAGAGGGGAGGGAAACAACTGGAATCATCTCTAAGGTCCTCTTTGGCTCTAAAATTGCATAAATTAAACTTAGCAAGTATTTACTGATATATGTGGTGCTCTTTATTGTCTTTCTTTCTTAATACAGAGATAGTAGGAACCAAGCTCTTTATTGGCTCTGTTTCTTAATATGGAGGTAGTAGGAAACAAGTACTATGTGCACACTCATTTCATTGATTGATTATGTGGATGATTAATTAATTCATTCATTCATTCATTCATTCAATATTTAATGAGGCATTGTTTTGTTTTGTTTTAATACCGAGACTTTGCTAGGCACACACAGGAAAAAACAAACAAAACAAAATAAGAATAAATCTGATGATGTCTTAAGGGTGATCTAAAAAGTTCATAGTGAAACAAAGACTTTATTTTTTAGGAAATGGTTACTACCAGGTGCTGTGTTCACTTGGGACATATTTAGAATTGATGGTGTTTCAAATGTTATTTGAACAAGCTAGGGCCAAATCAAGAGTGTTGCTTCATCCTAATAATAAAGAAAGTAGAATAGTTCTACAAATCTGTCTGTTAGGCAGTAGCTAGTGATGAGTAGTGAAATGCATGGCAAGGTCACAAGTGTTCTTTAAACTACTTCCAAAGTAGATGAGAAAGCAAAGTATGGTAGTTCATTTGTAGAAAATAAATAGAAGCAAAGACGCTAATGAGAACACACAACAAGAGAAAAGGATTAATGGGACTAACTCTTGACAGGGCCCATTAAGACTGGTGTGAGGCTAGGAATTATGGCTAGAGGGGTTTCCATTGGTGTGGGAAAGAAGGCTCCTTTAGTAGCTCAGGTGCACTAAGGTAACTTCTAATTGGCTATTGAGTCCAGTACCCACATTAACATGGGATTGACTTGTCGATGACCTACCCCCATCCCCAAAAGGATGGCCACCATGACAGCTCCAGAGAAGACCAGTTAAGGTCAAAACTCCACTGCCTGAGGTGAAGGAGGAGTTGAACACCTGATTGGCAAAGAGTGCAGAAGGCAGTCCCCAGTTGTCCTGGTAAACAGCACACAGTAATGAACCTGGAGACAGCATTGTCTCCTTTGTCATTCTCTGCTGGGAGACAGCCCATCCTCTCTTGACAGTGCTCTCTGCTTAAGCCTCAATAGGATTTTACTTTCACCTCACTTTCTCTTTACATTTACTTATAATCAAGTTCTCTTGCATGGCTTTCGTTGTCTGACTTTAAATTTTCATTCATCAGAATGCAAGAACAGAGGTTTGCAGTTTTAGCTCCCTGCTTTCCTGTGAAATGTCCATTAAAAATTATGCACAAGGGCTGGGGTTGTGCTCAGTGGTAGAGTGCTAGCCTAGCGCATGTGAGGCACTGGGTTCAATCCTCAGCACCACAAAAATGTAAATAAATAGAGAAAAGTATTCTGTACAGCTACAACTAAAAATGTTTTTAAAAAACTATGCACAAAAGCCGGGCGCAATGCTGGGTTTGTAATTCAGTGGTAGAGTGCTCGCCTCACACTTGGGAGGCCTTGGGTTCCATCCTCAGCTCCACATAAAAATAAATAAATAAAGGTACTATGTCCATCTACAACTAAAAACAAAACAAAAAAACCCAGCTGTGCCTGGTGGTACACATCTGTAATCCCAGCAGCTTGTGAGGCAGGGACAGGAGGATCAAAGCGAGCCTCAGCAACAGAGAGATGTTAATCAACTCCATGAAACTTCTGTCTTTAAATAAAAAATATACAAAATAGGGCTGGGGATGTGGCTCAGTGGTCGAGGGTAGATCATGGTCATATTCTGGTTTTAAATGCTAGAGAGGGGCATCTAGATTTTGTTTTGTAGTTTGTAAGACATTTGAGAAGGGAATCAAAAATCATAGTTGTTCATTAAAAGATTGATTCGACAGAACTATTTGCTTTGAGATAGGGAGAGGCTAAATGCAGGGACAATTGTAGGAGTAGTTATCACAGCAGGGCAGGTAATCTCTCGAGTTAGGGGGATTGAAGAGGAGGGCACTCGAGAGGTTATTGCAAAGCTAGACCCAATAGAACCTGGCAACTGAGTGCATATGGTGATGAAATAAGGGAAGAATTTTAAAAAATGACTTTGGTATTAAAAGTCTCCCTGATAGATAGGATGGTGGTACTTCAAGAAAATTTAAGAAATGCAGGAGGAAAATCAGATTTAGGTTGACATTAGAAAATATGCTCTTGTAAGGAAGAAACATATTCAAACTACATTTTGGAAAAAAAATACATAATTTTTAGGCATCTATATCCATCTATTCATCTCTCTCTCTCTCTCTCTCTCTCTCTCTCTCTATATATATATATATATATATATATATATATATATATATATATATATATTTGACTTTAACTGATGCCAATGATGAAAATGAGAAAGGCACTGGGGACACCTTGAATTTTTGCACTGAGGTAATGAGTGCCCAGGTTACTTGTATTTAATACTATTTCCTTTATTACTTAAGTGTATTTATTCTCTCAGACTGAGGGTTGAAAAAATGCTTCTTGTAACTTTAAGCTGACCTTCATGGTTAGACAGTGTCTGAGGTCTATAGATTTCTTACTGCATTCAAAATCTTTAGCCAAGGGAATTCTTAAAATAGCACAAAAGATCTTTATTGTACCAACAACAAAAAGTGTCCATCCTTGGAAAGACTTAATTTAAGCTTTTAGCTCACATGCTCTTTGAATACTTAAAATGAAGGACTTTCTAGATTAAATCTGATATGCTTAACAAATTTAAAATAAATAGCCCATAGACAATTTCTGTCATGGAATGAAATATAATTTCTCAGCTGGCAATCTCTCTGAGAATGAGTATTCAGATTTCCAAATTGGTTAAGATTTAAAAATAATAATAATAATAATAATAATAATAATAAGTGCTTAACCAATTGCTTCACAAGGTACGAAATAGGAGAGAAGATCTGTTATTACAAGCGAGTCATTTTTTTTATTTTATTTTTTTTATTTTTTGAGTCATTTTATAACACAAAATGTCCTAAGCAATACTTTATTCCATGTCTATGGCTTTGCATTTCCAATCTGAAATCACAGTAGAAACATGCGGTAGACTCAACTAGAATGGTATTTATAGTGCTATAGTTAACTTCACTGATTTTTAATTCTCCCTTGAATCTTAAGAGCTGTCTTTATGAGAAGCTCTTCTTTTGTCTGGCTGTTGGAAGGACAGGAGGGTGAGTCCTGAGGTATGTTGAGACACCAAGCACAATTCCCTTTCATTGGCATGCTTTGAAATTCTAAGGAAAGGTGGGAGGTTGCTTTGTGGAAACAGAAGAATGCTACATGCTTGGCAAGTCAGTTTGGCGAAAGGAGAGTACAGCAGAATCCTGATGGTTTTAATACAAAGTAAAAACACCAGAACAATGCAGATAACAACAACAAAAAAGATAGAGAAAACATTTTTTCCCTAATGACATGTAGAACAGGAAACTGAGATAAATGCATAAGCAACTGGCTTAAAATCAAATTTTATAAAAAAAAAGTCCATATTTTTGCTTCAATTGTTGGCTTATTTTTAGTGCAGAATTGATAGTTAACACTTAGCTAATCAATCAACTTCATTTGTAGAACCCTTTTTGTGGGTCAAGTTTATTGGCTTTGCACTAATGTGATAAGTCTGGGCTGGAGTAAAAATTATGTTGCTTCCTCCAGATCAAACTTGTTAGTAAAGAGGGACATTGTGGTTATGTGGTGTAGAAGGCACAAAGACAGTGGGAAATGATTCCATCTTCTTTGCTTATATTGTGGCATTCAGTTTTAAAGATACATATGTGCTTTGATATATACTGCAATTGTTATCCTGCAAAGTTGTATATAAACTAATTTTTTTGGTTGTTAATCAAATTTGAATGGGTCCATCATAGTTTCAGACTTCCTTTGTCTTTATTGCTGATTTTTACTTTATTTATTTTTAGTACTGGGGATTGATCTCAGGGACAATTGACCACTGAGCCACATCCCCAGCTCTATTTTGGATTTTACTTAGGGACAGGGTCTCACTGAGTTGCTCAGCACGTTGCTTTTCCTGAGGTTGGCTTTGAACTTGAAGTGCTTCTGCCTCAGCCTCCTAAACTGCTATGATTACAGGCATGTGCCACCACACCCAGCTGCTGATTGATTTTTAATTGGCAGAAGTTTCTAAGACTTTCATTTCAAGTTTCTCTACTATTTTTAAACTCTGCTTTGTAAATCCTAATACACATTCATTTGTTATGATTTTCAAATGTCCTTTATAATGTGAAAAATGGCCCTTTCTTCTACCCCCTTAATTTAAACTTTGAAAGTCTAGATTTCTGTAACAATAACAATATCAGGAGGCTGGATATACCTCAGTTGGTAGGGTGTGTGCCTCACATGCACAAGGCCCTGGGTTCAATCCAAGCACCATCAAAATAATAAATAAATAAATAAATAAATAAACAAAACCCAACAATATCAGCAAGCTCTAATAGAATACTTATTATTATTAGGTATTATTCCACAATAAGCACTTCATGTATTCATATTCAAACCTCATATTTAATGAAATAGGTGACATTTTCTTAGATTTCACAGATGAAGATATTGAGGCACAGGGAGATTAAACAACTCTCCTAAGATTACCCAATCAGTAAGAAATATATAGGGTTTGCTAAATTAAACTCACAACTCTAATTGAGTGAAACAGGAACATTTGTTTAGAATCCATTAATTGATTTGTTTGTTCAAAAATACATATATATTGCATTCATACCCATTGAGACCACTTCTTCTATGCACTGAAGAGACAGCAGTGGACAAGGCACACAAAATTCCTGTGCTCATGAACTTCCATAGGCTTTAAATGGACACATAACAAGCAAGCGAATATGTAATATTAAGTACTAATAGGGCAATGGAAAAGAGTAAACAGGGGGAAAAGATGGTCAAAGTGGGTGGTGGCCATGGGAAGAGGAAAGATGCTATTTTGGGGGGATTATCAGGGATTGAATCCAGGGTTGCTTAACCACTTAGCTACATCCCCAGCCCCTTGTCTTTTATTTTTTATTATGAGACAAGTCTTGCTAAGTTGCAGAGGCTGACTTTGAACTTTAGATTCTCATGCCTCAACCTCGCAAACTGCTAGGATTACAAATGTGCACCACTGTGCCTGGCTAAGGTGCTATTTTTTTGATAGATTGTCCAGAAAGGCTTCTCTAGGATGTCTGAATGATGTGAGTGACAAAGCCATGAGCACACATGGTGGAAGAGTATACCATGCAGAATAAGAGCAGATGCAAAGGCCCAGAGGCAGGAAGGAGCTATTGCCTTCAAGGAAAAATCACAAAAGTAGAGAAGAGTAAAGAATCAGGATAGTGGTAGAAAGTTAAGTCAGAGAGGTATCCAGGAAGGAGGATACCTCTGAAAATGAAAATGAAATGAGTATTCAGATTTCCAAATTGGTTAAGATTTAAAAATAATAATAATAATAATAATAATAATAATAATAATAATAATAATTGCTTAACCAATGGCTTTGTCACTCACATCATTTAGACATCCTAGAGAAGCCTTTCTGGACAATCTATCAATGAAAAAAAGTTTGAATTTTACTGAGTGTGAAAGGAGAATGTATGAGGATTCTGCACAAGTGTGTGGCATTATCTGATTTGTGTGTTTTTTTCATTCATAAATACACAATTTTATTTGTTATTTTCAGGAGAAACTTAGGCATTAAATGGTAAGCTGATAAAATATGGATACCGAAAAAAGTACAAAAGCATAACTCTCCCCTTAGAATAAATTTTAGTGAATTAAGTCTTAATATCTTTAAGTTAAAAAACAGAAACAAAACAATACACAAGCCTACCTATTATGTCAATGTCAAAATCAAAAAATGCTAACACCCAGCAGCTCCCTAGAGCCAATAGGGACACCTTCCCTTGGAGCTCTGCTGGGGAGGCCTGGGTCAGCCAGAGACTAAATCTGCCCTATAGAAAGGTTTTTATAAATTGTTTAAGCTGAACCTTTAACAACGTAAAAGAGGCCTTACAAAAGGAGGAGGTAAATCCTAAATACTGGAAAACTTGGTTAATCAGGCTATTGGCAAAGAAGAAAAAAAAAGAGGACCTAGGCAAGAAGTTTCTGGAAGCATTGACATTGGACAGTGTCAGAGCCTCTGACCTCCCACAGGCAACTCCAGTGGTCAGTCTGCACAGCTCCCCTGGGAAGCAGAGTTCAAGAGGCAGAACTTGCTCACTGGGGCCAGGCCCCCAGCCCCAACTCAAGAGTATCAGATCCTGCAGGGGGCAGCCTCTACAGCAACCCAGCAGCATGGATGGCACACTGGCTGGGTCATGTAGGTTGTGTCAAGTCTCAAATACTCCAGGAGTATTAGAAAGAAAAAGTGCATAGTTTTACAGAGAAAACAGAGCCAGAGAGAAAGAGACACATGATGCACTGTAAACATCCTGACTTTTCAATGTGACTAGGAGTGTCAGCTCCAGAAGCTAGGGGACAGGCCTCCACCTAGCCTCCATCCCATGTGGGACAAAGGCACTGGTGGGCACCAGCTCCCTGATGAACCCTCAGGTGGAAACCATGAGGCAAAACTTCTACTTCCTTTTAACTATTTGACAGATCCATCTAAAACATAGCAACACTTTTAGGCATTTCTAAAGAGTATAAACATTGGGTAATCTATCCACACTTTAAAAAAGGGATACAAAGTTCTCTTGCCTGGAAAATACAAATCAAGAAGCCTTGACTGTCCTGGCTGTGCAGGCTGGAATAAGAGCCTGGCTCTGAAGGAGGCCGGTCCTCAGGGTAGGTGCCCAGAAAGTAGTGATGATGCTGAGTCCCCCGTTGTCAGGGGTCTTCACCGAGGTTGAGAAACTGTTAACTGATCACACTGAAGGCAGAGCATCCTCCCTGACCCGAGGATGATGTTCAGGTGCTCAAGCAGTGATCACCAGGCATCTGGACTTGAGCCATGGTGTGCTGGACAATCCACATGGCTGCTGCCCCTTCCTCCTGGTGAGGCCTGAGCTGCTATCACAGACTGTGAATGTAGCACCAAGGGCCCTGCCCTTCAGATGGTCTTCAGGATCAGGACTGCGCAGGCTTGTTGGGAGCACCCTGCCTCAGTCCCATGCAGCACTGGGAAAGTACAGAGCAGGCTGCCAGAGAGCCCCCCTGGCCCCTGTGCCTCCTGTCTATGGGGATGCCTGGCCTTAGACAGCTGGGCTGTCTCTCACCAGCCACCTCTGAGGCAAAAGAGGATGCACACCCAGATCTCTAGAAAAATGATCAAAAGCAGTTTTCTTCTCACAGACGTACTTCCTGGACATGGTGGTTCACTGAATCTTGGGCAAAAGTATATCATTTCTTCAGCTGTCAGTGCTGCATCTCACATCCTTGAGCCCTGTTCCTGCAAAATCTTGGCCTCCTCGCTGGGCTCACTGGTTGTGCCATATGGGGTGTTGGGCAGCTCCTTGGAAACCACACGGAGGAGCTCGGCCTGGTCTTCATTCCCATAGTTGTAAGAGGAGCCCATGCTGACCAGCTGCTCAAATTTTCAGCCATCAGGCATGGTGGACACCATCTGTGTGAGCCCCTCCTCCTGACACTGAACACAGGGTATACATGCTTCACGGGCACCTGTGATGTTTTGCTGTCTCGTTCTCTAATTTTGTCCTTTACAAGTTTTATGGGTGAGGTGATGTTGTAAAATTCTGCTTCTTCCCACACTCCTTCCTCAGTGAGGTCTTTGTTAAGGACCAGCTTCCCATGTCTCGAGGAGTTCAACACAGCTCCAAGGTCCCTGGGTTCCTGTCAATTAAATAGGCACCCCTTTCACCCCAGGGCCAGAGTCCAGGGAGAAAAAGTAGGTCTGCAGCCAAGTCAGGGGTCTGGCGGAACTCCTCCTCCACCACTGGAGGCAGGAGGCCAGGGCAAAGGGCGCCCCTGGCACAGCGACGGGGTGGGGGGGGGGAGTCCCTGAGGCAGCAGTGGGCACCAGGGTGCAGTGCTGTCCTGTGGTCCAGGTCCCGGGCCTGTGCGGCCCTCACCTTGTCTGAGTCGAGGTAGGCGTCGGCCTGCCACAAGCGGTACAGGAAGAACTTCGGTCCTGGAACAGTGTCTGCTGGGGGGTGAGGAAGTAAGTGACACTGACATTGAGTCCATTGAGCCGGACCCCCTGGGACAAGCTGCCAGGGCACTGAGCCAGGGCACCAGCTGAGCCCTGCTCTTCAGCGGCAGCATTGGCCACCTCCCAGTCTGGCCCCATGGCCTCCTAGTACTGCTGGCAGCAGCTCTGAGAGATTCTCCACGAGGATCTCAGCAAGCCCTGCCACAGCGCTGATTTGTGTTTTTACAAAGGTAACTGACTCTGGGAGGTTGTTTGAAGAACTTCCTAGAGGGGGCCTCTTAGAAGATTGTCACTGGGTGATAGACAATAGTGGCCTAGACTCATCTACTCAGATGGGGAAGACATGTTATGCTTTAGATTCCTTGTAAGCAGCCAAGTAGAGACTTTGAGAAGGTGATCAAAATAGAAATCTAGAACTTTGTTGGATTGTTAGAGAAGGAGATATAATTTTGGAAGTTATCAATGTATAGATGTATTAAAATCCTGGGATTGATTATGGTCTGGAAGTGAATATAAATAGAAAAGAGAGACCTAGACTCAATGAAGGGTTCTTAGTATTCTGTGAATAATCTCAAAGATCCCTCTTTCCATCACAAATAACAGTCATTGATGATCATTGTCTAGATTCATTAATTCATTGGTGTTTAAAATGGTGGTAATCTAATTCTATCATTCTTTCTTCAATTTATTAACTGGAATCTTCTATAAGGAGAAAACTCCTGTGGATGCCGTGGGGCTTACCTTTAATTCCAGGGACATGGGAGGCTGAGGCAGGAGGCATGAAAGTTCAAGGCCAGTGTCAGCAATCTAGCAAGACCTTCAGCAACTTAGTGAGATCCTGTCTCAGAATAAAAAGGGTTTGGGATGTGGCTTAGCAGTAAAGTGCCCCTGAGTTCAGAGTCCAGTTGAGAGAGAGAGAACTCAAAAGACTAATCCAGTAAAAACTTGCTTTTGGTTAGGGAATGATCCAACCAGGCTGTTGCTGATGTCTTGAGGATCCTGGACTCTCTCCATTAGCACTAACCCATTTCTCCTTTGAAGTTCTATACTCCTCTGGGTCTTTAAATCTTATCTATGAAATTGGTGAATGGAAAAAGAGAATGGAGGATTACATGTGGCAGAACCCTGCAGGCTAGACCTGGAAGCTACTTTTTGCTGCCTGAATTCCCTTGGCTAGAACAGTCATCTGGCTGCAGCTAACTGCAAGTGAGATCAGGAAATGAAGTTTAGTTGTATGAGGAAAGTGGAAATGCTTTGGCAAATAGTTACAATTTAGGATTATAACCTGTGATAGAAGCTATAAATTAAAATAATATGTTCAGATGAGAATAACAGGGTGGGGGAAGGGAGCGATTTCAGGAATGTCCTTTATTATGAGGTAAACATAAAAACCCTTGGTCTTAATGCATACCTGGGATCATGCTTAAGAGGTGTAAAAACTGAGAAATCAAGAAGCAGTGGGATCCCCGCGCGGCCGGCAAAGCATGGAGATGGAAGGGGAGGCCGAGCGCGGGCGGCCCTGCGATCCCCGCCGCGCGCTAGGCTGCCTGGTGCAGGCGGTGCTGTCCAGCCGCGGCGAGGCCAACGACGTCCTGGCCGCACTGCAGTCCGAGGACCAGGAGGAGGTCCAGGAAGCAGTCCGCGCGTGCAGCCGACTTTTTGGAACTTTGCTGGAGCGGGTTGAGCTGTACGTGGGCCAGCTGCCCTCTGAGGACACGGTCAGGGCAGGGTCCCAGGGAGCCATGCGCAAGTACAAGGTGTGGATGAGACACCGCTATTGCAGCAGGTGCAATCGCCTGGGGGAGCTCTTGGCCCACCCTGCCTTTCAGGTCAAGGAGCTGGCCCTTGGGACACTTATGAAGTTTGTACAGCTGGAAGGAACACACCCGCTGGAGCAGCCCAAGTGGGAAGGCCATTACCTGTTCCCCCGCACACTTTTCAGGGCAGTGGTGAGAGGCCTGGTCTCACCTGCAGAGGACCACAGCCTGCTCCTCTCCCAGTTCCGGGAGTACCTGGAGTTTGACGACATTCGCTACCATACAATGCAGGCTGCCTAGATGCCGTGGCTCAGGTCATCAACCAGCAGCCTGAGACGTCCGTCATCTTCTGGAACAATGCTTTTACTCTGCTGAGCGCCGTGAGCTTGCCTCGCCAGGAGCACTATCTCTCCAGCTTCTACGTGAAGCATGCAGAGCTGTCAGACAAGTGGAAGGTCACTCATTTGAGGGAGCACAGGAGAGCATTCCAGGCCATGTGGCTCAGCTTCCTTAAGCACAAGCTGCCCCTCAGCCTCTACAAGAAGGTGCTCCTGGTGACACATGACTCCATCCTCCCCCACCTGGCCCAGCCCACCCTCATGATCGACTTCCTCACCAGTGCCTGTGATGTGGGGGGTGCCATCAGCCTTTTGGCCTTGAATGGACTTTTTATCCTGATTCACAAGCACAATTTGGAATACCCTGACTTCTACCGGAAGCTCTACGGCCTCCTGGACCCGTCTGTCTTCCATGTCAAGTACCGAGCCCGCTTCTTCCACTTGGCTGACCTCTTCCTGTCGTCCTCCCATCTCCCTGCGCACCTGGTGGCTGCCTTCGCCATGCGCCTAGCCCGCCTGGCCCTGACGGCACCCCCAGAGGCCCTGCTCATGGTCCTGCCCTTCATCTGCAACCTGCTGCGCAGGCACCCTGCCAGCCGTGTGCTGGTGCACCGCCCGCAAAGCCCTGAGATGGACAGTGATCCCTATGACCCTGAGGAGGAGGACCCGGCCAAGAGCCGAGCCCTGGAGAGCTGCCTCTGGGAGCTGCAGACTCTCCAGCAGCACTACCACCCTGAGGTGTCCAGAGCCGCCAGCGTCATCAATCAGGTGCTGTCTGTCGCAGAGGTCAGCATTGCGCCCCTCCTGGAGCTCTCTGCCTTCGAGGTCTTTGAGCAGGACCTCAAGAGGAAGGGGCCCGAGCCAGTGCCCCTGGAATTCATCCCAGCTCAAGGCCTGCTGGGCCGGCAGGATGACCTCTGTGCCCAGTTCTTCACACTTAGCTGACCCTGGCTGCCATCTGCTCCCATGCCAATAAATAATTTTGTAGGAGAGAGTATCTAGGCAGAGTGGGCCCTGACAGGTGGGAGGGGGCAGCCTGGTGGGGGTGCCGAGGGGCCTCCAGGCAGCCAGTAGTATGGGTGTGCTGTGTACACCCCACAGGGGGCAAGTGCCTGTGCCTCCCACTGCATAAGACCAGGCAGGGCCAGCAGTTTCTTTGTGGCCTGGTGAGTCATGACGGGAGGATCACGTGTACATATCTGCAGTCAGTGTTCCTCTGCGCTCAGAGGATGCTGGGGTGTTCTGTTGTCTTTGTTTTTGTTTCTTGGTCCTGAGGATTGAATCCAGGGGTTCACTCTCACTGAGCCACATTCCCAGCCCTTTTTAATTTATATTTTAAGACAGGGTCCCATTAAGTTGACCAGCTGGCCTTGAACTTGCCATCCCCCTTTCTCAGCCTCCCGGGTTGCTGGGATCATAGGCATGGCCACTGTACGCAGGTCAGAGGATGCTTTTTTCCTGGGAGCCACCGGCATTGCAGGGACACAGCAGAGTCCCAGGGGCATGTGTCTGCACCCCACTCCTCATCTGAGGCTAGCCTGTTCCTCCAGGTGGCTGGAAGTCAGCATTCTCATGTACCAAGACCCACTTACACCAGAGGAGTCTAGTTGTCCATTGAGGACAGCAGCCTCAGGTTTTCTCTTGAAGATCCAATTTTCGTGACAGGTGCCGTGGCACATGCCTATGATCCTCTGTAGCTCGGGAGGCTGGGGCAGGAGGATCCAAGTTCAAGACAAGCCTCAGCAACTTACCAAGGCCCTAAGCAATTTAACAAGACCCTGTCTCAAAAAATGAAAAGGGGGGCTGGGGATGTGGCTCAAGCGGTAGAGCACTCGCCTGGTATGCGTGCGGCCCGGGTTCGATCCTCAGCACCACATACAAAGACGTTGTATCCGCCAAAAACTGAAAAATAAATATCAAAAGTTCTCTCTCTCTCTCTCTCTCTCTCTCTCTCTCTCTCTCTCTCTCACCTCTCTCTTTAAAAATAAATAAATAAATAAATAAATAAAAGAAGTAGTGGGAGAGCTGAATGAGGTGGTTAAGGCCTATAATCCTAGCAGTGGGGGAAGCTGAGGCAGGAGGATCGAAAGTTCAAGGCCAGCCTCAGTATCTTAGTGAGATCCTGTCTCAAAATAAAAAAAAAAATAAAAAGAACTGATTATGTAGCTCAGTGGTAGAGTGCCCCTGGTTTTAATCTCCAGTACTTGGAGGGGGGGACATTTAAAAAAGTACTCTAAAATGAAGTTCCCTTTCTAACACATTGCCCCACTATTTTGGAGAATTGGGGGAGCGGTAGGTAATTATGTGATAATAGGGGTTTTCTTTCAAGAAGCAAGAATGACCTTAAGGGACAATCAATCCTTGAGTAGTATCATTGTCAGAAAAAAAATGGAATGATATTAATAATTCTAAAATGAATGTCATATTTACTAACTTCTCCCAATTTTTATTTTACTTATATTGTATCTTTTGATGCTGGGGACTAATCCTAGGGCCTTGTACATGCTAATCATGCACTCTAACAACATGTTACTCTCCAAACACACCCTTCCAAAATGTAATTGTTAGATGTCTTATAAACTTAATAAACTACATAATAAATTCACCTGTGTGGTCTGTAATATTGTCTTCAGGCCTTTGTTCTCAAAAGTTCACACATAAATGCACAGATAAAGTTTTTGGGTCCTGTTATCTTAAACACCTCAAATGGCTTTTCACCTACCCACTCCACCCCCTATCTCCCTTTTCCTGGTGCTGGGAATTGAACACAGAGCCTCATACGTGCTAGGTAAGTCTCTACCATTGAGCTGTATCCTCCTTGGCACTTTTCATTTTCTCTTTGAGACAGGGTACCACTAAGTTGCTGAGGTTGGTCTCCAACTTGCTATCATCCTGCTTCAGCCTCTCTAGTCACTGGGATTACAGGCATGTGGCATCACAGGCCAGTTTGGTTTGGCACTTAATTATGTTGTAGTCAATTGATCTTCATAACCAGGGCAACATACTCATTCCCATGCTAAAGATCTGCTGAGGAGATATAGGAACCTTTTGTTATTTTTTTCCCCTTCCTGCCTGGGATAAAATCAGGGGGAGAGAACCAGAATTTCTCTTTTGCTTACAGTCTGGACAAAACTGTGTTTATTATCCCCCCAGCCGGCTAGGGTTTGGAAGAGCATTTGCATCAGATGCCAAGGCTGACCCATGAATAAGCAGCAGAGGCCACTTTTAGTCTTAGCCCTTGAGTTTTATAGAATCTATAGAAGTGACTCAAAGAACTCTTTGTAGACCTGCCTATCACTTCCTCATCAGAATTTCCTCCCTGTTCTCTTTCTGGACATCACTTCACAAGGAGAGGCTGGGCCCTCCAGGGCTCTGTGAGCATGGGGAGAAACTGGCTGCTCCCGGAGACCTTGAAGTCCAGCCACACCATTCACCAGGGCTGGGTCCTCATCTGGGCTTCCTAGTGTAGAAAACACTCTTTTAGGTAAGATCAATAAATGTTCTGCTGCCTAGTGACAGATGTTTGGCTTGGCATGTTACACTTGCATTTGGCAATCTCATAAAGAGGCCAAGCAAACCACATGATCCAGAGGGAGAAAAATAAGATCAAATGCTAAAATACTGGACCAGTTCCCCAGCAGATGACAGGTGGATAAGAGAAGAGGTCCTGATGTTCATATAGTGACTATGTTGTTAATAGAGGAACATTTTGAAACTCTTGTGGGTTGATATCAAGAAGTTAAAATGCTTAAAACCAAATGTTTCATGTTATCTTATTTTATTAGTGAGCAGCTGGTAATACTTTGAAAATTTCCAAATCTACCATCATCTCAGTTGTGATGGTACTTTGGGGTTCTAGTGTACATTTTTGTGTGTGCTAGACTGAAACAAGAACTGTTTATTCTTTTCCTTTTTAAAATTGATTTTCTTTAATTTCCATCAAAGTAAAAATAAAATACTATTGGAGAGTTTTTATAGAAAAACAAGTGTTTTGCCTTTTTCCTAGTCCCACTTGCCACAGGCAAATATTCTCCCATTTTGGCAGGTTAAAAAGACTAAAACCTTTAATACTGATTTTTATCCCTGTATTCCTTTCAACTGATCCCTGAAAAGTTACATCTGAAAGTAATCTGGTGCATATCCTTCAAGAATTCATTTCTCAGCTCATCACAAACATACACACGGTCATGCATTGCCTATGGTTGTGCTGTATCCTGAAAAATGTACCTTTAAGCAATTTATCCTTGCATGAACACCACAGTATGTACTTATACAAACTGGAACAATTACAATGTCATCTTATAGGACAACCATTGTGTTTGTGGACTGCTGTGTTATTCAGCACATGACTGTACATATGTAGAAATAGCGACCACTTTTTAATTGCCAGTACTGCAAAAAATAATTATTATTTTTTTTTTTTAGTATTCTGGTAATGACCTCCAGACATTCAATTATATGCTTTTGCTGATATTTCTTTATTTCTCAATTTAAAAGTTACTGTCTTCTGAGTAAAGTGGTTCATACCTGTAATCCCATCTATTCAGGAGGTTAAGGCAGGAGGATTGCATGTTTAGGACCAGACTGGGCAATGTAGGGAGACCGTGTCTCAAAATAAAAATAAATAAGGGCTAGGGGTATAGCTGAGTGGTAAAGTACTTGCCTAGCATGCAGGAGGCCCTGGGTTCTATCCCTAGGAACACAAAACAAAACCACGAAAGATACTATCTATTCACTTTCTGTATTCCATGTGAATATATTTGGAAGAAAGTTCCAGACAGGGTCAACAGCAAAAGCCTCAAAGCAGGAGTGTGAGATGGTGGAGGGCCACATGGATCAATTTAGAGATTTTTTTAACTCTAGATTCAATGGGAAACCACTGCAAGGTTTTGAGCAGAGAAGTGACATGGTCTGACCTGTGTTTAGAAGGCTGTGTGTGTCTTCCATGTTGAGAGGTGCAGGAAGACATTGGTGGAGGCAGGGGACTGACCATCCAGCTCTTAAATAACCCAGAAAGATGAGGTTCCTTCTGAGTAGGCAGTGCTCTTGGAGTTAGTGAAGTAGCCCATTCTGGATATACTTTTTTTTTTGGTAAGGTATATTTTTGTATATTTAATTGCTATTTTAAAATATTAATGTATTTTTTTGCTAATCACTTGTTTAAAAACAAAACGTGCATGTAATTGACTGAAACACATGTAAATAAAAACCAGGTTTTAAAAATACTTAATGTTCGAGTGTGTGTATTTCAACTCAGAGTAGTTGCCTGGGTAGCAACACTTGGAAACACAAAGGGAAAGGTTCTGCTCAAGCAGAGGAGGTAGGTGCTGATGCCTCTAGCCACTTCTGTAACAGGCCATAGTGTGAGAATGTTAGGCTTCAAATGGAGATTACAGTGGAAGTCCAGGCCTTACCAACCACCCTGGCTTCAATTATACAGGCACATGTTGACAGTCTCCCAACTGTGAACTCAGGGTGGCCTGAAGTAGCAGGACTGGGCTTTTTCCCTGTTCAGCCCACATGACCACAAAGACTCACCCCCAAACCAACCCTCTTGCTATATATCCCAGAGCTGAAAGTATTTGTCTTGAAGAGAAAAAGTCTTGGTCCAAAGTCCTCTAAGCCAGTGCTACTCCTCACTCCTCACTAGGACATCTGTAGCTTAGCTTTAGTCTCATGGCTTCAGGAAAACTTGTTGTGAGGCCATCTATGACCTTGTAGTTGAATCTGGATGGCCTCATCCATTCTCCACCAGGTGCCTGAAGACCTACACTCAGTCTGAGACACAGGCCCCTATGAATAGCTTGTTTTGTCTCTTATTCCTTCACTGCCCATTTCATTACTATTATTTTTCTCATGCTGTTGGAATTCACAAAATCCCCTTGCTTTTCCCATCTGCATGCACATTATCCAGCTCTGTATCTCTGACTTAAAAACTCAGCTGCCTATTTGACAGTCCAAAATCAAGCATAGGTGCCCTTACTGCCCTCATCTCCCTACACCCAGCCACCTCCTACCCCTTACCAGCCACCCTCCTCCTATCAGTTCAGGCCATATATTTTTCTCTGCACCATAGCCACAGCCCACATACTGCTTCTACTGGGGATAGGATAAGGTGATACACTCAGGCCACCAGGTGGAAAGCAGACTAGGACAACCACTGAGAGCAGACAGGTGCTTTGGTGACCAACCTAAGTGCACCTTTTGGGCTGGAGGTCGTGATATAGCAGGAAGCTTGGAGGAGGATGTGCACATCTGCAGGGATAGCTTGGAAGTCCACAGGTGGAGAGGAAACAGTATCTAGGGCTTGAGTTCAAGGTCCATGTCTGGGTGGGGTGCTGCCTTGAGGAGATCAAGATGGCTTAAGGAGATCCAGGATTGTGTCTGAGAACTGACACCATCTGTCATCAAAGAATAAGCTGGCAAAGATGGAAATATCCCACAAGGTAGAGAAGCAAGAGGAGCCTGCTAAGAGCTGGCACAGGTAAGATCCTGAAATACCCATTAGATTTGTAACTTGAGGTTCACTGGTGGCTTATCAAGAACACTCTCATGGAATGACAGGTTGGGCTGAACACAAGGTAGAAAGTGAGGAAAAACAGCTTCTCAAGAGAGGAGCAGTGGATTGGAGGAAGGCCAGCGAGACATTCACAGCTCATGCTCTGGGTCCAGACAGATCTGGGCTTGATTCCAGTTTTATCCATTTGCAGCTGTGTGACCTTGGGTATATTTGCTCTTCAAGGCTTCAATTTCCTTCTAGGCTAGACTGTAGGAATAGCCAGGGCTGAGGAGACTGCCCATGTGGAGCACTGTCATAACCTCATGTTCTCCATGAGATGGAAGTTCACGGGAATAATCTGCCCAGCAGACCAGGAAAGCCAAGGGCACAGGAGCTGAGAAATCCCTACCTCCAGTCCCAGTACAAGTGGGTAGATGATGGTGGTGTTTTTGGTAGCAAGGAGAAAGTGCAGCCAACAAGCAGACAACTGAGAGTGGAAGGCCTAGAGATGAGTGGCTGCAATAAGGGTGGACTGCCATCCCAGCAGCATCCCTCTTACTATGCTGCAGGAGGCTCCAGCCCAACTGGACCCACACTCTAGATGTGTCAAGGCACATGCATAAAGGCACGTGTTACTCGGGGAAAAGGCTATGGGATGCCCTGCATGCAGCTGACTCTCTGCTGCCATCACACAGCCCACACCCAATTTACTCACCCCTCTCTTCCACCCCAGAAAAAAAAACTGAGCTACGTGTAGAGATCACAGAACAGGGAAGGTCTTGAGATCTTCCTTCTGGTTACAAGGCTGCTTTATACCAGGCATTTCCTTGCCTTCAACTGTGATTCCCACATCACTTGGTACATTAGATATAAAAGCTGCACTGTCTCCAAGGGGAAGGCTTCTTAACTTATTCTGCACAGCAGAAAGAAAAGGTCCAGCCCTTAGCAAGACACTCGAGTAGCCTGAAACACATGAGCACCAGAGGCTCCCAGATTTCATCAGCAGACACTTCAGTTCCTCCTTTGCTACTCAGCCTGAAAGGATACTCTCTACATGGCTCCTTGAAGAGCTGTCATTTCCAGAGGCTCTTTGGTGTCACACTGCCAGCCTCTGCTTTTTCCACTAGCTCACCCACTTTGGTCAGGTCATTATGCCCCTTACACTAAAGAATTCTGTCAGCAGTTTTCTCCTTCCATATGGATCTTCCCATGATTTAGAGAAGTAACACAAGAGCTGCACTTCTAAAAGTTGCTTTTTCAGTTTCAGGAACAGAATTAACCCACAAAATTAAGTTTGCAGATGCTTAAAATAAACCATTTTTCAATATGTACACACAAAGGCTAAATGCAAACCAGAGTAATGCACAGGTGATCTCTAAGGTCCTACTGAGAAAACAGTGATTAGATTATCACACACAGCAGCCTGTCCTGCACACAGCAAGTCAAAATAGAATGCACAACCAGAGCCAACTCAGTGTGGGACAGCTCATCCAAGGCTTCTTCAGTGAGTTTTGCTGAGATTTCCAAACATACCACATGTGTAACAGCACTACTCTGAAGGGCAACTTAAACACAGCAATCCTCATGCTGCCTGAACATGGTCCACTTGTTTTTTAATGCTTCTTTCCTTACTGGTTGCTAGTTTAGACTGAAATTTTTTAAGGATTTATCTTGATGACTTAGAAAAATACATGTCATTTCTCAACTTGATTCGGTAGTACACGATCATAAAACTGAGTAAGTCTTTTAAAAAACAAAACTCCACAGATCCCATTGTAGAAATTTCAGGATACCCTCCCAGGTAACAATCAGGGAATCTTCAACAGTTCTAGGAGTGCTCCAACAGCTCCCAAATAACCTTCATGTTCTGAAAAAAGTGCTTTCAACTGTCCCTTGGACCAATAATCCAAAGCATATGCCAAAAGCTGCATGGCGATGGTATTAATTCTCAAGAAATTTCCAACAAATACTACCTGGTTAATGTTCTCGAAGCTACATCCCAGCCCGGCAATCCAAACCTCTCATAATCTCCTCCATAAATATCTCGCACTACTTTATCCACTTTGGTGCTACCTCCACAAGATACCATTTCAAAAGCTTCTTCAAAAGTGGTACAGCCAGTAAGAAGACAGCAGAGACCAAAAAAAATTTCCTCCTCTAAGACTTGTGCCTGTGACCCTCTTGTAATTATCTTTGGAGTACACTGCTAAAATGCTAACCCCTGAGCCAATGTTCACCAGAAGCAGAGGATGTGGGTTTTTCAACTCAAATGGTAACTTCTGACATTTTTCAGAATCAGCAGGATTTTCAAAGTAATAGCACTGTGATGGTCCATTGAAACCAACTGAGTCAATACATAAAATTCCTTGGATTAAGCAGTCTAGCTCATGCAGTTGGCAAAGCTGAAGATCACCTATCTTTGCATCCACAGAGTCAGGGCCTTCAGCTCCAGGTGCACGTCCCTAATGCCCCTGGACCCATAAGCCACATTGGAGGTCAAGTACTTTCCAATGCTTTGAAGACTCTCCACTTCTTCCTCTTCTTCTTCAGCAGTGATGTCTTTGGGTTCAAAATAAACCAGCCTGACAAGGGTTCCACCATATCCAAGCCAAACCATGGAAAAAGCGGCTGCTTTTTCCGGAGGCTGTCGACCTGCGAGCCAGAGACCCAAACAGGGCCGCTGTAGGAGTTGAGCCCATGGGGCCTCACACCATCTGTCGAGGCCCAACAGCAGGCGCTGACAGGCTGCTAGCCAGACGCCCCAGTGACCCCCATTACCTGAGACCTATCTTTCACATGTTGCTTATAGGTTGATCCTCAAAATTGAAAATTAGTGCTTTCCCTAATTTATATTATTGTGTCTTTTTAACTATCATTTACTGCATAGTCAAATAATGTGCAACAATTACATTTCTTTTTATAGTTTTAAGGTCATGATCTCTAGAATCCTTGGAGAAGAATGTTCTAGTGCCCAAATGAAATAAATTCTCTTTTATCATTTCAGAAATAAGATGATGCTGTATTCTAATGGGCTTTGTATTTGTATCATAACTTATTTTTCACAATTTTTGTTGTTTGTGTTTCCTGATATTTCTATTTGTCTTTCTTTTATTTTTACTGAGAGAACATTTCTTTACTACATCATGGATATCACACATTTCCATAATTATTTTATATCTTTAATGTAGACCACATTTCATTTTTGTTGTTGAAGACATTGTATTTGGGGGTCAACTGGCTTCCTATTCTCATTTAGATTGTTTAGCAAACTCCATGCACAACTCTCAACCTGGAATTGTTTTTTTATTAAACTTCACTCCTAGTCCCACTCCCTCATATTCTACATCATTGTTGGTTTGTACCTCACTTCTCTGGAATATATCCAAAGGCATATTGAACAGAAACAAACAAACACATAGAAGGGAGATAAAATTTCTGAGCACTTGCAAATTTGAAAATGTCTTTCATATGCCTTCATGTTGATTTATAGTTTGGCAGAGCACAATGTTGAGAGCCACAACCAAGTCAAGATGGCACCTGGCACTTTGCCAGGGGGAGTGGTTTGAGTAGTAATGCCAGCAAGCCATTGAGATGATAGAGATTCCTTAATGACTGACTGTTGTATCTAATGATGTTAATTAAGTTAAGCTGTGTATAATCATTAAGATGATGAGGATCCTTATTAGTTGACTGTTGTATCTAGTTTATGTTAATTAAGTTAAGCTGTGTGTAATTAGTTGGGTATATATACTTCTCTGTCCCATAATAAAGCGGCTCCTGCTGTATCAACCTTCACAAGTTGCTTGTAAAGATCCACCTAAGTGACAAGGAAAAGCTGCCCGTCCCTAGAGATAGATAGGACAGGAGCAAATCTGCTCATCCCTAGAAGTAGATAGGATGAGAGGAAGGATGGCCATTTCGAGAAAATGGAGAGGATTGATACAGTATATTTGTGTCTTGTTTTGTCTTGGTTTGTTGTATTGTCATTGTTACAAAAATCTGGAAGGGGTGTTAAGTAAATTGCTAAGGGAAGGAGGCACCCTAGTGGAACCAAGAACAGTTAGGGCAACACAAAATTGTATATTCAATTTTTTTCCCTCCTCAGAATGGTGAAGACATTGTTTCATTTTCTTCTAGCACAAAGTGTTCCTAATAAGAAGTTTGATGCCAGTTTATTATTGTTTCTTGGTAAGTGACCTCTTTTTCTCTAGAGACTTTTAAAAAAATCTACTTTTCCTATGTTTATCGCAGCACTGTGCACAATAGCCTAGATATGGAATCAACCTAAATGTCCATCAGGAGGTGAATGGATCAAGAAAATGTGATATGTACACAATGGGAATTCTAGTCAGCCATAAAAAGAAGAAAATCCTGCCATTTGCAACAACAGAGATAAGCTTATAGGGCATTATGCTCACTGAAATGAGTTCATGACAGAAGGACATATTCTGCAATATTCCACTTCCAAGAGATTCCTAAAATAGTCAAGTTTGTAAAAGCAGAAATATAATGGTGGCTGCCAGGTACTGGGGGAGGGGGAATGGGCAGTTGCTGTTCCATGTCTAGAAAGTTTCAGTTAACCAGGATAAGTAAGTTCTAGATATCTTCTGTACAACACTGTGCTTGCAGTGAATACACTGTCCCATACTTAAAATGTAGTAAAAAAGGTAGACCTCATCTTATATGTTCTTACTACAGTAAAATATAAAAATAAAAATAAAATCCTTTCTCTAATCATTTGGTGTTCTAAAGTTTCATGGTAACGTGACATGGTCTTTTTTTCCCCTTGGTACTCATTTATCCCCTTTATTAAGAATAGTTATGTCTTTAACTTTGGAGGAGGTCTCTCTATAATTTTTATCATTTCATTCTTCCTTATTTTTATTTTTTCTCTATTCTTTTTAAAAAATATTTTAAGTATTTATTATTTTTTAGTTGTAGTTAGACACATTATCTTTATTTCATTCTTATGTGGTGCTGAGGATCAAATCCAGGGCCTCACACTTGCACCGCAGGCATGCTAGGTGAGTGATCTACCACTGAGCCACAACCCCAGGCCCAACTTTTTTTTTTTTTTTTTTGTGTGTGTGTGTGTGTGTGTGTGTGAGAGAGATGCTGGGGATTGAAGCCAGGGCCTTGTGCATGTGAGGCAAGCACTCTACCAACTGAGCTATATCCCCAGCTATTTTTCTTCTGTATTCTATTTGCTGAATGTTGGAACTTAAGGATTTATTTTCTTTGTTTCACCTTCTCTGAAGCTCTCTTTTTCTAATCTTTTGATTTATATTCTAGAAGGGGTCCTAGTCTTTGTCTTTCAACACTTCAATTTTATTTGGGGGGTTACTGGGGATTGAACCTAGGGGCACTTTACCACTAAATTACATACCCAGTCCTTTTTATGTTTTTATTTTAAGACATGGTCTTACTAAGTTGCTAGAGCTGGTCTGAAACTTGTGATCCTCCTGTCTGAGCCTCCTGACTCCCTGGGATTACAGGTATGTGCCACAAAACCTGGCACACTGCCCCATGAACTTTCAATTGATTTTTAAAATTTTAGCAATCATATGCTTAGTTTACAAGAATTTCCTTTTGTATTTTTATTTTGATGTGTAGGGGGACAGGGCAAGGAGTAGGATTATCTAGTGCTAATTTTGTGGAAGTAATTAATATATTTTCAAATTTCTCTAAGAACACAAATTCAAATGTTTTAGTTTTTTTTTTTTCCTATTTTATAAGCCTACAATCTCTGTTCTTCTTTCTGGATTAGTAAATCTTTGATTTGTTTGTTTATTCTGCTTATTTTCTTTGTCTTTCAACACTTCAATTTTATTCGGGGAGTTACTGGGGATTGAACCTAGGGGCACTTTACCACTAAACTGGATCTTTAGTTGTCCATCATATTTAAGAATGGAACTGTTCTAGATAGCTTTTCGGAGTTTCTTACTATTGAATATATAGGTCTTTCCTTCCACAGGTTAAGTGCCTGTGCTGGGTGCTCTATGTACATGGGAAGGTTAATTAATTATGGTAATGCTCGTTACCAAAATAAGCCTCAAAACTTCATTGTTTTCTATGAAATTTGCTTGTTTCTCAACTGCAGCATAGTTCAGATGTTCCTGATTCATGGGTGGCTTTTCCTCATGTAGTGACACAGAGACCCAGGCTCCTTCAACTGACGCTACAGGCATCTTTGACCTTTGTGGCTTCTGCTTCCAGCTGGCACAGGGTGAGTGAGAATGTGAAAAGGCACTTTTTCTTTCTTTATTCCTTCCTTTATTTCCCACTTTCTCCCTACCACCCCACCATCCACTGGGTACAGAACCCAGGACCTCACAAATGTTTAGCATGTGCTGAACCATTGTGCTACATCCCAGCTCCACAGTTACTTTCTTAAAAGCCCTGGCCTGAAAGTGACACACACCACTTCTACTCATATTCCGTGTAGTTAAAAGCTACATTTGGATATAAGGGAGGCCAGAAAATGAAATGCCCAGTCTGGTAGTCCCTTCCCAGAAAAGCATGAGGTTAAGGAATGAGGAAGTCAAGTTCTTGGTACATAGCTAACCACAGCTTTTTAATATATATATTTAAGTTGTGGTTGGACAAATACCTTTATTTAATTAATTAATTTATTGATTTTTATGTGGTACTGAGGATCAAACCCAGTGCCTCACACATGCCTGACAAGTGCGCTACCACTGAGCCACAACCCTAGCCCCAACTAACCACAGTGTCAATAAACAGACTTCCCTACGAGTTGCCTTAATCTTGGGGTTAGAATGTTGATGCCTTTTAGTTTTGCAGGGAGAGGTTTGGAACTCCAAAGAAGAAGGCAGAGGGCTTTACTGAGGACACTGATGTCCATCCTCAGCATACCTAGTTCTCCTCAGTTTATTCTGTTTTTCAGAAGAAGAAAACTTATTTTATTTTTCCCAGAGGTGAAATGCTAGTTGGTATTTCATGTATTTAAAAATGGCAGAGGAAGGCAGGAAGTGTAGGCAGATATCTGGTGCCATCATGTGCTAGGCCCACTTTCAAACCATCCTTCCATTTTAGCCTCTTAGCTCTCTGCCCTTAGAGGCACCTGCAAAGTGAGCCTGAAGCTTCCTTGGGTTTCTGCCATGGAGACTGAACTCTCCTACACTAACATCACTTCCTGCACTGGCAACTCTCCTCCTGCTTTTCTTGGTGTTCTGAATTAATTCCCATTTATCATTAGGCCTTAGAAAGGTAGGGAAGAAGAAGTCTTGTGCTGGGTCTTGAAACCCCAGAATTCCCTTGTAGGAATGTTTCATGTATTCAACCAGAGTTTGATTTGGCTATATTATCTTTAAAAGGTCACTTCTCTGTCTGCTCAATTGTTTTAAAGCATGTTCATAACTAGCAGCTCACACTACTAACTTTGGGTTTTCATCAGGGAGCATGGCTTGTAGAGTCTGTCATCCTCTGCCTACCAAAAGGCCAGCAGGAGGGTGATATTTGAAGTGTGTTTAGAGGACATTTGTTTCAATTCTTTAACCTCTATTCTTCAAATAAGTTGGAACAATCATTGGCCTAGTCTTAGCCATAACTGCCTTGAATGAGTTGTGGTTTAGCTTTATGACCTTCATTTAAAAAAAAAAAACAACATAGTACCCTTATTAAGCCTGTTATTGTGATTATTTTAGGAATTTTTAAGAGACATTATCCACTATCTTTATCTTTCAGAAAGATTTTTTCAAACAACTCTTTGCTACAAAAACTTGACTTTTTTCAAAACCCAGATGCATTCCCTCCTTTCTGATAATGAGAATTGTACAATTCATTGTAGAGTCATGTGCTGCATGCAGATGCTTTGATTAACAAGACAAACCTTATACATGGTAGCTAGAAGATACAGCTTAGTGTGTAGTGGGGCTATGCCACCTAGGTTTGTGTATGTGCATTCTGGTGTTCACTCAATAACATTGTCTAAGGATTTGTTTTTTAAAATACCTCCCTGTCGTTAAGCAACATAATGGAATTTCCCTTTATCATCTTTTTAAAGTTCTTTAGTCTTGATTTTATTCTCTGAAAACTCTAAAAGTGTCTCTAAGATCATGTGAATTCAGGGCTGTGGTTGTAGCTCAGTGGTTGAGAACTTGACAGGCACATGTGAGTCACTGGGTTTGATCCTCAGCACCACATAAAAATAAATAAATAAATAAATAAAGGTGTTGTGTCTACAACTAAAAAAAAGAAGAAGATAATATAAATTGAAGATAAAAAAAAAAGAAAGATAACATAAATTGGGTTGGTAATTGATTTCATACTTTACCCGGCTGCAATTCTCAAATGGGGACAGGCTAAAGGTATGCAGGGTGAAGAGTGCTCTGTGATTATTTAAGGCTTTTTAAATTTAATATATGGTACAATTTTAACATAATTTGTTTCTTATACATTTTATAAATGTAAACATAAATTAAAATGCACAACCTCCCTCCTTTACCGCCTCAAGTTCAAGGAGTTTGTTCAGACGGTCCCCACAAAAGGTTTCAACACTGAGAAGATCCGGGTGCCCTTGGGGGGCTCCCGCGGAATCACCTTCCAAGTATGGGATGTTGGGGGTCAGGAGAAGCTGCGACCACTTTGGCGCTCCTACACCCGCCGGACAGATGGACTGGTGTTTGTAGTAGATGCTGCAGAGACTGAGCGACTAGAAGAGGCCAAGGTGGAGTTGCATCGAATCAGTCGGGCTTCAGACAACCAGGGCGTTCCCGTCCTGGTGCTGGCCAACAAGCAGGACCAGCCTGGGGCACTCAGCACAGCAGAGGTGGAGAAGAGGCTGGCAGTCCGTGAGCTGGCAGCTGCCACGCTCACCCACGTGCAGGGCTGCAGTGCTGTGGATGGGCTGGGCTTGCAGCCAGGCCTTGAGCGCTTGTATGAGATGATCCTCAAGAGGAAGAAGGTGGCCCGGGCAAGCAAGAAGAGACGGTGACCTGAGGCTGTTCCTCCCCATGTACTAGGGGTCTGTACACTTGGATAGCCAGGCAGGGCCTGTGACCTCTTGGTCAGCCCAGAGTGCAGGATCTGTGCACCTTAATGAAGGACCGAGGATCAAGGGGGTCCTGTTTTGGTGCCACACTGGGGGACGGGATGGGAGAGGAGCTGTTTTTGCACATATCTCCTTTATTCTCTCCTCTGGAGAAGTAGGGGCTGCAAGATTGGAGACAAATGTAAATGGTGACTCTACCTCGGGCTTGTTTCTTGTTTTCCTTCTCTAGCTTATTGTTTGGATGTATTTTATGGGGGGTAGAAGGTTCTGAGAATGCATTTAGGATGAATGAGAACTATCTTCCCATTCTCCCTTCTTCCAGCTGGAGGGTTCCCCAGCTGCTTTTATAGAAATGCCAGTCATAATAGTCTTTATTTTTTGTGTCTGTGTGAAAATACCAAGATCTCTCCCTCACATTTGTATATCCACAATCCTTTTTATAAGCCATGTGTGTTCTCTGTATTATTAACTATTTTTTAGCATTTGCCTGTAAGTTATTAAAGATTGATGCCTCTAAAAAAATGCACATTAACTGGAAATCTACTTGAGAAATTTGTTTTTTTTTTTAACCTTGCAATAATGTGGCCATAATTCTTACATAATAGAACTTTTTGGACTCTACTTATAGTAAGATTTTACTATATCTTCCTTTATTTATTAATTCTACAGGGTTAATAAAATGTACACACTATTTGTTGACAATGATCAGCATACATATTATGTTATACTTAGTGTATAATGAATGGGTTATTTTATTATACACTTCAAAACTCCTGTACAAGATAACATAAATAACATGAATATGAAAATAAAGTAAATTAAAAAATTTAGTTGAGTACATTTTGGTATGTATCTATTTTGATAGAATATATGTGGTACTCATTTCCATAGAGAAAATACTTTTCTTCCTTTTAAATATTTTTTTTTGAAGACATACAAAATAGCCTTACTATTTGTAGTGGATTGAAAAAGGAATCTGCAAAATTCATGTCCATTGGAACCTCAGAATATGATCTTGTTTAGAAATAAGGTCTTTGCAAATGTAATTAGTTAAGATGAGGCCATACAGGATTAGAATGTGCCCCCAAATCCAATGATTGATGACCTTATAAGAAGGTCACGGGAAGACCCAGAGACACATATAGGGTGAATACCTCTTATGACAAAGGCAGGGATTAAAGTGATGCAGTTAAAAGTCAAAAACAAGGATTGCTGGCAGCCACCACAAGTTAGAAAAGGGGCTAGGAACAGAATCTCCTCTGAGCCTTTAGAAGGAACACACTCTGCCAACACCTTTATTTTGATTTTCTGCCTCCTGAACTAGGACAGAGTAATTTTCTATTGTCTTAAGTCATGGGGTTTCTGGTAATTTGTTACAGAAATCCTAGGAAACTGCCCTAGCTCAAATTTAAAATATTTCCTTCTGTGAATACTTATAAGTTGAGCATTTACTGGAGCTCCACAAATAACTGCCAGCTGATAACTTTCCAAATGAGAGTTAACTTATTCACTGACACCTAGAGGAGCATTTCCACAGTAATCTTAAACAAAACATGATGAAGAAAAGCCATTTTCCCCTTCTTTTTCATAGAAAACACACCGTGGATTAATATAAAATGCTTTAGTGCAATTTAAAAAGCTTTGATCACATGAATATTTTTATATGAATTATAGTCAAAGGAGATGACATAAATGAAGGTTGTCAAATTTTATGATGCAAAGAGATGCTACTCACAAGTAATTTGAAGAAATTTTTTAATTCTTCTGTCAAAACCCACAGCTGGTGACCACATTGTGTTTTATTAATTAATCTTGGGAAGACACCAATAAGAAAGAAGTGATCTACAATATTTATGAGAAAAAAAAACAGATTAAATGTATTTTCTTGAATGATGAATTTTCATGATTTTATAACATGGAGAAAAAATTAAAAAATGATAAATGCCACAGGAATAAATTAAAATTATTTTTAAAAAATATTTTTTAGTTGCCAGTGAACTTTTATTTTATTTATTTATATGTGGTGATGAGAGTTGAACCAGATGCCTCACACATGCTAGGCAAGTGCTCTACCACTGAGCTACAACCCCAGCCCCACAAAATTGTTATTTTTGTCAAGTCATGAATGTATTTTATTCAGAATGAATTTGTGCAATTTGTATATTCATAGTTAAATATATGTTATTGAGTCTGGGGAAAAAAACACTTAGTTGAATAAATTGCTTTTATAGAAAAAGGCCTACATCATTGTCCACAGAGGCTTACTCAAGCTGTCACTTTGATGTTCTGTTGCCCTCTACTGCTCAGAGAGACAAATTACAGTTAGCCCTTTTCTCTACCAAAGTTGATTTCTTTTCTACAGGTTAAAAAAAAAAAAAAAGAAAAAAAAATTGTCCATTTGCTTAATCAACTACTTATGTTCAGAAATAAATAAATAATACTGGAAATTAGAATACATAAAATCATCTGTTTATGTCTCTGTGAACTCCTCAATGGTAGGGACTCCTTGTTTTATCTTCATATCCCTGGCAGCCAACATACTGTTTAGCATGGTATAGTACTCAATAAATGTTGGATAAAGAAAATGCTGAGGCAATCTGTGCAATTATTCATGTCTTCATTTATCATTTTTATGAAATTCCTTATTATAAATATCATTACCCTATATTTATAAAATTAGTAAAAAAATTTCTAATATATTAATTCCATAAAGAATTAAAGTTATTTTAACATCGATATTACTCACCATTTAAACCCTTTATTTGTAGTCATTTTGACTGTGGTTTAACATGAGTACTTTTGTGGCTATGTTATTCTTTTTAGTTAATTGGAGATTTTTTGCTGGTTAGTTAGGATCAACTGTGGGAGGCAGAAAACGTGAAAATACTTGTGACTTAAGATCTGAGTTTGTTTCTGTTACACAAAATCTATGTATATCAGGTCTGACATGAAGTTTCCATTGTCCACAGGATCCTGACTCCTTCTGTCTTATAGCTCTGTCATGTATCAGCCATGTGTACTAAGTGTTACAAAGAGACACAGAGCCTCTGTGAGAGTGCATTAGGATGTCTGTATGCCACATCAGAGTGGAGGTTGGCATATGGGTATTCTGACAGAAGGTGTGATGTAATGCTCCATTACAACTCTATAAGATTGGTGTGCTCAATGCTTTTTTATTTTTTATTTATAGACAGAGTCTTCATAATTTGCTTTAGGACCTCACTATGCTCAGGCTAGCTTTGAACTTGTGATTCTTCTGCTTCATCCTCCCAAGCTGCTGGGATTATAGGCATGTGTCAGGGCTTGTGTGCTCAATTCTGAGCTATTATGATGCCCAGTAAATTTCAGAAATTGATATCCTATGAATTCATAGCCCTAAATTAGTATTCATAGGGCCCAAATATCTTGTTTCTTTTGTAACATAGCCTTCTCATTCTTCACAGTAATGACCTTCAATCTCTTATTTCCTCAAATTTTTGATCCTCACATCCTGTCCTTCTGACACTTTCTGCTTTACATTCTTACATCCTCATTTTTGCCATAGTTCTTCATTTTTCATTTAAGAAATGGAAGCTACTGAATGGGCCCTTTCTCTGCAAGGTCATCTTTTTTCTACTGTCATATCTCCAAACTCTCAATAGAGTTTGCACCTATTTTTTTTTTCTTTTTTTGCTTTGAAGGAGGAGTATCTACAGCCGAAGTCAGCTACAGGTGTGAATACAGAGAATTGGATTTTCTCAAGAACAGGGTTTTGAAAACTGCAAAGGGTATTTGTTAACTAACATCATGAAAATAAGGCTGATAAGGAAGATTAAACTGCCTTTTCCCTCCCTGAAGTTCTAACATTCTTAAGGAGCTGACATCAGTGTAGACACAAAGGTACCCACGTGCTTGGGAAGCCAATGACAGAAAAACTTAAGTAGTGTCCTCCACATTTGCATTGTGCAGGGTATGAGCAAGAGAATATCTATCTCAGGCCTATCTGAAAAGAGGCCATCTCAGAAAAGATACACGTGAAGTAATCCTTAATGATTAATGTAATCCTTCGTGAAAATTTTGCTTTTAAGATAGTGCATTTCTTTCTCTTTTTTTTTTTTGCAAATTGGGGATTGAACCCAGGGCCTCATGTATGCCAGGCAAACACTCTACCACTGAGCTAAATCCCCAGCCCCAGAAAGGGTATTTCTAATATTGGAAGGTCCTCTGAGACAGCCCAGACCAGAAATAGCAAATCAGAGTAAGGAATCATGAACAGAGAGAGCATGAATTTGGTAAGAAGCAATGGGAAAGATAAGGTATTCTAGAATGGGAGACAGTTTTGGAGTGAAACAACCTTGGTTTGTCTAACTCCATAGGAAAGGCAATGCAAAGACAAATTGCATCTTTTTTTTTTCATCTCTGTATTTTGGTTTCCTGATCTCAAAATTGGGATTTTAATAAAGCTTCCTTAAGGATCGTTCTGAGTTAAGTGAGCTAGTGTTAATTAATATGCGTATAAGCACTTAGAAAAATAAAAACTCCAATATTCTCTCAGTGAATGAATCATGAGGACAAGAGTGCACACCTTTTCTAAATTCCTGAGTTATGCCTGTCTGACTTTCTTAGCTTTATCAAGCCCCTTTACATTTTCCAAAGACCACAGTTCCTTCTGGTTCTTTCACTCTGAGAGATGGTAGAAAGTTCAATTTCATTCTCCATTTCCTTTTTCTCCACTGGAAACAGCCTTGCTTTCTTCTTAGCCTAGCCTCCTCTCCTGTTTCTGAGAGCGGCGTTCCTCTACTCCTTTCTAAGGCTAACATTTATCTCTGGCACTATGGATTGACGGGATCCCTGAGGCTCCAGCAGGACACTGTTTCCTGGGCGAGTGCATACCTCTTTCCAGGCTGCAGTGACTCCTCCTCCACCGCTGCTTCCCCTCAGTCTCTGGAGGTACTTCAGTCCTTCCCAGCTTTGTGTCTTCCTTCAAAGTCAGAACCGCTGATTTTTTTTGGTCTTCCCCACAAAAACTAAACTCTAATTTTATGACTGGTTTGATGATCACCCAAAAAGAAAGTTCCTCATCTTATTCTTTTCTAGTTTCTTGTGATTCTGATTTTGTCTTTGGTGAGAGGCACTCTCCTTTTTGATTGCTCTTTAGCTTTTTGTGTGTGTATGTGTATGTGTGTGTGTGTGTTGTGTGTGTGTATGTGTGTGTGTGTAAACTCACATGCACTCTTAAACAGTTTTTGTAAGTATCTTCAAGAATTCTAGACTTAGCCTGCTCAGTTGCTCACACTGTACTTTTTCTCTGGGTAGCCTCATTAGAGCCCATGGTTTATCATTTCTTTGCAGGTCATTCCTTGACTCCTTTCTGAGGTTGGAATTTCCAATTGTCTTTTGAAAAATCTCACATCCTTGCCTTTTCATTCATATCACATAAGCAAGTATTTGTTGAAAGTCACTGAAATGTGTCTGAAACCACCAAATTATCTTCTTCCATTCCCACTCCCTTTTGCATTTTCCCCTGACATTTCTCTGGATAAATATGTTTCTCACCCCACCTGAATGAGGTGGAGGTCCTCAAAGCTTCCTCACCTAGATACCTAATCAGCCAGAGTCAGTGTGGCTATAGACATTGGGTGATCTTTCTCTACTTTTTCTCTCAAGAAGTTAAAAGCTAGGAGTAGAAGTTAATTTTCTTTTTCTTTAAAATCTCCCCAAACAATTTATTTCTTAGGACTGAGTGGAACTCCATAAATATTGTTGAATGACTATAAGCAGAAATCATATATGAAAAGATTGACAGTGATGGTAAGGACCCTATAAAACACATCAATTCCTTCTTTGGACTCAATTATCAATACCTCTTCTGCATTAATTTTAATATTAGAACTAAAATCTAAAATTTTATAAGAATGGTACAGAAAAAGTGTAATATTAATTTTAAAGATGGAAGTAGAATTGTTCAGAGAGAGGGCTATCCTTTGTTTAGTAAAAGACCTTGGATGCAAAAGATGATAAAGTAACTTGTAGGAGAAAAGTAAAAAGAATTGAAGGCTAATGGTCAGAAGGGAAGTAAGGAAAAGAGAAAGGGTTGCTCAGGGCAGTGAAGTAAGGTGTAAATGTTGTCAAGGATACTCACAAAGACAGCCAGTAAGTGACTAAGTATGACCCAGTGAGCTTTAAGTATAGGAATCTCTAATATTTTGTTTTAAGTTTTTTGTTGTGCTGTGCTATAGTTTGATGTAACTCCATTCTATATTAAATTATATTTTCATAAAAAAGAAGTTTCACTTATGTGTTTTTTTCCTAAGCAAAAAACAAGTCAGCTTCATTTTCAGGTATACATTTCCGAGCACCTCAGATGCTCTGTTACCCAAAAGTTTAGATGCATTCTATCAACTAGCCACTTATTCAGTGAGATGATTAAAAAAGATTCTAGAGTGGATTATAAAGGCAGCTGCAAAAGCCTGTCATATGATAGATATTGAAAAACTGCCAGGTATCTGCTTAGTTGAGAGTATCTGGTCCTATAAAAATTTATGGACTGGGGGCATAGCTCAGTGGTAGAGTGCTTGTCTGGCATGTGTAAGGCCCTGGGTTTGATACCTTGCACTGAGAGAAAGAGAACAAAACAAACTTACTGTCCATGGTCTTAGCTCTGAACTGCCTTTCTGATTCTCCACCTGTTTCTCTACTGTGAACTAATATGTACTGTTTGATGTCCTTCTGGTCCTGTTCTGTACTTAGGCTGATGTTTACCCCATTTCCTCTCATCTGTGATTGTGACTCCTCTCAATGAAGATTCAGGCCCTCCCCTCTGCAGGGTTGTACTTGCCCATCTCAGGTAAACACCCTGGGGCTTAGGTAAACTGTGATACCTTTCCACCGGGTACTCCTGTGGGTGGGACACCTAGCAGGTTTGGCCTTGGAACTGGACAAGAGCTGCCATCATTGTCTTCAAATACTTGGAAGAAGCATTTTTATTATTCTCTAGGCCCCCAGGCATAGCAGGAGAAATAGTGGGACATTAAAGGGAGAGACTGTAGCTAAAAACAAAAATAAAAGGTATGGCGAGGGGGGGCAGTAGGGGTGGTGGTGGGGGCTGGCTAAGCATCCAGTTTTGCAAAGGTATCATGCATCCTAGAGATCCTTTCCCTAAGGGGTCTATGGGTTCTTTCAGTTCTAATGGTCTCAGATTCTAAACATTCATAATTCTCTGAGTTCAAAGAAAAAAAAAAAAGTTGAAAGCTTGTCTAAAAGGGACCATCTGAGAACCACTGCAGGGTCACCAGCATGTTGTTGTGGCCAAGAAGGAAATTAAAAAGCAAGATGAGAAGTAGGAGAGGTTAAATCCAGGTTGGGCCAGGGTGGGGGTATCCTCAGAAGGGATCTGTTCAAACGCCTATGCTTTCCCTGCCAAATAGAACTGCTTAGACTTAAAGAATGTCAGCAATTTTCATCCTCCCACACAGCTACTCTATAATAATTAGTTTTACTTACTTTTTTTTCACAAGCTATTATTTTAATTATTTTAATTAGATTGTTCATGCTGCTCAAGTTGTTTACAAGCACTTTTCTTTTTATGGCATCTCAATAAACAGGAGAGGGAAACTACTGTACTGGAGGAAGCCAGGCAGGTTTTACTAGACAGGCCAGAGCCTTGTAGCTACATCTTCCAGCCTGGTCTGGCTGTCTGGCAACCACAGGGCCTCGTGAGGGAGGGTGGGAGTCCCTCGCCCTGGGAAGAGCCTGCATCCCATCTATGTCATCTGTGGTCATTGCCCTTTAGTCAAAGCCAGGAGAGCAAATAACCTGTTTTCCAAATATTCCTCTGACAGCAACCACACAGAGCAAGTGCTAAAAGTTATGGATGGTTAGCGTTTATTAAAATTCCACATATTTGGCATTTCTTAGCTATCTGGTGGACTCCTGGTTCCTCCCCTTACTAATTGTGTGACCTTGAAAAAGTTACTTCTCAAGTTCTCAGTTAACCCATCAAATGAAGGTAAAAACACCAAGCTGGTTATTTTGAGAACAGGTGAGTTCAGATGGGAGGCACTAGACCTGCCTGGCCCAGGCTCCCTCCTGGTTCCTCCCACTCCCACCTGCCTGCCTTCTTTTCTCCTCCCTCCCTCTTCTCTGTCAAGTTTCTCAGAAATTCGGATGTGACAAACTTGGGATTCTTTGGTCCAAGCTTTAGGGCTGTTTCTTACTTAATTTTGTTCTTAAACCTATTTTGTATGTAAAGACAAGCATAAGAAAGTGCAATAAATAGAAACAATAATTACAAGGGAATTATCACTATTCAAATGGGCCTATTAGGATGTCTGAAAGACCCCAGGTTTCTTTTCTCTGTGGCTGTTAACAGTTATAGTTATACACTATAACATGTATTTCTCAGCCTGGCTCTTTTGCACCTGTTGGAGGCAGGTTGGCTGGTGGAAAGGTGCAGTGAGGTGCAGCCTCCTTAGGCTCTGCCCTCAGTCCCCAAGAATTAGGCCCAGGATGAGAGACAAACTGGAAAAAGAGAGGTTTGGGGAATGAATGGCCCTATAAGTTACTTGATTTTTTTTTTTTTTTTTTGGTATCCAGGATTGAACCCAGGGGCACTTAACCAATGAACTACATTCCCAACCTTTTTTTTATATTTTATTTAAATATAAGGCCTCACTGAGTTGCTTAGGGCCTCTAAGTTGCTGAAGCTGGCTTTGAACTCAGGTTCCTTCTACTTCAGCCTCCCAAGCCACGCCCTGCCAAATTACTTAATTGTTACTAAATTTTGTCATCTAAAATCACGTTTTTGAGTTCTTCTTTGAACAAAGCCCAGGACTCCAGAGAAACCCTACTTCTAGCACTGTCTCTCATCTGCTCAGGTATAAACTTGTAATGAGGCAGCTCTCTTCACAGTAATCCCTCAACACAGGGACTCTTTGCAGCACATCCCAAGAACCTCATCCTTTCTATAGAATAGGACTACCAACTTACCACCAGCCAACTGATTAAAAAAAAAAAATTCTCATTTAATTTTTAGATTAATAGAGATAGAAATTTTCTCTCCAAGATCCTTCTGTGAGAATTAGAACTGTGAAAAAATATTGATCTATGTTTAAATTGAAACATTTGCACTTGAACTCATGAATTGTAGTGTTCCAATTAAATATATTAACTGAAGTATTATTTTAGCATAATTTAAATGACCAAACCAAGAACAGCATGCTTAGGTTTCCAAAAGGAATCTCTTGGCACCGTCTTGTGACTATTTTGGTACAATGCAAGGAACAAGCTCTTCAGCTGCTTAAGATTTCTAAAGGAATCTTCTGGCTCCCTCCCACATTTCAGAATTGGGAGGAACTATTGTTTCCAAGGATAACCCCATCTCTTCCACAAGATCTTGAAGCAAGCCAGCCAAATAATTGCCATCCTGTGCTGCTAATTAAGGATTAAACTTTGCAGGATTTCTCAACTTTGGCACTATTGACATATTGGGCTTGATAATTCCTTGCTACTTTGAAGTTTTTCCTGTAAATCTCAGGATGTTTAGTAGCATTTCTGGTCTCTACCCAGTAGATATCAGCAGCATTCCTCCAGTTGGGACCATCAAAAACTCCAGACATAGTCAAATGGCTGGTGGGGTGGGGGTGCAGGAGGCCAATGGAGAAGTTTGGGTTGCAAACCAGTGAGAAAGGGTACACTCTGAAATGGTTGAGATAGAGTAAAAATTAAAGCAGCATGATAGCCCATATAACTTTAATTTTCCTAAAATAGGGGAAAAATAATTAGAAATGTGACCATTTGCCATTGACTCAGCCATAAGATCAGCCTCCAGAAAAAATGCCACAAAACTCTTATGTTCATGCATCATGCAACCCAAGAATACAGCATCCACCCTTACGTTGACGTCTATGAAAAGAATCAATCTTGAGTGTGTAAGGTCATTGTAATTGTATTGTATGATCATATCATAAAATGTGACTGCTAGGTTTCCAGAAAATCAGAAAGACTGCCTGAATCAGAGTGCTTCACAGCTGACAGCCTGTGATGCAAAACCGCCCTCATCTGCTGCTGGCCATGGTTCCACCCCCATAGGCACTGCGCAGTGCCTGGTCTCTGGGGGACTTGGCAGTGCATGGCGCGGAGGGGCTTCTGTGGCCAGGGTTTTCTTGGAGGTGGCTTGATAGGGCAACCAAGGGCAATGCGTGGGGGATGGAGGCAGCGAGCTCTGGCCCTCTCTTGCCAAGCATTTGGCGGGAGTCTGAGTCCTGGACACTGGAGGAAGCATGGGGATGAGTGTGGGATGGAGGTGGTCACTCTGGCGTCGCGCGGTGGTCCAGGAGGTGTGGCAGCTGCGGGCGGGGCGGGGCCTGAGTCAGAGTGCTTCACAGCTGACAGCCTGTGATCCACAACCGCCCTCATATGCTGCTGGCCCTGGTTCCACCCCCATGAGCTCTGCGCAGTGCCTGGTCATAGGGGGACTTGGCAGTGCATGGAGGAGAGGGGCTTCTGTGGCCAGGGTGGTCGTGGAGGTGGCTTGATAGGGCAACCAAGGGCAATGCGTGGGGGATGGAGGCAGCGAGCTCTGGCCCTCTCTTGCCAAGCATTTGGCGGGAGTCTGAGTCCTGGACACTGGAGGAAGCATGGGGATGAGTGTGGGATGGAGGTGGTCGCTCTGGTGTCGCGTGGTGGTCCGGGAGGTGTGGCAGCTGTGGGCGGGGCGGGGCCTGAATCAGAGTGCTTCACAGCTGACAGCCTGTGATCCACAATCGCAATCATCTGCTGCTGGCCCTGGTTCCACCACCATGTGCGCTGCACAGTGCCTGGTCTCTGGGGGACTTGGCAGTGCATGGCGGGGAGGGGCTTCTGTGGCCAGGGTTTTCTTGGAGGTGGCTTGATAGGGCAACCAAGGGCAATGCGTGGGGGATGGAGGCAGCGAGCTCTGGCCCTCTCTTTCCATGCATTTGGCGGGAGTCTGAGTCCTGGACACTGGAGAAAGCACGGGGATAAGTGTGGTATGGAGGTGGTCGCTCTGGCGCTGCACTGGGCTGGGGACTGCAGAGATGGCTGCTGACCAATTGCCATCCAGGGTCAGAACAGCCACAGCATCTTGCGGTGGTCCGGGAGGTGTGGCACCTGCGGGCGGGGCGGGGCCTGAATCAGAGTGCTTCACAGCTGACAGCCTGTGATCCACAACCGCCCTCATCTGCTGCTGGCCCTGGTTCTATTCCCATGAGCGCTGCACAGTGCCTGGTCTCTGGGGGACTTGGCAGTGCATGGCGGGGAGGGGCTTCTGTGGCCAGGGTCGTCTTGGAGGTGGCTTGATAGGGCAACCAAGGGCAATGCGTTGGGGATGGAGGCAGCGAGCTCTGGCCCTCTCTTGCCAAGCATTTGGCGGGAGTCTGAGTCCTGGACACTGGAGGAAGCATGGGGATGAGTGTGGGATGAAGGTGGTCGCTCTGGTGTCGCGCGGTGGTCCGGGAGGTGTGACAGCTGCGGGCGGGGCGGGGCCTCAATCAGAGTGCTTCACAGCTGACAGCCTGTGATCCACAACCGCCATGTGGGATGGAGGTGGTCGCTCTGGCGCTGCACTGGGCTGGGGACTGCAGAGATGGCTGCTGACCAATTGCCATCCAGGGTCAGAACAGCCACAGCGTTGTGCGGTGGTCCGGGAGGTGTGACAGCTGCGGGCGGGACGGGGCCTGAATCAGAGTGCTTCACAGCTGACAGCCTGTGATGCACAACCGCCCTCATCTGCTGCTGGCCCTGGTTCCACTCCCATGAGCGCTGCACAGTGCCTGGTCTCTGGGGGACTTGGCAGTGCATGGCGGGGAGGGGCTTCTGTGGCCAGGGTGGTCTTGGAGGTGGCTTGATAGGGCAACCAAGCGCAATGCGTGGGGGATGGAGGCAGCGGGCTCTGGCCCTCTCTTGCCAAGCATTTGGCGGGAGTCTGAGTCCTGGACACTGGAGGAAGCATGGGGATGAGTGTGGGATGGAGGTGGTCGCTCTGGTGTCGCGCGGTGGTCTGGGAGGTGTGGCAGCTGTGGGCGGGGCGGGGCCTGAATCAGAGTGCTTCACAGCTGACAGACTGTGAACCACAATCGCCCTCATCTGCTGCTGGCCCTGGTTCCACCACCATGTGCGCTGCACAGTGCCTGGTCTCCGGGGGACTTGGCAGTGCATGGCGGGGAGGGGCTTCTGTGGCCAGGGTTTTCGTGGAGGTGGCTTGATAGGGCAACCAAGGGCAATGCGTGGGGGATGGAGGCAGCGAGCTCTGGCCCTCTCTTGCCATGCATTTGGCGGGAGTCTGAGTCCTGGACACTGGAGAAAGCATGGGGATGAGTGTGGGATGGAGGTGGTCGCTCTGGCGCTGCACTGGGCTGGGGACTGCAGAGATGGCTGCTGAACAATTGCCATCCAGGGTCAGAGCAGCCACAGCATCTTGAGGTGGTCCAGGAGGTGTGGCACCTGCGGGCGGGGCGGGGCCTGAATCAGAGTGCTTCACAGCTGACAGCCTGTGATCCACAACCGCCCTCATCTGCTGCTGGCCCTGGTTCCACTCCCATGAGCGCTGCACAGTGCCTGGTCTCTGCGGGACTTGGCAGTGCATGGCGGGGAGGGGCTTCTGTGGCCAGGGTGGTCTTGGAGGTGGCTTGATAGGGCAACCAAGGGCAATGCGTTGGGGATGGAGGCAGCGAGCTCTGGCCCTCTCTTGCCAAGCATTTGGCGGGAGTCTGAGTCCTGGACACTGGAGGAAGCATGGGGATGAGTGTGGGATGGAGGTGGTCGCTCTGGTGTCGCGCTGTGGTCCGGGAGGTGTGACAGCTGCGGGTGGGGCGGGGCCTGAATGAGAGTGCTTCACAGCTGACAGCCTGTGATGCACAACCGCCCTCATCTGCTGCTGGCCCTGGTTCCACTCCCATGAGCGCTGCACAGTGCCTGGTCTCTGGGGGACTTGGCAGTGCATGGCGGGGAGGGGCTTCTGTGGCCAGGGTGGTCTTGGAGGTGGCTTGATAGGGCAACCAAGCGCAATGTGTGGGGGATGGAGGCAGCGAGCTCTGGCCCTCTCTTGCCAAGCATTTGGCGGGAGTCTGAGTCCTGGACACTGGAGGAAGCATGGGGATGAGTGTGGGATGGAGGTGGTCGCTCTGGTGTCGCGCGGTGGTCTGGGAGGTGTGGCAGCTGTGGGCGGGGCGGGGCCTGAATCAGAGTGCTTCACAGCTGACAGCCTGTGAACCACAATCGCCCTCATCTGCTGCTGGCCCTGGTTCCACCACCATGTGCGCTGCACAGTGCCTGGTCTCTGGGGGACTTGGCAGTGCATGGCGGGGAGGGGCTTCTGTGGCCAGGGTTTTCTTGGAGGTGGCTTCATAGGGCAACCAAGGGCAATGCGTGGGGGATGGAGGCAGCGAGCTCTGGCCCTCTCTTGCCATGCATTTGGCGGGAGTCTGAGTCCTGGACACTGGAGAAAGCATGGGGATGAGTGTGGGATGGAGGTGGTCGCTCTGGCGCTGCACTGGGCTGGGGACTGCAGAGATGGCTGCTGACCAATTGCCATCCAGGGTCAGAGCAGCCACAGCATCGCGCGGTGGTCCGGGAGGTGTGACAGCTGCGGGCGGGGCGGGGCCTGAATCAGAGTGCTTCACAGCTGACAGCCTGTGATCCACAACCCCCCTCATCTGCTGCTGGCCCTGGTTCCACTCCCATGAGCGCTGCACAGTGCCTGGTCTCTGGAGGACTTGGCAGTGCATGGCGGGGAGGGGCTTCTGTGGCCAGGGTGGTCTTGGAGGTGGCTTGATAGGACGACCAAGGGCAATGCGTGGGGGATGGAGGCAGCGAGCTCTGGCCCTCTCTTGCCAAGCATATGGCGGGAGTTGAGTCCTGACACTGGAGGAAGCACGGGGATGAGTGTGGGATGGAGGTGGTCTCTCTGCCTTCGCGTGGTGGTCCGGGAGGTGCGGCAGCTGAGGGCGGGGCGGGGCCTGAATCAGAGTGCTTCACAGCTGACAGCCTGTGATCCACAACCGCCATGTGGGATGGAGGTGGTCGCTCTGGCGATGCACTGGGCAGGGGACTGCAGAGATGGCTGCTGACCAATTGCCATCCAGGGTCAGAGCAGCCACAGCATCTTGGGGTGGTCCGGGAGGTGTGGCACCTGCGGGCGGGGCGGGGCCTGAATCAGAGTGCTTCACAGCTGACAGCCTGTGATCCACAACCGCTGTGTGGGATTGAGGTGGTCGCTCTGGCGCTGCACTGGGCTGGGGACTGCAGAGATGGCTGCTGACCAATTGCCATCCAGGGTCAGAGCAGCCACAGCTTAGCGCCCTGGTCCGGGAGGTGTGGCAGTTGCGGGCGGGGCGGGGCCTGAATCAGAGTTCTTCACAGCTGACAGCCTGTGATCCACAACCGCCCTCATCTGCTGCTGGCCCTAGTTCCACCACCATGTGCGCTGCACAGTGCCTGGTCTCTGGGGGACTTGGCAGTGCATGGCGGGGAGGGGCTTCTGTGGCCAGTGTTTTCTAGGAGGTGGCTTGATAGGGCAACCAAGGGCAATGCGTGGGGGATGGAGGCACCGAGCTCTGGCCCTCTCTTGCCAAGCATTTGGCGGGAGTCTGAGTCCTGGACACTGGAGGAAGCATGGGGATGAGTGTGGGATGGAGGTGGCCGCTCTGGCATCCTGTGGTGGTCCGGGAGGTGTGGCAGCTGTGGGCGGGGCGGGGCCTGAATCAGAGTGCTTCACAGCTGACAGCCTGTGATCCACAACCGCTGTGTTGGATGGAGGTGGTCGCTCTGGCGCTGCACTGGGCTGGGGACTGCAGAGATGGCTGCTGACCAATTGCCATCCAGGGTCAGAGCAGCCACAGCGTACTGCAGTGGTCCAGGAGGTGCGGCAGCTGCGAGTGGGGCGGGGCCTGAATCAGAGTGCTTCACAGCTGACAGCCTGTGATCCACAACCGCTGTGTGGGATTGAGGTGGTCGCTCTGGCGCTGCACTGGGCTGGGGACTGCAGAGATGGCTGCTGACCAATTGCCATCCAGGGTCAGAGCAGCCACAGCATCGCGGGGTGGTCCGGGAGGTGTGACAGCTGCGGGCGGGGCGGGGCCTGAATCAGAGTGCTTCACAGCTGACAGCCTGTGATCCACAACCGCCCTCATCTGCTGCTGGCCCTGGTTCCACTCCCATGAGCGCTGCACAGTGCCTGGTCTCTGGGGGACTTGGCAGTGCATGGCGGGGAGGGGCTTCTGTGGCCAGGGTTTTCCTGGAGGTGGCTTGATAGGGCAACCAAGTGCAATGCGTGGGGGATGGAGGCAGCGAGCTCTGGCCCTCTCTTGCCAAGCATTTGGCGGGAGTCTGAGTCCTGGACACTGGAGGAAGCACGGGGATAAGTGTGGTATGGAGGTGGTCGCTCTGGCGCTGCACTGGGCTGGGGAATGCAGAGATGGCTGCTGACCAATTGTCATCCAGGGTCAGAGCAGCCACAGCATCTTGCGGTGGTCCGGGAGGTGTGGCAGCTGCGGGCGGGGCGGGGCCTGAATCAGAGTGCTTCACAGCTGACAGCCTGTGATCCACAACCGCCCTCATCTGCTGCTGGCCCTGGTTCCACTCCCATGAGCGCTGCACAGTGCCTGGTCTCTGGGGGACTTGGCAGTGCATGGCGGGGAGGGGCTTCTGTGGCCAGGGTGGTCTTGGAGGTGGCTTGATAGGGCGACCAAGGGCAATGCGTGGGGGATGGAGGCAGCGAGCTCTGGCCCTCTCTTGCCAAGCATTTGGCGGGAGTCTGAGTCCTGACACTGGAGGAAGCACGGGGATGAGTGTGGGATGGAGGTGGTCTCTCTGCCTTCGCGTGGTGGTCCGGGAGGTGCGGCAGCTGTGGGCGGGGCGGGGCCTGAATCAGAGTGCTTCACAGCTGACAGCCTGTGATCCACAACCGCCATGTGGGATGGAGGTGGTCGCTCTGGCGATGCACTGGGCAGGGGACTGCAGAGATGGCTGCTGACCAATTGCCATCCAGGGTCAGAGCAGCCACAGCATCGCGCAGTGGTCCGGGAGGTGTGACAGCTGCGGGCGGGGCGGGGCCTGAATCAGAGTGCTTCACAGCTGACAGCCTGTGATGCACAACCGCCCTCATCTGCTGCTGGCCCTGGTTCCACTCCCATGAGCGCTGCACAGTGCCTGGTCTCTGGGGGACTTGGCAGTGCATGGCGGGGAGGGGCTTCTGTGGCCAGGGTGTTCTTGGAGGTGGCTTGATAGGGCAACCAAGGGCAATGCGTGGGGGATGGAGGCAGCGAGCTCTGGCCCTCTCTTGCCAAGCATATGGCGGGAGTCTGAGTCCTGGACACTGGAGGAAGCATGGGGATGAGTGTGGGATGGAGGTGGCCGCTCTGGCGTCCTGTGGTGGTCCGGGAGGTGTGGCAGCTGTGGGCGGGGCGGGGCCTGAATCAGAGTGCTTCACAGCTGACAGCCTGTGATCCACAACTGCTGTGTGGGATGGAGGTGGTCGCTCTGGCGCTGCACTGGGCTGGGGACTGCAGAGATGGCTGCTGACCAATTGCCATCCAGGGTCAGAGCAGCCACAGTGTCCTGCAGTGGTCCGGGAGGTGCGGCAGCTGCGGGTGGGGCGGGGCCTGAATCAGAGTGCTTCACAGCTGACAGCCTGTGATCCACAACCGCTGTGTGGGATGGAGGTGGTTGCTCTGGCGCTGCACTGGGCTGGGGACTGCAGAGATGGCTGCTGACCAATTGCCATCCAGGGTCAGAGTGGCCATGGCGTCACCTGGTGGTCCTGGAGGGCTGGCAGCAGCGGGCGGGGCGTGGTCTGAATCAGAGTGCTTCACAGCTGACAGCCTGGGATCCACAACCACCCTCATCTGCCACTGGCCCTGGTTCCACCCCCATGAGCACTGTACATTGTCTGGTATCTGGGGGACTCGGCAGTGCATGGCGGGGAGGGGCTTCTGTGGCCAGGGTCGTCCTGGAGTTGGCTTGATAGGGCTACCAAGGGCAATGCGTGGGGGATGTAGGCAGCAAGCTCTGGTCCTCTCTTGCCATGCATTTGGCGGGAGTCTGAGTCCTGGACACTGGAGGAAGCGCGGGGATGAGTGTGGGATGGAGGTGGTCGCTCTGGCGCTGCATGGGCTGGGGACTGCAGAAATGGCTGCTGACCAATTGCCATCCAGGGTCAGAGCAGCCACAGCGTAGTGCGGTGGTCCTGGAGGGGTGGCAGCTGCGGGCGGGGCGGGGTCTGAATCAGAGTGCTTCACAGCTGACAGCCTGTGATCCACAACCACCCTCATCTGCTGCTGTCTCTGGTTCCACCCCCATGAGCACTGCAGAGTGGCTGGTCTCTGGGAAACTTGGGAGAGCATGGCGGGGAGGGGCTTCTGTGGCCAGGGTGGTCTTGGAGGTGGCTTGATAGGGCATCCAAGGGCAGTGCGTTAAGGATGGAGGCAGCGAGCTCTGGCCCTCTCTTGCCATGCATTTGGCGGGAGTCTGAGTCCTGGACACTAAAGGAACCACATGGATGAGTGTGGGATGGAGGTGGTCGCTCTGGCGCTGCACTGGGCTGGGGACTGCAGAGATGGCTGCTGACCAATTGCCATCGATGGTCAGAGCGGCCGCGGCGTCACGCGGTGGTCCGGGAGGGGTGACAACTTTTTTCGGGGCGGTGTCTGAATCAGAGTGCTTCACATCTGACAGCCTGTGATCCACAACCACCCTCATCTGCCGCTGGCCCTGGTTCCACCCCCATGAGTACTGCGCAGTGGCTGGTCTCTGGGGGACTTGGGAATGCATGGCGGGGAGGGGCTTCAGTGGCCAGGGTGGTCTTGGAGGTGGCTTGATAGGGCATCCAAGGGCAATGCGTGGGGGATGAAGGCAGCGAGCTCAGGCCCTCTCTTGCCATGCATTTGGCAGGAGTCTGAGTCCTGGACACTGGAGGAAGCACATGGATGAGTTGGGATGGAGGTGGTCGCTCTGGCGCTGCACTGGGCTGGGGACTGCAGGGATGGCTGCTGACCAATTGTCATCCAGGGTCAGAGTGGCCACAGTGAAACGCGGTGGTCAGGGAGGGGTGGCAGCTGCGGGGCGGGGGGGTGCGGTCTGAATCAGAGTGCTTCACAGCTGACAGCCTGTGATCCACAACCTCCCTCATCTTCCGCTGGCCTTGGTTCCACCCCCATGAGCACTGTGCATTGACTGGTCTCTGGGGGACTTGGCAGTGCATGGCGGGGCGGGGCTTCTGTGGCCAGGGTGTTCCTGGAGTTTCTTGATAGGGCAACCAAGGGCAATGCGTGGGGGATGGAGGCAGTGAGCTCTGGCCCTCTCATGCCATGCATTTGGCGGGAGTCTGAGTCCTAGACACTGGAGGAAGCGCGGGGATGAGTGTGGGATGGAGGTGGTCGCTCTGGCGCTGCACTGGGCTGGGGACTGCAGAGATGGCTGCTGACCAATTGCCATCCAGGGTCAGAGCGGCCGAGGTGTCACGCTGTGGTCCAGGAGGAGTGGCAGCTGCGGGCGGGGCGGTGTCTGAATCAGAGTGCTTCACATCTGACAGCCTGTGATCCACAACCACCCTCATCTGCTGCTGGCCCTGGTTCCAGCCCCATGAGCACTGCGCAGTGGCTTGTCTCTTGGGGCCTTGGGAGTGCATGGCGGGGAGGGGCTTCAGTGGCCAGGGTGGTCTTGGAGGTGGCTTGATAGGGCATCCAAGGGCAATGCGTGGCGGATGGAAGCAGTGAGATCTGGCCCTCTCTTGCCATGCATTTGGCAGGAGTCTGAGTCCTGGACACTGGAGGAAGCGCGGGGATGAGTATGGGATGGAGGTGGTCGCTCTGGCGCTGCATTGGGCTGGGACTGCAGAGAAGGCTGCTGACCAATCGCCATCCAGGGTCAGAGCGGCCATGGCGTCACCTGGTGTTCCTGGAGGGGTGGCAGCTACGGGCGGGGTGCTGTCTGAATCAGAGTGCTTCACAGCTGAGAGCCTGTGATCCAAAACTGCTGGGAGCCATCAGCCAGGTAGGTATGACAATCTCCTTGCCAGCTTACTCCCATGCTGTCTAGTGGAAGGACTTCTGAAAGGTGACCTTGCTCAAGGACCAGGGCGGTTTAGCATAATAGGAGATTAGGGTGTTCCCCCTTTAGAATAGGGCAGTTTAGCATAATAGGAGATTAGGGTGTTCCCCCTTTAGAATAGGCCTTATCCTGCTGCTGAGTTCCTCTTGAGTTCTATGGGGCAGACAGTATATTTTGGGAGACAGAAGCACATGTGGTGTGGATTTGGGCAGAGTAGTGGATTTGGGCAGAGTGTGAATTTGGGCAGAGAACGTGGATTCCCCCAGAACATGTTTGTAAATGGCCAGTGTGAGTTCGGGAATAAAGAATTGCTCTTTGAATCTACAGCTGTGTGGAGGCTCTGATTTGTGCCCAGCCAGAGACTGTGGCATCTGGTGGCTCCTATGTGGAATGCCTGAAGTTTGGGGGTAAGTGAAATTGCTCGCCCCTGAGGGAAGGTGAGAGAATTGCTGGCCCCTGAGGGCAATGCGTGGGGGATGGAGGCAGTGAGCTCTGGCCCTCTCTTGCCATGCATTTGGCGGGAGTCTGAGTCCTGGACACTGGAGGAAGCACCGGTATGAGTGTGGGATGGAGGTGGTCGCTCTGGCGCTGCACTGGGCTGGGGACTGCAGAAATGGCTCTGATCAATTGCCATCCAGGGTCAGAGTGGCCACTGCGGCACTTGGTGGTCCAGGAGGGAAGGTAGCTGCGGGCGGGGCGGGGTCTTCCCCGAGGATGCAACTTCCAGATGGGCGCCCAGGAGAGGTAGATGTCAGGAGTGGGCACTATGGGAACTGGAACAGTGTGGTCCTTGGTGATCAGTGAGCAGTTGGAGCAGGACGACGACGCTGAGGAAGCTGAGGACCACAGCCATACTCGCCATACTCATGGGTTAACTTGACTTTTCCTTCTTGATTTTCGGGTCTTCACAATTGTCTTTCCTACTGGGAATTTTTTGTTAGTGTGGGTACATTTCCTGAAATTTCATTCTGATGAGTACCTAGGTAAAGAAACTAACAAGTGCTGTTCCCTTTTTACTTTTTCTTTACACACTTCACCTCATCTAGGCCTTTGTTGATGACTACTTTGAGCAGGGAAGGGGGCCTAAAGGTGCAGGGACACCCTCTTTGCCTTTCTTTCTGACTGAATCTCTATCCTATCTCTTTTCTGTCCTTCCCTTATTACTGTCCCTTCTGTTTCCATTCACCTTTGTTCAACCATGACCTTAGCACAGAAAGTTAGGGTCTAAATTGGAATTGATAAGCTGGGAGATCCCAACTGCTACAAGGAGAGTATGTCCCTGTGAGTATGTGTCCAGGATTCCCCAAGACCCTGTAGGTGATAAAAATCTGGTGTTCCAGAGGTGGCCCCCCTTCTGAGGAAACCAGTGGACCAGGACTGTCCTTTTCTTTGAGTCAGACAGGTGCTGGTTTATTTCACTTTTTCACTACTGTCCCTATCTTAGAGACCAAGGAAAGGGTTCCACACTGAGTCCTTTGGATCTTTGACATCCACTGAGTTCTTTGGATCTTTTGCCAGAAGGGAGGAGTGTCAGGTGTTTTGTGAATATTCCAAGGCCATTTCTAAATAGCAGGCAGCTTTTTGTTCTATATCAGTTTTGTTCTTTTCCTCTTTGGGTTCACTTCACCTCCTTATTGAGTTTGGGTGTAGGGGTCTCTCTCTCCATGGAAAGGCTCCACAAAACACACATGAACCTTGATTAATTATTTCCTGAATGGACAAATCCAACAAATGGGTGGCGGTGCAGAGGAGAGAAAAATCACTTCCCAGCAACTAAAAAGAATGAATCACTTCCTCTCCTAAGACATTCAGTGGCCATATTGGGTGGCCATTATTTTTCATAGGAACTCAGCTGTGTTACACATATTCTTCTGTACATATGAAATATTTCAAATAGGAAATATGTGGCTTGAGCCACATCCCCAGTCCCAGAATATATATTCTTTGCAACGGAAAACTGATGAATTACCTAGACAGAAAATTCTGAATCATAACTACTAATAAGTTTATAAGGATTTGAGTCACACAGAGTATATTCCTTAACTACAATGGTCACAATTTTAAAAACAATAATAGAAATAGCTCTGGAAAATTCATGAACATTTGAAAACTAAATAATGAATTTCTGAATAACCTATGAGTGAAAGATAAAATCAAAGGAGAAAACAAAGTACTTCAACCAAACTTGGAATAGAACCACCACTGGACCCAGTTATCCCACTCCTCTGTATATACCCAAAGGATCTGAAAAACAGCATACTACAGTTATATAGCCACCCCAATGTTTATAGCAGCTCAATTCACAATAGTGAAGCTATGGAACTAACCCAGATGCCCTTCAACAGATGAACAGATAAAGAAAATGTGGTATATATACACATGGAATATTACTCACCATAAAGAAGAATGAAATTATGGCATTTGCCAGGTAAATAAATTGAGCTAGAGACTTATCATGCTAAGTGAAATAAATGAATCCCCCAAAATCAAAGGCCAAATGTTCTCTCTGATAAGCTAACACACAATAAGGGGTGGGGGAATAGAAAGTCATTGGATTAGACAAAGGGGAATCAAGGCAAGGCAAGGAGGGTGGAAATAGGAAAAACAGAAGACATTCCTTTTCTATGTTCATATATGAATACACAACCAGTGTAACTCCACATCATACACAACTACAAGAATGGGAAGTTATAATCCATGTATGTATAATATGTCAAAATACATTCTACTGCTAAGTAAAACTAAAAACACCAGTAAAAAAATTTAAGAAAAGGAAGTACTTCAACTAAATAAGTATACAACTTATCAGAATTTGTGGAATATGATAAACTGATACGTAAGGGGAAATGAATAGAACTAAACACCGGTATTAGAAAGGTCAAGAGGCAACCAGGGTACACATCTGTATCCCAAACTACTTAGGATGCTATGGTAGGAAAATCACAATTTCAAAGCCTGCCTGGGCAGGGGATGTAGTTCAACGGTAGAGTGTTTGCCAGACACGTGTGTGACCCTGAGTTCAGAAATCAGTATTGCAAAGCAAAAACATTAATAAGAAATAAGCAAACAAACAAAATCCCTTGGATTTTTAGAGAATGAGCATATTTAGGAGCTGGAAATAAAAGCCAGAGAAAGAGTAAACAGAGTTAATAGTGCAGTTAAGAGCACAGCTTGGAGGAAATGACTGCCTAGATCTTAGTAAAAGCTAAAGTAGATTACTTGCTGTTTGACTTTGTTTAAGTTACTTCACCTTCTTAACTTTGTTTATAAAATAAAGATAATTAATGATAGCTCATATCTGTCTTATTATCTTGTCTATGTAACATATGTTAATATATCAGTCCTTCACCCATAGCACAAGAGTTAATAACTAGAATCAACAAATGGGACTTACTCAAACTAAAAAGTTTTTTCTCAGCAAGAGAAACAATAAGACAGGTAAATAGGGAGCCTACATCCTAGGAACAAATTTTTACTCCTCACACTTCAGACAGAGCCCTAATATCCAGAGTATACAAAGAACTCAAAAAACTAAACAATAAGATAACAAATAACCCAATCAACAAATGGGCCAAAGACCTGAACAGACACTTCTCAGAGGAGGACATACAATCAATCAACAAGTACATGAAAAAATGCTCACCATCTCTAGCAGTCAGAGAAATGCAAATCAAAGCCACCCTAAGATACCAACTCACTCCAGTAAGATTAGCAGCCATTAAGAAGTCAAACAACAACAAGTACTGAGGAGGATTTGGGGAAAGGGGTACTCTTGTACATTGCTGGTGGGACTGCAAATTGGTGAGACCAATTTGGAAAGCAGTATGGAGATTCCTGGAAAAGCTGGGAATGGAACCACCATTTGACCCAGCTATTGCCCTTCTCGGACTATTCCCTGAAGACCTTAAAAGAGCGTACTACAGGGATACTGCCACATGGATGTTCATAGCAGCACAATTCACAATAGCTAGACTGTGGAACCAACCCAGATGCCCTTCAATAGATGAATGAATAAAAAAATGTGGCATTTATACACAATGGAGATTACCTAGCACTCAAAAATGACAAAATCAGGGAATTTGCAGAGAAATGGATGGCATTAGAGCAGATTATGCTAAGTGAAGCTAGCCAATCCCTAAAGAACAAATGCCAAATGTCTTCTTTGATATAATGAGAGCAACTAAGAACAGAGCAGGGAGGAAGAGCAGGAGGAAAAGATTAACATTGAACAGAGACATGAGGTGGGAGGGAAATCTGTATACGGGGTAAAAATGGGAGTTCATAATCCACTTGAATCTAAAGGATGAAATATGATATGTCAAGAGCTATGTAATGTTTTGAACAACCAAAAAAAAAAAAGGGAAAAAAACATAACACTCCTTGAAACAATCCAACCTTCAAAGATCCCAACTCACTCTATGCAGATGAGAAAACCAAGCTTTAGAGAAGTTAAATAACTTCCTCATGGTCACAAAGTGAGTAAGTGGACAAGTGCATAACAACAATAATATGTGGTGGTGGTGGAGATGATGATGATGGTAATAGGAGCAATTTAATACAGTTGTTTGGATTAAATGAGTCATTTTACATACATACATTTAGAATAATGCCTAGAACAGGCTTAATTGATCAATAAATATCATTTGTTGTTATTACCATTAGTTCTACCATGTAAACAAGGGAAACCTAATACTAATGGTACCAGAAGGTTTTTCATGAAAAAAGGAAAGCAATAGCCAGCTCAAAGTAGAAAACTTAAGGGAAGTCATGGGGTCTGGAAACTAGGAGAGATCTTGTTGAGTGGCTTTGCCAGAGTGGTGAGGGCGAAAGCCAGATGAAGGTGGTAATGACAAAGTGGGTCAAAATGGAGAGAGAAAAAAGAGGTTACTCCTGAAGGGGACATGGGCTGGTAAGAGAGACAGGACCAGGTTTGAGTTAATAACTATATGAAGGGATTTTGTTTTAGAATGGGCTGACAGATATCTCTGTAGCTTAAGTAGGAAAGATAAAGTGGAATACCAAGAGAAGATAATTAATTACTGGAACAAGGTCTCATAACAGGTCTGAAGTGATGAGATGACAGGTAAAAGTAGAATGACCCCAGGTATGCCAGATAGTCTTACTTTTAACAGATAAAAGGGAACAAAGAGAAAATAAATGCAAAACCCCCCGAAACAGTACAGGGCAACGACAGAGTTGGGTGTTCTGTGAGTATATTTAAGCTAATAAAAACCAATTTTCATGCAATATTTGCCATGATAGTTTGAAGTCCCTTATGTTCTTTTGAAAGAGAGGTGATACAATTTATGCCAATTATGCATAATTAGTCTGAGCAGTAAGATGAAGGCATAATCTAGAATTTGAGAAATTAAGATAGACTTGATGAAATTTGTACCATTTTAGAAAAATATGTAATTCTGACCCTGATAATCTGCTAATAATTAGGAGAGAGGAGGTGAGAAACTGTTTTTGAAATAACAGTCAAAAGGCCAATTCAAATATTTTAACTATAATGGAACATTTTTGAAAATTGTTATATATATATATATCAACTAGTTCAAAAGGCCTGATCCAAATATTTTTGGTTTTTGTATTTATTCTTTGCTAACTGCATTCTAAAAATACGAGCTAAATTCTGAAAATCAAAGACTATTCCATATGTTCAAATCATACAATATCAAATCCTTAGCTTTAAGTAACTTACTACCTAAATCAATGAACGGAAGGTAAAATTTCCATGTTAAAGAAAAAAGGTTTCAAGCTTCATCGGGATACCAAGAGCACAGAGAAATGAATCCTAAGGAAACCCAACTTACCTAATATCTAATGAACTGAGGACACACCAGTTATAGACACTACATGCCCATGACAACTTACCTCTCAAGATGAACATAATGTCGAGAAAGAATGTTTTTAACCAAAAACATTGTCTTTGCACTACACTCCGGACCCATCAATTTGGAAAAATATAACTTTGCACGAAGAAAATATCCAACAGGCCATAGCCATTCCTGAAAAAAAGATAATTTAAAGTAAAGAAAAAAAACTGTGAATATCTAAAACTATTTGAAAAATAACTGAAAACTCAGAGATAAATGAAATTCTTACAGGTCCTTGGTGATAATTGAAACCTCTAGCAAGATTGTAGTTGTCATTGTCTAAGGAATTGTCATATATTCCACAGTAAACCATATCACTGCAAAATGATTGGAACTTAAGTTAAATAAAAGAAGCTCAGATATCATAGAAAACACTAAAAACATTTCAATAGCAATGTTAAGAGAAATAATCATGTTATCTTCCAATTCATAGAATAAGCTCAGCATTAAAACATAATTTAACCTTAAATAAGAATATAATGAGTTCAGAGGACTTTAGCAATGTGTTCAGAAATAATTAACAAATACTGACTAATATAAAAATTATTAAATATTCAGGTATCTTGCCTTCCAGGAGTTAACTTGACACTAACCATTGGTTTAAAGTCAAGTATTTCAAAAGGTCTCTAATATATGAATAATAATTGAAATGGTCATATAATAAATTGAATTACTAAATATTATAGATAAGGTTTTACAGGTTATAGATTATAAAGGTTGTTTTTGAAACTTCTCCATGAAGTTATTTTAAAATTATATGTGGCTTATCATTAGACTACAAATAGCAATTCAACATACATTCTGATAGTATGTAGAATTTATAACATATTTATGCAGCAAACAATATTACAAAAATTATTGTAACAGACAATACAAGGGCAATGTACACTTGATTTAATTTAAATACAAAGTTTTTTTTTTAAGTAAGATAGATGTGGCCACAAAAGTAAACTTTGTGTTTCAGTTTTGATCAGTGCTTCTTAACGACTCTGAAAATATGAGTATCTCAGAATGTAGTTAAAACATACAAAATTTTGCATCTCGTGATGGAAATGAATACATAGTAAAGTAGGAAAATTCTACAAAGGTGAGATTCTGTCATCAATTCATACAGAAAGCAAGTTGATAACAAGTATCAAGTTTTAAAGAAAAATCATAAAGGAAAAACAGAAGGGTTATTTGAAACTCAAGAAAAAAAACAAAGTTGGAAAGGACAGGAAATACATGATGGCATAAACCCACAAGTGTAAAATAAAAATTAAATCATTTATGGATATAAGTAAAAAGAGTAGTATAATTACAAAGAAAGGATGGATAAGACTAATATTGAGAACAGAATTAAATCCTCACCTGTCATCACTATATGTGAATAATACCTAATACTTAAAATATCATAAAACAGCAGCATATACTTTCTTTTAGAAATGTAGAAGCAGCTATTAGTAGAAACAATATAGAAAATAATGACCACCTTTGAGGAGTAGAATTGAGGTGAAGAAAGGAAGCAAGGGAATGAATTTTTTTTTCTTTTTGTGGTGCTGGGGATTGACCCCGTGTAATGTTTTCCATAAATTCTCTTAGGTATATGCCCATATTGTCCAAATTCTACAAAAAGGCACAGATAGATCAGATGATAATGATGCTTCCTTCTAGATAAAGGGGTTTAAATTAATTTTATGTTTTTCTTTATATATATCTGTAACTTCTAATGTTTATAATAATCATTTACCACCTTTATGATCAGAAAAATGCACATCCGAAAATATTCATGACATTAGTTTTATAAACTAAAACTCTAATTGATTATTGAATACAGAATAAGACAGAGGCATTCTGAGTACTGATGCTTAATGAAAGTACAGATGACACTTTTAAAAACTCAATCTGAATGAAATTTTGGAAATGTTATCGATAAGAAAAATTAATAGCTGGTGTTAATATATTTGGATTAAATATAATCCTAACAACATTCTTAATACTTAGATTCCAACTTACTCTGGATCTAAAGTTTTCATGCCAAGGGGACCAAGTAATTTTTTTTCTGCGATCTCCAATCCTCTCCATGCTTTTTCTGTAGTAAACAGCTCAGGGGCCTAATGAATGTCAAAAACAAATATACAACTTTTTCACATCACAGAAGAATTACTTTCCACCTACATATACAAATCATCATCTTGAAAAAGAATGAATATATTTAAAAATACAGTGTGGGCAGAGTAGATGCCTTACCAGATTTAATTCCATGAGGCTAACTTGGAAGACTGTTCTAGGCCTTAGAAGTTAGGAAAATGTGTGGATATTCTTCAAAAACAGGAAGTTGTCATAGTTATTAGGAATATAGAACTCACTTCAACTCATGTAATTTATTCTTTATAATATTTACAAGAGTTTCCTTTAAGGTATATCTGAACCCACTTTCTGCTTCTAGGATCATAATAAAATGTAGAACAGTGTAAAGTTACTTGTAATACAGAGAAGGAGAAGAGGATCTGCATTAATTTTGGTGGTTGGCCTTCAGTTAATGATTAATAAAATCAAATGCACATTGAACCAAAGCTGTCCTGTGTGCCTGTGTGTTTTTCATTCTACTGTAATTTATAATACCATGTTTAGTTATGTTTTTGACAAAATGGAAACAGCTAGGCAGGCACGGACAAACAAAAACCTCTATTTTATTGCCCTCATAGTTAAGGCAGAATTTAAAAAGGAGAGACTCTAGAATCCTTGGCTATACATAATTTATTAATTATCAATAAAAGAGCGTGTGAATTTAAGCTATTCCTGGTAATTCACTACTCCAGAACTTCCCATCTAGCATGCTGAGGCACTGGTTGTGGCACAGATGATTGGAAATACAGACATCTTTAGCTTTCAGGACAATTGGGTGGGTCAGGGGCTCATGGAAGCAGCTGGATTTGGCATAAACAGCAAAATCCAAGCACAGTGTCTTGCACAAATATCATTTTCTAAGTGTATTTAGGATGTGAAAAATACATCAGGAAAACACTTCATTGATCATCTTCCATTGTTTTCTATTTTTTGATACTGATTGGTAAATGTTAAAGGTGATAAGCAGACCTTTTTAGTTATAAAAGACTATATATAACTAGCTAGTAAGCAATATCCTTTTCTCCAGTTCAATGAAAACAGTAAGAAATAAAAAATAATTAAGTAAATTCTATTACAATTTGGACAGTAACAAACACTTCACTTACCATGACCATTACTCTGGTAAAATTAGGCCTGAGCTGGTAGTCACACCAAGGACTTGAAGCTCCATAACTGTCTTTGTATATGCCACATTTGTGAACTAGATTTGGATGCTTCTCATTAGAATCAGAAGGATCTTCTGAAACATGAAACAGTTTTTCAAAGTTATTTTGTATTTTTCTGTTCCATCTCTTCATTTGAGACTGTTACAACTTTCCCTGGAAAATGATGAAAAGACATGGCAGTTTCAGACATTTAAAGCAATTCAAACCTGTAATAAGAGTCAAAAAGTCGTATTTAGTATACTTATTACTTTTTATTTACTAGGGAGAAATAAATTGTCCAGTTTTTGAAAATGTAGCTAGCCTAAATTGAGATGTGATATAAAACATTTACTGGATTTCAAACACTTAGAACTTCCCAAAATTTAAAATAGCTCAGGAATTTAATTTTATATTGACTACATATTGAATAATATTTCACAAACATTATCTTAAATGAAACATAATTAATTTCATCTGTTTCTTTTTACTTTTATCAAATGAATTAAAAAATTTTAAATTATTTATGTGGCTCAAATAATATTTCAATTGGAAAGAATTTTCTCAAAAAAGATGTACAGATTTCAAAATTGTTCATGAAAATAGAACCTGTTCACAGTCACGCTAAGATAAAAGCACAATAAGACAGTAACAACGTTGTTTTTCTTACCTCAGTTTAAACTGCTATCAAAAATATGGTTAGTAACTAGATTTGCTACAATTTCCATAGAGTAGATTAATAATTTTTCTTTCTTCTTGAAATTTATGGTTTTCTAATATTAGTTAACTGCATCAAATGATGAGTACATAGTTAAAAATACCGACAGTATTAGAAGTTTCTTTGTAAATAAAAGGAACAGCTTACCATGTCTTTTTACTCTAACTTCATGATAAGAAAAAATATTTTTTTTTTTGGATAATTCCAGCAACCAACGAATGGCAGATTTACACAAGCCCACAATTTCCACAGCAGACTCATCTCTAAAATTAAAAATAAATTTTATTCTCTAAGTAAGATTCATTTAGGCACTATTTTAAGAAGGTATTCAATAAACAATTCTGATGAATAGTAGAACCATTTCATTATAAAAGCAACTATCTACTAAGAAATCCTGACTTTATAAGGAATATATATTTTTGCTGGGGATTGAAACCAGGCCTCACCCAAGTTAGGAAAGTATTCTACCAGGGACCTACACCCCTCAGTCCAGTAGCAACTATTTAAAAATTACTTTTTGGATAATTCTGACTGAAGATAGAATTTGAAGAAAAGAGCTTCTTAGCTTAATACAGTACAAGAAGCTATTTGTTGATAGCTTCTGAAATAAAAAAAGAAAAACTCTGAAAAGACAAATTCTGGGGCAAAAGTTTAAAGAATTAGGAAGAAAAAAGATTCCCTTTTTATGAAGTGAAAATAAAAGACAGAATAACTGATGGTTGCTCATATTTAAAAAAAATATGCCCAATGAACTATTAACCATTGGGATAAAAGATCATAAGATATGATTTTGAAGTACTTGCAGAGGCTAAAACCTTGATAATTTCTAAAAAAAAAAAAAAAAAAAAAAGAACAGACAGCTTTGCTATATAACATATATCAAAAGGAACATATCTGCATAACGAGGAGAAAGAAAGGATGAGTCAGAAATTAGAAGAGAGGAAGAGAGGCAGATTTTTATTGATTTAATATGAAGAATACATCAATAATAGAGTTAAATATTCCACAAGTATTTGTTTTTAAAAACGAAAATGGTAAATTAACAGGGCATAATTTGGGCTGGGGATGAGGCTCAAGCAGTAGTGCGCTCTCCTGGCATGCTTGCAGCCTGGGTTCGATCCTCAGGACCACATGCCAACAGGGATGTTGTATCCACCGAAAACTAGAAAATAAATATTTAAAAAATTCTCTCTCTCTCTCTTTAAAAAAAAGGGCATAATTAGGGGCTGGGGTTGTGGCTCAAGTTGTAGAACGCTCACCTAGCATGCCTGAGGCACTGGGTTCGATCCTCAGCACCACATAAAAAAACTAAATAAATAAAGGTATTGTGTCCACATACAACTAAAAGACATATATTTAAAAAATAAATTTTTAGAAAATGGCATAATTACAAAAGCACTTTAAAATAAACACTACCTTGGAGTGGCTGGGATTCCTCTGTTTCTAGCTCTCTCACTTTTTCCCATTTTATCCATCCATGTGCCACAATTTAAGTGATTTCCTCCGTTTTTAAATCCTGTTTTGTCATCAATCCCTGCAGTTGTAGTAAAACCTAAAAAACCCAAAACTTATAAAATAAATGTTCTATAACTGGTACATATTATACATAGCAAATGAAAATTAATATTTTACTTAAAATATTTATACAATTTATAGGAAGATAGTAAACCAGAACAACTATTCTGAAGATCAACTTGGTAATACCTTAAAAATTAGAGATGTGAAATTGCACAGTAATTACATTTCTTTCTAAATATACTCTAGGAAAATCCTTAAATTTTATTTATACATGGGGAAACACCCTACATCATATAAAATTAAAGAAGTAGATTTATGTGAACAAAAATAAATACCCAAGACAAAATGATTGAGTAAAGAAGTCATAAAAGGACATGTATAATAAAAACCTTTTCTGTAAAAGCTTAAAACATAGATAATACTAATGTATACAGCTATGCGTGTCTATATGGTCTATATGGCTATGTCTAATATATTTGTGTATAATTTTAAAATACATCAAATATTTATACAGTGTATATGTTATAGTACACTAAATATATACAACACATTAGATCACATATACTTTGCATATACTTGAATACACATAAAAGTCTAAAGCATTAAAAGTATACATGGAAATAGAGAACCCTGATTATAGGATAGTCATTAATTCTAGAGAGGAAAGAAAGAAAAAGAGAGATGAATCTTTGGATATACCTGATATGGTTTATTTCTTTTCAAACAAAAACAGAAAGATCTGAAGAAAATATAGTCAAATGTTAATATCTGCTTAATTTGAGTACGAAATTTGAGGTAAAATTTATACCCCTATCTGTAAGTTGAAATGTTTCATATTTATGAAAAACTAAATTAATTCAAAGATATCACAAAATATGTTCTTTAAATATAAAATCTATTTCTATTGATTTACTGAAGGATTAAAAGAAGGATTAAAGAACTATAAGTGATTGTTAGCAGACTACTTGGGTTAGCAGGGTTAGTATTTGGTGTTACTGCTAGAAATAATAAATTAATGATTTTAAATTAATATATAAAATGTAATTTTGAACATTTTGCCAATGAGTTTAGTGCATTACCTAGAATAATCAAAGGTTCATTGTATACATATATACAGCACAATTTTTCATATCTCTGGTTGTATACACAGTATATTCACACCTATTCGTGTCTGCATACATGTACTTTGTATTAAATTGATCATCACATTCCACCATCTTTAATAACCCATGCCCTCTCCCTTCCCTTCCAACCCCTGGGCCCTATCTAGAGTGGGATAGGGAATGGGAGTATGGGAGGAATATTTTATATCTCAATAAATACATGTGTAAATTTTCTTTCTTTCTTTCTTTCTTTTTTTTTGAGAAAGGTCTCACCAATTTGCTTAGAGCCTCACTAATTTGCTGAGGCTGGCTTTCAACTGGCAATCCTCTTGCCTCAGCCTCTCCAGCCATGGGATTACAGGCATGCATCACCATGCCAGACTGTAAATTGTTTTAAAAAAGAATGCCATCACAAACTGGTGTGAATATACTTTGTATACAACCAGAGATATGAAAAATTGTGCTCTGTATGTGTAATAAGAATTGTAATGCATTCCACTGTCACATATAAATAAAAAAATAAAAATAAAAAAGGAATGCCATCTGTAGTATATAAATACTTCTCAAAACTAAACATTTTCATTTTGTTTGAATGGATCCCTCCCCACAAATTTAAAAATTGTAATCCTGGCCTCCAGTGTATCTGAATGTGACTTTATTTGGAAATTGAACTTCACAAAGGTCATTAAGTTAAAATGGTCATTAGGTTGGACCCTAATCTAATCTGAATGGTATTTTTATAAGAGGAAATTTGGGCACACACATACCCAAAGAGAAGATGATGTGAACTACAGGAAGAATGCCATGTGAACATGAAGATCCCATTCTAAATAAAGAGAGAGGCTTGGATCAGGTTTTCCCTCACAGCCCTTAGGAGAAGCCAACCTTGCTAACACCCTGATTTTGAACTACTTGTTTCCAAATTGTGAGACAATACGTTTTTGTCACTTACACCACCCAGTTTGTGGTACTGTGTACGGCCAACCCAGCAAACTAATATCCACTTTTTTGTTTTTGCTACTAGAAGACTTATAGCACCTGTTATTCATAAAGTTAGTAAAAGATAATGTAAGAGCTTTTTTTCGTGACATGCAGTGGGGTAAGATCTTGAAACAAAATATAGTGATGAACAATATAGATAAAGTCAGGTGGGTGTCAAGCTGAGGAAAGATGTGAAATATCTAAAACTGACAATAGACAATATCTAGAATATACAAAGAACCTTATAAATCAACAAGGGAAATGAAGAACTGTCAATAGAAAAAGAAATAAAGGCAAATGACTACTTTATAGAAAAGGAAACTTTCCAAAAAGGACAAATAAACATCAATAAGTATTCAAATTCATCAGTAATAGAACTACAATTAGAATTAGATACTGCTTTTCACCCATGATATTAGTGGATAATGTGTTGGTAGGCCTGAGGCACATCATAAGCCACTTTGATGGTCAGTAGGAACATAGATTGGAATTCCTTCCAGTAATTATGGAAATAAATTTGTTAATATTTAGTTAAAGAACATAAGAATATGGCATATGTAGCAGATATGCAATCTCTGCCAGGAAAATGATCATATATATCTATAAAGATACCTCTAGGTTCATCAAAATCTTGTTTGTGGTAGCTGAGAGCTGGAGGCAATCTAGGTATCCATCCATGAATATATAAAATGTATAGATGCACATTATGCAGAATTCTATGAGTCAGATTAAAAGACTTGCTATAAACAATGGAATGAACAGATACAAGAAACAATGTTAAAAAAGATAAAAAATGGATTTAGCACATTATAACCTGTGTGTGTGTGTGTGTGTGTGTGTGTGTGTGTGTGTGTGTATGTTTTACTGGAAAATGAACCCAGGAGCTTTCAAGTTGAAAAGACAACTTACAATATGAGAGAAACTATTTACAACCATATCTGATAAGAGTATAATATCCAGAATATACAATGACCCCTACAACCAAACAAAATAACCCCAAATAACCAAATTCAAACATGGACAAAGGATGTGACTAGATACTTCTCCAAAGAAGATATACTATGACTAAGAAGCACATGAAACAATTCTTAACATCACTAATCCTTTGGGAGATGGAAATCATCCATTCAGAAGACCACTATTAAAAAAAAAAAAAAGAACATTAGTGTTGCTGAGGATGCAGAGAAATTAGAACACTGTGCACTGTTGGTGGGAATGTAAATAGTATGGTCATTGTGGAAAATATTAAGCTCCTTTAAAAATTAGAAATAGAATTAGTGTATGATCTACCAACTCCACTTTGAAGTATATATCCAAAGAATAAAAAAAAAAAAAGATCTTGAAGAGTTATATGCATACCCATGTATATTGCATCATTATTCACAAAAGCCTTTGTTTCATACAAAGGCCTACTAAAATAAGAATGAATAAAGAAAATGTAAAGTATGTTCACATACACAGTGTACACAAATACACAACAAAATATGTGGCCTTTGAAAAGAAATCCTGTCATAACTTATAATATAAATAAACTTACCTTGACTTCCTAAGTGAAATAAGTCATAAAAGGACAAATACTATTTGATTTCATTTATATAAAATATATAAAGTGTCAAAAATCATAGAAACAGCCAGGTGTATGTCCCTATCTGGCAGGCTAGAAGACCCTTTACAGTGCTGTCAATGGCCCAGTGGAGGAGCTGAGGGCAACATCAAATTTGAAATATTTAAAGTAAACACAAAACTATTTCTGCAGCACAGATGATTAAGTGTGATGTTGTGGGCTATGGTGCCATTGGTAAAACATGTCTCCTGATATCCCACACAACAAACAAATTTCCACCTGAATATGTACCAACTATTTTTCACAACTATGCAGTCAGTTAGAATTGGCAGAGAAATACATATTCTTTGACATTTGACAGTGCAGGGCAAGAGAATTATGACAGATTACAACTGCTGAATTATCCATGAACAGATATATTTCTTGTCTGTTTTTCAGTGGTCTCTCCACTACTGAAAATGTAAAATTAAAGTGGTTGCCTGAGATACTCACCATTGTCCAAACATCCACTTTTTGCTTACAAAAGATGACCCTTCTATTTTTGAGAAACTTGCCAAGAACAAATAAGCCTCTCTCTCCAGAGACTGCTGAAAACTGGCCAGTGATCTGAAGGCTGTCAAGTATGTGGAGTGTTCTGCACTCACACAGGAAGGCCTACAGAGTATGAATACTGACTGCCCTGGAGCCTCCAGAACTGAAGAAGAGCCACAGCCACATGTACTGCTATGACAGAGAGCCCTTTCTGCACAGCTGATGTCACCATCATACTAAAAGCAATGTTTAAATCAAAGTAAAAATTAAAAGTTAAAATTTGTTTCTACTTTAATACAAATGTCATACACCTACCCACATGCACTTGTGTGAGACAAGGCCCACAGGTATGCCTGCCTTCCCCAATACTAGTTAATTTTGAGTAATTGTGTATTGTCAGAAAAGTGATCAGTACTGGTTTTTGTTTTATTGTTTTTTAAAAAAACTCTATTTTTGTTGTTGTTCAAAAGCAAAACATGCCAGGCGCAGTGTTGCATGCCTGTAATCCCAGCGGCTCAGGAGGCTGAGGCAGGAAGATTGCCAATTCAATGCCAGCCTCAGGAAAAACAAGGTACTAAGGAATTCAGTTAGACCCTTTCTCTAAAAAAAATACAAAATAGGGCTGGAGATATGAGTTAGTAATCAAGTTCCCTGAGTTCAGTCCTGGGTAAGCACCCCCCACCACACACAAAAAAGCAAACATGCTTGTGATGACTTTGTAACAGACCAGTTTGTTGAAGCCATTCCCTGGTTCCAACCAGGAGAGAAATCTGGGACATCTTAATTTTTTGTTTGTTTCTTCCTCTTCTTTTGTTGGAGTGAGGGGAATGTGTATGGAATTTTTTATAGTTTTTTTAATTCATTAATCAGTGGGTAGCTTTAGGTGAGAAGGATAGATTGATTCCACATTCAATTTCCTCAATCTAATTTAGAAAATGTTTTTCCAACCTGGTGTTCTTAGGAAGGATTACAGTAAATGACCCATTTAATATAATGCTCCTTATTCAAAGTTGCCTTTTCTCTTCACCTTGAATAGATCCAGTATTTGATGAAACTCATGAAAGTGAGTGGCAACTGTTTTGCCTCTTCTCTTTTCTAGGGTGCACTCTACATGTGACTGATTTCCAAGGAAATTTGTTTGCTATTTGCTGGGGTTTTTTTGGGGGGGTAGTTAATTTCTAACTTCTTCCACTGAAAAAATAAACCACATGTATTGAGTCTGTAATTAAAAAAAAAGTTTCCTGTCAGTCAGTGTCTTATATACTTAGCACAGATTTACAACTCAAAATTGTATGGCCTTCTTGGAACTCAGCTGTAGACTTGGCACATAGCGGTGTGGTGGCAGAATACAGATGCCTACAAAATGACTGGCATCCTTTCAGGTTTGAGAATGTTGGCCTGCTTCATTAAGAAGCCAGAGATGTGGAGAGAATACTTACCAACAAGGGGAATAGCCAGGGGAAGTCCTTTATTTCTGTTTGGCACATAAAGACCCTCTATCCCATTGAGATTCTCTAATGATTCTCTAATGAAAATCATGGAAACAGTCTGGAAGAGAATCTCTGTAAGTGTTAAGAAGGTTTTTCTTTTCTTCCAGCGTATTTTGGTTGTAATTTCTAGTTTTTAAAAATGTTGGATGGAGAATTTAATTTTAGAAATTTTTATCAAAAAAGAAACCCTAAAAAAACTAACCAAAAAAGAGGAATGGAATTCTGATACACATAGAACATGGTTGAAACATAAAAAAAAAATTATGCTCAATGAAATAAGCCAGAAACAAAGGGCAAATATATTATTATTTCAATTATATGAGGTACACAGATGCTATGATTTAGATGTGCTGGAAGCTTTAAGAGGTGTGGCTTGATGAAGGTGGTTGCGTCACTGGAGACATTACCATTGGAAAAGATCAATGATGCCTTTCAGAGGGGGCTAGGTTCCAAAGAATAAGAATGTCCTGACCTCTAAATCTCTGGCTTTCTTTCTTGTCATGATATCTCCCCCAAACATAAACTTTCCCACTATGAGGTTATCTGGCATGATGTGATATAACCAAGAGGGTCCTCACCAGAGGCCAAACTCAACAAAGATGCTTCAGCTTATACTTTCAGCCTCCAAAACTTTGAGCTAAACAAATCTTTTTCTTCATAAAGTTGCCTGCCTCAGGTATTTTGTTATAGCAACAAACACTGGACAAAAACATTCAAACAGTTAAATTCATAGACACAGAAAGTAGAATAGCAATTTTTAGGAGATGGGGAAAAGGCTAATGAGTACTTATTATGTACTGGGTAGTTTCTGTTTGGGATGACAAAAAAGTTCTGGAGATGGATAGTGATGATGGCTACACAACAATGTGAATGTAGTTAAAGCCACTGAACTGCACACTTTCAAATGGCTAAACTGGGACATTTTATAATAAAATTTTTAAAACAATATTTTTAAAATGCTTAATAGTCAAAAATCAGCAATCCAATTAGAAAATAAGCAAACAACACAATTAGGGAAGATGAATGGCAAATAAGTATATGAAAAGATGTTTAACATTACAAAAATGCAAATATTGTGTAGCAGTCTACACAACCATTAGCACTTCTTTGAAAACAAAACAAAACTCCATAACAATAAGTAGATGAAAATCGAAACTGGTCTTCTCCAGATTGCTGGAGAGGAATGTAAAATGGTACAACCATTTTGGAACATTGTTTGGCAAGTTCTTATAAAATAAAACAGGCACTCATTATATGACTGACTCATATCCTTGGGCATTCCCTGAGAAATGAAACATATGTGTCATGTAAAAATCTACATGTGAAATATTCATATTAGTTGTATTAGTAAAAAAAAAAAAATGGAACTACCTAAATGTCCTTCAGTGGATGAAAGTTTAAATAAATTCTGACATCACTAAGAGGGAATACTATTCAGCAAAAATAGGAATAAACTACCAATGCATGCATCTGCTTGGATGGATCTCGAGGGCATTATGATTAGTGAATAAAACCACTCAAAAGGTTATATGCAGTATGATTCAATTTACATAACATTTTCAACATAATAAAATCATATATAGAGAGAACTGATTAGCAGTTTTTAGAGTTCAAGTGTGGCAGTAGAGTGGGTAGGTGTTAACTATAAAGGCAGACACAAAGACCTTTGTGGTGATGGATTAGTTCAGTACCTTGATTGTGGTAATGGTTACATGAAGTTATACATGGAGTCACATTTCACAGAGCTACATGCACACATACATGCAAATGTGAGCATGTATGCACAAACACACAGACACACAGATGAGATAATGTAAAAACTAGAACCCAAATCAGGTCTATAGGCTAGTTAACAGTATCACACTAATGTCAATTTCCTAATGATACCATACTTCAGTTATATAAGACACCCCCATTGGGAGAAGCTGAGGGAAATGGGGTGAACGTTTTATGGTTCTCCATGTAAAACTTCTTTGCAAACTTTTATGAATCTCAAATTCTTTCTAAACTATAAAGTTAAAAAATTGATATGCATGGCATTTGCTATTAGATGAATAGAACTGGAGAACAGCATCTAAGTGAAATAAGACAGATCCAGAAAGTCAAGGGTATACTGTTTTCTTTCATATCCAGAAGCCAGAAACAAGGGAAAAAGAAAGGGGTACAGATCCCATGAAAATCAGTGGAGCAGAGGGGGAAGGAGACAGGATGGGAAAAGAGAGGAACGATTGAATGCAATTGACCAAATTATGCTATGTATACAGATGAATATACCACGGTGATTTTCACCTTTATGTGCATCTATTAAACACCAATTAAAAATGGTGTATAAAATTAAAAATGTATAAGTAAATAAAAGACCAATAGAGTAGAGGAAAGGGAATATGGTGAGGTGAACATGGGTGGGGGAAAGAGGGGAAGAAAAGAAGAAGTACTAGGGACAGAAGTGGGGCAAATGCTGGTGTGATTATCTCAAAATGAACCCCAAATTATATATAACTATAATGCACTAATAAAACATTAAAATGACATATAAATAAAATAATACATGTTTAATGAAAAATAAATATACAATAAATGTATTAGAATGATTCTCTAAAAGAAATAGGGGAAAAATGAAACAATTAGCCTTGCATTGGCTGGTAATGATTGTGTGCCATAAAATAAGTAAGAAGAAGTTAAAAGTTTATCAATTTTAACTTGATATACATATATCCTTTTTGTAAAAACTGTTCTACAGAAGTCTAAGCCAAAGAGAGAGACCAGGGAAAAAATCCTAGTTTGCCACTTAGTAGCTCTTTAGCTCTGAGAAGGCTACTCTTAAGAATTTTCTCATTTAGTAAAAATGAAAACAAAATAACTTGTTCCAAATGTTCTTTGGAGTATTAAATTGGAACAACATAGGTCAAGTAGTTAGCACAATGCCTACCAGGTAATGACTCAATTCATTGCAATTAATATTAATGTTATCATTATAAATTGTACCCATCAATATTATCGTTAATATTGGCTGACTAGAATGATATGAAATTTCATATTTCCTCTAGAAACTAAAAACTTGATGAGATCAGAAACAGTGTTATCTTTCTCATTAATATATCTTAAGGTTTTGCATCCATTACTGCAAAGTGAAAGAATGATTAAAGGTTTAATTTCTCTGCATTAGTGAATATTCACTATGGAGTTAAAGTTCCATACCTTCATCCTTCATATTTCGATCTATCTGTGGTCCAGCATTCCTTTCTTGGAACTGTATGCCCTGCATGTGTCTTTGCATGGCTTCCTGTATTACTTCACACAATGATTGATCCTATTTGAGACAGAATGGATGTGACCTCTATTAGAAACTACATACTGATCTTCTCCTAAATCCCACAGTTTAAGTAATGTGAAAACACATACTTTTCTTTGGAGGGAGAAATAAGGATTGGAGTAGGCCCAGGGAAAAGCAGCAGCTCCTACTGCACAAAATAATACAATCTGTCATATGAATATTTAACATTAGTAGTTTTAACTATTCAGGCCTGTGACAAAATAATTTGTAATTTTGCAGGTAGGTGAAATGATTAGCTTGAATAGTTTCTAGCAGAACAATAAACAATAAATGAGTTTAGCTTGTCATTTAGCACCTATATATTCTTACTCCTCTGCACACATAAGTAATAGTGATTAAATTTTGTGCAAAAGTGGTACTCTCAAACATGGGAATCTATGATGACTTCAGGAAATATCCCCAGTGAATGTAAAGAGTTCACAGATAATTTTCTTTGTCCATATTAATAATAAAGTAATACTTAGGATGATATATAGGGAGATAAATAATTGTATTTTTTAAAAAGAAGGTGAAGCATGTAAACTAAAAATGAAATTTAGAGTCCTTATATATTTGATTATACTTTATTTTTTAAAAAACCTGTGAATAAATCTGAATCTATCATATAAAAATTCTTGATATAGTTATAAAATGTATGAAGCACATAAAAATACTGTGCAACTTTTACCAAATTGTGAGAAAATAAATAGGTCTAAAGTAAATACCTACTTGATAACATAAACCCATGTAGGACAATGGAACATACATAAAGAATTATTTTTTGACATATGTTTTTTGAGTTTTTCGTGATTAATATAAACAATCATGGGGACACAAACATGCAAGCCCTGAAGCAGTATTCACCACCCCTGAAGTCTTATACCAAACACATGAAAACAAAAGCAGATCAGAAGTGACAAAAACATAATATTATTTTACATTCCCTATTGAGGAAAAACACTCAAAAATGTTTATCAGTTCAACATTGTTCATAAGATAGACTCTGAACTACCTGGATTGCTTGCCGATATTCTCTCACTACCCTCAGGTGTTCTACACAGAAATTAAAACTAGGCTGAGCAGTATGTCCTAAACTGTGCTTCAACTCAATATGCTTCACTGTACCTTTCATCTTTCAAGTCTTCCCATATTCCCCCACAAACTCTCCTAATATCCTCCTCACATTTTCAGAGTGCATTTAGGTGAAATTTTAGTTACTTTATAAGTCTTTCTCCCTGAGTCCCACCTACTACTCCTCTCTCCCTTGTATGAGACTGCATAGTACTACTTGTACATCTTTGCAATGACCATGTTTATGTGGACACACCATCTCTTCTACCATATTACAAGCTCTTTAAACAAGGAGCAGTTTTATGTTGACTGTGTATTAGGAAATAAGTTTTAATAAATTCTCTTTACCTGTGTGCCTGCAGGCAAAGGAGCAAAATCATCTGTTGGATATATTCTGGAAACTGGGCACTTGAGAATGTCTACACCATTTGGAACCATTTTACAGTAATCTTGAATACACTGCAGCCACCACCACACAGCATCCCAGCAATTGTATCTGTCATAAGTTCCTTCACTGAGGAGATTAGGAATGAGACCATGCCTCAGGGTACCAACAAAAGCTAAAATAATATTCCTAAACAACAGAATTGAATGGATCATTTAAAATGAAAACATACTCTTAAAAACTGAAGACAAACATGGTCACTTTTGGTGACTGTGTAATGGAAGTATTTTCTCACCTGTCCTTATTTATTTTTGTATGCTGCAGTCTGGCTGGACACAAATTCACGAGCCATTCAACAGGAACAAACTTTATTTCCGAACTCCACCAGCACATTTCACACATGCTCCCCAGGAACTCTCCTGAATGCCACCCACAAGGCTCCTCAAGGAACACACCACACACCAACGGGAACTCCCCTGGGAACTCTCCCGGAACACCACCTGGCTGCACAGGCACTCACTCTTGGAACCCAGCTAGAACTCAAAGGGAACTCCAAAGTAGAGGGCGCCCAAGGTGGACAGTAAAGGTCTAATATACAATTGAATACACAACCTGTTTCAATCCAGCATCATCCAGTCACAGCAATTATAGACAGCTTAACTAAATATCATCATCTTAATGACTCGCCTCTCAAACATTACTTCTCCTTGTTATAATATTCAAAGTCAATTGGCATTTTTATCTTTGCATTAAGGCATAAAGGAGAAAAAAATTGATAATCCTGTAACTTTCCATGTAAAAAAGTGGTAGATTTGTAATTATTCAGGCAAGATTTAAGAAAATCACAAAACTGGTCTCAGAGAAAGTAAGAATACCTATGGTGATAAGAAGAATACAGCTGGCTTTAGAGGGACTCTGAGGAGGCACTTCAAATTAAGCAAATTATCAAAGTTAGATATTAGGCAAATTCTCAATTAGTAGTTTGCACATGAGAGTATAAAAAATAGTATTCACCTGTCTAAAATCTTCTCTTTTAAAAGTATCACATATTATTCATGTTACTCAAAAACATACACATGAGCCATGCAACACACTTGCATTAGGATTTTTAGATGTTCCAATGGTGCTGCGCATGTTCAAGCACAGGTACCAGCTATGCCCCAGCCCAGCAGGTATTTCCACAACTGGCCAGGTCTTCTTTCTTCGTCAATGATATCCTGAAAAGTCCATCTTTTTTCTAAATCAATTCCCTTTTAAAACAAATTAAATAGCAACTAGATGATCTCAAATGAAAGTTCTAACTCCTCATAAGATCTAAGGAATGTTGTACATATCTCAGCTCCATAGTAAATCAGCATCAGACTTTCCTCAAATATTGTGCTCTACCAAACAATACAATTTTAAATATCTCACAATATTGTCAATTATAAATTAAAAATAACTAGATTATCATGGTTATGACAATCTATACATTACCAATTTTTAAATCTATCATATTTTCAATTGAAAATTATTTATCTAAGATTGAACACAAAAAGAATAATCTTTCAAATTTCAATAAATTTTTTGGCTATGGCAAAACTCAAATCAAACAAACTACTAGCGAGCTAGTAGCTTTTTAATTGGCAATAATGTCAGAGTCTCATTAGAGTTCAAGATCTAGTGGATGGCTATGTTATCTTCAGTCAGACTATACTTTAACAAAAAAAATATAAAATATATAAAACATATTTAAAAGAGTTTTGTTTTACATCTTGATCTATAATGGAAGTGGTGAAAGTCTGATCATTTCCATGTAATACCTAAAGCAGAAAATAAGTTCTGTTATACATGTATCATAACTTGGAATTTTTGAGGGGAAAGAACCTGGGCCCAGGAATCAGATGGAATCATATCCTGATCTCCCTAATCCTAACTGAACAACTCCTCTGGGCCTCGGTTTCATAGCAGCACAATTCACAATAGCTAGACTGTGGAACCAACCTAGATGCCCCTCAATAGATGAATGGATATAAAAAATGTGGCATCTATACACAATGGAGTATTATGCAGCACTCAAAAATGACAAAATCATGGAATTTGCAGGGAAATGGATGGCATTAGAGCAGATTATGCTAAGTGAAGCTAGCCAATCCTTAAAAAAACAAATGCCAAATGTCTTCTTTGATTTAAGGAGAGCAAACTAAGAACTGAACAGGGGGAAAGAGCATGAGGAAAAGATTAACATTAAACTGAGATGAGTGATGGGAGGGAAAGGGAGAGAGAAGGGAAATTGCATGGAAACGGAAGGAAACCCTCATCGTTATACGAAATCACATATATGAGGTTGTGAGGGGAAAGGGGGGGGAAGGGAGAGAACTGAACAACAACAGATGAGGTAGAGAGGGAAGATGGGAGGGGAGGGGAGGGGGGATAGTAGGGGATAGGAAAGGCAGCAGAATACAACAGTCACTAATATGGCATTATGTAAACATTGTGAATGTGTAACTGATGTGATTCTGCAATTTGTATTTGGGGTAAAAATGGAAATGCATAACTCACTTGAATCAAATGTATGAAAGATGAAAAAAAATAAAATAAAATATAAAAAAAGAAGAAGAATGGACAGTCCCTCGCCTGCGGGTCTGGGCAGCGGAGGACGGTTTTTGGTAGTGGCTGGAGGCTTTGCTATGGGAAGTTGTCCCTTTGCTCTCTCTGGGCCAGCCCTCCTCACTGGTTCTCCTCAGCCGCTGTCTGAGGAGTGCACCTGGAGGCCCAGGCTACAGCTGAGGCTGTTTCTCCCAGCCCGGGCAGCCGCGCCACTTGGCAGGTGCTGAGTACCTCCCTTGCCACCTTTCTCCTCTGCCTCGCTGCCTGGCTGCCGCAGTGCACAAGGGGTGTTGGAGCCGCGGATTCCAGCTACAACGCCCCCCCCACCCCCTCATCCCCCCCCATCCCTGCGAGCACCCCCCCCAGCCCCCAGCAGCACCACCCTCGCCTATTGCAGCCACATCACCTGTGGAATTGGAGCCACTATGATCACTGGCTACTTTCTCCTACTTAGATTCCTTAGCACCACCATCATGGCTCAGCCAGAACCAAAGGCCCCAAGTCTCACTGGCACATACCGCCATGTTGACCGTACCACTGGCCAGGTACTAACCTGTGACAAGTGTCCAGTAGGAACCTATGTCTCTGAGCATTGTACCAACACAAGCCTGCGAGTTTGCAGCAGTTGTCTTCCAGGGACCTTTACCAGGCATAAAAATGGCATAGAGAGATGCTATGACTGTAGTCAGCCATGCCCAAGGCTAATAGTTGAGAAATTACCTTGTGCTGCCTTGACTAACTGAGAATGCACTTGCCCACCTGGCACATTCTAGTTTAATGGTACCTGTGCGCCCCCCCCCCCCCCATACAGTGTGTCCTGTGGGCTGGGGTGTGCACAATAAAGGGACAGAGAACGAAGATGTCCAGTGTAATCAGTGCGCTCGGGGTACCTTCTCTGATGTGCTTCTATTGTGATGAAATGCAAAGTGTACACAGATTGAGTCAGAACCTGGTGGTGATCAAGCCTGGGACCAAGGAAACAGACAAATGGAGTAAGGGAAATAAGACAGTAAGTGTAGACCTTGCTCTGTCAAAGACCTTGACTGAAAGTGGAGAAGAGAGTAGGAAAAGGGAAAGATGGGAGAGCCAGGGTCAAGGGAGGATCATTGTTATGAGACAGGAAGAATTTGAAAATATAGGATAAAGAAAAGAAAGTTGGCTAGGGACCATGGAACATTCCTATAATCTCAGGAGACTGACGCATGAAAATCAGAAGTTTGAGGCCAGCCTGGGCAACCTAGCAAGACCCTCTCGCAAAAAAAGAAAAAAAGAAAGAAATGAAAAGAACTGGGAATGTATTTCAGAGGTAGAGAGACTCTGGGTATAATACTCAGCACTGTTTAAAAAACAAAAACACACCAAAAGCATTGAAAAACAAAAGAAAGTTTTACTTTTCCTCTTTTAAAGGAGATAAGAGGACATGAGGCCAAGAAGTACCAAACTTGAAAAGGAGAAGAAACACTTCACTCCCTGAGACTAAAGGAAAGAAAGTAAGCATAGGCATAAATAAAGATAAACTAAAACTTGACATATTTAATATATAGGCTAATTATCTGCTTAAATCTCAGCAAGCAATTTTAAGCATTTTCCATATGTTTGCTCATTAACCATCAAAATAATCCTAAGAGGTAAGCACCATTATTGTCCCCATTTTACAACTGAGTAAACTATGAGAGTACCGAAAGTCTGAAGAAGTTTGTTCAGGCCACCTCCATGTAGTCAGTGAAGTAATTGGTATGTTCATCTATTGGAATGGAGGAGCAAGGAACACTAGGAATTTGCAGTTGAACTAAGTCAGGTACCTCAATGTAAATACTATTGACATTTGGATTCAGGTAATTCTTTGTTGTCCTGTGCAATATGACATGTTTAGCAATATTCCTGGCCCTTTGCACACATATGTGCATGCACACACACACAGTCAGAATCTTCAAAAATGTCCAAAAACAATGACAATGTCCCTGGGGAACCAAGTCATCCCTGAGGTGGAGGTACAGAAGACAGCACTAACTCTAGACAGCCTGATGAAGAAGAGGAGAGGATCCAGCTCTTGCTGAAAAGATAAATGTTATTGTAAGATTCCAGGGCTAAATTCAGTCGGGAAGAATGATATAACCACTGGGGAGGGTGTTGCTATTGTTATTTGTTTGTTTTGATTTGTATAATGAAAGGTGAATGCAGAAAAAGTAGAAAGAAAATGTGGCCTCACAGAATCCAGTGTAACCAATGCATAATGACTATTATTAACACTGCCATCTGTGGTTTGATAGACCTCAGGGAACAAACCATCAATTTCCATAAGTAAAATGTGAAATAGCATTATTCATACTACATAGTTGTCTCATTTTCTCTGGCATGTACTTTGTAAATCTTAAGAACGATACAGTTAATGTTGACTGTTACTATGGTAACGTGTTTTTTTCTGGACTCAGAGACCCTTGCCTTCACATCCATCATTTAATTCAAGTCTTCCAGAGAGAAATTTATTAGATTTCTTATTTCTTTTCTCTTTCTGAATTTAATTCTGTTTTTTATCTTGAAAAAAGATTTCTACAAAATCTGGGGTCACAGTCCTTTTAAAACATATTTGCACCCCCACAACCTCTCTCACACTGCCCATTGGGCCATGTAGTCTATTAGAGAAGCTTAAAGTAAAACAAAGTAGGTTTTTTTGGTTTTTTTTTTGTTTTGTTTACTTTATTAGGTCAACTGGTTAAATACGCAGCTATAGAAATGAAGAGACTCTGAAAATACAATAGTAATTATACTGTCTTTTGTTTATGACAATTCTATACAATAGTGTACAGTATTATAGTATAGCTATGTCTTTAGTATATGGTTGTGCTGTAAATCTGTGGTTCTAATTAATGCCCCCTTCCTGCATCAGCCTAAAGGTGACTGCACAGGGGAAAGCCCCAAGATATTCTCCTGCTCCCTGATGAGCAGTTGCCCAGGGATGGGGCCTTGGGAGCAAATCCTCTGCAGGCGGGCAGGCCCCAGTTTCCAAGCTGGGATGCCCTTGAGGAAAGCGCTTGGATGAACCATCATCAGCCACCAAGAGGGACCCTCGACTGGCTTATTTGGTTCATGTTGCCTTCCATGTATTTGGGTGGTGCTGGCCCCTCAGGCAGAACAGTAAGGTTCCCTGTGCATTTCACAAAGCAGCTCACTAATAGACCATGAACTAGGACCAAGTGTTCCCAGAGCCCCATCATTTGCACCATGGAGTTCACTGGTTATCTCTTCAACTATGATATACCCCTACCCCACTTCCCAGTACTTAAAATATATGTATTTATATAGAAAAGGCAAACAAACCATTAGATACAAATAATAAGAAGTTAAAGTAATAATACACTCAAGAAAAGAAAAGTAACATTCTGGAGAAAAATCAAATGGCAATGAGAAGTTCCTACTGAAATGTCAATCAACTTGTAAAAGTGAGATGAACTAAAATTAACTGAAAAAGACAGATGTTTAAAATAGCAAATGAAATAAAAGGCCATATGGTACTGGCTAGAGTATAAGTACTACTGTATTTTGCTGGAGAAAGTGTAAATTGGTACAACTATTATGCTTCATCTAATCAAAATGTAAAATGCACACTAACTATAAAATGTAAAATAACTTAGCAAATTTATTTATAGTAACTTATCCTACAGATATTCCTGCATAAACACTTAGTCACACAAATGAAAAAAGACTGCATTGTTTATAATACTATTAAATAAATACAATCTAAATAAACATCAATATTACATAAATTATGGTAAATTTATTAAATGAAAACTATATACTATAATAGGGAAGGAAACAGTTCACATTCACTCAACAGAATACTACAGATTAGTTAGGTCTCATTTGTGATCCTCCTACCTCAGCATCCCAAGTAGCCAGAATTAGAGGTGTGCTTCACTGCACCTAACATTATTTTGAACTTTATAACACACACATCAAAATTAAATGTACACTTTAAAATCAAACTATCTTTCTGTACTATTTGCTAACTTTAAATCCTTTACCCATCCTTAAATCTCATGCCTTGTAAAAATTCTTTCACTCTACCCCATCTCAAAGATTATGATTATAAAATATTTCAATTAAAAAAAAACTCCTTTTAATTGATTTCTCTCATAAGAATACATCCACTGAAGAAAAATTAAATTCTGATAAGCAAAAATAAGAAACCTATACCTCCCTTCTGGAGATATCAACTGTTAATATTGGTATATAGTCTTGCAGATTTCATTTTACTATGTCTGTGTGTACATACACATCCTATCAATTTTACAAAGGTGGAATCAGTATACATCTTGTATATTTTTTTATTACTAATCAGTTAGATTAATCTAAATTTATCTTGCTCACACTATACTACCTATAAGTAAGTATATGTTAAAACAAAATTGTACAAAACTGAAAAATGGGGAGAAATATTAAAATAAGTCAAATGAGTCTTGCTATCCTACAAATTGTTGATATGACACGCAGGTAACAGGTATCACTAAGATAACTAAGTTTTGATTACTCAGATATAACGTACAAGAGACAATAATCATAGAGATATACCAGAAAACTGGACTTATGCATACTGTATTCCATTTTTCAAATAAGGAGAAAGATGAATTAAAGAAACTAAATAACAAAATTTTTGTCATGAATCTTCAGGATATTCAGAGACTACAATAATACATAGGGTTTAGGAACACTTAAGAAATGCTAATAATTACATATAGAGCAAGTTTACTAAAAAGAAGTCATGTTAAGCTATTCTAATTTTCTCCTTTGTTAATATACTGTATTAGTATATTAGCTGACATGTAGAATGTATGACAGTATGGACTAATTTTTTAAAACTGCCATATATCTGGAGCCAAGAACAATGCCAGGGATATGTGAGAGACTCAATCAATATTTGTTGAAAGATTGGCTTAATAAATGATGTAATAAATTAACCAAGGATTTTGATATTTCTCTAAAATTCTGGTGGCCTAAATGGACAAATAAGAACTAAATTTTGCTATAATTAGATATAGTAACAGCTAAATAAATTATAACCAAAAATAAAAACCCATAAAGATTAAGAAATGTCACAGAGTAATCTCCTTAGTCCTTTCCTAGTCAATACTATTAGCAATTATGAGGAAGAAAAAGAAGGTAAATTTAATGTATAGATAATAACTTGTACTTAATACACTAGATATAAGAATTGTACACTAACAGTACTGACGGTGAAATTCATTAAGCTGACATTTACAGTTATAAATTAATATTTATTTAAAAGAAACCAACTGAAGTACCCTATAATCCAGCAACTCCACTCCAAGGTATATCCCCAAGAGAAATGAAAACAAACATCCACCTAAAAACCGGTACACAAATGTTCATAGCATCACCATTCTTAAAAGCCAAGAAATGGAACCACCTAAATGTCCCTCAACTGATGAATGGATAATAAAATGTGTTATACCTATACAATGGAATACTATTTAGCAAAAAAAAAGAAAGAAAGAAATAGAATACTGATTCAAAAATAGCATGAATAAACCTTGAAAATATGCAAAGTGAAAGAAGACAGACATAAAGGACCACATATATTACATGATTCTAGTTCTATGAAATGTCCAGAAAAAGCAGATCAATAGAGACAGAAAACAGATTAGATTAGTGGCTGCCAGGGCTGGGGGAAGAGAATGCTGAGACAGTAACTAATACTTGGTATAGAATTTTATTGGGGAGTTAATAAAATTTTATAAAATTAGATAGCAGAGATGGCTTTTCAACTCTGAATATACTAATAGCTACTGATTTACATACTTAAATGAACGAATATTATAGTATATATGAATTGTATCAGTAAAGTTGTTATTAAAAAAAGAAAGAAATCAACTGATGAATACAGAATATAAGGTATCTGTCAACAGAACTATTCATCAGAAAGATAACTAAAGGTTATAATTTACCATAAACTTCACTTAATGTAAACAACAGTTATGACTAAATAAGTAATCACAATATAAGGCTGAATTTTAGCACTATGGTATCCATATCAAGAAATATAATAGTATTAACATATTCTGTGCCAGTCAAGTTATTTCAACTATATTATATTCTTAGTGCAATGTTCAAGAAAACTAGCTTAAGTCCAAAGGAATGTGTACAGAATTGAAAAAGGATCAAAAAGCCATGTCACATGAGAAATATTTGAAGAAATGAAGATTGCTTAGCATAAGGGAAAATAGACTTGGCATTCACAACTATCTTTAAACATATGTGTCTATGACAGAAAAGAGAGTAGATTTGTCCTGTACAGCTACAAATGACATAACAGGGTTATGAAGCAAGCAGGAGTAAATTAACCTCAGCATGGACTAGAACTGCCTATAACAGTTGTAACTGCCTCATTGGAATAATGCCCTCCACAGAATGCACAAATTCAAATAAACACTATGAGACACTAGTCAAGATTCTATTTCAGAAAAAAATTCTATAATACATACCAGATTAGAAATGATATTTTTACCAAGCATGGCACATAACCTGTAATCCCAGGGACTCAGGAGGCTGAGGCAAGAGAATGTTAATTTAGAGGCTCACAATAACTTAGCTAGAGACCATGTCTCAAAATAAAAAACAGAGAGGACTGGGGGTATGGTTCAATGGCAAAGCACCCTGGATTTAATCCTCAGAACAACAACAACAAAGTGATATTTTAAGTTTCCTTCTAATTCTAAAATTCTATGATTTTATCCTAATTCAGAATTGTGTAACAAAAAATAAACTAAGTATATAAAATACCAAAATGTAGAGGATATAAAAATTTACCTCATTGTTCTGTAATGGTGGTTTTCCACTTTTCTTACTGCAGGAGGAAAAGAGAGAGAGAGCTTTACTTTATTTGCAAAATATGATCATCATTAAAATGATCCTAAGATGTCAAAAAGAATATACCACATTCTCCAAATAGGTTTCTTTTCATATCCTCCTGAGAGAACATGTTTAAAAGTAATAGTTTGTTTCTTTACAGTTTCAGTAACCCTTATCTGAAATGCTTGGAACTTGTTTTGGATTTCAGAGTTTTTCTGATTTTGGAATATATGCATATTTATTATCAGCTGAATATCCCTAATCTAAAAACATGGAGTGCTCAAAAAGTTTCAGATTTCAGATTTTTAGATTAGAGATGCTCAAACTGTACTAAGGATTATTTCCAGGAAGTGATAGTAAGTGTTAACTACAACTATGTGACAAATATTTTGTTTGGCAATTTTTACATATATATTATATAAATATATACACTTATTTTACAAATCCTTCTATGTAAAGATGGAAATATATTTTTTTCATTTGTGAATCGAAGTTTGGCCATATAAACTGTTTTCGCAACTGGGACTTCAATAAATTTACACTAAAAAGAGCTTGAAATGTTTGTACACTGAAACACTATTTATACAGTGAAACACTGAAATGTTTCTCTAAGCTGCTGGGAAACTTCCCCCAATCACATAGGAAATCCTGTGCCAGTATCTCTCTTAAAAATGAAAGAACATGTGTCATTCACATATTAGAAATGAGAAAACTGGCCTGGAAAGAGTAAAAGCCCAAAGTTTATGATTTGGCTACTAAACCATGCTACCTCCCTAAACAATATAGTTAACCAACTTAGGTCCTTTTATTACATACTCCCAGAGTACCTGTGCTTCTATATAATAGTGATTATATTTTTAATTTCTTGTTTTATGTATATTTCTTTCTAGAAAACTAGTTCCATGAGATCAGGAGCTACTGAAGATTGGTTTCTCTGAAGCTGAGATAATAGGGTATTTGGGATACAAAATGTTTGAGATTAACATCGGTAAATTTTAAGACAGAGAAAGCAAGTTCAGAAAGAACTGTGATACAGGACCAACAAAATTTTAACTAACTAAATGAAAGTTCTAAAGCAAGTAATGTCCATCAGAGCACTCTGTGATTTCTCTGCCTGCTTAATATATAAATGTGTGCTGCCACAAAGAGGTCATGACTCTGCAGCTGAGGTGGACCTTAAAGCATGGGAGAGGAGGCTGCCTGGATTCTGCATTTCTCTGCTAGGTAGTAATCCCTACTTTAAAGAGGAATCTGAGCAATACATCTCCATGTCAACTATAGGAGTCAACCCTCTATGTTCAACACTTTGTTGAGCTACAAAAATCTGCGTAATGAGCATTTTCAGTAATAAAATACCAGTTCACCCAATAAAGCTAGAAAGCCAAACTTAATTACAATTCAACAGATGTTATTTTTAAAAGTGCTTAGGTTTACTGTTTCTAATATCAATTGTATTACAGGATTGTTTATCTGTTTAAAACTGTTACAAATTATAAAACTATTTCAGAAAATGCCTTTTAGCACAACAAATATAATAATCAACAGAATGAAGAGACAGGCTATAGATGAAAATATTTGCATACATCTGATAATCCAAAATACACAGTAACTCAAATGACAATGGAATGAAAACAAATAACCCAATTAAAAAATAAGCAAAGGACCTGAATTATCATTTCTCAAAAGACATATAAATGATCAACAAACATGAAAAAATGTTCAACATCTCTAATCGGCAGAGAAATGCAAATTAAAACTGCAGTATCACCTCACAACTGTTAAGATGACTATTACAAAAAAGGCAGAAGAAAACAAGTGTTGATAAGGATGTGGAAAAGGGGAAATTCTTGTACACTGTTGGTGGGAATATAAATTATCATGGCCATTATAGAAAACAACAGCAATTTCTCAAGGATTTTAAAATAGAACTCCATGATACAGCAATTCTATTTCTGGGTATACATCCAAAGAAAATGAAATCAGTATCTTGAAGAGAAATCTCTACTCTCATGTTCATTGCATTATTATTCATAATAGACAAAATATGAAATCATCCTAAGTGCTCATCAAAGTCCATCAAAAGATGAGTAGAAAAAGAACATGTAATGTAATATATAATGGGATATTATTCAGTCTTTAAAAAAGAAGGAAATCCTGTCAATTACAACAGCATGGTTGAATCTGGAGGACATTATGCCAAATGAAAGAAACCAGGCACACATACACACAAAGCAAATATTTCATTATCCCATTTATAACGTGTAATCTAAAAAAAGTTGAGATCATACAAGCAAAAAGTAAAATGTGATTGCCAGAAGCTCTACTCCAGGCTGGAAGGGGGCGGAGATAGGGGGAAATTGTTGGTCAAAGGATAGAAAGTTTCAGTCAAGAACAATAAATAAGTTCTGTAAATCAACTGTAAGAAAAGGTGACTGTACTTTGATACCTGTAATTACTTCATAAAATGTATACATCAAAACAAAATTCTAAAAAATAAAAGTCAATAAAAATGTCATAGCATTGCTAATAAACATTACTAATTGGTATTTATACAGCTAAATAAGAATCCATGTAATAATTAGGCACATTTACATATGTATATACATACACACATATCTCTCCCCCCCCCCACACACACACACACCAATGGGTCACATGATCTCCTGGTGCTTTTTCTGCTTCAAGTTTCCATGAAATACCTTGTTCAGAGGGCACATCTTATTAGGCATTCCCTTGGCCTAAGCACATAATTAATGTAATCCTATGTTCTTAGATCAGCCTGTGATGATTAAAACAAAACATTATTCTGTTGCTCTATGTTATTTTCATGATTATAAACCAAAATTCCATTTTATGATCTCAGTTTTTCAGAAATTCTCTAAAAAAATCTCTCATTTATAATCATCCCCATAAAAGAAAGTTTTAATGGCAAAATTATTCAATATGAAGTCAAAAGTTGAAGAAAGATTTTCTCAGCTTTACATTAGTATACATCAACCTAATACAAATTCTACTACTGCAAATTTGTTTATTACCATATATGTGGTCTGTAGACAATCACTTAACCATTCAGACACAAATACCAGCACTGAGATCTGTGAGTATGGCAGACACTAAGATAATCAAGAATGTTCCAAATGTGCCAAAATGCAAACACAAAATTAGAAAATTCTCATAGAACTTTAGGACCTAAGGGACAGATCTTAGACCTACTATCCTCAGGTCCTAGAGATACCACTCTAGCCCACCTCAGTCAAAATCTCTAATGACTCTCCAAATCTCCAGCTCCCTCCTTTTTCATGAGTTGTTGACTTAAATATCTGTTGTTTAAACAGGGTTTAATGAAAATATTGTAAATATTATAAACCTGATGTCCACATCTGAATGTGCCTTTCCACCCTAAACCTACTCTTCCATTTTCCTATACTGAACATGGGTCCTAATTCAGTGAAGATATTTCATATACACTAGCTACCCAAACAACAAACTTAGGAATTATTCTGAGATATCTTTCCTTTCTCACACCCTTCATTTCCAGTTGTTCTCTACACTCTTTCCAACTCTATTGCCACTTCAACTCAGGTCACCAAAATTTCTCACATAATCTAGTATAATATTCTTATCTGCTTTCTAAGTAGTTTCCTCATTATTCATCTCTCTTCTCCTATTCATTACAGCAATCATACCAAATATGACATGCATTACACACAAATATACAAGTACATATATATGCACACTCTCTATTCTCTCTTCTATTCATTACAGCAATCAAACCAAATATGGCATGCATTACACACAAATATACAAGTACATATATATGCACACTCATACATATATAAATATACACCCATACACATTGACCACATATATGTATATAAAACATGTAACCTGTCAATTCAACTAAAACAATGCTTAGAACCTAATTTTAAATTTCAATAAACAGGGGAAAAGGTTAATAATTAAAACATCCAATAAAAAAAACTATAAAGGAACAAGGGAAAGCAGAAAGTAGAAAAGGCATAATAAACACTAATGGATAAAAACCCCAAGGGTTGGTTCTTTGAAAACTAAAGCATCAGATAATCTAATTCTAAAAGGAGTACAAAAATGCAAGATAAAAATAAATAAGCACAAAATAGATGAAATTCACTCATTTTTAAATGAGACTTCTTATCTCAATTTTCTACAGAGATTTGAAACCTTGAATGAAATGAGTAATTTTTTAGAAAAAGGAAATAAACTAAACAGCTTGAAAATTTGAGAAATTTGCAAAGTTTCAGGTGCCTACCTCCTATTCACCTTACCCCTTAAGAAAAAGCACCAAGTCTAAAAGATTTATAGTGGAATTCTACAAAATCTCCAGAGAAGAGATAATTTCAATGTTTTGGCTATTCTAGGGCATTAATAAAAGAAAGTATTCACATTATTTTTGCTTCCAGTAAAATACCAACACCAAAAAGCTGAAAAGTAAAAATAAAAAAAGGTTTCTCACTCTCAAGATAACCCACGTTCTCCCTTGAACTCATTTTCCTAATTTTGTTTTTGTGCCTCTAAAAATAAATTTTTGAGCAAAAAAACACATCTATTCTCACTTCTGCCAATAGTGAGAATGCACTGGATATTTAAAAATTAAATACTTTATAATTAAATATTTTAAAATAAACATATAATCACTTTCAGAACAATGTCCAAACTCCACAATGTGGTACTCAAGAACTTCATGACCTGGATCTAGCCTTGTTTTTCAGGCTTATCTCCTGTCAATAAACACAAATATTCTGTGCTTAAGTTACCTTAACACAGCACATTGAACTATACAAAACTGCAAATATTTGACCATTTCTCACTTATGAAGTGGCAATTTCACATGCTTCCATCTAATGCTATGTTAATCTTCCAGTATGTCTTTCTATACTTCCCCTTAAAAAGCTTCTTCCTCAATTAACCTGCTTAATTCCTACCTGTCTTGAGAACTCAGCACATGACTTCTTAGAATGGAGTGATCATCTCTTATCAGTTTGCCTGGAACAACCTTGCTTACACCTACTGACCTTGTATAATGATTAATGGTACTGTCTTTCAGTCTCAAAACTGTGCCCATTAGAAAAATAAATTACAGGTGAACCTGTCTTAGAAGGCTTCTCTGTTCATTTTCCATGAACAAACAGTGTGTATTAAGAATCCTCTGTGCTCCCTTTACAATCTGTACATCATATCTGTCCTTCATCAGCTACTTGAGAGCAGGAGCCAAGTCTTGCTCACCTCTTTATCACTGATGCCTAAGACTATGACTGGTACATGGAAGGTGCTTTAGAAACTTCTGCCCTGTTTGTTTGCCTTTTAAATTTTGTTTACTTAATATGTTAGTAAAGTTACTTTCAAAATTAAAAAAGGAAGGAAACTGTTAATTGAGTTAGGTCAACACTTTTGGAATTTACCAATAAAACAGAAAGATCTAAACAACCAGATATCTAAGTGACCAGCTTTGGAAAACCTGCTAGAGCTGAGGCAGTAAGCCAACTGAAATGAGTAAATGAGAGAGCAGTTTTCTAAGACAAGCAACATGAGGAATACAAGGATACTAATTTTTTCATGAAACACTCAGGATAAGATAAGTGCTCAAAAGTTCAGCTACATTTGTATATACTTTTTTTTAAGTATCTCTTGATATCTAGAATTTTTCCAAATAACTTGAGTGTTTTATCTAATTTTTAATATAATTGAATCCCATTTAGAAAAACCCATACCTGGACACAAATTATTTATCATTGACCATTGAAGTATTTCTAAAAAATTAAAAATTAAAAAAACAACCACCTGCATTCAAGATAAACTTAAAAAAAATTGAGATTTTTCTCAATGAGTATAATTTGATTTTTCTTTACATCATCAAAAGCACAACGATCTGGAGATAGACAACAGAGGCCAAGAGTATACATATCTTAAAAGCCAAATCCTAATAATAAAATCCAAATTTAGTAACAATGTGTTTCCATAAAGCAAATATTATATACCTAAATTTAAGTCAATTAGAATTCATTTAAGGAGCCATTTATGACAAATAAGAAGTCCAACCCAAAACTTGTTTTTCCTTATGCAATTCTTTCACAAATCAAATCTCCCAGTTAAATGCCCTTGGCAATAACAACTTTCATCTTCTAAGGATTTGAATTCATTTTTAAAATGCCCAAAAGCAGTTCAAGTTATGTCATAAAAGGTAGGTGATTATTTCAAACATTGATGCTTTTGGTCCACTGAAATTACAGACTCTACCATAGAAGAATTGTCATGGTAAAAAGAGGGAAAAAAAGAAAGAAGCCAACAACTCAACTCTGATGCAGAGTACACTTAAGACATAGGTACCCCAGTAATGATCCATCCCTCAAAGTACTAGTGGCCAACAATAGTGATACACTGAAGCCACTAAAAATGAGCAGCTTTCCTTATGTCTCTTCAGCCGGTATCCTTTGTGTGGCTGATCAATGTCATGGCTTACCATGGCCCTGAATTACCACTAAGTGATGATCTGCTATTTACTCTACTTTCTCAAAAGCATGTTCATCTAAAACACTTGCACATTAATGCAGTCAGTGAAAATCCTGGACAGACACATTTCCATATTACTCAGAAAAGCAGGGATGCGTTCATCAAATATTCAACCACAGTGAACTTAGTGATGTATTTTTTTAATATAAAGAGGAATTTGACCCATTTTTTCATTATGAAATTCCTGCCATTCAGATTCACTTTTGAGAAATCGGTAAGCAAAGGCACACTTGACTGTGTGGGAATGACATGCGCTAGACTAGTTGAACTAGTAATGTATGCTAATGGATTATAGTTGCTTGATGAAGAGTTAATTCACATTCCAGAATGTTGTAAAAATCTGTCAGCACTGAACTAGAGGAATGTGAAATCTCATGTAGTGCTTTTCTTGAGTTTGTGAAGATGTATGGTGGCCACCTGTCTCAGTTATCCATTATGAAAAAGTATTAATTCCTGGCAAAAAATATAGTTTGGAGCAGATCCACTGGGAAGTGTCCAAGCATTCTGGTAGGATGTGATTTCCAGATACAATGCCTACTTGGTAAGGACTGCATGATGAAGGGCATGATGAATAGCACCTTAACTTCAAGCAAATATATTATAATAAAAATTTATTTGCTGTCATTCTGATATAATTCTACTATTTTGTGGAACATAACTTTGGGGTACCCAGTGTATACATAAGGATTATTTAATAGGTTATTTAATTTCACATGCCTGACTTATGGAGATGTTTTGAATTTGAACTCAATCAGCCAGCTACATCTTATTTGAAAACTATACATTCAAACCATCTATAATAATCCTGTAAATCAGTTTGGGGCAGAAAACTCCATTTGCTCCTTTAGCCTGACAACAATCAAATCTCTAAAACTTAAGGAAAAAAAGATTTCAGATTAGAAAGTAATAACCATTTCTGAAGATTAAACAATTCATAGTCTGAAGGAAACAAAAGCTATACATTATAATATCTAAGAAGCAAGTACTAAGAGGTTTTCTGAAAGAGAGAGAAGAGAGAGATAATTTTTTTAATATTTATTTTTCAGTTTTCAGTGGACACAACATCTTTATTTTATCTTTATGTGGTGCTGAGGATGAAACCCAGCACCCCGCACATGCCAGGCGAGCGCGTTACCGCTTGAGCCACATCCGCAGCCCCTCCATTCATTTTTTTAAATGACATTTTAAGGTCTTCAATTATACATACACCTGTTATGAGTGAGGTGTTTAATATAGCTCAGGAAAGTGAGCATTTTGTGATAAAAGTATAGGATATATCCACATCTAATGACAAAGATTTGTTGAATGGTCTCATGTTACAAAGCTGTTTTAAAATTAAAAAAAAAAAAAGTGTGTGTGTGGGGGGGGAGTGAGAAATTGGAACACTTAGAAAACTGATAAATGTCTCACAGTGGTTATTATAGAAGGGTAACACACAGAGCCAAGTTCAAACTACAAGGAAATAAATGGAATAGAAGTGAAACAATATTTAGCTTTGTATAAACTTCTAGATTTCCTTTGTAATCTGCTAAAAGACAAAGTTCTTTTCTGTAATATATTACTAAGCATGTGGCACTTGAGGCATTGTAAGCAAAAGTAGGGACTGTTTTATCAGTCTCCTTGTTTTTTTTCTATCTTTGTTTAAACTAGTTTGAAAGTATTTTACTACAATTAAAATGAAAATCTTATCTACTTTTAAAAAGCCAAATAAAAATAACTAAAGAAAACTTTTAAATGTTTTATAAATTATTTCCAAGAAAGAATATTAGTCTCCAGTGAATTTTAGAGATGGCTCATCTTTCCATTTTGGAATTATGATGTTAATATAAGTAGAGTTAAAAAGGGAGGGCTGGGGCTAGAGCTCAGTGGCAGAGCACTTGCCTACTATGTGTACGGCACTGGGTTTGATCCCTAGCACCACATACAAAAATAAGCAAATAAAATAAAAGCATGCTATCCACCTACAACAACAACAACACAAAAAAAGGAGCACCAGGGTACAGTTGAGCATAAACAGAAAATATAGAAGATGATATATTTAAGTTCATTATATTATATATTTGAGTAAACAATACTAAGTGAACTGAAAAATTTTAATAGAAAAATATCTGCTGTTTTGTGATTGTTAATTTCGTTAAACTAATACTTTATATTAGATAGATTTTATATTACTTTAATATGAATAAAAGTAATTCCATGCATTCAAGAGTCTACATAAATACTATGTTTGGGGTTATATTTAGTATTTAAATGTTTTAGATAAAATATAAACTTTGATTCTAGGTACTATAGTGTAGTAGATACTATCCTCCTAAGAGAACTAAAAGTGATTTATCCCCAGAAATAATCATAATGCTTGAAATGGTTCCCTTCAGTAGTATGACTTTTAGAAAGTATTTTGGCAATTAATAGAAGTTAATTTTAAAATACATGAACTTCCCAAGAACAAAAAAATAATTATTTTTTACATAACTTGTGCTTTTCAAAAGAGATATTTTATGCTTCAGTAACATAAATGAGAATTTAAAAGGCTCATCTAAACCAGAAAATTAAAAGCAATTATTATAACATTTCCCCCCTCTTACCACATAGTTCTGATTATACAAGAAATACTTGTACCTAGTAGATTTTATTTTTTTTAACAACTCTGGAAAATGGATATGACAATACATGTATTAGTTCTACTAACCAAAGCTTGAAAATTTAATTTTTGTACAAATTGAATTATAAAATGCTTGAAATACTTTGTTACTTTATAAGCAAAATGCACAGCACTTAATCGGTTTATATTGTAAAAATGTTAAATGCTTTTATCAATAGTTACTAAAGAAAATTTAAAACACAAATTCCTTAGAATTTCTAAGGAAATGAATATTATAAAATAAAAATTTGAAAGCAAAAAAAAAAAAAAACTACAAGCCTTATCACAACACTATAGATCACAGACTCAGATATATAATAAGGGATTCAAAGATGAATAGGATAATACTTGCCTTCAAGGGGTTTACAATCTAGCGAGAGAAAAGTACTTACAGACAACTAGCCTATCAGATTAATATTTAGAGCTAAGCAAGGTGCTATTAAAGACAAAGTGAAGAGCAACTAATGTAAACCCCAGAGGGGAAAAAAAAAGTAAAAACTGTATTCCAGAAATGATGTGAAATCTAAACTGAGATTTAAAAATGAACAGAATTTATGGGAAAAGTGATAAAAGGTATGATATTCCAAGCTAAGTTAATGATAAAGCATTAATATGATAGTGATGTGGGAAAACAATGATATAACTCCTTTGAGAAACAAAACTATGAAACGTGAAATCTGAGTTTTGCTTTTGTTTATTAAGATGCTATGCTACAAAGCATCTTAAGGGTCTTAAAGTTGTTCCCTTACTGACAATGTACCTAAACAAGAAAACTTTGCTCTTAAAAGGAAAGTATGGCTACTATAAGCCTCTAAATTTATCCTGACAAGAACTGTTAAATAAAATGTCCAGACCACAATAAAAAATAATCAAGCACCAAGGTTGAAACCACAATCTGAAACCAAGGACCAACAAAAATTACAGAAGGCAAACAGACCCAAAAAGATTCCAGACACTGGAATTTCCAGACAAATCCTATAAAATATAGTGTGTATTAAATAAATATAAATAAGGGGGGAAGCAGAATGAAAGTAGTGTTCTAAAATCATTTCCTGGGAGGATGACGGAGTATCACTAATGTTTAGACTTGTTTAACATTTGTTAACACTGTTCAAAGGTATGTAATACATGTTAACATGGGTTGGGTAAACAGTAAAAGACAAAAAGAGCTCTGAGAATAACTTCCTAACTGGAAGGGGGATGGGGGGATGAAATAATAAAAATAAGAAATCAATTGCCTTACAAGTAAACCCAGACAAAACCAAAGAGGAACTGTTCAGTCACAGACTGAAGGTAAAAACTATTTTAAATATCTGAGTTTTGGGCTGGTTTATTATGTAGCAATAGATAGCTAACAGATATAATTCTGAGAACTCATGCATCAAAGAAATCTGAAAATATCCTGAAATAAATGATATATCAAATAGTATGTTTACAAAATGAAAAAATTTACATATCAAGAAATCTGTGGAATCTAAATGAAGCAGTAATTCAGAGAGATCATTACTTTAAATACATATGTTAGAAAAAGCAGTTGAATAGTATAAAAACAACAAAATTAACTGAGATAGAAAAATAAAAGAATATAAATAGATGCAAAATATAATATGATTTAAAAACAGACACTAGGCAGGTAAAATAAAAGCTGCATTTATTTTTTTAAAAAGTAGTACTTTATAAACTTGCAGCAAGATCCAAAAAGGGGGAAATAAAAATATTTGAAATTGATTAATAGATTAGACAAAATCACCACCAAATTCCTACAACGCTGATTCTAAAATTATACACAAATTAAGAACAATTCAAGAGTTGATAACTGGAGAGAATGAAGAGGTATTAGGGAATAAAATAGACCAAAATATATTGTAATATTGTGTGAGTGTACAAATATGTAACAATGAATTCTATTATGTGAAATTATAATGCACCAATAAAAATAAAAATTTTAAAAAGAGTTGATAACTGGCAAACTTCACAGTTTGTATATAAGATTCACTATATTCATGAAATAGGGTTCTTCTAGATCACCTGTTTCTTTATCAAAATATCCAATTCCCATAAAGGCAGCAAAGTCACTTTAAAGAGGATTACAATTATTCTTTTTTATTTAATACTTTTGGTTGTAGATGGACACAATATCTTTATTTATTTTTATGTGGTGCTGAGGATCAAACCCAGTGCCTCACATGTTCGAGGCAGGTGCTCTACCACTGAGCCCCAGCCCTAGCCCCAGCCCCTACAATTATTCTTAACAATAATTGTAGAGGTTTTCTTGGTTTTTTTTTTTTTTTTTTTTTTTAATCTTTTAACCAGACACAATGGCATGTACCTGTAGTCCCAGCTGTTCAAAAGGCCAAGGCAGGAGAATCAATCACTTGAGCCCAGGAGTTTGAGGCCAGCAGGCTGGGCACACAGTGAGATCCCATATTTTTTTAAAAAAGCTTCTGTTTTCTGTGATACCTTGGTTTGCAATCTGAAGCAATGAAGGTCTCTGGCATGCCAGGAGGGCTCCTCCTGCTGTGTGGGATTCATGGCCTTGCTGATTTGTCTGTAAATTTCTGAATTCTGGCTTCTGGTCAGAATTAGATGAATGTCTTTGGTGAATGAAATGCCACCCCGGCCTTATGAGCTTTATCTAGGAACTTGTTTGTTCTGTAAGCAGAGTGCTACCTGGCTTCTTCAAATTCATTTACACTCTTACCTCTGGTGGCATCAGGAAATATGAACACCCATGGGGCATTCTCACTGAAAGTTCACTCACATATGAACCAGTGATTTTAAATATCAAAGGTTACACCCCAATATCATGTTTTGTTCAAAAACATTTTTCATTCATCTTTGCACATAAAGAGGTATGGAATAATAGTATTCCATCTGGGAAAACAGTCCCTGGGCCAGTGGGAAATAAAAACACAACATTATTTCAAGTGGAAAATTTGGGGACCCTTCTAGGAGCATCAGATGGGCAAGTTTTTCCCTTGGTAGACTAATTTTTATTGCTTGGTGTGAAGTGGAAGAATTAAGCTATAGATTCTGGTGGTGAAGATAACCCTATAAGCCCTGGAACTCCAGTGATCCAAAGGTTGCACTGACTCTTAAGAAATGGACAAATGTATATGGATATTATCTTTTACCTTTTTAATAATGTTCTTTTAAAAATCAGTTTGCTCTGCTGTACATATTTATGCATGTGAGGGGAAAAGGAGCTTCCCAGACTTATATTTGTAACAAAGGCAATTTCTTTAAAGCTTTTAATTGTGATTATAAACTTACTAAAAAACTGCTAGACTATTACAAAGATTTCTCATATAATTTTCAACTACATTTCCCAATTAACATTTTACCACATTTGCTTTATTATTCATTCTCTCTCCATACACATATACAAATTTTTTCTGAAAGATTTAAAATTAAATAACCATTTAAATACATCAGTGTCTATTTTCTAATAACAAAGACTTTCTCTCACATAACCACAGTACAATTATCAAAACTGTGAAATTAACATTGATGCAACACTATAATCTATAGATTTTATTCAAATTTCTCCAATGATCCCAATAGTATCTCCCACCCTATTCAATCAACAGGGTTGATTCCACTGTGCTCCCATTCATGCCCTGTAAATAACAAATTTTATCACTTTCTGATTTATCTATCCTGTTTCTTTTTGCACAAAATGAGCAAATATGTATACATTTGATTTTTATTCTTTCTTACATAAAAAGTAACATATCACAGTCTTTAGTAATTTGCTTTACTTCCTGACAAGCATTCTTATCAGTCCACAGAAAGCATCTTCACTTTTTTAGCTACTCAAAACTCCACTATGTGTAAGAACCACAGTTTGTCAACCAGATTTTATGGGCTTTTAGACTTTCTCAAACGGTTTACAATTACAAGCAATGCTCTGATAATAATCTTATGCATACCGTCACAGTTGTATCTTCCATGGGACTGCTGAGTCAATAGGGAATTGCACAGTAGTTTTGTTACCTATAGCCAAATTCCCCTCCAAAAAGAATGTGCTTTTGTTTTAGCACCAGCAGTATAAAAGTGTAAAAAATGTGTTTCTCCATTGCCTCACAAATAAAGTATATTATGACATTTTTAAATTTCTCCCAATGTAAATGTGAAGCAGTCTCTTAGTATAGATTTAATTTGCATTTCTCATTTTGAGTTGTCTCATCAGTGTTTATTAAAAAGTGTATCATTTTTCCAATGATTTGAGATGAATTGGATGATTTTAAATCTCCCTGAATCCATTTCCCACCTCCCCAAAAAACCCAGACTGAACAAATAGAATAGCAAACCCAAAAATCCATGGACAACATATACAACAAAATTTTTAAATGATTAAGTGTTCCTACAAGACCCAAAATATAAATATGAGATACCAAAATGCCAACAGCTACGAGACCTGAATGATAGCAGTGTCTGTGTAAACAAAACAGTAGAGAGAATTAACAGGGTATCCAAAATCACTAAAATAACTCACTGGAAAACTCAAATGGTCAATTTAAGAAGAACAGTGAAAGTGGAAGGAGTTCTGCACATTCCAATAAATAGCATGGGGGTTCAATGAGCTCAAGGTTAGGTTGGAATGGGTAAAACAGCCTGGAACTCTTAATACTCAAAATTAAACAACTATAACTCCTTTGGGGTTCAGAAAACAATAACCCAAACATGTCACTTTGGATTTCAAATTGAAAGCACTAGAAAGCATCTAATGCTGAGAAAGAAAAGATACCTTTTCTACCTAAAGACTGAATCTGCCAAAGAATAACACAACTGTCTTCAAATTTTCTTACTGAAATTTCATTAACCAAGGAAGATTATTATCACAGGAAGAAACTGAAAATCAGACACTATACCTCAAGCCAAGAACTTTGTCCCAAGCCATTGTCTATTTATTCCTCCCCTAAAAATCATTTATTCCCCTTAAAATTGCCCACAGCCCCCTACTTTCCTCTCTCCTATAAAGAGTGTATTTAAGTCTCAACCATCTAGCCTTTCTTTGAGTTCTCATATTTTGTTTGGTGCTTTAGCACATTAACAGTTATGAAAAAAAACAGTCTATTGTCAGTTTGTTCCATCATACTCAAATACTGAAAGGAAAGTTTGAACTTCCCTACAGCTTCCTTTCAGAATAAAGCCTCACCTTGAAGAGAAACTGAGGGAAACAGAATCCAGCGCAAGCTGACTGAGAACTAAATGAAGGAAAGAAACAGCCTGGAGATCTGACAGTAAACTACCATATTTTCAACCATTACAGGAAAGCAACAAAAGAGGGAGCTCTAGAGCACAATTAGAAAAATTATACTTCTCATTTTAAGAGGTGAAGAATTAACTTCAGATTCAGAAAATAAGCAACAAAATAGGATCAAAGTTAAATCTTTTACATAGTTATTTCAAAGATTAAAAAACATGAGTGTATTCCTTCATAAAATGAAAAGATGTCAGAAAGACTTTCCTATAGGAGATAAAAACTATAAATTATGATCTCAAAACTAAAAAAAATTAAGTTAACAATGCAGAATATAAACTAGTAAAGAAAACAATTTGTAAAACTTACAAATGTGATAATCAGAAATTTGAAAAGATAATTTAAAAATTGAATATTAAACTATAAGAAATACAGAACAAATTAACAGATAAAACTTGAAAATAATACACAAATTATATACAATTTTATATATTTAAACAGAAAACAAACCATTTGAGAAAAGTGATAAACATAAATGACAAACAAAGGTCATCTGATTTGTTAAAGTTCCCTCATAATTATTTTTAAAAAGGAAACAAAAAATAAAACTACAATTTGAAAAAACTCACCTGCAATAAAAAGGATTTGAAACCATAATATTAAACCACATGAAAATGCCAAAATTTGATCATTTTTTGATCTATAAAAATGGTTACTTCAAGTTGGGCATAGTGGTGCATGCCTATAAGACAGCCTCAGCAACAGTGAGGCCCTAAGCAATTTAGTGAGACCCTGTCTCTAAATAAAATACAAAACAGGGCTGGAGATGTGGCTCAATGGTTGAGCGCCCTGAGTTCAATCCCCTGTATCCCCTACCCCACGATCAAAATAATGGTTACTTCACGTGGTTCAATAGAAGAGGGGAGAAGGAAACTACATACTTCAGAAAAATCAACCCAGAAGAACCCAGGATTTTTTACTAAAATAAATGAATATAAGCTAATAACTAAAATAATATTTATAAGTTTTAATATGTGAAAACAATGTTTGCGTCCCCAAAAGAATAAGTCACACAAAGGGGAACGCAAATAGGTCACCACCAAACTTTGTCAACAGAACTTAATGTCAGAAAACAATGGAGTAACACATTCGAATAGTCAAGAAGAAAAAAACATGAACCAAAGAATTTTAAGTCTAGCTGAATTATCAAATAGTCAAATATAAGAACCATAAACTGTTTTAAATATGAAAGCATTCATAAATGTTGTCCATAAAAAAAAAAAAAAGAATGATCTTGGACAAAAGAAATGACTACAGAGCCACTGTGATAAGGAGAGGTAACGAGCATTAAATATTTATTTACTTGTAGAACCAAGACTAAATAAGAGTTAAAAGGCAGAGAATATGCTCTGATGATGTAAATATAATACAACCATAAAAACATGAAGAATTTGAAGAGCATGTATTTTGTTTAAAAAAATACTTTTCAAAAATCATATTGATATATCTGCAATACTACCTGGAGAGTGTTATGTGTAGAAAATGTGATAAAGCAACTGAGTATCCCTGTGATATCCTAATTTGACCATCCCCTATATTCTTAATAATCAGGATTAATGGTATAGAAAAAAGGAGATACAAATGTTTGGCAGCAGTTGGTGATGAGCAGTGAAATATGAACCAACACTACAGCTGGGTCACAGGGTTTCTTTGAAACTGCCTTTAGTGAACAATCAAGTAACTTGTAGAACAACAACAGGTGCACTAACCCTGAGAATAAACACATGGAAACAGAGGGAGTCAATTAAGAAATAGGTCAAGAAAGAAAGATCAATGGAGGTAACTTCTTGCAGGGTCTACTGAGGTCATTCTAAAGTTAGAATTTATGGACCTAAGTTTCTCAATGTATTTCAGAAGGAAATATCATTAACAATACAGGCACACTAAGATGAATTTTGCCCACTCATTGATCCCAGTACCCACATCAACTTGTAGGTAAAACCCTTTGAATAGAATGGCCATCATTACAGTTCTGGAAAGAACCAACTAGGGTCAAAAGTTCTACTGCCCAATATGAAGGAGGAGTTGAATAACCGACTGGGGTCAAGTACAGAAGGTGGTTCCCAGGTCTCAAGGCAACCATAAAACAGCAACAAAGCCTGGTGTGGTGGCACATGCCTATAATCCCAGCTGCTCAGGAGGTTAAGGCAGTAGTAGGATCTCAAGTTCAAAGCCAGCCTCAGCAAAAGCAAAGTGCTAAGCAACTCAGTGAGACCCTGTCTCTAAATAAAATACAAAATAGGTCTGGAAGGGGCTGGGGTTGTGGCTCAGTGGTAGAGCGCTTGTCTAGCATGCATGAGGCACTGGTTTCGAGTCTCAGCACATATACAAAAAAATAAAGGTCCATCAACAACTAAAAAATATTTTTAAAAAAATAGGTCTGGAAATGTGGCTCAGTGGCCAAGTACCACTGAGTTCAATACCCAGTACCCCACCCCAGCCCTTCCACAAAAAACAAAAACAGTAATAAATTTGGAAACAACACTGTTTCCTGTTGATGACCTGCTCTCCAAAGAGTTCTTAGCTGGAGTCTTAACTTTATTTGAAGATACCAGCTCTCTATTTCCAGAGGGGTTTTTTTGCTGGAGTCTAACTTTATTTTCACTCATAATATAAAGTTCTCTTGCTTGGCTTTTTGTATTTGACTTTTAATATTCTTTTGCTGAAACAAAAGAACCAAGATTTGTAGCTTCAACTCCCCACTCTACTGTGACACAGACGCAGAAAACAGTAATTTAAAATCTTCAAATCCTATATACAGACTGGAAGTTATACAATACTCTATTTGTTTTTAAGAAAGGCCTAGACACAGTGGCCAACAATCTCAACAAACATACCCAAGTTTCAGTTGTGGTCTTGAAATACCATTTCCCATTAAAAAGAACCAAATTCTTCTTGGAAAAGAGATGATTTTAGGTCTGATCAGAATATATCTAACAGGAGCTTAAACCATACTATTACAGGCAGGAAGGAAGTTACTATCAAAGACCACTGAGGCCATGACAACAGGACTAAGGAACCAACTTTAAAGAGACTCTCACTGGACCAAGATGGACAACTGAGCATGAATAAAGATAATAACCATAATGAACAGATGCACAAATAATTAAATCAGTGGTTCTTGAACTCACTGATCACCTTCAGACAATAACAGGAATCTAACATATTATTCTGAAAATTGGTTAATAAAAAAGTAACTATCTGGCCTGGGTTGTAACTCAGTGGTAGAACACTTGCCTAGCATATGTGAAGCACTGGGTTCAGTTCTCAGCACCACATATAAATAAATAAAATAAAGGTTCACTGACAACTAAAAAAATATATTTAAAAAAAGCAACTGCCTATCCTGCTTTTCTTAACTGATTTGTACCAATAGGTAACCAGAGAATAGAAAAGTAAAAGTTTCTTATTATGGAAGTATTCCGCCTTATAAATAAATAACAGAACTCAAATATATCATCTTATAAGCCTTACTAATAAGTCAATTATTTACACATAAACCATCAATGGCTGTTAAAATCACAAAAGAGAAACAATCATACACTATACACTTCTTGACCAAGTAACCACACCTGCACCTATGAAGTGTTCCTGTTCATAACAACCAAGACAAACAAAACTTCAATCTGATCAAAGTTTTAGACCCAACTATCAATTTGCACAAAATACAAAGGATAAAACATTATGCAATCAGCATAATTCAGAATCTGTATAGGTCAAAATATCTGCTGTTTCAACAAACAAACTGTAAGAAAAAAGGGGAAAGATGGATAGCACAGTGATATATATTTTCAGAGTATATATCAAAAACCACAGATAAACTAAATTATATTGCTCAGCAATGCACATTTAGGTTATAAAATTTAAGGAAATGAAATTAGTATAGAAGTCAGAATAGCAGTTACTTTTAGGTGAAAGGAAAGAAGCTGTGATTGGAAAAGGATCACTTCTAGAATGGCCGCAGAGATCCATTTCTTGACCAAATGGTGGTTACAAAGGTGCTTTATTGATAAAAAGAATCCATTCAGTTATATATGTCTGTGTAAATTTTATGCAGTTTTCTATATCTGTGGCATAATCCATAGACCTTTCTTTTCAAGTCAATAATTCCATGTCTTGGCTCAAGCTGTTTTTCCTATCTGGAATGCCCCCTTAGCAAGACATTCCATATCCCCAAAAGATCAGGGCTCAAATGTGAAATGTGCATTTGAATTAAACATTCCCACCTCCATACTCCCTCCCATAAAACAGAGTTCCCACAACTAGTCATACTTTGGTTGTACACATTTTCTATTACTAAGATCACTCAGTTTGGCATCTCAATGCCCAGCCTACTGACATACAGCATTAAATAGAATGTACTGAATAAATGTTCTATTTCTTTCCACATTAATATCTCCTCTGAGGGTGGGAGAAATAGCTATTTTGTTGAAGGAATAAAATACAAGCAGAAATGTATCTATTTATCAATAGTTAAACTGGAAATATTTGATATTAAAATAAAAAGTGGAATCCTTATGAACTTAATATTAAGTCTCACACTTTGCTTCCCCTCCCCCATCTCCTTACTAAAACATCTTGGGTATTAATGAGGTAGAAAAAAGTGAAATAATTCCTACAGTTCAAAAATACCTTAAATCTAATTTTCTAATGCCATATAACTATTGATAAACAAATAGAGAACAATACCTTAACACATCATCAAGAGATGGGGGCGGGGGTTGCTGAGAATTTAATGAGAAAAATAGTATTAAAGTGTTCAAACACAGAAGTCAAAATAATTTAAGCATCAAGTAAACCATTCAATTCACTTTTATGTTTATTATTATGGTCCTAGTATAGTGGTAAGACTGTTAATCTATTAACAGATATCAAAATACCTTTAACTGTGCTTTGATCAGCTTTATTTTCAATTTTATACTTTATTAAATTGCATACACTCAGGGACTGCTATTCTAGGGAAAGGTTAAGAGATGCACATTTTTTAAAAAAACATCTTTTAAGCACATTCACAAGTTGTTCCTAAGAAGGTTTTAAACCATTTAATGCATACTACAGTTCCCACTTGAAAGAACACAACCATCAGTTAGTCAAAACATTCTGTCTACATGCTTAATAAAGACTCTATTCTTAACAGAGATGCCTACAACAAAAATGATTTTACTGTACAAGAATGCTACAGGTCTTTTCTTCCTTTGTTTCTATCAATTGAACCCAAGGATGATTTACCATTGAACGATATCCACATTCTTTTTTATTTTGAGACAGGGTCTCTGTAAATTGCTGAGGCTAACCTCAAACTTTTAATTTTCCTGCCTCAGCCTCCCAAGTTGCTAGGATTTTAAGTATGTGCCACTGTACTCATCACAATTGTTCTTTTATTATTATTATTAGTTATTGATGAACCATTCGTTTATATGTGGTTCGGAACCCAATGCCTCACACATGCTAGGCAAGCACTCTACCACTCAGCCACAACCCCAGCCCCTCACAATTGTTCGTAAGTAAAGCTACCTAATTTTTTTAAAAATAATTTTTAGTTGTTGATGGACCTTTATTTCATTTATTTTATGTGGTGCTGAGAATCAAACCCAGTACCTCACACATGCTAGGCAAGCACTCTTCCACTGACCTACAGCCCCAGCCCACAATGCCTAATTTTTTAATAGAAATACTACACATGCCAATGTAAACAACTCTAATGTTCCATAAAAATCTCACTAAAAGAATGGAGAAATACCATTAAATTGCATTTAATCTGGTATACATCACTTCAAAGTAAATGTAAAAGACCCTTTCTTCCTCCTAATTCCAGTTTATATTCTCTTGCAACAGACTAGATGTTAATGGTATTCATCAGGTCATGCATGACCATGATTTTGATCCTTTGGGGAAAATACAGTTTATCTAAACTGACAGAGTGGCATGAGTACTTAAAAGAAAGAGGTAAATTCTAGGAGCAAGAAAAGAGTTCACCAAAATGTCATATCAAACTAAGCCCATTCTCTTCTCTGAAGGAATATGGAAACTCTGTAAACTTTGTTTACTATGCTACAACATGATGTAAACCAAATCAGGTGTTCTCTGCCTTTTCCACATAAGAGACCAATGGCGCAAAGAATTCTAGGACCTCATCTTCGCGACACCATGATCAGAAAAGACCCTTCCCAATTAGTAGCTTCAGAAACACCCCAAAAGAGGACTTTGGCCTAATACAGATCAGGTTATGAATATTGTCAGAATGCCAAGTCTGTTAACAGAAGTGCTGGCAAGATAAATATGCGAGCCAATAAAATACCTAGAAGGTATCAATTAATAGGAAGGTTAGAATGGTATAATTAGACGGCTTTACCCTTAGTCTGGTCCGATTTCTCTTTAATGTACTGGGAAAATATACAGAAAGAATGGCTAATACACAGGATCAGTCAGGTGTGGTGGTGCACACCTGTAATCCCAGTGGCTCAGATGGCTGAGGCTTGAGGATTTCGAGATCAAAGCCAGCCTCAGCAACCTACACAGGCTCTAAGTAACTCATCAAGATCCTGTCTCTAAATAAAATATTAAAAAAGGCTGGGGATGTGGCTCAGTGGTTAAGTGCACCTGGGTTCAATCCCCAGTACCAAAAAAATAAAAAAATATCCAGGATCAAAAAAGTTCTAAAGGGAAGAAGTGAAATGCTCAAAAAAGGTTTAAATGTAAGGACCTGCACTCAGGTTTAAAATAAAATAAATAAATAAGCACAAGTTGAGGAAGGAAAAGGAAGTAGAACCATTATATAAACTAAATGTGGAAAATATTTGGCTGGTATAAAAATGAATGTCATCTCATGCTTTTTTAACAAAAGCTTAAGATCTACAAAGCAGGTCATAACTTTGTTCTATTTTGTGCCAGTGAATATGAAATTTAGGAACACCTCTTTAAAGGTGGAGAAATAGAGTATCATATTACAGAAGCAGCAACTGAAAAATTACTGAATACCTGAAACTGTGTCACATAAAACTAACTTAAACACTTTCCAACTCCAAAAGTAAATGATTCTATCAATTGAAAACAGCTTCTTTAGGGAAATTTCCATAGACACATGTGAAGACACTTTTAGGAAAGTTCAATAATTTTTTTAAATATTTTTAGTGTTGGACCTTTATTTTATTTATTTATATGTGGTGCTGAGAATTGAACCCAGTGCCTCACCCATACGAGACAAGCACTCTTCCACTGAGCCACAACTCCAACCCCAATAATTTTTGAATAGCTAAATGGGATATTTCGTTTTCCTTTAGCAAGCACTGCAACAGCCTATGAGAGTTATTTTTATTTATTGAGCATGGGGTTAAAACATATTCTTGTTTAATCCTCACTCAACTGTTGAATTATGTGAATACTATTATCCCCGTTTTACTAAGGCTCAAAGATGTTGAGTTAATTGACCAAGGCCACAGATATAGCAAATGGTTTCCTAAAACTCTGAACCCATACCTGACTCCAAAGACCATGTTTTCTACTACATCTAGCTACCTTCATAATCAAAATTAAGCTGCTACATTAAAAAAAAAAAAAATTGTTCTTTCAAATATATAAATATATGCAAATTAAAAGAATCTTTCAACATTATTTTGCACCTCTAAAGCAGAAAAAAATAAATATTCCCTAACAATGAGTAATTATATTAGAACTTAGTCACAGTATTGCAAAGTGATAACTCTTTAAAAGTAGTATGTCATCAACCTATGCACCTCTAGAACATTCACACTTTTTCCACAAACACTAAAGAAGTTCATAAGCTTCCATTTATTAATCCTATTTCTGGCAATTTATTCCAAGGAAATATTCAACAGAGATGGAAATGTTCACTCACAAAAATACACAGTACTACTTATAAAAATTCCAGAAACAATCTAAAGGCCCAATATTTAAGGGTAAAAAAATATCATGATTAAACCACAGAAATATTTATGCATTCTTTAAAAGAACTATAAGAAAGATGTACATCTCAAATGAAAATAGCAAAACACGTAATTATAGAATCATCAGGTGTGATGGTACATGCTTATAGTCCCTGTTACTTGGGAGGCTGAGATGGGAGGATCATTTGAAACCAGGAGATCAGAGTCCAGCCTGGGAACAAAGCAAGATTCCATCTTCAAAACAACAACAACAACAACAACAAAATAATAACTATGTAAAAAACGCATATAACAAAAATACAACAGTTTATTATTGTTATGGCATTATGAATAGCTTTGATTTTGTAATTATCTTTAATATTTTCACTCTCTTGTTAACTGTCACAAGTAGGTTATACATGGTACTAATATCATTTTTATAAGTTTCTGAGATTTGCTTTACCTATGGAAATAAGAGGCAAATGGGGTCCAGCTCCTAAAAAACTCATAATATACTTGCGACAAAATTTATATCTGTAGCAAGAAAAAGGTGTTATTTAAAACAGCAGTAACCACAGCCCTAAGAAATGGGCATCTCAGAGATAGTTAATCGACAAACATTTTCTGAATGCCTACTGTATTCCAGCCATAGTTCTAGCCACTAGTGCTGTTAACAATGAACAAAACAAAATTTCCTACCCTCATTGTGTTTACATCCTGACAGCACAGACATGTAATAAATAAGATAAACATGTAAAATAAAAAGTGCTTTTGATAATGGTAAGTGCTAAGAAAAAAAATAAAGCCATGAAGGTAGACAGCGTGTGTACTGAGGATGCTATTTTAAACTGAGTGGCAACGTGCTCACTAACATGTCTGATAAAACTGAAGGGGGAAGGAATAAGCAATGTGGTACCAGCGACAGAACAGTCCAGGCAGGAGGAGAATAGCAAATGCAAAAGCCCTCAAACAGAATATATGCCCAAGGATGTTAGTGAACAAAAAAACTAGTAAGTGTAATTAATTAAACAACTTTCACCCAGATCTCTCAGCAGACCATAGACAGCTACATAGTTCTCAGAACACTGCTCTGGGCCTGATCTGCCACAGTTGAATTCAGTACACAGTTGCTTTTGCTGTAAATCCTTTAATGCTTCTTTCACCTATGGTTACTTAAGCACCATCTTTTATTCTAGGGATCCAAATGAGGCCAACCCATATATCCAAGGTTCATCCTAAGGATCTCAAGCAGCTCCAGTCCCTCTAATGACTCATGCTTATAGTCTGCAAACCACTCTATGGACCTGTGAAACTGAAAAGAGTGAAACCATTCCTTTTCAAGTTGGATTTTAAAGGAGCATAACTCACAAAAAAAGATAAATTTGATGTTTTCAGGAAAGTTATAGAAGGATTGGTAAAAAGGGAATGCAAGTAGAAGCTAAAGATGTGAGGACATTTGAATGGTTAAAAAAAAAAAAAAGAAAGAAAAAAAAAATGGCCCAGGACCAAGCCAGTGAACCTTAGGGGAAAAGAAAATAGCCAAGAAATTGCCAATAGTGGGAATGTTCAAGCAATTCCCCTGCCCGCCCCCCCGTTCTTTTTCTTATTAATACAGCATTTGTCTTTCCTCTGACAAACCCTGAACCAACCACTTTTCCCCAGACTGCCTAGGAGATACAGGAAAAGGAACACAGAAGGCCTATGAGGCACGGGAGTAAAAAAGAGACTGTTCCTTCATATGGCGAAGAGGATAAGAAAGGCTACCATCAAACAAAAGAGCACCTCCAGAAGGGCAAAACCCAGAATGGCACAGGAGACCTGTCACTTCAGAGGAATGTTCCTGACATAATCAATAATAAGGCTCCCAAACACAACCTAAATCCCAGCCCCAGCCTCAAGGAACTTGTTTGCTGTTGTCAATATCCCTCGGAGTGGTGCTGGTTTGGAAGCTGCAGCTAGAGACAGGGAGGGGATGCACTTATCTGTTATCTGTTAGTCGGTCAGTTCAGCACCACTGCAGTTCAGTAACGGAGAGGTACTCCTGACCAAGGTTCCTGATTGAGGAGGCATACATTTTCAGAGGTGAGGGGCCATCACAGAAGAACTCTTTAAGTGCAGAGAAGACAGTGAGTCTCAAGGAATTTCTTAAGTAAAAGAATTCTGAGATGTTCACTCTGCTGGGATACAATCCCTACCACTACTCCCAAATTTTCAACAGAAGTCTTCTAGAAACCCTTGCTTTATGGATCTTGATTCAGAGAAATCAAGGCAGATACCAAAGAGACAAGGTTAAAAGATAAGATGTAGGCAGGATCTAAAAATAGAGAAGCCAAAAAGTGAAGTAAAGTGTGACTAAGAAAAACACAAGCTTCTTAAACTCCTCAGATATATTTGGGGTAGGAAATTGTGCCCCACCATTTATAGATTAGAGTGTTAAAAAGGGTAAAGGGTAAAGGTATACCCTTTATCAAAACATATTGCTAGATTATATGCTATCAACATGATGAGGTAAATCAAGAAAGGCATTTAAACGTGTTTTTCAGAAGGTTAAACAGGGAGTAATCATCATTTAGATCATCTAGAATAGCTAAATACTTCATGGAAGAGGTAATCCTGCTTTATTAGCTCTTCAAGGATAGTAAGATTTGGAGAACAAAGCACACAGAGAAATTTCAGGTATGGCCAATAGCATGGATAAAGCTCAGAAGCAAAGAATGAGGGTAGCCTGTTCAAACAGCACAGAAACTGGCCTATCTGGAACAGAGCATCCCCTGGCAGGCAACAGCACATAAGATTAGCCAGGTAAAATGACACCAGATTGAGGAAGGCTCTGAAATCCAGGATAAGAAATCTGAACTTCACAATCACTGATGGGAAGGGAAAGAAACTGCTTTGTTATGCTTCATTTAAGATAATAAAATACTGTGGCAATGTAGACTGATCCCTTTCCCTGCCTTCTAAAACCGGAACACCAGTTTCCCACTACCCAGGTTATGTTCTATACTATTAGGTACACTGTCATTTCTGTGAAGATAATGCCTCTACTTGTTTGTACTAGTCCCACATCTCCAAGGCATTTCAATTACCCTTAAAGATTTTTCAATAACCTCAAATCATTTATCTACTCGTAACACTTATCTATCCTATGGTAGATCCAAACTAGGGATTTAAAGGTTACTCAGTCCATGCCCTCAAGAAACTCTGATGCAGGCAGAAACCAAGAGAAGAAACCAGCACAATACAAAATGGTAACTGCTATAGTACAGAGATGCTTAAGAGTGTCAGGAAAGCAGAGGACATCTATCAGTGTGGAGACAGGGAAAAGAAAGAAAACACCTAAGAGATTAAGCGTAGACTGAATCTTTAAGAAAAAGAACTATCACAGGGTAGAAGAAGTGGTGGGTATGACACTGATTACAACCAGTCTGCAAAGGCTAGGCACAGCCTGTCACCTCAGAGATTACAAATTAATTCCACATGGCTGGTAAATACAAAAAGTAGTCAAAGACCAAATAATGTACAGAAGTTTTATTTTAAAGTAGTTGAAAGATTTTAATGAAGGAATACTATGAGCAAATTTGCATTTCTTAAAAAAGAGCTCTAGTAGCTGTGGAAGATAGATGAAAAGGGCAAAGTTTCTTCGTATCATAAATGCCACAAAAATATGATAAAAGACTGCTATAACATTCAATTTATTTCATTATCCATTCCTACCACCTTCCTAAATTTAATGCACATTCTTCATAAAGCCTACCCTAACCCCTTCAAACACAATAATCTGGTCTTTCTCAGAACTTTGAGGGCAAGTCTGCCTATACACTTCACTGTCATCATCTTATATTTTAATACTTGTATTTAAGTTTGCTCTCCTTAATAAGAACAGCTTCTTAAGAAAAGGTGTCTCATATTTTTTAAATGTATGTTGTGTGTGTGTGTGTGTGTGTGTGTATATATCCCTTATAGTGCCTAGCATAGTAATACAACATTCAGAAACAGACACTCCTTTGAACTAAATAAATGGCTCTTATCCATGAGTAAAAAGATCCCATTTTTCCCCATAAATAATAATAAAAATAGAATGTATGATTAAGTAAAACTAAAGTGAAAAAAGTTAGCATAGTAATAGAAATGATTATAAATGAATACAAAGAAACTTTTCTCTGAAAAGTTCTAATTTGTGATAGGCATATATTACACAAGTACCTCCATTCACTTAAAAAATGTATAACTAAGATTTCAATGTATACAAATTTCACCTAAAAACCTGTAAAAACAAGGGGTAAGGAGCTGGTAGATATAGTGAAACAAGAATATCAGAATATTCTTGGTACTTCCTGGTAAAATGAACAGGGGGATTATTATATTATTTTATTTACTTTGCATGTGTGTGAAATTTTCCACAATAAAAAGCTATGCATATGTATGAAATTTAACTAGTAAAAATAATAAACTTACAAAAATTTAAAATAACCCAGAACATTAAATTACTCATTCTTCAAATGTTTGGAATAACATTACCTTGTAACCTTTAATGTGGTTTTACTAGCTCTATTACCTATACAATTCCAAGAGAATACATATTCTAGGACAAACCTACTATTAACAACATGGACAAAAGAAGGCTTAGTAATCACATGTTCCTTAATTAAGCACTGGATAGACATTAAAATTAGTCCTGTTACAAAAGATATCCCAAAGGTCAAAAAAATATAAGGCTGGAATTTTATAGTCTTTGAACTGTGATAACAAAGTAGTGAGTAAAAGCAAGGCATAAGATTCTGGAAGTACACAACATCTACAAAGACAGACTCAATACCATTCTCTCTCTCAAGATTCTGGAAGTACATAACATCTACAAAGACAGACTCAATACCATTCTCTCTCTCTCTCTCTCTCTCTCTCTCTCTCTCTTTTTTTTTTTTTAGTTGTAAATGGACACAATACCTTTATTTTATTTGTATGTGGTGCTGAGGATCGAACCTGGTGCCTTCCACATGAGAGGCAAGCACTTTACCACTGAGCTACAACCCCAGCCCATCAATACAATTCCTAATGATTTCAAAACAGTTCAATCATTTTATTCAGTAATTTCAACTCCACATTTATCTGCTCACAATCTGCTTCTCCTCCCACAAAATACTTGATGTGTAAAATAAAGATTTTCCTACTCCTGATACAAAAGATTAACAATAACCTTTTGTCCAGTAAATTAACTGTTGCATAATTCAGCCACCTCAAAAACTTCCTCAAAAAGAGATGCTTAAAGAAATGTACAATGATGAAAGAAGAGCTACAATTATTTAACAAAACAAATTCTATTATACTATTTCACTGCTATTTCTACTGGCCATTAGATGATGTTCAATTTCTCTTATTCAATAACTGACAATCTTAAAAAGTCAATGCAGTAGTTTCCTTGGACTGTAACTGGAAGGGGGCCTGAGGAGGGTTTCTGGGATGCTGATAATCTTGATCTGGATGCTGGTTACACTGGTGTGTTCTACCTGTAAAAATTCTTCAAGCTCTAGATTTATAATGTATGCTTTTCTATATGCATGTAGCACTCCAATGAAGTTTTTTTTAAAAAACATCAAAGCATGCCAGAACTGTTAGCTGTCCTCAAGTCTCCTCCCCATGTCAAAACAATTTTCTATGCTAACACTTCTCTGCAAAAAATGCAATTCAAGTTAAAGCACTTAATATTTCCTACCAGAATATGCCCAGATAACTGATAACTTTCATTTGCAACTGGAGTTCAAAAAGCATACAATCCAATAGAAAAATGTTTTCTATTTTCCATAAGTAACATTTTTTTAAAAAAACACACAGAATAGGAAAAGTGAATAGGTACTGTAAATGTCCAGCCTATGATGTGAATTATTTTCAACTTTGTTAAACTGATTTAGGAAAGAAAGGACCATCACTTCAGACTTTAGTTAGGGGGCGGCTAGAAAGTACTTCATGGGAAGAGGACTAGGAGCCACCTGTCAGTGTTTAGTGTTTATATCTACACCAAGCAAATCAAAAACAGGAGAAAAAAGTACCTGCCCAGAGACATGAATGAAATAGAATTCATGAAAGCAGGATGCTAGGATTTAATATGACATATGTAATGACTGGCAAGAATGCTTGGGAACTAACCTTTTCTCATTCACTTGCCGTAGCCCAGGAAATAAAAATGATGCCTGCAATTCCACAACTATAACTCAATTCTCTTCCTTCCTCTAATCTTATGACCTCCCCAAAGTTAAATCTCATCATGAAAATCCTCTCGCGGTGAAAGCAGTGCAGTGTAATTAAAAAGGATCTGGATCCTCACCTAAAACACACTTTTACCTTTCACCTACAAAGCCAAGAGAGGGAACTTTGTCCTACAAATACCACGAAACCAATTCAGTTTTTCCAGATGAAATGTCAGGGCGTTCACTGAGCAATTCCAAAGGGGTGGTGTGGGGCACTTTAGAAGGAAACCATGCCAAGTGGCCCCAGGATAGCTCACAGGAATCACCCTGGCGACTATGATAGCAATTACTCTAGAATCAGCCAAACCTCATCCAAATGACTTAGACAACAGCAACTATCCCGACGAGTCCAATCCCCATCCTCAAATCACACATCCACGTCCATAAAACAAATCCTTCACGGTCTGTCTGGAAATGAGATGACAAAACTAAAACACCGCCAGAAAGATGATACAGAAATGAGGTGGTTTGGATAAGGGATGGGCACACTGCTTCCCCTCCTCCCACCCCTGAGGAGGAGCGACTGTCCTCCGGGCTGGGTCGCAGATTTGCTTGTGGGCGCAAGAGAAAATTCTCACTCTTGCGGGTACAGCGAGGTGGCCCGACAGGCCGGCGGGGTACGCGGAAAGCCGGGGAGCCGGCGCTGCGGGAACACCCTGACATTGGAGCCTGGCTGCAGCCGCGGCCGCGCTCTCTCCGCCTGATCCTGCCGGCACCGGGACTCGTCTGCCAGGCGCTGGGCGGGGAGTGCACGCGGGGAGCGCCAGCTCGGGCCCGGGAAGGCGGCGCGGCCACGAGCCTTACCCGTGCAGGCCGAGGGCGCGGCGCCGCTTGTGGAGCAGGCAGAGCAGCAGGAATGCGGCCCCCGCCAGCGAGGAGTTCCGCGCCGTCAAGTACTTGCTGAAGGCCGCCATGGTACTACCAGGGGGAGCAAGCCCGCGAAGGGGACTCGGCGGCAACTTCCTTAGGGCAAGAAGCGCGGGGAAGACTGGGAGGAGAGGACCGCGAGGAGGGAGGGCGGTGCCGGCCACGCAGGACGGCCCCCTGGAGCGCGCTGCCTGCGCCGCCCAAGCGCCGAGCCCACCGCGAACTTCGGCTCGGCGGAAGCGCGCGCGGGAGCTGGGAGTCCGGAACGGTCCCGGGACGCGCCTTGCGCAGGCGCGGACCCCCACAGGGTTGCCGGAAACGCGGCGCTGGGACGTAGGCGATCTTCCCTCAGCCTCTCCTCACCCAACAAGGTCCCGTTGCTACCCCCGCTTTAGCCCTACCCTCTCGGTGCGCTTACACCCGGCTTTCACAAGAACCGTCCTGCGCGGAGGACTCAGTGGGCCCTGCCTTCCGCCACCCCCCACCGTAATGGGTCGTTACCACCCTCTTAAAGGAGCTCCGGAAGAAGGGAGCGGCCCCTTTTACACAAAACTGGTGGCTTTATGAGCTCTGGGACTTGCACAAAGCAGGCTGGGACTGTGGGAAGAACTCCTTTTTCCAGCGAGGGTTTTCCAAACCGTAACCTCTAGGGGACGGTGAAATCAGTTTGCAAAACAAGACCGTCACTTTGGTTTTTTGTTTGGTTGTTGGGTTTTTCTTTGGGGGGTGGGGTGGGGGGGGAGTGCGGTTTGGGTTTTTATTTTGTTTTATTTTTTGAGAACGACACAACAAAAATCTCAGAATGCATCACTTAGTAAAGGAGTTGCTTTGAGAAGTTTTTATTCCAGTTTTTTGTAGATATATATCGCTGGTGGAGACATAAAATGTGTTTCTTTGTGTGGGTCTTGTCAAACAAAAAGTTTGATAATCTCCGTTCTTTGCAAAGCGACATTCATAAATAACAATCGTGCGTTGTATTAATGCTGGCCTTACTCCCAGATCAGGAAGGGTTTACAGATTACAGCATTCTTGTGCTGTCCGACTTCTATGATGCAGAATTGTTGTCCTTAGCATTTAGCCTAACACATACACAATAATTTAAGGAGTCACAGTTTTCAGTTGAGACTGGAGAAAAGCAAGTGTCAGAAAAGTAAGGTCATAAATTCTCACATAATATATACACGTATTAAAGGATTCTAAATGTTAAAAGTAGTCTACAAAACAGTGGTGCCTTAGGTGTTTTCTCAATATAAATTGGCAATTGCCTAATAAATGTTCCAAGAATCATAAAGACCTGATACAGTAATGATTGGTTTGTGTAGGGTGTTCAACAGTCAATTCTAAGTTATGTAAAAGTGAAGCTCCTACTAAATTCTCCAGCTGCCATGTGGACATTTTCATTATCTCGTGTAAGCCTGGCGTAATTAGTATGCCTGGCACAGGAAATACAAAGATGAACAGATAATCCCTATTCTCTAGAGGCTGGTAGAGAGAAAACACATGAAAAAGAAATTATACATATGGTAAGTGCCACATTGGAGTTTTAAACAAGGCACCATGAGAACTCAAGCAAGAAAATGCTTAGTTTTGCCCAGAGCTTTCAATTAAGGTTTGACAAACAAGATGATTGGTAGTAGAATCCTAAAGCAGCAAAGGAATCAGTAGGATAGAGGGAAAATTACAAAACTCACTAATGAATTACAGGGTGATATAAAAGAGTTGGGAACTTTGGGGGAAAAGTGATGATATCATCTTGGAGTTTATAACAAAGAAGAAAATATGTGTAAGTCAAAAACATAATCTATTAAAGAAATAGATTCCAAAACATTCAGAGGAAAGATAGGAATTACCCACTGATGAAAAATTCTTAAAATACCCTTGTTCAAGAAGCCTGGCAAATTCTAAAAATTAAAACAGTTATATAAGATTCAATAATTTTAGTTCATGATAAAGACCACTGGGTGTGTAGGGCCAAACTTATAATCCAACAAAGTTAATTTTATTAATTTGTTTCAACAAGGACACCGCACACCAAGAGAATGAGGCATGTCTCCAAAAAACAAGATGGAATGAGGAGTCATTATATTTAGGGGAAGAGAAGAATGTAGGCACAATTTAAATTGAGCAGTGCTTGGTAAGCTCAAAGCAAATCAGATCTATATGTAATATTAAACCTGAGTTGAGAGGCAGACTCAAATTTCTATTCCCGTGGAAACATAAATTTAAAATTAATGTAGAATATTGTGTCTCCAACTTTTTATCTGAACTGCTGTCCTATAAATTGAGGCCACTTCTCAAAATCAAAGTGATTCAGATAATTGAGATCCTCCAAGGGAGAAAGGGATGTTCTGTTCTCACTGATAAAATCTCAGAACAAGTTTCTAACAGTCTAGGGTCTTAAAGAATAACGTCCTTCAACACTGTGTCCTTTGATAATTAAAATCAGAACAGTTTTTTCAGGTTCACACTTTATAAAATAAAATAATTAAGAAAAAGAGAAAATATGATTTTCTTAAGGAATCTCCAGATTTAAAAATCTTCTGATTTTTAAAACATTGAGCTATTGAGAATAGGGAAGAGCAGGGTATATGGATTTAGGGATTCCAGAAAGCCTCTTGTGGGAATGTATTGGCCAGCCTCCAAGACCATTACCAGTGATCCTTACCTCCTTATACCCATGCCCTTGTATAATCTCCCTATCAGAACTGGTTCAAAGAGCAAGATGGTGATATCTGGCTTTTATTATTATTATTATTATTATTATTATTATTATTTCTTTTTTTTAAAGACAGGGTCTCCCTAAATTGCCCTGGCTGGTCTGGTGATTGCCATCCTCCTGTCTCAGCAGTCCAAGTAGCTAGGATTACAAGTATCAGCCACCACACCCTATTGATAATATGTGACTTCTGAGACCAAATCATAAAAGGCATGTGGTTTCCAACTTAGTCTCTTGGATTGCTTACTCTTGGGGGAGCTGCTGCCACAGAGAACACTCAAAGTAAACTTGGAGAGGGATTGGGGCCTCCTACCCAGAAGGAGCACCAGCTTGCCAGCCACATGAGTAAGCCACTTGAGGAGCATATCTCTATCCCCAGTCAAACCTTCAGATAACTACAATCTCATGAGTGATCCCAAGCCACACAATTACTACTAAATTCCAGACTGTAGGAGATAATAAATTTTTATTGTGTTAATTCACTAAGTTTGGGAGTAATTTTTTAGGCAGCTAGTGTAATTTGGGCAAGCCTTAAACATGGAAGAAAGGAGATTTCAGAGAAGATACAAAGGGAACAAAGATACGGAGACAATGACGCACATAACAGATTGGGAAAAAGGACTAAGTTTGGTATTGACAGAGGTTCAGGAAGGAGTGTGAAATGACGAAAAAAAAGGTTGAAATTTTTAATTGAGATCAACTCATGAAGAATCCAAAACAACATGTTGATCAGATGGGATATTATTCTGCACATAAGGGGAAGTATTCTGTGCAGTATATGCAAGTTTGGGAGAAAGGTAGTAATCACAGCTTTTATTTAAGGATAATCATGCTGTTGACAGCATGAAGGGTAGACTAAAGGAGGAAACATTAAGCAGAGAGACTGGTTTGTATACTCTTGAAATGGTCTAGATGTAGTGGTCTGGATATAAGTTTCCCCTGCCCCCCACCAAAAGCTCCTGTGTTAATTCAGGAATATTCAGAGGTGCAAAAGCTCCTGTGTTAATTCAGGAATATTCAGAGGTGCAATGATCTTATTTTATATATATATATAAAAGCTATAACCTAATCAGCCCATCTTAGTTTGATCGGACTGACTGGGTGGAAACTGGCAGGTGAGGCATGGTTGAAGGAGGTAGACTGAGGGATCTGCCCTGGAAGTGTTCATCTTTCCTGCAGCTCACTCGCATTCTCTGTCTCTCTCTGCTTCTTGACTGCCGTGAAGTTTACACCATGCCCTTCCACCACAATGTTCTACCTCACTTTGGGCCTAGAGCACTGGAGTGGGCTAACCATAGACTGAGCCTCCAAAACTAAACATCTGAAACCATGAGCCAAAATAAACTTTTCCTTCTCTAAATTGCTTGTGTTAGATATTTTGGCCACAGCAACCAAAAGCTGAGTAACATACTAGATGAATGATAGTAAGCAGGGCTAGATATCTATCTCAGTTGATAGAGTGTTTGCCTTGCGTGTACAAGGCCCTAAGTTCAATCTCCAGCACCATTAAAAAAAAATAGCAAACAACTGAGAGCAACACAAGGTAAATAGAGAGAAAAGGACTTTGTGGATCCAAATTGATGGAGATATATGAGATTATTAATAAGAAGAAAAGTTTTAAATCAGCCTGATAGTTCTTGGCTGGTAAAATAATAAGATGCAAATGAATATATTCCTTACTGCTTTCTCATCACCAGGATAAACTTTAAGATCCTTAGCATCTCACAAAAAGCCAGTTATGATACAAGTTCTACCAACTTCTCCCATCTTGGCACTCCTCTCCTCCAAAAGATATATTCTACTCCTATCCCAGGAGATAAATGCCCACTACTAGTAACTCCTGTGGTCTTCCCTTTAATATGCTATTCTGTCTGCCTGGAATACTGATCCTATCCTACCTTTATTTTCTCAATTTCAATTCAGTTCATCCTTTGAAATGAAACCTTGATGATCTCCCACTCCAAGCAGTCTTCTCCATAGCTCCTGCCAAGTTAATCACTCCCTCCTTTTTACTACTTCTATTTCTTATATAATCCTATTAATATATAGTAGGGTATCTGGAGATGCAGATCTTTAAACATTTTTTAAAGAGAAACTACAAGTCATTTCTCTGACAAGGTAAACACATCATATCACTGGAAACAAATAATTTTTGCTTAGAAAAGAGTCCCATGAGAAGCCCCTCTTGCCGATACAAATGGAAGAAGAGAGGAGTTAGACATTGCATTAGAGGAAGTATATAACAAAATATCTTGATAAAACTGTTCCTCCAAATAGCCCTAGTCAGCTCAACATGGTACTGGAAAAGTTTGCACAGGGGATCTCTCCTGAGAAGAAAGATATTGAGACCTCCATCTTTTCCCTTTTGAGTTTCAACATTGTTTAAAAAAAAATCCTTCAGAGAGACTGGAATAGTTCTGTCTCACTGGCTAACATTCCCAAAGAGGAACTCTTAAGGAGGGATGTGAAGTCTGGGATGCCACAGAAACTTCCTAGCCTACTAGCCAAAGGAAGCACTAGTTCCTGAAGAGTACACAGGTAAGCCTTCAGCCCATCTCGATTCATCCAGAAACTACCTGTGTGTTTATGAGAACTACATCCAGGCATAGGAAAACCTTCAGAGTTGTGCTTTCAAACACTTTACAACCTGTGCATCCAGGACATTATGGCAGAGAAGCAAAGAACATGGCTTTGAGAAAAGCCTAGCCCCATTTGTTAACCCACTACATTTTAAAATGAAATTTAAATATGAAAGAGATAACTCCAGTCTTCCCAGCCTTTCCTTATTGAAAGTTGTGTCAAAGTTCTGTGGTCTCATACATCTATAAGGCATTACGGAGACCCCTCCATTTATTAATATTCTATGAATGCTATACAGATTGAAGTCTCATTCTTAGCCTGCATGGTTATTTCTATGTCTTTAAAGAGACATGGGGACCCTGAATGAGCCTGGGGACTTCTCTCTTAGCATTCTGATCTACTGCACCAGGTCAGATGCCCTTTCTCTCTTTCAATCTGTGGTAGGATCTTTTTAGTCTTCTTAAACCTCAGTCTCTGCTTGAACATTGACAATCAAAAGTTATGAAGACTTCTGCCAATGAAAGTGCCGAAGCACAGAGCTTTGTCTTTGAACAGGAAACAGAAAAGAAGAAAATGTATTACAAACAACTCAAGCAATCGTCTTATGACTCATGTATTAAGAACCTACCTACAAGGAATTCGAAAGTAAATAAAATAGTCCTACTCTCTTGCAATTAACAACATAAACCTGAGATTAACAACCAAAAGGGACACTGTAGTAATAAAAACTATGCTGATATAGAGTCAAAACTATATAGGTATCTCGCAGGGCACAGTGGTACTCATCCCAGCAGCTCAGGAGGCTGAGGCAGGAGGATTGCAAGTTTAAAGGCAGCCTCGGCAACTTAGCAAGGCCCTAAGCAACTCAGCAAGACCCTGTCTCTAATATATAAAAAGGCCTGGAGATGTGGCTCAGTGGTAAAGCACCCCTGGATTCAGTCTCCAGTACCAAAAAAAAAAAAAAGAAAAAAAAGGCATATAGGAATTTCTAAGAGAAAAACTAATTTGGGCTAAGGAGTTGCAAGGAGGCAAGTTTCTTACTCCATACACTTACATTTACATTAATTTCAGTTCTCTGGTCCAATGTGCACCATACTCCTATGTTCATTATCATTCATTTTTAAAGTCCTACAGATACAAGGCAATTGCAGCTTCAGTTTTGCCCCAACAGCTCAAAGCCTAGTCATACATCTGTATATGGGATCCAACCAGACACAGCTCAGAAACCTTGATAAAGCTCAGTTTGACTACTTGTCTAGTCCAATGCCACCATCCCCACTTTGAGGATTAAGTGCTGCCCCTTAACCCAACTGGGATTGAAAATTTGCTGAACTTCATTTGGCTTGCTTTACTGGAAAAGAAGTTTGCACAATACCCTGCCCAGCCCAAGGTCCTGCTCCTCACAGTCCTTGTAGGATATCTGGCCACTGTCTGATTTTTAGATTCCCTACCACTCTATCCATCAGAGCAGAAAATTGCTAAAATTTGATGTGTCAGAAAAACCATAATGAGGTTGGAAAGTTTTTAAATAAAAAGCTGTAAAAGGATCAATGAAGCTTTTATTATTTCCATTTGTAGAATTTAAAAAAAAATTTAGTAAGTACAGTTTCACTAATATGACTATATATTATAATAATAAATTTTGAGATAAGAAAAATGTAAATTGGCTTATAATACAATGTGGATCTAAATTAATTCATACTGTAATATCTCAATTGCCTAGGTCAGAAAATGTATCAAAGATCTACCAGAGGATTAATCTCATTAGGGAGAAAAGTCAAATATAAAATATTCAAAAGAGGATAGGAGTAGTTAACTGAAGATAAATATGGTAGCAGCCTTTATCAGAATCTTTTTGCATTTTAATATAGGAGGAAGGTCTGCACTCAGGATTAAGTTCCTTGCATCCATACCTTGTATTGTCCCTTCAGCTCTTTTTATGATGCTCAAATATGATCATGTGGCTTCTCATCTTCAATCCTTCAGCTACATCTCTATCATAAGAATGAAATATAAACTTCTTAACATGAAAAATTATTTTCTTTACCTGGACCTTATCTGCCTCTCCTTCTCATCCATCCATACGGAGTTACTTACAGTTTCAGTAGGAAAGGCTCTGCCCAAACTTTACATTCCAATTCTAATACTTTCTAACCTTAATCTTCTACCTCTTTCAGATATTGTCTGTCTTTCAAAATTTGGTTCAATGTTTTTTTTTTTGATCTTTTTCCTATCATCAAATAAGATAAAAATCCTCTCAGCTCCTTTATAATAGCAATCATAGCTCTATATTTTACTAGTGTATTTGCCTGACTTCTGCCTCCCTAACATAGTGAATTACTCCAGAGAAGGTCTCAAATGTTTTCCTCAAAGGGCTAAATGGAAAATAGTTAAGCTTTCTAGGCCAGAAAGCCTCTGTCATAACTTCTCAACTCACCATTGTAGCATGAAAGCAACCATGGACAATAATGTAAACGAATGAGATGTCTGTGTTCCAATAAAACTTTATTATGTACACTGGATTTTGAATTCTATAGAGCTTTCACGTGTTGTGGAGTTCTGTTTTCACATTTGTTGTAGTGATGGTGGTTGTTTTTTAAATAAACCATTTTATGTAAAATGTAAAATTTTATGAAAAATGTAAAATTGACTTTTGGCCTACAGACCACAGGAAGAATGGAGGTAAGCCAGATTTGGTTCACCAGCAGTAGTTTGCTAACCATTGCTTTAGGGGCATATTCATTTATATCTTTACTTATGCTATTATCCATGCCTGAAATGTCCCTCTCTATTTTCTCTGCTATTTAAATCTTACCAATTAATAAAAATGATTTTATCAAAGCATAAATCACATCATATGTTTTTCTGCTTAAAACCATTAGTGGCTTCCCATTACCATTAGACTAAAGTCCAAACTCCTTGCCAAGGCTATGTGGTCTTTCCTGGTCTGATACTGTTCACTTCTCATTGTCTCTTCTTCTCAGTATGCCTCAGCCTCCTACTCTTTAAATGCACTAGATCTGCTCATATCTTCAGGTCTGTTATGAGGATTAAATAAGTTAATATTTAGTAAACTGCTCATTACAGGGCCTAGAACATGGTAAGTGCTCTGTAAGTTTGGTGAAATGAAGTAAAGTTTACATATATTTATATACATACATGTACATATTCTCTCTCTCTCTCTCTCTCTCTCTCTCTCTATATATATATATATATATATATATATATATATATATATAGTTTTTGTTTCTCTGGGGAATGCTAATATAGGTTCTTTATGCAAAATGTTTGCCAACTTCTGCACCCAAAAATCAATGATAAAATTATCTCAAACAATAAAAGTTTATGAAAAGTAGCAGATACAAAATTAGCATCAAAAATCAGTAACATTCATACACACAAATAACAACCAGTTATAAGATATAACATGATAAAGCTCTATTTTCAATAGCAAAAAAAATAATTAGGAATAAACTAACAAGAAATGTTCAACATCTATCTAAAGGAAATTATAAAACATTCCTGAAAGACACAAAAGTATATTTATACAAATAGAAAGATACACCTGTCTTCAGTGAGAATGTTTCCATATCATCAAAACACCAGTTCATGGGGCTGGGGTTGTGGCTGGGTGGTAGAACACTTGCCTAGCGAGTGTGAGGCATGGGTTCAATTCTCAAGACCACATATAAATAAATGAATAAAATAAAGGTCCATCAATATCTAAAACATTTACAAAAACAAACAAAAAAATCAGTTCTCCCTAAGCTAATTTATAACATAATTCAATTTCCAGAAAAATTCTAATGAGCTTTTTTATGGAAGTGTAGACAAGTTAATCTTAAGTTCGTGTGGGAAAATAAATATCCAAAAATAGCTGAAAAGACAGGATCTGGCCCTACCAGATATTAAAACATAATATAGAGCCTCTTTTATTAAAGCACTATGGTATCAGTATATGAATAGATGATCCCATGGGATAAAGCCAAAGAACAGAAATGGAGTCAACTGCATATGAAAATTTAGTGTATGTTAAAAGTAGTATCTCTTATAACTTGGGAAAAGATAATTGCTGACTTGTTTGTTTAATAAATGGTATTAGGGCAACTGAATAATCATATTTATTTATTTTTATTTATTTTGGTATCAGGGATTGAACTCAGGGCACATAACCACTAAGCAACATCCCCAGTCAGTTTTATTTTTTTTATTTTGAGACAAGGTCTTGCTAAGTTGCTTAGGGCCTCACTAAACCACTAGGATTATAGGCATGTGCCTCCATGCTCAGCTGATAATAATTTTTAAAAAGGTAAATTAAAATCCATTTCTCACACTACATACAAAAATAAATTCCATATGAATCAGAGATCTGAATGTAAAAAATAAAGTCATACAACAAAAAAATGGGTAAATTCCTTCAGAACCTAGATATCAGAAAAGGCTTTATAACTATGACCAAATATCCAGATAAAATAAAAGAAAAAAATTGAGAAACTAACAAAATGGACAAATAACAAGAACAGATATTTTTAAAAAAGAAATATTAAAATGGCCTTTGAACACATTGAAAGATGTTAAACTTTACTCATAATAGAGATATGCAAAATAAATTATTCTAAAGTCCATTTTGAACCCACAACACTGGCAAAAATTCAAAAAATAATAATAATATTACTCTACCGCAAGGCCATGGAGAAAAGTGACTATTATGTATTGCTGATAGGCATAAGGGAAATAATTGAAGGGAATTTGGCAATACAGATTCAAATACAAAACTATATGTATATTTATCCTTTGATTCAGGGATCATGCTTCTACTAACATAAGTACACTAAAAAGTAAATGCACTTTTAAAAATACAAAAGTGCATATGCACAGAATTAATTTGAAATAGGAGAATATTAAAAACTAACCAAATGTTCAAGTATAGGACATTGATGGAATAATCCTTGGTATATTCACACAATAAGTTCTATGCAGCTATGAAATGGAATAATTTTCAAGAGGTATCTTTAAGTTAAAAAAAGAGAGAATTTATTTAGGATGCTAACTGTAATATAAGAAAGAATAGGGAATAAAGATATATACATAGGCACTCTCATACATTGCTGGTAGGACTGTAAATTGGTGCAAATATACTAAGGAAAGCAGTATGGAGATTCCTTAGAAAACTTGGAATGGAAACACCATTTGATCTAGTTATCCCACTTCTTGATCTATACCCAAAGAACTTAAAATCAGCATACTATACTGTGACATAGCCACATCAATGTTTAGAGCAGCTCAATTCACAACAGACAACCTAGGTGTTCTTTAACAAATGAGTGGATAAAGAAAATGTGGTATATAAAAATATTACTTAGTCATAAAGAAGAATGAAATCTGGCATTTGCTGGTAAATGGATAGAACTGAAGATATCATGGTAAGTAAAATAATCCAGTCCCCAAAAACCAAAGGCCAAATGTTCTCTCTGATATGTAGATGCTAACCCACAACAAGGGAGAGTGGGAATTGGAAGAATAGAAGTCCGTTGGATTAGACAAAGGGAAATGAAGGGAAGGGAGGGAGAAGGGGAATAGGAAGGATAGTACAATTAATTGGACATAACTTACCTATTCTTGTATTTGAGTATGCAACCAGAGTAACTCTGTATCACATACAACCTCAAGAATAAGATCCTAATCAGAATAACTTATACTTCACGTATGTATAATATGCCAAAATGCACTCTACTGTTCATGTATATCTAAAAAGAACAATTAAAAAAAAAGAAAGAAAGAAAGAATGAATGAATGAAACACCAGAAGATAAAGTAGCTAACAAGGGAATTGGTGACCTATAGGGGACTGGGAGGAAATGAAATAAAAGAGATACAAAGATGTAACACTTCCCTAAGAATATCTTTTTGCCAAGTCTTGATATTTATTTATTTATTTATTTTTATTTTATTTGCAATACTGGGCATTAAACCAGGGGCATTTTACCACTGAGTTATATTTACCGTCTTTTAAACATTTTTTTTTTTTTTTGAGACAAGGTCTTGCTACATTTCCAAGGCTAGCCTTGAACATTCAATCCTCTTATCTCAGCCTCCCCAGTCACTGGAATTTCAGGCTTGCACCACCATGCCTGGCTCAAATCTTAATTCTTGAAAGCATGGTTATGTTCTACATATTCAAAAATTAAATCCAATCAATAAGAACAATATGAAAACTGAAAACAAACCACAACAAGTGAAGTTAATTATATTTCAAAGTAATACTCTAGCCACACTGGAGGGGAAAAGGAAATAAGAGCCAAGGGTAGAAAAAAAGAAAGGAAGGAAGGAATCTGAGTAACTTATGAACAAAATATTTGACTCTGCACCCTGCGTCTTATGCAAGGCAAAGGTAGAGATGAATTACAGATAAGTCTTGAGTTCATTATAGATTTGTTTATCATAGTGTTATAAGAAAAGTAATTATGCAACTATTTTAGAATATATTATAGGATTCAGAAAATGACATGATTTATTGAGAGCTAGAAATTCTACTGAGGAAGAAGGGGTAAAAAAATAAATAGAAGACAATAAAGAATCCTAAGGGGGATGAATTGGACATGCAAATCTCAGATGTGATGGGATGATTTGTCAAATATGTACATGGGGGCTGGGGATGTGGCTCAAGCCGTGTAACACGCACGCCTGGCATGTGCGGGGTGCTGGTTCGATCCTCAGCACCACATAAAAATAAAATAAAGATGTTGTGTCCACTGAAAACTGAAGAACAAATGTTAAAAAAAATTCTCTCTCTCTTTAAAAAAATGTATATAGTATGTTCATACACACACACACACACACACACATATATAATATGATGTGTTTTTTAATTTATAGTTTCATATTTGTATGTGTATGTGTAGACATTTATCTATTTCTTTGTTCTGGCCACTGAAAGGGCCAAGAAGCAAAGATACTATGGTAGCAATGATTACACCTAGTACCTAGATCTTGGTCTTTAATACAATTCAGCTAAAATGAACTAGGGCTTCTCAAAAAAATTGCTAATTTTTGCAGGGATGAAGCAGATTAGATATAAGATGCATCTAATTATGTCAGAAAATAAGGAAGTGCTAAAAAAAATGATGGAGGCCTGCTACTTTGAACACAGGAGTTACCTTGAAGAGGCTCCTACTGACCAAATCTGGAAAAATTTGTGCACCAGAGTAAGGACAGTAATGAATTATAAACCATTGAAGAAATAGAAATTAGGGGCTGGTGGTATGGCTCAGTGACAGAGCACATGCCTAGCATGTGTGAGGCACTGTGCTTGATCCTTAGCACTGCATACAAAATATAAGCAAACAAAATGAAGGCATGCTGTCTATCTGCAACTACAAAAAAAAATACAAATAAATGAGTTTGTACCTATAATAAACAAATACACAAAAATGGCAAAGAGAAGGCTCTGGATTACCGTTGCATGCTGAAGGCCTAGAAGCAAATGTGGAATAATGTGCAAGTAAATCAGTGAAATGAACCAGTGAAGACTGAATCAGACGAGGCTTATCGTTGGATGTTAAATCTGGAGGAAATTTTGATGAGAAACAGGATATTTCTGTAATTCTAAATTATATCCCCCATAGACTTCTTATTAGATACAATGGAGAAAAATAGTAACTTTACAATAAATTGGGAAAAATCTTGAGTTGTCAATCCAAATTAATATCACCTACATAGGACAGATGTATAGCTAATGTCTCTAAAGTGTTGTGTTGAGGATACAACATCTCCTATGTAGTATTCGTATGTAGTATCTCCTATGTAATATATATATATATTTTATATTCATAAGGAAACATCAGATCCACCTAAATTGAGGAACACTTTGTTGAAGATGGAAAGGGTATTGTGTTCACAAAAATGCCAATATGTAAATGACAGAGAAAGGATATGGAAATGTTCCAGATTAAAGGAGGCTAAAGAGAAAATTAAAAGCAATAGTTGATCCTAAACTGGATTTTAAATTAGGTCAAGGTTGGAGAGGACATTACTAAGGATAATCTTGGATCAATATCCAAAACACTGGAATACTATTGGTAAATTAGAGTATTATGTCAGGGTTAAACTTGCTGAAATATATAACTATACTAAGATTGTATTAGAGAATATTCATGGTCTACGGATATATACACTGAACTTTTTTTGGAGTAAAGAGTTATAATTTAAGGCAAAGGGTCTTTAAATGGCTCAGAGGATAAATAAGTAAAAAGAGAGAATGCACACACAAGTGATAAAGCAAAGGTTAAATATTTACAATAGACAAATCTGGATACAGGGAAAGTGAATGGTTATTTGTACCATTTTAATTTTTGCAACTTTGGGCAAAAAATTATTACAAAATGAAATGTTTTCTTTAAAGAGGAAATTTAAAGACCTACTCAACAATGTCCATAGCAACCTTATTCAAAACAGTCCCAAACAAGAAATAACCCCAGTGTCCCTCAACAAGAGAATGGTGAAGAGGTTGTGGTATATCCATATAATTAAACACTACTCCGCAATGAAAAGAAAGAGCTGATAGTATAGCAACATGGACTAATCTCTAAAACATTAAGTAGGTCTGGGGTTGTGGCTCAGCAGTAGAACGCTTGCCTCGCTCGTACGAGACCCTGGGTTCAATCCTCAGCACCACATAAAATAAATAAGTGAAATAAAGGTATTATGTCCAATTACAAATAAAAAATAAATATTTAAAATTTTTTGAGTAAAAGAGGTCAGACACACACATGTTTGTGCAACCACACTACTTGACTCAGTGACTCTAAAGTACAAGAACAGGCAAGAAAAACATGATAGATGTCAGAAAGTGGTTCCATTTGAGAGTGGGGTTAAATCTACTGGAAGGTTCTGGGTTGATAAAATGTTCTATACTTTGGGGTGGTAGTTTCATGGGTATTTACAAATGTTAAGTCATCAAACTGAACATTTAAGGCCTGAGCCTTTTATAATGTGTAAATTCTAACCCCAACCAAATGAATGACCAAATGTGCAAACACACTACTTTTTTTCCATGCCATTGTCTTCACAGCGTAAATAATCATTTTTTAAAAAAAACAGGAAAGAGCTTAAGGTAAATTCAGATTTATAGAAAAGTTATCTTCTTCCTTCTCCCTTTCTTATCTTTTCCTCCTTCTCCTCTTCTACTTTACTCTTCCTTTTTATTTTTCAAATAAGTGTATATTGAACATCTATTATGTGCCAGTGATTGTGCTAAGCATTCTATTCTTTGAGTCCTCAATCAAAGAACCATCTACAACAAGACTTTTTCCAGATGGACTTTTTCTCAAAAAGTGTTACAAATATCTTTATAAAGACCCAAATTTGCTTTGTTTTCAGATTTTACGAGATAGCATGGTTATTTTTTTTTTTTTATCACATTGACTAAATTCTCTGAGAGAATTTCTTCTTCCCCTGAACACCCATCTTTGGGAAGGATGCAATATATATATGGAGCAAGAACGAAAGGAAGGTGTAGTCACATGACTTTTGGTGGCCCATAGAATGGGAGATGTCAATCAGATCACTCCCATAATCTGTAATAATTTCCATGTGAAATAGAATGTTTCAAAAATTAAAGCAATATGTCAGACAGGATAGACTAGGGTTATACATAGTAACTCCCAAATCTCACTGGCCTGAAACAACAAACATGATTTCTTGCTCATATCATATACTTTTTGTTGACTTGCTGTGGGCGTCACTCTACATCATCCTTGTACAAGGACTCAGGCTGATAGAACTTCATCTGGAACTTTACTGGAACCATGGCAGGAGGGAGGAAATGACATATTGTACACAGGCTTTTAAAGGTGTCTATCTGGAACTAACATAGGTCATTGCATTTGCTTCTCTCTAGTCAAAGCCATGGTTGACCTAAGGGAGTTGGGGAAGTACAAGTCTACCATGTGCTTCCAAGAAGATACAGATAAGCTGTTGAACAGCACCAATCACCATCACAAACCAATTTTACCAACCCATTCAACCCTACTTCCCTCCAGAAATCCTTATATAACTACCTAAATATATTATAATGAAAAAATATATTTCTTTGGAGATAAAAATTTGACCAATTATCAAATAATATAATAGTGATTCCAAAATATAGATAGTGATTGTATTTATGTGATGGAACTATAAATGCTTTATTTTCTTCTAATTTTTGGCTTTAACGGGATTATAGATTTTCTAGCATGAGCAAGTAATATCTTTAAAATTAAAAAATCAGAAACTATAATTGCTTAAAGTATATTTATGAGACAAAAGTAACATGTAAATATGTTTATGGCTTATTAAATGAAAAGATGAATACATAAAATTTCATCTATGTTGATAAATACATCTATGATCAGAGTGAAAGAAATAGGTAAGCGTTCGACTGGCTGTATATTAACGAATTTTAGAACTACACAATTTTTAAATTTTTAATGTAAAATAAGTGGTAGGCAGTAATAAAGAGCTATCCCATTTGAGACTAGAACAGGAAGTATGGAAGTAATGTTACTTTCAATTTCTGTGTACTACGATCAAGGAGGGGACAGGCTGTGCCAGAGTATGGCAGAAAACCAAAGGATAAGGAGCAAGGAGACCTGGACTATAATTGTGACTCTAAACTAAACTATTACATGATTTTTTTCAATTTATTTAACCACCCTTGGTCTCATTTACTCATCAGAGAAATAAAAATGTTCACCAGATGATCTATTTTTCTTTTTTTTTTCTTTCTTTCTTTCTTTTTTTATTTTTTATTTATTTATTTATTTTTTTTGAGATTGGGTCTGGTTGTTTTGCCTAGGCTGGTCTCAAACTCCTGAACTCAAGTGATCTTTTTGCGTGCTGGTATTATAAGAACATGCCACTGTGCCCAGATAAGATGATCTCTATATTCCCTCTGAGCTCTAAAATTCTTTAGGTCACGTGAAGTACAAGGGCCCTAAATCCCTATGCAATGGAATGTGAAATATCATACAGAATGCTCTATTTTTCTAATGTGCCCAGCAAGATGATCCTATCACATAATAGGTGTTTAATAAGTGTTTGCCAATCAGAATTCACCTTATTCAATAGTGATAAAAATCCTCCAGGTAGATAGTATTGTTCTCCTTGTTCATTTTAATGCTCATGTAAGGATTGAATTTACATACCCTATATGTTAGAGAATACGCAAATTAATTTCAATGCAGAATCTCTCTTAAAATTCTTAGAAACAGGGTTAACTTTCATCTACAAAGCAAAACTGAACATTCTGATAATGTTCTTATGGAAGACGTCTACTCAAAAGGAACATTTTGTAAGAAGATTACACAGCAGTAGGCACTGTGTTGTTTAATGAAAAATTAGTAACCTGGTCCTTCCTTTTGGGAGACTTGTAGATTAATTGGGAATCAAGTTGTGTATTTATGAATAATGAGAAACACACATAAAGTATGTTATAAAAGCAGGCAAGATTTCAAGGCAAATGCTGATTATTGTCCCTCAATTCTTCAGCCTTTGCAGCTGTCAGGGATTGATTAGGTCCCTTCACAGGTCTCCTTTAAACCAAAGGAGAAACAAGCATTTCTTTCCAATCAGACTGGTTCCTTGACACACTCTGTTCTTTCTCATAGACAAGATTACACCCTTAGTACTTGTTAATATTTTGTTCTGTCCTTTGATTCCTAAACCCATCTTTGTCCCAGTTACTGCCTTGGCTCCCTACTTGTCTTCAAATTCTACAACTTAAAGCTACTTCATTCCAGTCTATTTTAGTACACCAACCCCAACGTCACACTCGAAGGACTTGATTCCCTCTCAGGAAAATGCTCAAGAGACATCACAATACTGGATTCTTTTCCATAGAGAGCATAATCATCCTTAACACAAGAAGCCCAAATAGGTTTTTTTTTTTTTTTTAAATTGCTTACAGCACAGCTAAATTATTGGAAAATATGTTTGGAGGAAAATTCAGCAAATTCCCCAGTCTTGACTGTTTTTAATTATGACACACAGATAATGTTTTTCTTCCTTAAGCTGGATTTTGAATAAGAAGACTTCAATCAAACAAATCACCAAGGACACAGAATTCTAAATTTGCTCAATTTTATTCACTGCTGCTCACCTGTTTACATGCATAGACATTCCCAATCCCATTGCTGCCTCTGCAGGGTTGGGAATTATCATGGGTTAGAGGGTTCATTCAGAAGAATCACTTCTGGGAGTGTTGTGGTGATGTCAACTTTGATTATAATGGCAAGGGAAAGTGTTGAAGGTCCATTTTCATTTCTTTAACCAAAATTTTTAAAAATACATTCAAGTTCTTGTTTCTCAGGGCTTTTTCTCCTTGATTACTGTGTGGTGCATGATTCCAGGCTACAGTAGTTCTGAATAAAATGAGTGACCATCATCAACACTGTTCCAAAGTATATTTTAATCCTGTCAGCTTGGCTCCTTCTTTTTTGTGGAGAATTTAGCACACTTGTTTATAGATATTTACTTTGTTTTTTTTTTACTTTTATATTCTTTATTAACTTTCCATAGCACAAACCTTGAGGGAAGGAATGTAGGAAACCTGTGCCAGTGTTGGTCCATTGGAGCAGAACCAGCTTCTCACTGTTTCATGCCTAAGAGTGAAATTACTATTATAGAGTATGTGTAGTTTCAACTTCAGTATATAGCAGTTTTCTAAAGTGATAGTATTATCAAACATTTTTTCATAGGCACATCTATTTTATAATGAAAGTCCACTAGAAAATATTCATCACTTGACAGAAATTTATTATTCATAAACATTAGAAGTCTGTTCTCATCATTCCTTTTAAAATATAATATTCCTGATCACTTTTACATAATATAATAAGCAAAAGAGAGCCAATTGATATGAAAGGATTTCAAAATAGTGGTTGTGTTCTATAGATATTTAAGCCTTGTTTGAACTTAACAAACTGTTTTCTTTTTTCCTATATAAGATTTAATTAGATGCTCTTTTCTAGTTAAGTGGAGTACAAATTGAGACTATAAAGATGAATTAAACTCATTTTATTTTTTATATATTTTCATGACTTATACAGGTTTTACATCTGGATTGAACAAAGATGGAATTGAAGCAAAATTACAAGGTTAGATGTACTTCCTTCTATAAAATATATATTCTAAATATTTTAATGAAAAACATCAGTTATTATTACAGTTAAGGATTTTTAAAATAATTTTTTAAAAATAAATTTGTCTAGAAAAATAATACTTTTTTCACACAAATAAAGCTTGGCAAAGATACTTTTTCCTTCATATTTATTACAAAAATTAACTCATTAATTGTACAGATTAATGGATTTTACTGTGACATTTCCACATATGCATAGATCGTGTTTTAATCATACCCATCCTTCCTACTGCCCTCTTTTACCCTCCCCCGTCTCCTCCTCTTTCCCCTAATAGTTCTTCTTCTCCTTTCGGGATTTTTTTTTTTAAGGTTTTCACGTGTAAGAGAAAACATGTGATACTTATGTTTCTGTGTCTGCTTTATTTCACTTAACATAGTGATATAATTTCATATTTTATGGCTGAATACTATTCTGGTTTTTCTGCAGAACCTTGCCAGCATTTGTTATATTTTGTTTGTTTTTGTATTGATGACAGTCATTCTGACTGAGGTAAGATGTTATTGAAGGGAATTTTTATTTGCATTTCCCTGATGATTAAAGTTGTTGAACATTTTTCATGTATTTATTGTATTCCTTTTTGTACTACTTTTGAGAAATGTCTATTTAGATAGTTTGCTCATTTTAATTGGATTACTTGTTCTTTTGTCTTTTAAGTCCTTTATATATTCTAACTGTTCTCTGCCATTAGTAGCTGGCAAAATTTTTCTCTCATTAGGTAGATTGTCTCTTTACTATATTGTTTCTTTTGCTGTGCCAGAAGCCTTTTAATTTGATGTAATCTCATTTGTCAGTTCTTGCTTTTATTTCCTGAATTACGTGAGTTCTATTCAGGAAGTTATTGCCTGTGTCAATATCTTGAAGTATTTCTCCTAATAGATTAAAAAGTCAAAGGTTTCAGGTCTTTTATTAAGGTCTTTGATCCACTTTGAGTTGATTTTTTTTATATATGTAAGGTGAGAGATAAGAATCTATTTCAGTCCTCTACAGATGGATAACCTGTTTTCCCAACACCATTTGTTTGAGAGGCTATCTTTTCCCCAACATGTTTTTGGCACCTTTGTCAAGAGTCAGAAGACTATATACACATGAATTTATTTCTGGGTTCTCTATTCTATTCCATTGGTCTATGTGTCTGTTTTTATATCTGTATTATGCTGTTTTTGTTACTGTGACTCTGAAGTATATTTTGAAATCAGGTTTTGTGGTACCCCTTTTGTCTCTAATTTTATTTATTTGGGTCTTTTTTTTTTCTTTCTTTTAGTTAGTTTGGCTAAGAGTTGTCAATCTTATTTATCCTTTCAAAGAACCAGTGCCTCCAGCATTGCTCTTTTTGCGCAGTTCTGCTTTGGTTATTTGGTTTTTTTTGTGTTCTCTTATGAATTTTTAGGACTTTTTTTTTTTAGTTCTCTGAAAAATATCATGGTATTTTGATGGGGATATCAATAAATCAGTAAGTTGCTTTTGGTGGTAGAGTCATTTTAACACTGAGAATTCTCAATCCATGAACATAAGAGGTTTTTCCCCATCTTTTAATGTCTTCTTTGATTTCTTTCATTAGTTTTACATAATTTTTTATTGTAGAGGTCTTTCACTTTCTTGGTTAGGTTTATTCCTAATTTTGTTTTTTTTTAATTTTTTTCTTGATTTCTTTCTTAGTGAGTTTGTTATTGGTGTATGGAAAAGCTAAAAATATTTTAATGTTAATTTTGTATGCTGTTCCTTTGCTGAATTCATTTATCAGTTCTAACAGTCTTTTGGTTGATTGACTCTTTAGGTCTTCTAAGGATAGACTCATATCATCTGCAAAGGACTTCTTCCTTTCCTACCTGTATGCTTCTCATTTTTTTTTCTCTTGCCTTATTGCTCTGGCTAAAATTTCAATAGGAGTGATGACAGTAGGTGGATTCTTGTCTTATTCCTGTTTTAGAGGAAATGCTTTCAGTTTTTCCCCATTCAGTATGATATTTGCCATACATTTGTTATATATAGTCTTTAAAATGTTGAGATGTGATCCTTCTATAACTAGTTTCTTTATATGTCTTTTTTCTCATGAAGGTATGTTGAATTTTATCAAGGGCTTTTTCAGCCTCTATTAAGATGATCATTTGATTTTGTTCATGATTTTGTCTGGTGTTATATTCATTAATTGTATATGTTAAACTGTCCTTGCATCCTGGGAATCAAATCAACTTGATCGTGGTATATGATCTTTTTAATGTGTTCTTGACTTTGATTTGCAAGTATTTTATTCAGAATCTTTGCATCTATGATCATCAAGAATATTGGTCTACAATTTTCTTTTTTGTTGTTGTGCCCTTTTTAGTTTTTGGTAGCAGGGTAATATTACTTTATAGTAGGAGTTTGGAAGAGTTCTTTCCCTTTCTGACTCATGGAATAGTTTCAGGAACACTGGTGTCAGTTCTTCATTAAAAGTTTGGTGAATTTTAGCAGTGAATCTATCCATTCCTGGGCTTTTCTTTGTTGGGAAGTTCAATCTCATTGTTTGTAATTGATCTGTTTAGGTTTTTAACATTCAATTTTTCTAGACATTTGTCCATTCTATAGTTTCCATTTTATCAGAATGTGATTTTTTTAAATAGTCTTTAACGAGAGTATGGATTTCAGTAGTATCTGATGTAATATCCCTCTTTTGTTTCTAATTTTATTTATTTGGGTCTTCTTTCTTTCTTTTGGTTAGTTTGGCTAAGAGTTGTCAATCTTGTTTATCAAAGAACCAATTTTTTTCTTTCAATGATCTGTTGTATTGTTCTTTCTGTGTCTATTTCATTAATTTCTGCTCTGATTTTTATTTTCTCTTTTCTTCCACTGATTTAAGATTTTCTAGGATCTTAAGATGCATCATTAGGTTATTTGTCTGTGATCTTTCAGTTTTTTTTTCTTTTTTTAATGTATGCACTCATAATGTGTTGTGTGCAAGGATAGGAGTGCCTAGGGTGCGATCCCTCATAGTTACAGTGTCTACGACAGTTATGTTATTTCTCTCTGCCCCTACTTTGGGGCCAGGGGATCTAGTATCCAGGAAAGAACTTAGAGCCCCCATAGCACTATATGTCTACTTGGGACTGGGTCATCAGCTGGGGGTATTTATCTCCCCTGTTCTCAAAGTTGAAGTATCTGCCAAAGTTTAGGTGGGACTAGGTTGTGACTAGAATAAAGTGCTTTTCTTCTCAACTGTGCTAAGGTTATATAGAGCACTCACCCAACCTGCTTGAAGCAGTAGGCTTGATATCCTGCTCCACTCAGAAGGAAGAAAACTAGTAACAGTAATACACATAACATAAAACAAAACAGATGTATAAAAACAGTAGGCATCAACAATAACACCAATAACTACACAAAAAATCTGGCAAACAATTGCACAATAAACTAAAAAGGGAAAATGAGACAATGGAAGAGTAAAGAGGGAAATCCTATTAAGTTATAATTAAAATTTAAAATAATAAAAGTAAAGAAATAAAAAGTAATAAAATAAAAATAATAGAAGGTAGAATAGTGAAAAAAAGAAAAAATATATACCAGTTAAAATTCCCCTAAAGCTTCATGTTAAAGCTGAATTTAGAAAGTCAAAAGGTCATATATTTTTATTCATATGCAGAAGTTAGAGAGCAAAAAGGAAAGGAAAAAAAGAGAACTCATGAAAACAGAAGGGAAACTGGTATGGTAGAGAAAGGAGTTTCAGGGGAAGGAGGAGGGAAAGGCAAGGGAAGGTACTGGGGAATGAAACTGACCAAATTATGTTAAGTGCATGTATGAATATGTCACAATGAATCCCACTATTATGTGTAATTATTATGCACTTGCTTTTTTTTTAAAAGAAAAAAAAAGAGAGAATTAAATTAAGATTCCTCCTAGCTGAGATGTTTGGATTGGAGACACTTCTTTCTGAGTATGTGCACACTCATGCCAGAGACCCTTAGTCTGAATGCCTGGTGAGATGGTCACTGTGGCCTAGCAAATGTCAAAGCTGAACCAATCAATCAGGATACCTCATGTGAGTCAAGCCAGCAAGTTCCTCACCAGAGGGCGAGTCATGAGAACCAAGCATTTTGCCACCCACAGTCCCAGCACTCTCAGACCTAGATTCTTGCCATGGTACCCACATCTTTTCTCTTTCCTCACAGAGGGAGAGACCATTAACCTCTGTGTCTTCCATTCTCTGTCCCAACCCATGATCTCTGTGGCTTAAACTACTTGTCAGACTCATTCTATATTTCTCACCATCTACAGCTGTCTTGAATGGCCATCTCCCACATAGCCAATTTGGTGCATGTCCACTGAGACCCCTAATTGTGATTACTTTTTGAGTTTTCTGCTCCCCAGAGCGGTTTGGTCTCTATCAGTAGGACCCTCTCAAGATGGTTTCTTGTTGTAGCTCTGTGAGGGTTTGCTGAATAATGTATTGACTTTCTTATGATTGAACAGGTTGTCATATTCACTCTGTTCTGAACTACCTCACTTCTGGGCTGTAGCACGGGGTAGAGTAAGAAATGTAAGCACCAGACTGCAATTAGTATTGGTCTAGTAATCTCTATCAATTAATATGAAATAGTATTGCTTCCTGTTCAAAGGTTCCTTCCAGGTAGCAATGATGGAATATACAGAGAAATGGAAGTAAATACTAAAAGCATCAGGTGAGGCAGATTTAAGAGGTTGCCTCAAGAAAGTGGCAAATGGGGATGTGGGGAAAGTAACAAACTTTTAGAAGTATTTAACTATCTTTAATTTATGCATATATATATCTTTGATTAAAGAAGAGACAAAAGAAATAGAAAACTACTGCTATAATGGAAGACAGCTAACAAAGCAGTTACTTAACATCTGGAGCAAGTTACTTAGATTCTATTCTTAAGTCTCCTAACCTGTATATGGAAATAATATTGATGAATACCTTACTGTGTTATCATGAGAATTAAATAAGGTAGCACATGTATATCGTTGTAAATGCTCCAAATGGCAAATGTTATTTTACCACTTATTGAATGTTATTTTTATTATTAGTATTACTGTTACTATTAGAAAATCTTTTTAACATGTTATTTGGCTTCTTAATTTTAATTGTTTTTTCTCACTCCTTAAATAGGGAATACAGTTGTTCCCAGAACAATTACACTAAAACATGACTTTAGCATTTTTAATAATAACTTCTATTTTGTCTTTCTTCCTTATTTTACTAAAATTAAAATGTATTTTCTATAATTGAACAGAATTATGTTTGAAGAATCTGAATGATTTGTCATCTCTTGACTTGATAAAGATGGATGAAGATGTTAATTTCAAACCAACAGGTAATTTTCCTTTGAAAGTTGTTAGTGTATTTAATAATTGCTTACTTAAGACTAAATTTAAAAATTTTTGTACTAAAATTTAGATGATGGTAAATTGAATTGTGATAGCCATTCCCAATAGAGTATCATTATTATTAGCTGAAGGGCATAATAAATTTACATGAGTACTCTTTATAAAAGTCTAGGGCATCTTTTTGATAGAGAGAATTTATCTTCACTGATTCTGGTGACTTTTCGCAGAAGATTTGAAATTTTTGAATCTTTGGTTGCTTCATACCTTATATAACTATTGTAGATATTTTGCCATTTCTTCTTTATGCAAGCATTAATTATCTGGATCGTTAGGCTCTTGAAGGGCAGAAAAGTATCTTTTCCTTCTACTCATCATAAGTTCATTGGCTAGGGCCCATGTAATGAAAGAGATTAACAAAAGAGAAACATACAGATTTATCTAATGTAAGTTTCACATGACATAGAAGCCATCATAAGAAAACAAAGACCCAAAGAACCCAAAGAAGAGGTTAAAGCTGAATGTTTTTATGCTAAGTTTGATGAAGAATGGAAAGTCATAGAGAAATATAATAGGACAAAGGAATATGAACTAAGTATAATAAACTGGGGGAAACTTAACAAGGCGTGTGCATTCAGATTCCTTTCTCTGTCCTTTGTCTTCAGAGATGGGGTCCTGTTTTCCTCCAAATATAGGGAGGGAAAATCTCAAATGAGAGGTTCATGCTTTGTGGGAAGATTAGAAAATCCTCCTTGCATATAATGCTTCTCAAATTCCTTTAGTTTAAAATACTTAATATGTCATGATGTCATATTTTGGGGGAGAGTGTCCTAAGCCCTGCCAATTCTGTTCCCTCCTTTTTTCATTTAGTTTTGTTTATAGTGTAAAAGGAGAAGGGAAGGAGACCGCGGTGGAGTGCATGGCCCCAGAGCTCTGAGCGTGGGCCTCGGGGGCGCCCTGAGGCTCCTGCCTCAGGCAGGAGTTCTAGTGGGCGATCTGGGATCTAGCACCCCGCGGGCCACCACGTGGGAGGGGAGCCTGGGGCTGCGACTGGGGTGCTTTTCGCTGCCTGAGACCTGGAGACTGCGGGAATGTGTCCCCTTACTGTGTCAAATTCCCTGCAGTTGCTGAATTTGGTCTCGGTTTCTTCACTAACGATTTCTAGCAAATCATTAATTTATTTGTATATGAGTTTCTGCACTTTTGAAATTGTATTTTTAACATTAAAAATGATAAAGTCATAGGTACGAAAATTTTATCAATAAGGATTATAAAAGATAAAAAGTGCTATAATATTATCATTGTAATTAGAGAAGGCAGCCTCGGCCTCCAAAGCCGCTGGGATTACAGGTGCCAGAGTGCCCGGCTATAATAGTTTAAATTTGTAGTTTTATTGTCTTATTTGTAGTTTTATTGTCTTTTTTGCAGCTTATTTTACTCAAGCTGGGCGTGGTGGCGCACACGAGCAATCCCAGCAGCTAGGGAGGCTTAGGAGAATCTAGTTCAAAGCCAGCTTCAGCAACTTAGTGAGGCCTTAAGCGACTCTTCGGTGAGACCCTGTCTCTAAATATAAAGTATAAAAAAGGGCTGCAGAGGCTGGGGTTGTGGCTCAGTGGTAGAGCGCTTGCCTTGCATGTGTGAGGCAATGGGTTCCATTCTCAGCACCACATAAAAATAAATAAAATAAAGGTATTATGCCCACTCACAACTAAAAAAATAAATAAAATAATAAGGGAGCTGGGGTTGTGACTCAGTGATCAAGCACCCCTGAGTTCAATCCCTGATACCAAAAAAAAAAAAAAAAAAGAAGAAGAAAAAGAAGAAAAGAAACACAAGCATATAAATGATGTTAGCCTTCAGATTTTCTTAAATTCTGAGGTATTATTTTAAAGCCAATAAACATTTGTTATTTTTTTGGACAGTATAAAAATGACAAGCATTTTTATTTATTCTTTTTCATATAATTGTTTTCAAGTTTTAACATTGGTTATCTAATAACGATGTTAACAGATTGTCCGAGATATATAAAACCATATTAATTTATTTTTTTTACTATATCTTTTTGTTGATGACTGAGTGATTAGTAAATTGAGAAAAATAAAGAGGCCAGTTAAACATATTAGAGGACAGAAAACCCAGCAACTAAAACAGTGAAAAACTCCACAACGTTCTAGATCAGTAAGAACAGTCTTAAGGCCATTTGCAGGTTTAGCCCTCTTATCAGTGGTATTTCTCCAGAGATGGACTTGGAAATATTCCTTTCTTCCCCACATCAGTCCTACTTGTATCTTTTTTCCATATCAGGGAATTCTCAAAATTGGTAATGAGGATTTCTCCTCAAGATGGTACTCATATAATTTCTTTGATTTTAATTTCTATCCTGAGGATGAATTTGTAATGTATTAACTATCACAGAGTAAGTGAAAAATAATTCACGTTTATGATTTGTGCATCTTATTTCATGTTTTGACCTATAGAATGTTCTGTCTTGTTTCAGAATTTAGAGAAAAAATTGGAAGGTAGATTTAGTGTGCACAGGGAAGTAATTGGAATAAGAAAGAAGCAATGTGAACCTGTAGAAATGGTGCTTTGGTTTCCTTTCACATTTGAGTCTTTTTTCAGCCCTATATTTTTATTATATTCCTGGTGGCCAGAGGTGAACATTTTTAACCTTTACATCTCTGAATATCTTAAAGCAAAAAAAAAAAAGGATTTTACACCATGAGTGTAAAAATATGTATGTGTTAAATTTGTCTGTTTTGTAAAAGTTCAAACACATGAAAAATCAACCATTATTATGAACCCACACATACACGTTACATAGTTTTAGCAGTTACCAACTTGTCATAGTTTTAGCAGTTACCAACAGTTACCAACTTGTCACTCAGTACATTTCTACCATTCCCCCTTTATTTTGAAGCAAATTCCTGCATAGGTACATAGTTGTATTAGAGGTACACACATTCACAATAAATTGTAATATCTTAACTCAAAAATAATACTATAAACAAAGTATTAACCCAAAAGGAGCAGTTAATTTTGTGTTATTGAAGAGGACAAATTTAGAGAAGTCTTTGAAGAAGAAATGACATTTAACCTATACTTTGAAGAATGGACAAGAATTTGCCAGGAAGAAAATATTCTAAATATTGGTGCAGTATGAAGAAAGGGGTACAAAATGTGAAAATATATGAATGAGTAGAGAACACAGTATGTTGATATTGAAATGCTTTGAAAGTCACAGAAGCTGCAACTATAAGACTCATCTGTGGTTATATTTTAAAGGACATTCTGAGAAACTAATGATTATAGTTTACTTATCCATAAATATTTTCTCCATTTTTGTAAATAAAATATAAACTACCTTTTCTATATCTTGTAGATTTATGACAAAGTCCAGTTTTCAAAGATGTCAAAACTAAATGACTGCTTGTTTTCTGTGGATAGTTTGTTTTTTGAAAATCCAGATGAAATTGAAAAGTAAGTCTATCTCAAGGGTTAATAATATAGTATATTATTTTAGAGTTTAAAAAAATTAGGGAGTTTATTTTTTTCTGATAAATACACAAATAAAAATGGCAGATCAACAGAATGATTGTATATTTAGAAACATGGAATTCAGATTCACTGGTAAGTAAGGTTCAGCATCTTAAATGTTATAGTTTTAAAAATTCAATTAATTCCTGCCAGTTTTATGTTCATTTGCTTTACATTTCTAATTTGTCAAGTTGTTCTTGACTAAGGTAAAGACTGGAAATAATGGTCAAAGAGTAGCTGAGAACAAAAAGTGATGACACGTTTTGAAAACAGAATGAGCATGTACCAAAGACTAACTGTCATATTTAGCACAGACAATGTGTAGGGATGGAAATAAAGATGTGAGACCATGTAGATTGCTCTCAATTCTGAATTTTATATGTATTTGTTATAATAACCTATTTTAATGAACCCCCTTATTGCTTTCACTCCTTCATTCTAATAGTAATTCAAATATTGATTGAATGCTGAAAGGATATAAAAAGAAAGAAATTCACTTCTAAAAGTTAAAATCTAATTGAGTTTAGACACACATATGGGAAGTCATTAATAAATAATCTGACTATGTAAATCACGATCCAGACTGGAATACTTTTTTTTAACCACATATTTCAATATTCTGTATTTAAACTCATTACATAGTATGATATAACATATCCATGACTCATATTCGGGTTTTTTTTTTGGACACAGAATCAGTATTTGAAATATTCTATGGTTAGTTATAAAGGAAATACTTTTAAATATTAAAAACTTATGATGGTGGTGGTGGCAATGATGATGAAGGGCAATAGTTTGTTCTTGTTTGAGAATTGTGGTTAGCTCCTTTTAAGAGTATGAGAAAGTAGAAATATGTCACTTGGGAATTATTTTTAATTAATTTTTTATTTATATATGACAGCAGAATGCATTATAATTCTTATTATACATATACAGCACAATTTTTCATATCTCTGGTTGTATACAAAGTGTATTCACACCAATTTGTGTCTTTATACATGTACTTTGGATAATAATGTCTATCACATTCCACTATCATTTCTAACCCCATGCCCTGTCCCTTCCCTTCCCACCCCTCTGCCCTATCTAGAGTTGTCTATTCTTCCCATGCTCCCTCTCCCTACCCCACTACCAGCCTCCTTATATCAGAGAAAACATTCGGCATTTGGTTTTTTGGGATTGGCTAACTTCACTTAGCATTGTCTTCTCTAACTCCATCCATTTACCTGCAAATGCCATTATTTTATTCTCTTTTATTGCTGAGTAATATTCCATTGTGTATATATGTACAGACTGGAAAACTTTTGAGAGTAAAAAAGTACATCCTGCTGGAGCAGCAGGAGTAAATCAGGACTGTAAGTCAGTGTATTAGGATTATGGTTAGGCAAATTTTGAAACATATGATTGTTCTAACAATAAAACATTAAAAATGTATGAAAAATGATTAATATTCATGCAATAAAATTTCAGATTTGGAAGAAAGTAACCTTTAGCCAGATGATCAGGTCAGGCTTTATGGTAGTGGGGATAGGCTTCAGGAGTCTTTGAAATATCTGATAATTCTTTGGACATAGAGGAAGTAGGCATTGAAGGCCCACTGTTAAAGGGGAAAAAAAAGGAATGAAGATGGGACAAGTCACAGTACTTGAGCGGATAGTATATAGAAGTTTTTTAGAGTAGATGGTTCATAAAGGAGACAAATGGTGCATAGAGTTCTAAAGTTGAGCATAGATTGTTGTGGGTGTTAAATGCTGTATAATTCTCTATGTGTTAAAAGCTGTGAAATTAAATCAACAAACATTTCCTGAACAGCACACCTAATTATATAAAGCACTGTGCTAAGTACTGCTTATATAAATGGAAATAAAAGCAAAGCCCTTAGATATTTACAATCTAGAGACAGTATCAGACTAATTAGCTATTTCTATCTATTATCTGTATACACACATATACACACACACAATACAATAAGTATGAGAAATATTGTGGATTCAGTGGATGAAAAGAGGGGGAGAAAATCTTTGAGAACCTATGGAAATTTCTTGGAAAAGGTAGAATTTGAAGTGGGTTTTAAATGAACTTAAACTCTAGTGCCTAGAAAAGCACCTGGCATGTGCTAAATAGTTGTTGAATGGATTAATGAATGAATAATAGTAGAATTTCTATAGGTGGATATGGGTATGAGGCTGAGTACAAGGTCAGGAAGAGTATAGAGTTTATCTTTTTAAATTATTTTTTTTTAGGGGGGAAGGTGGCACTGGTGATTGAACTATTTAGTTACATCCCTAGTCCTTTTTAATTTTATTTTGTAAGACAGAGTCTTGCTAAGTTGCTATGGCTGGCCTCAAACTTGGAATCTTCCTGCCTCAGTCTCCTGAGTCACTGGGATTACAGGTGTGTACCCAGGCCCAGCAATAAAGGATGTATCTTTGAATAAAGATGAGGAGGCACAGAATGTGTTATCTGTTTGGTATTGTACTAGCTTTCCATCACTGTGACAAAATACTTAAACAAAGCAAAAATTTATTTTATCTCGTAGTTTTGAGGAATTTGGTCCATGGTCATTTGGTTTGTTGCTTTTGGGCCTGTTGTGAGGCAATACATCATGGTGGGAGCACCTGGTGGAAAAAGCCCTCACCTCATGGCAGCTGGGAATCAAAGAGAGGTGAAAGGGTCAGAGTCACACTCTCTCTCAAGGGCATCCCTCTGGTGAGATAAATTCCTCCCCCCTGGGCTCCATCTCTTAAGTGTTTCACTACCTACCAATAGTGTCACAAGCTGGTAAGCTAGCCTTTTAACATATGGGCCTTTGGAGGACACTTATCCAAACCTTAACAGGTATATAACAAGTAGTTCAGTTTACCCTAAACCTAAAGATATGTGTAGGAGAATTAAAACTGTAAGGTACTCTAAGTCCCTTGGGAAGTTTGTCATTATCTGAAAGCCACTGAAGAATTTTGAATAGAGTACTATGATGAAAATGATTCTAAATTAATGTAAGAATGTGTAAGGTGTATTAGAGAGAAAGCCTGGAGGCAGTGAATTCAGTTAAGACACTATTGTTCTCAATCAGATGTAAGTTGATTAGGATCTTAATTATAATAGTGACAATGAAAATACAAAGAAAATGATGAATTTCAGAAGCATTAAAAGGAGTATGTATTTATATACTGTGAATAAAAAAAAAGATTATGCTATGGTTTGGATTGGTGACTGGGAGAATGATGGCACCTCTAGAAAAAAAGAGAGAAATCATAAAGAAGATTTAATTTTATGAGGAGACTGAATAGTAGAGCTAGATGTATACTTCTTATATCCCATTATTCTCTTTCTTGGATTTTCTGGAATGGTCTCTATATAGAAAAAAAGTTAACATAACAGGCCTAAATGGCTATCCTTGCAAAACCTGTTTGCAAGGTTGACCTTTGGTTGGAATCTGAGAACAGATTTCAGGAAGGTTCCCACCATTAACTGGTAACAGTGGTTCACTGCATAAACTGCTTATACAAATAATGTGGTTTATGCGAACACCTGCTTTTCTTCTGGGATTCTGAATTTATATGTCAGACAGGGAATGCTTGGGGGTGATTAGTCCCCAATAAACCCTGACCATTGAGTTCCAAATGAACTTTCCTCATCGGTAACATTTCATGCATGTTGTCACAATTGGTTATTTAATGTGACCCTTGTGTGGAGAGAACTCTTGGAAACTTGTGCCTGATTTCCCTAGGACTTTGCCCAATTGCTAGGAGTAGGACTCAGCTAGGAAATCGTTGAACTGGGTGTGATCTTAGGAACCCTCTGTCATAGTCCTAAATTTCAAATGCTCTGGCATTTGCTCAGTCTCTCAGACATTGTCAAATAATGTTGTGGATTTTTTATTTGAAAAATATAGTCATAGTAGCTATGTGCTAGGTACTAAGAGGGACAGAAAATTCAAAGATTAAATCTCTTACTTGGGAGAACTCAGTACAATAAATGAAAAATAAATTAATCTTAAAATGCTTGGGATTCAGTGTAGGCAGTATATATGTTTTTTTTCCTCAAGTTTTTCCTGTCACCTAGCACTTACTTTTTGTCTTAATGAAAGCAAGTCAACTTTGATTGGTAAAGGTATGTTAAAGCAGTATCAGTTAATAAGGTCACAGCTGAAATGTATGGACAGGTAAAGATGCCAACAGGGTGGCAAAAATCTCATCAATTACCATTGGCTTATAAAGAAATTTCCAGTTTCAACCAATTTCTTAGAGATTTTGTGGTTGCATATGGTTCTGAACCAAGTATTTGGGTTAGGACATTAATTTTCACTCAAGTTGTAGGAATACTCAAGAATACTAATAATGGAGTGATTTACCCAGTAAAGACCCATGATTATAGGAAAGATATATCATAAGTAATTTGTTACATGTAATAGTTAAAGTGCAGAGTTTGAGAATGATTTAGTACTTCTTAAAAAGTTGGAATAGATTTAAAATTCCTATCACTGGCATTTCAATTAGAGAAAATGAAGTGGAACTATTGCCATTCCTATTTAGGTAGCATATCTTACATGCAGTATTACTAAGTTTTTAAAATATTTTTACAGTGTATGGACACAATACCTTTATTTTATTTTTATATGGTGCTGAGGATTGAATCCAGTGCCTCACACGTGCTAGGCAAGTGCTCTACCAACTGAGTTCCAATCCCAACTCCAGTCCCCCGTATTATTAATTCTGTGACACACAAGGGAAAAAAGGTTGAGAACATTGCTGCATAGGGATAAATCATAGTGGTAACAAAAATTGAGTAAAGTTTAATAAATACATGTTTCTGATTGTAGATCTTTTTAAGCATATATTCATATTTTTTATATTTTATATAGCTATCCAGACAATGAAAAATCATTGGATTGGTTTCTCCCTCCTCCTCCATTGATTTCAGAAATTCCAGAAACTCAGGAATTAGAGGAGGAAATAGAAAGTCATAAATTGCAAGGTAAGTTATCATATATTTGTTGTGAAACCAAATGCATGCAGTTAATGTCAATGTAAAAAACCTAGTAACACATGAAAATATTAATTCCTTTATTTTAATGGAAAAAAATGAGAGTCAAAGACTTCTCTTATTCAAAATAATGCTCACCAAACCTTATGATCTAACACATTTACCTTCTCCATATATACATACACATATGTGTGCATAGTACATAATATCCTATCACATACTTGTTCTGACTATTGTTCGGTGAATATTTGTTTCTCTTTAACCATTAAAATTCCTGTCACTGCTCTTCAGTTTTGCTCTTTTCTAATTGGTAAGATCTTCTGGGAGACAGATCTTTATGTGAAAGAACAAGATAACAGAAGATTATACATGTTGAGACCATTTTTTTAAATCTTGAGGAATGCTTAAACAATATATGTTATCTAATATGATGTTACTGGTAAAATTTTAATCTTAAATTGGTAATTTCATGCATAAATATTTTAATATTAAGCTTATAAGTTACATGATTTTTATATAAATAGATATATGTATACTCTTGAATGTATCAAATACTATACTTCATGTATGGTATACATCTGGTATAATATTTATAAATAGATGGTAAAGCAAATTTAAGCTCTAATAAGACTTCTGAACTTCCTCTAAACATCCCATAGATTCTAGGAAAAAAAAAAAACTCTAAAGAAATGTTTAAAATTCTATCACTCTGATGAAGATATTTCTTTATCTTGATTTTAGAAGTAGGATTACAAAGTTAAAAAAAGCACTGTGTCCTATATTTTAATACTGGATCATATTCATTACGATTTTATATGATTGACCATTGTATTTCTGTGTGTAAATTATTTATATAAAATTTTACATCCTCATAATTACTTGTATAAGTATGCCATTTGTAGTAGCCAAAATAGTTAAATATTAAAATTATTACTACTTTTGTCATCAGGATTTAAACCTATTTTATAACATAGATGCTGTATAAATTTTGAATTTAATCTTAATAATTCTGAAGTAATTTCAAAGTTGCTTTCAGAAACAAGCTGGTATTTCAAAGCCATATTTGGTATTAGAGAGTATCTTGTTATTATACTAATACTTTTCTTGACTTTCATATTTAACAAAAAAAATTTAACTAGTAAACTTTTAAAAATTAATTAAATTTTTCATTATTATATTGAAAATGTGTTTTAATGAATAATATATAATAACCAATATGTTCCTCTTTTGTAGGTCAGGAAAATAATCCAAAAATGTTAATGTCAAATTTAAAGATTACTAATGAAGACCTAAATTATATTTCACCAACACAAAAATTCCAGTTTCCCTCTTATAAATATGAATATGATTATCTAAATTTAAGAGTAGCAGGTATTAATGACTCATCACTTGTTGCTGGCAAGCTGACATATGGTTCTTCTCAGAAATAAACAAACCACATGGGCACCAAGATAGCACCTGAGGATACTGTTCCTGATGATGCAAAATTAGGTAACGTTATAGAGGAAAAGGGAGAGAGCACACCAGCATTTTGAAAAAGGTAATTAATTAAATGTAATAAATAACATTCAGTGAATAAAGTGGAATATTAATGTGTTCATCCAAAAATATTAAACATGATAGATTCTGAATGAGAAAAACAGTAATAACAAAGTATTATACATTAAACATTCTGTTATATTTGGGATTCTAGATTTTTACCTTTAAGGACCTTACAATTTAGTGGGAAGCATAGATACATAACTAAAAATAATTGACTAAATACTTCATGGTATGACAGTTATTTTCATGAAGTAAGTATATTGTTCAGAGCAGTGATTGTTAAACTTTTTATCATAAGTACCCCATTGCATTTAAAAAGTATTGAAGATTCCCAAAGAGTTTTTATTAAGGTAGGTTATATATATCAGTATTTAATCATATTAGAAATTAAAATCAAAAAATTAAAAAGTACTTATTTACTAATTCATCTTAAACTCATACTAAACCTACTACCGATTAATCTAATTAATGAATTTTCAGTTAAAAAGACTTTTCCTACATGAAATGTAGGAAATAATGTGTTAAAAATACATTAGAGGAACATATTAAAAATAATGTATTGTATACTAATGGTCCCTGACATAGTGATGGTTTGACATAGGAATTTTAGACCTTATGGTGGTTTGAAAGCAATGTGCATTCAGTTGAAACTGTACTTCAAATTTTGGATTCTGATCTTTTTCCATGTTAGCAATATATAGTACCATACTTTCTCACTGAAACTATGCAGGCAACAGCAGAGAGCCATAGCTCTCTGTCAGCCACTCAGTAACCAGGGTAAACAACAGATAATCTACAGTGTACTGTGTTACTAAGCTGCAATGTTCAGTAAGTTAGATATAGTAAGTGCATTTTTGATTTATGATTTTCAGCTTATGATAAGTTTATTGGTACATAATCCCACTTTAAGTCCAGGAGCATCTATGTATACAATAGAATACTTTTGAGCCATTAAAAAAATCTAGGAGGGGCTGGGATTGTGGCTTAGTGGTAGAGTGTTTGCCTCGTATGTGTGAGGCCCTGAGTTCAATTCTCAGCACCACATATAAATAAAATAAAGATACATTTATAACTAAAATAAATAATATATATTTTAAAAACCTAGGAAATTTTGTCATTTGTGGCAACAGGAATGAATGTAGAAGACATTATGTTAAGTAAACTAAGCCAGGCACAGAGAATCAAATAACACGATCTCCCTTGTATGTGGAATCTAAAGAAGTCAAACATAGGGCTGGGTATGTAGGTCAGGAGGAGAGCACTTGCCTTGCATATGTGAAGTTCTGGGTTTGATCCCCAGTACTGCAAAAAAGAAAAGAGGTTGGTTGAACTCTGAAATGGGGAGTAGAATTGCAGTTATCAGAGTCTGGGGGAGATGTGAAGGAGGAATGCAGAGGTATTGATGAACAAAGTTGCATTTATATAGAAGTTCTGGTGTTCTGTTGTGTAGTAGCTGCAGTTAATAGTAATGTATTGTATAATCCAAAATAGCTAGAAGAGAATGGTCTCATTCCAAAGAAATGATAAATGTTTGAGGTGACAGATTTAATAATTATCTTGATTTGGTTACTACAAACTGTATATTTGTATCAAAATATCACTTTGTACCCCATAATTATATATAATTACCAGTTATCTATTATATTAAAAAATTAAGTTCTATTTTCTAAAACAAAAAAATAGTTTAGTGAGAAAAGTGGCATTGTTTTATATTTTTGCAGTATAGCTGGATTCTCATTTATGTCTTTTAAGTCTGTTGTGATGTCTTGTGACTTGGCTTAGTAATATTGTGAAAATAATTTTGATTTAATGGACTCCCTGAAAGAGTCCCAGACTGTTCTTTGAAAACAGGTGTCCTGGAACATTTAACATGAGGACATGATCTACCCCAATCAGGGAAAGCTTTCTTGAGTAAGTGGTGTTTACACTTAATCTTAAAGAAAAATAGAAGTAAACTAGGTGAAAATAAAGAGGGAGAGTGTTAATAGGTAGAAATAATAGAATGTACAGAAGTCCTGAGGTAGCACAGAGTTAAGCAATTCTTTGCAAAAAGTTCCTTTAGTTTGAAGTAAGAGAATGCTGAGAGGTAAGGTATGAAGGAACTAAGCCATTCAGAATTTTATAGACCATGATCAACATCTTGTACTTTAAGGCCATGTTTCTTAAATTATGGCCCCTAGACACACTGTATTGAGGCACCTAGAATGGTTTTTAAAATTTTAGATTTCTGGGTCCTACCTTAGACCTATTAAATCATAGTTTTAGTAAAGATGAGAATGGGATCTAGAAACTAATTTAAACAAATTTTCCAGATGATCATATTGTATACTAAAGAGAATCATTTTCCTAAAAGTCCATGCAAAGGAGTGAAATTAGATTTTCTTTTCCTTTAAAATTGATTTTGGCCCCAGTATGGTGGACAAACAAGAAGGGAGTTAGAATATGTTGTGAAGAGTCAATTAAAAGGTTATTATATTGGTGTAGGTGGGAGAGAAGTCTTGACCTAGGACTTTGATAGCAGAAATGAAGAGAGTCCAAAGTTATTTAGGAGGTAGAATCCCATGGAACTTAAATGATTACTATATGTGAGAACTTAAACCTACATTTCTAATTTGAACCAGAATAATGAAGAATGGTGGGCCCTTAAGTAATATAAAAAAAAACTTAAAGAAAGATTAGATTTAGGGGAATGTGATGAATAGATTTGGACATGTTGATTTTAGGTACTTATAAATTATGCAGACAGACAATTGAATATATAGGTTCAAGATTCAGAAGAGATCTAGTTTATAGTTTTTGTTCTCTCTATGACATAGATGAGGTTATCTGTCATTTTGAGAGAATAAGTAGGGCATTATGAAAGATTGGGAAGAATAGGAAAAATTTTGGAGATTAGGAAAGCAATCTAATTAGACTAATGCTGAGCACTATAAGTGATGCTGGATATTATAAAAAGAACAGTTGAGGTAACTATGATTTCTTATATTAGATTTAATAAGTTGTAATTCAGATAACATGAAATTCACCCTTTTGAATGCACAAATTCATTGGTGTTTAGAATACTTATATAGTTGTACAGCCATCACTATTATTTAATTTTAAGACATATTCATTACCCCCCACCCAAAGAAACTTAATATTAATAAAGTCCTACAAAATTATTCCTGTTAAAGAATGCCAACCAGGAAAGCAGGGTGCCCAGACTCCTTACCTCTCTAAGTGCCTGAAAAACTCAGGTGTTTCTACAACCCAGTCTCTATAGGTTTATTTGCCAGAATGACTTAAATCTCAGGAAAACACATTTCTTGCATTTACTGGTTTATTATAAAGGATACAACTCCAAATATAGAAATTTATGGGGCTGACTATTGGGGATGAGGTGGAGTAAGCCTCTGTGAGTGTGCCACCCTGTCAGCACCTTGATGTGTTCACCAACTCAAAAGCTCTCTGAGCACCATTGTTCGTTTTAACAGAGGTCCCATTATATGAGCTTGATTGATGAAATGATTTGTCAGTGGCAATGAACTTAATCTCCAGCCCATCCTGAAGGTCAAAGGGGAAAGAGTAGGGAGACCAAAAGTTTCAACCAGCTAAGCACATGGTTGGATGGGAGAGAGAGAAGAGAAAAAAGGGAGAGAGAGAAAGGAGATCAGAGTCCTTCTGGGGCACACCTCCAATGACTAGAACACATCCCACTGAGCTAAAAGTCTCCATTATGTCCCAGTAGCTGGGGATTTGACCTTTAACACTTGGGCTTTTGACCCAAACTACAGCATTTCTGAATTCTTTATTTTACTCCATGGACTAATATATGCTATTTTTATGCTAATCCTATAATGGAGCTTTGTATTTTAAATTAAGAAGTGTGAGTCTTCCAATTTTGATCTTTTTTTTTCAAGATTGTTTTGGCTATTCTGTGTTCTTTGCATTTTCATATGAATTTTAGTATAAGAAGCCAGCTGTTATTTTGATAGAGATTGTGTTGAATCTGTAGATCAACTTGAAGAATCTTACCATCTAACAATTTAAAATCTTCCAATCTAGGAACATGAGTTGTCCTTCCATTTTTAAAAGTTTTCTTTAATTCTCTCAATTATGTTTTAGTTTTTCAGTGGATAGTTTTATACTTATGTTGTTAAATTCTTAAGTATTTTATTTTTTTGCTGTTATTTTACATGGACTCTTTTTTTTCCTTAATTTTTTTCTTCAGATTTTCCATTGCTAGTTTATGAAAATATAATTGTTTTTTGTATATTGACATTATATCCTACAAGCTTGTTACTGATGACTCTGAATTTTAATACTAATCATCTGCTCCAAAGCTGTACTTTTTACCCATTCATATTCCACTGCCTTGCTGTAATTATTTTAAAAAATCATTCAGGAGTGAGGTTTTGTGATGTAAGTATGATAAAAATAATAAAGTGGATAAAAGTTGTCAGAATCAAAATGGAGTCACTTTTGTCAAACCCTAACAAAAAGGGAATAGAGAGGTCATAAAGAAGGGGATCTCTCACACAATGGCCTATGATAAAAACTGTTATGAGTACTCTGAAAACCACAACCTTGCATAAAGGCATTAAGGTACCACATCCTTACACAAAGAATACTTTTGCAGTGACATTTGCCCAACAATTTGTCAGCCTTGAACTGACACTGCTCTTCTTATTAATCCTTGCCGAGGAAAGTTGTTTCAGCGCAACTTATTAACCTTCTTTTACCTTTCAAAAGCCTTGCCATTCTTTGCCTCTCTGGTGTGCATATGGTTTGCCATTACTCCAAGTAAATTCATTTCTTTGTAGAGCCTCTTGCTCTGTTTTTTTTTTTTTTTTTTTTTTTTTACTATTTTAAAGTTTTATTTTATTTTTGACTGACACAATTGTTGTAGATATTTATGGGATATCATGTGATATTTTGATACATATATACAACTGTGTAATGATCAAATTAGGGTAATTAGCATATCCATCACTTTAAACATTTAATCATTTCTTTGTGATGAGAGAAATTAAAAATTAAAATCCTCTCTTCTAGCTATTTTGAAATAGATGATATATTATCATTAACTATAATCACCCTATTATGCAATAACACATCAGAACTTGTTCCTCCTACCTGTATGTAACATTGTGTCCATTGACCAATCTCTTCCCATCCTACTCCTATACCCTCCCCAGCCTTTAATAACCAATATTCTATTCTCAATTTCTATGAGGTGAATGTTTTTATTTCACATGAGCTCATGCTGCATTTGTCTTTCTGTTCCTGGCTTATTTCTTTTAACACATTGTCTTCCAGGTTCATCCATGTTGAAATTGACAACATATCATTATTTTTATAGATGAATGAGTCCATTTTCTCATCCTCTGGAAATGCAGTCTGTCTTCTTTATCCATTGCTCCATTGAATAAATGTGAAATGCTTCATGAATTTGTGTGTCACCTATTCTTCTCTGTACCATTCCAATTTTAGTATGCATGTGTTCCTCTGCGAATATTAACATCCCAGACCAAGGGGTTGCAGTCTTTCCCTCTGCAGATGTCTGGCATTCTCCCTTGAATGTGTATTCTTTGCTTCACCTCCAAAGACATCTAACCCTGGGCCTTTCTCTTCAGTATTTCTCCAGTGTTTAAGCTCCATATTGCAGAAAGCTCAGTCCTTATCCCTGGTGCCAGTACAATAACGAGGACATGGTTTTGAGAAAAAGGAAAAAGGTTTATCATTTTGCTAGCAAAGGAGAAACACAGGGGACTCCTGTCCCAAAAGCTGTGATTCTTGCTCTGTTTTTTTAAATTAGTATTTTTGGGTTTATTTTTGTTTGTTTGTTTTTGTATCAGGGATTGAACCCAGGGGTGCTTAACCACTGAGCCACATTCCCGGCCCTTTTTATTTTTTTTATATAGGTACAGAATATTGCTAAGTTGCTTAGGGCCTTGCTAAGTTGCTAAGGCTGGCTTTGAACTTGTGATCCTCCTTCCTCAAGCTCCCAAGTGGCTGGGATTACAGACATGTGCCACTGTGCCCAGCTTCTGTTGTTATTTTTATATTAACAGGAGAAGCAGAGTTTAGAATATTGGTAAGAAAGTGGCCATGGAATTTAAGTCCACAAAATGTAGACAAGAAAAGAAAAAGGGAAGATAGCTTAGGAAAAAATAGGTTAATTACAGTTAACTTGTTCTTTGAACTCACTGGTTCCTTGAGCAAATAAACTAACAGAATAAAAGTTTGAAGTTAGAAAATAATATATCGGAATCATTATTCATCAGATTATTGAGAGGAAGGGCAGTTTGGGATAATGACAGACTCTGGTGAGACAGTAGATGACTGAGGTCATGTGAAGGAGAATGCCTTTGGAAATGAATTTTCTGAGGAATTGAGAGATAAGGATTTTGAATGGGTTGTCTCCATGAATGTTGCAGTAGCACAGAATATTGGCAAAATTCTGAAAGCAAGAGGAAAGTATTCTAAAGTGACCAGAAGGTTGATAAGTGATATATGCTATTAGGAAGTGGCATAGATGAATAGCGTAGATTACTATTGTGAGAGTGGAAAAATGATCTAGATTTGGAATAGAGAGGAAAACACTCTCAATCTTCAAGTACATTGAATGTGAGAGAATTAGGAGTTTCCACTTAAGGGTTTTCTTAAGAAGCAACAGTTTTCTAGGGCAGAGCCACATTGTTTGTTTGTTTGTTTTTAAGGCCAGGGATAATAAATAATCAATGAGGAAGTCAGGGACCTAAGGGAGTTTATTAAGTGGGAGTTCCAGAGGATTTAGGAAGATTTTGAGGTTCAGAGAATTTTGGTAACTAGAATGTAGATAATGTCTTTACAGTTTGTAAAACTTATTTCAAACTCTTACTAACTTTAAAGTCACACAGCTACAAAGCAGAGGAGCTTTAAACTTAAACCTAGGTCTGTCTGATTCTAACCAATATCACAGCATATTGCAGGGAATCATACTATAGCTTGAATATCCTTGTTCCCAGTACAATATGTTTTATCTAAGATTATCTGCTTTTGAATTTTCCATCTTCAAAGATAAAACATTAGAGGATGCTAAAATACATTTTTCAAGTTTTTTCAAAAACTTGTTCTGATACAAAAGCATATCATTGTGACAGAGTAATTTACAAATTATTTCATGTTTGCATAGTGTTTAAGTATCATTTCTTATAGAATTCTGTAAGTCTGATACCTTATATCATCCCCCATTACTTATTCTATAAGATGCAAGTGTTATTTTGGAAACCTTAATGATTACTACATCTCTTGAGGCTATTTTGAACAAATTATTGTGGTAGATTTTCTTTTGATCAAATATAATACAGTCATAAAGATGATGTCTCCTTGTTTTTCAGAACTTTGCCAAGAAGTATTTTTTACACTAGGGTTATTATTAGATAGTGTTTGGGATGATTTGATCTGCTAATACACTTAGTTTACTTCTTTTCCTATTTTGGGGGATGATGTAGGCTAGGGTATACAACCTTGAATTGACTGGCAAGTAAAACTGAATGAACTGATACTTTCTGTGAAACTAAATGTTATTGATAACAACTTTTAATTCATGACAAGAATGTTGATTTATTCCTATAAATTTAATACATGTGTTAATATATTGTTATATTGAATCACTTTAGTAAAATATAACTACTATTAGGTGAATTATTTTTTTGTTACTATATTGTGTGGCCTTTTTCCCTCCCTTTAGCACTTTTCTGACTTATTCAGTAGTCATTAATTATCTTGTTGTGTACAGCTTATCCCCAAATTTAGTGGCTTAAAAACAACAATAAATGCTTTTCTCATTGTTTCTGTAAGTTAGGAACTTAGGAACAATTTAATTGGATGTTTTGGCCTGGGGTCTCTCATGAGAATGCAAAAGAGATTGGGAACCTTTGACAGGGCTATAATCAGAATTTTGGCACAGTCTGTGGTCATCTGACACTTGACAGGGGATCTGCTTTCATGGTGGATCATTCACCTTGGCTGACACGTTGGTGCTGGCTCTTGACAGGAAGCTTCAGTACCTATCCACATGGGCCTTCTTCATAAGGTTGTTTGAGAGTTCTTAGGATATGGTGTTATTGACAAGAGTTCCTTCACAGAGTTGAGTCATCTAAGAGACTATGTGAAAGGGACAATGTCTGATGTCTTTGTCTTTTTGACCTAGCTTTGGAAGTCACACACTTGGACGTGCAGTACTCTACTAGTTACAAAGGCCAGTTCTGATTAAATGATTCAATTTGTTGCAGACTGCAAGAGTGTGAAAAAAAGGAGGCAAGGATCATTGAGGCCATCTTAGACACTGGCTACCACAAATGGATTTATCTGAGTTTTAGGAAAATGAAAAGATGTATATCCATAGTAAATTTAAAAAGTCACATTTTAGGAGATTGATTGAATTTTTTATTTTTATGGGCATGTTTAAAGAGACAATTTAATGCTATCTTTAATATTCTAAGCAACTGTTACAGGTAAAAAACATGTGGTTCTTTTTCAGATTATTTAAAATATGTGACAATATGCATGGAGGTACTTATTCTAATAACAGTGCAAACTTGGACTCCGTAGTTAACTCAGTGAAAATTATTCAAACAGAAATGAACAAGGAGAAATCATGGAACTGTAGCAATAATAAGCAAAAACCTCAAACATGTTTATAGCAAATGAAGCTTTTTCATCTTCTGAAATTGGAGATGACATACTTAAAGTACCATCATTTTCACTTGCATCCCAACCTCATAATATTCAAGGTGATTTCTTGCTTTTTCATTTGGTTTTATAAAAATACAAATTAATCTGCATTTTGTAGCATAGAGAAAATACAAAATTATAAGTGGGTTATCTATGTGCAATTTCTACCTTTCTTTATTATGTTGCATTATTTTTTAGCTGTGTTCTAATATTTTTGCCTATGTTCTCAAGAAAAAAGTTGTGTAAGTTTTATTGAAGCAATTTTTTTGTAGAAAAAGTTTAAAAATATTCATCTATGATTTTTTTAGGGGTAACCAGAAGTGGTATAGGTTCCTTGAAGGCTGTCACAGAAATTCGTATCCTTTAAATTATTTTACAACATATTTGATATTGTGAAATCACATTATTAAAATATTGTTTCATTGTGTTCCTGTGCATTTGTTTTGGTTACAAAGAAAAAATGAAAAGTGTATCTTTTGAGTCATGTAAGAGATACATGTGTATGATAGTGCTATTCCAAGTGTGGTCTGTGTTCTGGTGCCAGCTTGAATTGTATGTACCAATAGAAGACAAGATAAATACAGAAATCAGATTTGTATTGTTGGCAGAACTCTGGTCAGCTTTGCTTACACATAGATACAGATAATATCTTATGTTTTGGATAAGATCAACCATAGTGGATTAAACAGAGTAGGGGAAATGGAAAGAAATGGACTTTTTGTTAATTGGGTACATTTTAACAAATCTAACATTTTTGAAAGAACCTAGTTTACACATATAATCCAACTTACATGTTTGGCCATTTCTAGTGCAAATATTTTGGGTGTATTCTGATGATAATATCTTCTTTGCCTCTTAATACCCTGTGCATGTCAATTTTATTACAACTTACCAGCTGTTTATGTGACTATTTCCTCAAGACCTAAGAACTCCTTGAAAGCAAGGCTTGTGCTTTATCTACTTTCCCATCTCCAGATACATTTAAAGGCAGATAAAGTAAAGCACATAAGTAAGAAAACTTGTAGGCAGAAAAGTAGCCATGAGCAAGGGGGAGGGTAAAAAATTGTTTGGAAATAATAAGCATTCCAGTTTGATTAAAGATATAAAAGAAATAGGAAATAATCCTGGATAGGTATTTTAGGATTAGATCATTTAATGCCATAAATACCAACATAAAGAATATTTTATGTTTTTGTTTTTAAACTCCTCCTTAACTCTATTGTCATATAATTAACAGGTAAAAACTGTATATATTTGAAGTATGCAATGATGTTTTATTATTATTTTACAGTCTGAAAATGATTACCATAATCAATATTTCTGTCACCTTATGTATTTGCCTTTTGGTATATGTGGTGAGAATACTTAGGATCTGTTCTCTTAGCATTTTGTTTTTATTTTTTTAATTAAAAAAATTTTTTTTGAGATAAAGTCTTGCTATGTTACCCATGCTGGTCTTGAACCTCTAGGCTGAAGCAGTCCTCCTGCCTCAGCCTTTCAAGTATCTGGGACTATAGCTACATGCCATCATGATCTTGTTTTGTTTTTTAATATTTATTTTTTAGTTGAAGTTGAACACAATACCTTTACTTTATTTATTTATTTTTATGTGGTGCTGAGGATTGAACCCAGGGCCTCACACGTGCTAGGTGAGCGCTCTACTGCTGAGCCACAATCCTAGCCCCATGCCCTTGTTTTTATTTTTAATAAATTTATTAAACAATGAGGAGAAACCATGTAAGATTTTTGAGCAGTCAAGCGAACTCATCTAAACTATGCTTTATGGAATTAGTGACTCACAGCTGAGGAGTGTTGTAGAATTCACAAAAGTTATGGTTTGGTTAGCAAAACAAAAAGTGAATTCCAGATATTGGGAAATCTAGGCAATAGTGACTCTAGTCCCAAGTACTCAGAGGATCATTTGAGGCAATTCTGAAGTATGGTTAGAAAATATTTTCCTGAACACTTATGAAAAGTTGTATCCAATGCAGATAACTAAATTGGGTTAAAATGGGGGAAGGCCGACATTATATTAAACTTCAGTCTTTAGCACTGCTCTTCAGCACCATGTCTCAATCCTGCTGCACTTCTCTCTTGTGATCTAAATAAAATGGAACATAGGAAATAGATTAGTAAAAAGCATGTTTAAAGATAGTTAAACAATCAACTATTTGTATAACTGGGCTTTCCATAGTATGGCACTACCTTCTTAAGACTTATAGAGATTTTGATGCTATATATTAGCTTAAGTGGTTCTGTAGTTTAGGTATCTTTGTTGGTTAAGACTACTATGTATACTTCTGTTCATTGATTTATTGTCAAAAAATTTCATTTGCTATAAAACTGAAGTACTATGGGTTATTGTTTCTGAATGTATACAGTAGAAGACTGAAGGCTATTCCTGGTAATTTGAGTTTGTGGATTACTTGGACACAATATATATGTTGATTCTTTTCCAATATTTTCCAATATTTGAATACTCAGGACAGTAAATTTTGTCAGATTGATCCTGTCACAGTACTCTTGTCATTTTCAGTTCTAGAGACAGTTTTCCCCTTTATAACATATAATCATAATGCCACTACTTAGTTTGTTAAAAAATTTTTTGAGTGTTGATAATGATGATAAATGATGTTAGTGATTGAGTTTTTTCATGAGCTGGGAAACTGATTCTGCACTACTCTGAATCAAAGATTAATTTTTGTTAATATAAATTGATGTGTAACTATCTAATGAGAGAAAAACAGCATGATACCTACTTCTGGGCTTGTTATGAATAAATATTTTAGAAGAAAAGACATATCTTGAAGGAAAAATGAGATTCCTTCAAAATCTGATGGATTGACAAACTCAAAATTTCATTTTTATTTTGGAATAAATATTCTGACATGCATAACAGAAAATAAAATGAAAATTTCTAAATTAATGGCTTGACTTAATGCAATCATATATTAACTGAGTTACTGTGTGTCAGGCATTGTTCTAGGTATTTGGGATATATCAGTTAAGAAAATAGACAGTAAATCCTTGTCTTTGGAGAGTTAACCTTGGGATAAGGGTGGGGAAGAAGATAGATCTGAACAATTATAATAGTATATAAATAAGTTATATAGTATTTTAAAAGGCAATGAGTACTATGGAAAAAGAAAAATGTAGAGCAGGGTAAAGGAGGGTTTAATTGGGACTGCTGGATTTGAGGATTCAGGATGTAGAATTAAATAGAATAGTTAGGATAGGGCTTCATGAGAAGGTACAATTTAAGCAATTAAAGGATGTGAAATAGCCAAAGAAATTTGGAAGGAAGAATAATCTAGGCAGGGGGAAGGCTTCATGGAAGGTATATGACTGATGTTTTCAAAGAATGGCAGTATAGGTGGAGGAGAGGAATGGGAGTGGGGGCCAGTAGTAGAACATGGAATCTGAGAAATAAAGGCTAAATCAGGTGCAGGAAGAAGCAGTAGTAGGGTGACAAGACTACATAGCTGTCTACATCAAGAGAAAGAGGGGTTTTTAGCAGAGTCATATAATCTGAGCTTTAAAAGGATCACTAGAACAATCCATGAATTCTTATATATCTTCTTAAAAACATATTGCTTACATAATTTTATGTTTGAGTTTTCAGATATATTATCTGTCATATCATTTATTAGAGTATAAAGTCTCTATGGTAGGAACTCATTTTCTTCTTTATTTGCAGTTTTCTAAATTGAATAATGCATCATGCTTATAGTGTTTAATAAATGTAGTTAACTAATAGTGATTCAGAATAAGAAGAGTGCTGTAAAATCTCTTTCAAGCTTGCAATGGATTCTCACCTTGGAGAGATGTTTATTCTTTAATCTATTAATTTTAAAAATGTTTTCATGGGCTGGGCGCAGTGGCACATGCCTGTAATCCCAGCAATTTAGGAGGCTGAGGCAGGAGGATCATGAGTTCAAAGCCAGCCTCAGCAAAAGTGAGGAGCTAAGTAACTCAGTGAGACCTTGTCTCTAAATAAAATACAAAAATAGGGATGGGGATGTGGTTCAGTGGTCAAGTGACCCTGAGTTCAATCCCTAGTACCAAAAAGAAAAAAACTTTTTCAGGGGATGATTTAAAGAATTATTTAAATTCTTCCTGAGGAGCCAGTATGCTGATAATTCAGTTATAATTATCAGAAACAAAAGGTTTCATTTCAGGGTTAGGTGACCAGAAATAAGACATTATCTAATGAAGCACAATCAACAATCAATAATTAGTGAAATTTGAAATATTAAAGAAGTAAAAATAAAGTAGCCTCATCAAAGTGTACTGTGGAAAAGATAAACTAGAAGCAAAGTTCTGATAGACTTAATCTCTGTATATTTGCATCTCTTCCATCATATTTAACTTTCAAGTTATAAGCCTTATGTAATCTCTTATTTCCTTATGGGGACTTCATAAGTTCTTTGTAAAACAGAGTGGGAGTGGAGACTCTAATAAAAACTGTTAATTTCTTTCTTAAGAAAATAGAAATGTGAAAGCCTCATTATTAAATGCTGTCGGAGTCAATATCAGTTTAACTAAAGTTTAAAATCAAATCAGATGTAACCTGTTTTTAAATTTCTGAAATATTTGACTCCTTAATGTTGTTCAAAGCAGCAAAATTTAGAAGTATTTTCAAAGAATTCCCGTATTTCAACTATATACAGTCCAAAGCCTTTGATGATGTAAATATCTTATGATTATTTACCTATCTTCCTCTTCTCACCAGGTTATATGCTCTCTAAGGAGAGAGACTAGATCACATTTTGGTTCCCAGTGCCACATTCAGTGACTAGTACATTATAGAAGCTCAGAAAATGTTTGTTAGATACATATATACAATTCTCACAGGTAGATTAATTTGTATTTGTTAGATTTATGAGAATTTCTCTAGAAGATAAAGGAATGATTTTCTTCTATGTCTAGCACATCACTTTGACAAATAAAAGAGATTAAATATTAATAGTATTATTTTTTGATGGTGGAGGTTCTGGAGCAAGGTTACAGTTTTAATAATTGAATGTTTGTATTATTATTTTGTATTATTATTCCTTAGAGTCTTCCTAAGACATATTTTCTAACAAGTTGAGAATGTGTGTGAAAAATTTGATGTTACATAATTGATTAAATTTTATTTTTTAGCTTCTTTATACAGATAGAAATTTTGTAATTTGTGCTCCAACTGGTTCTGGAAAAACTGTAATGTTCGAACTAGCTATAACAAGATTATTAATGGAAGTACCATTGCCATGGTTAAACATTAAAATTGTTTACAGTAAGTATATATTGTAAGAATAGTGATTAATTATAATAAAAGCTCAGTAAAGCAAAAATGAAGTAAATTCAGCTCAGTCATAGGCATTATTATTTGGTTTCCCATACATTTTTAAAGAAACTGATTTTATTTATTTATTTGTGTTGCTGGCGGTCAAACTCAGGGCTGTGTATATGCCAGGCAAGCATTCTATCACTGAGCTATGCACCCAGCTCTAATAAATTCTCCTTCTGGGTTTTTTTTTTTTTTTTTTTTTGGTGGTGCTGGGTTTTGAACCCGAAGTCTTGTACTGCTAAACAAACACTACCATTGACCTATACATCCAGCCCTCATATGTTTTTAATAGATATATTACAATTGATTTTGTCTGTTCCATTAAATTCAAAACACATTTTTTTCAGAGTTAAAAATAAAAAGTAATATTTGAATTGAGGATTTTAACTTCACATGCTTGTTTTTTAAAGTTCAGTTAAAATGAACAAAATAAACATTTATAATTCTAGAAATTTACATAGACACTTCTGCTCTCCTGTTCTGGGTGTGTATTTTTTTAAATTTCCTCAAAGTAGTATATATACATGGTTTAAAAACCCAAATATTACAAAAAGCCTTATAATGAAAAGCACTAATGTTCTGCACTCAGGCCCCCGCCCGCCCTCTGCCGCCACCTCTCTCTCTCCGCTCTTGGCTATAAGTTCCTGAGTAATTATTTCTATTTATCTTTAGTTCTTTTTGGTGATTACCTTTTTATCTCTAAATTATATACCTAAATTACTAACTTTTAATTTGTCAATATTAGTACCTAGATATATACTTTTGTCCTAATTTTCTTAACTAAAATTTGCGAAAATAATTTTAAAATTGCATTTATATTAAAAAATGTATCATTATAGTGGCACCAATAAAAGCCCTATGTAGTCAGCGTTTTGATGACTGGAAAGAAAAATTTGGACCAATTGGATTGAATTGTAAAGAACTCACTGGAGATACAGTTATAGATGACCTATTTGAGATTCAACATGCCCATATTATTATGACAACTCCAGTAGGTATTATTTATCCTTTATTATTTCCTTGGTTTATTAGAAAAAAATCTGTTTCTTTTCATAAGAAGTTCAAAGAAAATACAAAGTAGAAGCATATATTTGCAAAGTAAAAAAGTAATAGTATTCAAGGTACAAAAAAAATTACCTACAAAAACATAAGTAAAAGACAAATGGCCAATAGGAAAAATGGACAAAGAATATCCAATTTGTTATTGTTGATAATTTATAATCATATTTATTCCTCTTATTTTTTTGCCCAAGTATTATGTATTAAAGAGGGAGTACCTTGGTAGAGTTTAAAAGTATGTAATCAGACAGTGAATTTAAATGTTGTGTGGTTAAATTTAATAAAAGAATTGAAGGCCTAGTTTTAAAACACTGACCAAACTATCAAAATTCAAATTTTTAATCCTTAAATCTTTTTCAGAATACTTTTAATGTATCAATCAAACCTTTACCTGTCATTTGTATTATGTCATGGTAAAATTTTTGTTAATGTCCTAAACAGTACTTATTATAATTCCTTATCACATTAAACTACTTGCACTTTTTCTGTAGGAGAAATGGGATAGCTTGACTAGGAAATGGAGAGACAACTCTTTGGTTCAACTGGTGCGACTATTTCTCATTGATGAGGTAGTGAACACATTATTCACTTTCAGAGATAGCATAAAAAGATGTTTAGAAAGAAGACAACTTCAATGTTTGTTTAATTGCTTCTAGGGGAAATTGCTGGAAAGTTCCCATTTTCTCAAGGAAAAATGTTAATTTCATTGTACATTTTAGTTTTTTAAGTAGATTGTAGTCTTACAGCTAATGATTCTTTCTTGATTTCTTGTATAGGTACATGTTGTAAAACATGAATATCGTGGTCCAACTCATGAAGTTGTAGTCAGCAGAATGAAAACTGTACAGTCTTTATCTCAGCCTTTAGAAAATACTAGCACTTTTATCCCAATAAGATTTGTAGCTGTATCTGCAACAATTCCAAATGCTGAGGATGTAAGTTAGAATTTCAATATACCATCTGGGTTTTTGTTTTATGACTGGTGAAATTTTTAGTTATTTTGATCTTAGAGAATAGTGAGGGTTGTTTTTTTTTACCAGTCACTTGATAAAGTATGTTGTAGAAATTTATGGTTAGATTTTTCAGATATAAAAATTTGGTCTTCAAGTTTAATATTTTTAATAGAAGGCTGTTTTTAGCTAGTATCTAAAAGTCTTAATTTTATGGATTTCATCCATCTCTCATAACTTGACTAATAACATGGTCATTATAGCCAGCTGTCTCTAATTGTACAGAAAAGTATAGTAGACATAAAAATAATTGCTGAGATGATTATCACTCTCCCCCCAATTCTATATGCCTAGCATTGCAGTAAGCCAAAATGATTGATGCAAAAGTGAGAACATATGGAACTTGTCCTTGAGGAGGATCTCATGGTTAATGGTAGAAGGACATGGGAAGAAATAGTTACATGGAATATTATACTTCCTATAATGAATATACAACCTAATTTGTGTGTGGAGGGTACTAGAGCTTGAACTCCCGGGGCTCTACCACTGAACTACATTTTAACATGCTGAAATTTGTGTATCCTTTTAAAATTTATTATTTGAGACAGGATCTCCATAGGTTGCTGAGGCTGTCCTTGAATTTGTAGTTCTATTACTTCAGCCCCCTGAATGGCTGGGATTACAGGTGTGTACCACTGTGTCGGGCCTTTTTCTTTAATTTTTAGGCAAACTTCTTGAGAAATGATACAGTTTCACTCTACTTTCTTACTCCTATTTACTTGTCAGCCTACTATAATGTAGCTTTTTTTCTCCAACACTTCTTAGAAAAAATACCTCCTGTATTTGCTCTTCCAATGGAAAATTTTGTCTTTATCCTTAAATTGACACAGTTAATAATTTTCTTATTCATGAAAAGAAAACTTGTTTTGTTCATATTCAAGAATAATATATAAAAATTTAAAGTTTATAAAAACAATAAAACTAATACCCAGACTTTTGTCCTTTCAAATGTTTACATGTGCATCAGTCTGTTTTCCATTGTTATAACAAAATACCTGAGGCTTGGTAATATGTTTTTTTAAGGAGGTTTATTTAGTTTACAGTTTATTTAGTTTATTTAGTTTTGGAGTCTGAAAGTCCAAGATTGGGTGACCTCATCTGTTCATCCTGGTGAGGGCCCTACTGGCTACCTCATAACATGGTGGACAGTATCATGGCAGGAGTATGCCTGACAGGGAAAGATCCCATGTAATCCAGAGAGATTCTAGAGTCAGACTCACTTTTTTTTAATGACCCACTCTCATGAGAACTTGCTTACTTTGGGAGATCAGCATTAATTCCTTCCAAGAACATTGTCCGCAGTAACCTAACCACCTTTTACTAGGTCCCACCTCTTAAAAGATTCCATCACCTCAGTACTATTACTACACTGGGGAACAGGCATTCCAACAAAGGAAATTTTGAGACACACTCTCTAACCATATTCAGACTATAGTAACATGAAATTATAATATTATAGTTTTTTGATCTACATTTTCATTTTACCTACAAATATTTCCATGTTATTAGTCTTTACTACTGTTTTGTATTGGGGGTATAATTTATTTATCTGACATCATAATAATGGAAGATTAAATTATTTCCATTTTTCTATTATAAACAATCCTGCAATTTGAAAACATCCATAATTATTTTTAGGATGAATTCTTGAGTTAAATAATTGAGTCAAAGGATGCAGAACTTTTAAGGATACACTGCCTTCCGTGTTACATTCATTTATTTTAGCTGCCATTTCTCTGAATCCTGCCAGCTGTCATTTTCCTATATCCTAACAGTGTGTAATATAATAATAAAATTGTTATTTTTATTTAATTTTGAATATTAAATATTTCTCAAATTTATTATTTAATATATCTTATTTTAAGTTTTTTTCTTCTTTGATTTTTACTGTAGTAAATATTTAAAATATATTTATCAACAACTTTTAAACTTTTGTTTTTTGTTACTTGCCAGGTCATGCCCTTTATTCTTTTTTCACACCGGGAAACTTTTACTTATTGATTTGTAAGCAATAATTATATAAATATAAATACCCTCCAATTCTTGAAACTTTCTTCTATTTTGTGGTAGTTACCAATTCTGATTGCTATTTCTCTGTCCGTTTCTTCTGGTCCTCTTCCTCAATTTCCCCATATGTTAAAGTCTTTATCCTTGATCCTCTGCTCCTCTCAGAATGTAAATTCTTGTGTGATCTTATTCCTACTCATGATAGCCTTGAGAATATTTCAGTATTCCTTCCTGTGCAACAAGAAACTTTCTCCTGTCAAAGCAGTGATCAATTTCATAGCAGGGCATGGAGCCTGATTACTAACCAGATTAAGCAAAGATAAGGATAGCTTAACACAGCTCTGTAAACTAACTACTGATTCTTGCATTGAGCCTGAAATATGCTTTTGGCTCTGCTTTCTCTCAAGTGTTTATGTTTTGATTAAAAATTGTCAACTCTTGCCAAAGCAATTTTAATTTTACTTTAGACGCTCATGAAGGAAAATAAAATAACTAATTAGAAAATTACCTGCCAGCACAGTGGCGCATGCCTATAATCCCAGTGGCTCCGGAGGCTGAGGCAGGAGTATCCAGAGTTCAATGCCAGCCTCAGCAAAATCAAGGAGTTAAGCAACTCTGTAAGACCCTGTCTCTAAATAAAATACAAAATAGGGCTTGGGACATGACTCAGTAGTTGAGTGACTCTGAGTTCAATCCCTGGTTACCTCCCACCCCCCCCCAAAAAAAAAAAGAAAGAAAGAAATACTGCTATTAGCAATATTTACCAATAGCATTTACCAGTTTATCAACAGAGTAATATCAATGGAATATGTAAGACTGAAAACTATCTAATTCAGTACTTTTATACCTTGACTTTAAAGTAATCTAAAATTGGGGGTTTTAGGCCATAAAACTTGACTAGAAAAAATGCTTAATGTACATTTTTTTTGTTTTTTTCAAGATTGCAGAATGGATTTCAGATGGTGAAAGACCTGCTGTATGTCTGAAAATGGATGAAAGCCATAGACCTGTGAAACTTCGGAAAGTGGTCCTGGGATTTCCCTGTAGTAGTAACCAAACTGAATTTAAGTTTGATTTAACCCTCAACTACAAAATTGCCAGTGTTATACAAACATACTCTGATCAGAAGCCCACACTTGTGGTATGGATTGTTGGTCGATTATCTTTTAGTGTGATGTTCACTTTTAACATGATTAATATAGAAATTATTAATGTATTTTCAGTTTTGTGCAACTAGGAAAGGTGTGCAACAGGCTGCTTCTGTTCTTGTGAAAGATGCTAAATTTATTATGACTGTGGAACAGAAACAAAGGTAAATTTTTTTGTTTTTTTTTCCTTGGAAGTAGAAGGACTTTTAGGATCACTTAGATGAAATGAGAAAAGTGGGTTTATCCCTTACCTTGATCAAGTTACTTGACAAAGCCTCAGGTTTCTCATCTGTATCATAAGAATAATAGTAATTTTGAGGATTGAGATAACAACTCTTTAGTGTAGATGTGATTGTATCTTTCTTTCATAACTGAATTTCTTGAAAGATAAAGTTATCCATATTGCTATCTTTATTTTTTCATCCACTTTGAATCCAGTATCTTTTGTTATCTTTCATTAAAAACCTTGCCAAGTAATTTCTCATGAATCTCTAACATATTTGATCACGTCTACCTTATTTTAACACACTGGATTCTGCTCTTCCATGATCATCTTCTACCAGTTTTCTTCCTGCTTTACAGGCCACTGATTCTCAATCAATTCAATTCTCAGTCAATTCAATCACTTTACCTCTTAACATTCCTGCGTTAACATAGGATCTTTGGGGGGACATCTTATATCTAAACCATAATACTACCCAATTCTTAAATTTTGACATTGTAGAGGGGTCTGCCTGAGGCTCATTCTTTTCCCCCCAATCTTTATCATTTATTATTTTTATTTCGACAGCATATATACATAAGTACAAAATATCTACTGATAGAATCCTCTTTGATAATTTCATTTGGTTTACAAAAATGGGATAGCAAAATAACTTAGGTCATTAATACTGTACAAAAATAAAACTGGTTAAACAATTGTAGAAATCAACATTTTACAGTGTTACATACATTCATCTGTTTGGAAAGAACATCTCTTTCTACCCAAAGTGATGAGTACTATGCCAAATCTGTCTGCAAACCAGCAAAGCTAATTTGTTTCTGCAGTTATAACTACCATATATGATTCTCAAAAGATGCATGATATGGAGCTTAAAACTCCATATCATGTCAGTTTCCCATCAAAAATCTTTATAATAGCTCTGTCTTGTTATTAATATAAAATCCTAAATCCTTAATATGGTTTTCAGTACTCTATATAATGTGATGCCTAACTATTTTTCAGACTCATCTTGACCATGTTTTTTTCTATACTCATATCAAGCCATATAAGACTCTCTATTCTGTGAATATATTTAACTGCTATAGCCAGGGCTGTCAGGCATCATGTTTTCTTTTCTTGGTATTGTTTTACCTAACTCCTATTTATTCTTTAGGTCATATCATTAATATCAGTTTTCTATAATCTTCAATTTCCCTTTATTCACTTTTATAAGTACCCTGTACTTTTTTAATAGCACTTATTATAATTGTAATAAATATCCTTTTATTCAATTGTTATTAAAACATTTGTTTAACTTAGATTATAACCTTCTTGGGGAAAGGGGGACTTTATGTTCATCTTATTTATTTACCCCTGAATCTTGGCAGGTCTTGGTGAGTACTAGCACTTGATTACTACTTAATGAATATTAGCTTCTTCTTATTTTTTTTTTTTTAGAGAAAGAAAGAGAAGTTTTTAATATTTATTTTTTAGTTTTTGGCGGATACAACATCTTTGTTTGTATGTGGTGCTGAGGATCGAACCCGGGCCGCACGCATGCCAGGCGAGCATGCTACCGCTTGAGCCACATCCCCAGCCCCAAGCTTCTTATTATTAATTTTGGCTTTTGGGTCAGATCAGCTTCCAAATTACCAGTCTGTCCCTTTGCCACTACATTGCATCCTTTCTATTTTTCCCTAATCCCTGCACAGATTATTAATTTTGTTTCAGGTAATCGTTTTCTTAAACAGGCGCATATGCAGTATCTAAATTCCTTTATCATTCCCCACTTTTGCCTAGCTACTCAAGGAAAATTTCTCTTTCAACTCTTGTTTTTCTTCATTCTTTGTCCCTCATTTTTTTTTTCTTTCTTTATCTCTTTTTAAATTCTTGTGGGTTTTTTTGTCAATAAAATACTGGTATTAGAACTAGCATGAAGGTAGAAACGCAGATTTGAATAACAGTACCACTTTTTCTAGTTGTTAGAAATTAGGCATATTCTCTACTATCCCCCCTCAGGATAAGAAAGGTAGCAGAATACAACAGTTACTAATATGGCATTATGTAAAAATGTGCATGTGTAACTGATGAGATTCTGCAGTCTGTATTGGGGTAAAAATGGGAGTTCATAACCCACTTGAATCTAATGTATGAAATATGATATGTCAAGAGCTTTGTAATGTTTTGAACAACCAATAAAAAAATAAAAATAAAAAGAAAAGAAAAAGAAGAAAAAAATTTAAAAAATGAAAAAATAAATGCCACAGACTCAAATTAAAACTTTAAGGAAGCAAATAGATCCACAAACAGACCACTGAAAACAGTCTACCTGAGTTAGTAATAAGGAAGTCCTCTCTGATTTAACCCCTATTAAAAAAAAAAAAAAAAAAGTAACCTGAAGCAACTTGATGTTAACCCATCAGTGCTCTTTCCCCCATATTATTCCATTTCCTTGTTCCCATTTCACAAACGCACTGCTCTGCTCTTGCCCAGTTGGAGCTTCTGTTTTATTTTGTAGACTGAAGCCTGCCTTGATGTATGAATTACAAATAAAAGTCAATAAGATCTATAAAAAAAAGAAATTAGGCATATTACTTCCTAGATTCAATTTATTCCTTCCTTCCTTCTTTTTCTTTCTTCTTCTTGTTTTTTTTTTTTTTTTTCCTATTGGTGCTGTGAATCAAACCCAGGGCCTCATTTTATGCTAGGCAAATGCACTACCACCAATCTAAATCCTCAGCCTATCAGCTTCAATTTCTTAATTAAGTTTCAACATATGGGAATCAATTTTCTTATCATTTTACTCTGATAATTAAATTAAGCAACATTTCTGTAATACCTGTGTATTATAGAAAAAATAGTTTAGGTTTAATAGTATATTGCCCTTTCCACTTGACTTCTCTTCATTCCATTGTGAATTCTTTTGAAAAAATCACAAGTATTATAAAATAATGTTTCTTACTTTCATGTCTGCAACAAGGAAATGGAAAAACACCAGTTTGGGGGACTTTAGACATGTTCAAGAATCAAGCCTACCAAACTCCAGAATCTTTGAAAGTACAAGAATTGCTTTTTAAATTATTAAGAAACTTTATTAACTTCTGTTTTAATGTTTTCCTGGTTTTCTTTACATGACATATCTCAGAGCACAATAAAAAACATTTTTTTTTATTTCAGTCTTTTTGGTTTACTTATTGGTAATATAGCAGAATTTTAAAACTTGTTATTTCTTACAAATATATTTTAGGCAAATTATGAATATAGACTTTCATATTCTGATCCATGAACATAATAAATATTTATAATGTTTTCCCCCCCTGTGGGTTTGAAAGGGAACTGTAGTGTTTTAGCTAATAAATTAGGGACTTCTAAATATGAATGTTATGTAGTCTATTCTGTTTAAAGATAGTTTTCAGATAATATTATGAAAACTCTTTTATATTTGTAAGTTTCAAAATAATTAAGAAACTTTTAGAATTTTCTGATGTTAATAGGAATAACTCAATAATTTTATATTTTAAAATAGGTTACAGAAGTATGCATATTCCATAAGAGATTCAAAACTGAGAGGTAGGTTTAGAGATAATTTTTGAATAACATTTTCAAATATAGACAAAATGAGTCAATTGATGAAATATTAACAGTAACTGACAGGTGTCATATTTTTATTATAGATATCCTAATACATGGTGTTGCTTATCATCATGCTGGCATGGAGCTGTCAGATAGAAAAGGAGTTGAAAGAGCTTTTACTACTGGAGATCTACCAGTTCTTTGTAAGTAGAATGTGTTTCTTACCCATATTATAAATTATTTTGAAAAATTATTTTTAAGAGAAAAAGGTAAAATCTTAAATTTGCTTCTGCTTTTAAGAAGCTAAAATTATGTAACTACCTATGTTTGTGCATGCTGTGGTAAATTCTTAGCAACGTTTTTAGTTTTTTATCATGTTATTGAATGAAGTACAATTTGAGAAGTAAAAGTTTAATAATTTTTTGGTTTTAGCATGTATTATTAGTTTAGATTAAAATTTTATTATTTTATTCCTCTTTGAAATTTTTTTGTGAATGAGTCTTATTGCATTTATAGCGATGTCTTTTATAAGAAAATGTCTTCCTGGAGTGAAAAAAATTGTAAGGCTTGAGATTAATAATCCTTAATCTGATGCAGTTACTACCAGTACTTTAGCTATGGGAGTAAACTTGCCGACTCACCTAGTAGTTATGAAATCTACAATGCATTATGCTGGAGGGATGTTTGAAGAATACAGTGAAACAGATATTCTACAAATGATCGGTAGAGCTGGTCGTCCTCAAGTAAGTAACAGTAATTTTACTTTTCATAACTTGTATTAGAGACATGGCAAAATAAAAACTGTTTTGTATATTTTTTAGTAGCTTTTCATAATTAAAGTTGAAAGTTATGTAACTCAGAAAATCTACTTTAATGAAGGAATAGAATTAAAACAACCCTCACTAACTGGAATATATCAGACCTCTCCTCAAACTCCCACGGTCTCTGAATTTCCATTGGTTAATGAAGGGATGGAATGAATATACTGTTGAAGGATTTTTGGTTTTGAGTTTTGGGGTTCTGTTTTATTTTATTCTTAATCTAGGGATGTTTTTAGCATTTGGGATGAGTAAGTTTTTCATTGTATAGGGTTGTCATGTGCATTATAGAACATTCCTGGGTTCTAACACTAAATTCCAGTAGTGTCCCCAGGCATTGTAACATTTAAAAGTCAGCTTATATACATTTCAGAACTTAGCCTATTCTGACAAATACTTGATTGAAGAAATCATTCATATAGGTTACTAAGGCAACATTCAGGAAGAATATCTTTTCAAAGAATGTCAAAATATTAAGTTATACATATTTATAATTATGTAGGATAAATTAGATTATGTGTAAACTACATCAAATCTTAAAACTTTTACCTAGCTGGGCATGGTGGCGCACACCTGTAAACCCAGCAGCTCGGGAGGCTGAGGCAGGAGGATCCAGCCTCAGCAAAAGCAAGGTGCTAAGCAACTCAGTGAGACTCTGTCTCTAAATAAAGTACAAAATAGGACTGGGAATATGGCTCAGTGGTTGAGTGCCCCTGAGTTTAATCCTTGATACCCCGCCACAAAAAACAAAAAAAAACAAACTTTTACCTAGTTACTGAAGTTTGCTTTGATTTTAACATTGATTTAAAATTTTGTTACATTGAAACTAAAGTAGCATTTACATTCATACTCTTGGAAGGTTTTAAAATTAAATTTAACATTTAAATTCAGAAGCATTTTTTAGGCCTTTTAACTTGTTATTTAAGACAAAGGGGTAAGAAACTCTTTAATATAAAATTTAAAGTCTTGAAGTATTAAAAGGACTGGTGCAGGTCTGAGGCTTTGGCTCAGTGGTAGAGTGCTTGCCTAACATGGGTGCAGCACTGGGTTCGATCCTCAGCACTGCATAAAGAAATAAAAGCATTCTTGTCCATCTACAACTACAAAAGAGAAAGAGAGAGAGAGAGAGAGAGAGAAAATAAAAGGACTGTTGCCACAATATGTCCTTCTTTACTGAATTTACCTATGTGATGTTTGTTTATTTCTAGTTTGACTCTACAGCTACAGCAGTTATTATGACTCAGTTAAATACAAGAGAGAAGTACATTCAAATGTTAGCTTGTAGTGACACTGTAGAAAGCAGGTAATACAGAAAAATTCCAAAAAAGATAATAATACTAATACAAGTATTTTCTTTTAATATATTAAAAGGAAATTTTTAGTTTTAAGGCTATTTTTCAGAAAATTTTTAATAATTTAATTAGAATGTTTGTGTTATTTTAAGAAATTTAATAGTTTTTTTAAAAAAGATAATAGAATAATTTTACTCAGTGATGTTTATTAGCATATGGTAACATGTATCCTTGTTATAAAAGGCCTACCTTATAGTAAGTTCTTACTAAATATCATTATAATTTACATACTAAATTATATACATTTATAATTACTAATTTGTAGTAAGTGGAAATATTTTTATATCTTTAAAATTTTAATTAATAATAATAATAAGAGAGATAATCTGGGACTTTTTAGTAGAGTATTTGATATATTTTTTCTTGGGGAAAATAGAATATTTTCTCCCCCCACCACCACACGTATACACTTTCTTAAGTAATAGTTTGCCTTCTAGACCAATGAAGTAAAGAGAAATGTAAAAATTTTAAAGAGTTGAACTGACTTAAGGTTTTCTTACAGTTTTTGAAATTAAATTCTTTCATGAATTATTAATGTAGCAATGAGTATATTATATATTATTAAAGTTTAAAAAGTAAGAGTTATAGTACTGAAATAAATATTAGTAATGCAGAGGTGTTTTTTTCCCCCATTAGTTTGCACAGACATCTTATTGAACATTTAAATGCAGAGATAGTATTGCATACCATCACAGATGTGAATATTGCTTTGGAATGGATACGATCAACTTTGCTTTATATCAGAGCCTTGAAAAACCCATCTCATTATGGTTTGTTACTTTGACCTAGAAAAGTAGTACTTTTTAAAATCCTGCTGTGACTCTGTTTAGATTAATAAGTTATTGAATAGACTCCAGAAACTAAAAGGTAATAAAAGGTAACAGCATCATAAATATGTTTAGAAGCAAAAGTAGAAAAAAGTGAGAAAACTTTTATCTGTTTTACTTCTAGTCTTTTAATAACCTTTGAAATCAATGCCTTTAAAAACAGATATAGTAGAAAAAATTCAATTCTAGTAGAAATAGCAAAAATGCCTAAAGTAATTTAAAATAAGTTACAGTTTTTTTTCTGTACTTAGTGTTTAGCTATTTTCTTATTCTGAATTTGTGACTGGTTTTCAATTTTCATAGCTATAGCAGTGTTTGAGAATGCCATATTCCTTGATTTCTTCAGCCTTACCTTAAGGGTGTATAGTTGTATATTTTTTAAAATATTATGTGTGAATAATGATATGCTTTAATTTGCATTTTTTCCTTCTCATGATCACTTTATTTTTGTAGTTATTTTTTAATTTACATACATATATATTGCAGTTCCTTTTTATATTGTTATTACTAATATACAATAAAATGTACAAATCTTTAATATCAATGTCAGTGAAATTTTACATGTGTACACACACACACACACACAAAACCACTGCCCAGATCAAGATACAAAGAATTTCCCAGAGGTTCCCTCATGCTGATTTGGTTAGTATCTACACACCCAGAAGTAAAGACTGTTCTTTCACCATAGGTTAGTTAGTTTTGTCTATTCTTGAACTTCATATCAATGTAGGCATATGTGTGTATACATATGTATGGTATTTACTCTTTTTAGCTCTAGTTTCTTTTGTTCAACATATTGTTTATGAAATTTATTCATATTATTGGATTTTTAGTAGTAATTTGCACTTTGTTGTTATTAAATATCCAGTTGTATGAATATACCACAATTTAAGCATCCATTTTCTTTTTGAAGGACATGTGGGTCATTTTCAATTTTTTACTATAATGACTATGAATATTCTTCTACAAGTCTTTTGATGGATAAGACATTCATTTTTCTCAAGTATATTCTTGGGAGTAAATCAGGTAGACTTATTAACCATGTTTAGCTTTAGTAGATACCCTCAAATACAGTAATTTTCCAAAACAGTTGAGTTAATTTACACTTTCAGCAACAATGTGTAAGAATTCTAAGTCTAGCAAGGTAAAGCGATCTGTAGTTCCAGCTACATGAGAGGCTAATGTATGAGTATCACTTGAGCCTTGCACAAGTTCAGGGCCAGCTGGGGCAACATAGTGATATCCCATCCACCTGAAAAGAACCTGGATGGGTACTTCAGTGGTAGAGCAGTTGTCTAGCATGCAGAAGGCCCTGGAGGCCCTGGGTTGAATCCCTAGCACTACCAAAAAAAAAAAAAAAAAAAATCTAGTTGCCGAATTCTAGTTGCTTTACATCCTGGTTTACATTCTTGTCAATGATTGGTTTTATTTCAGTCATTCCTGTGTGTGTGTGTGTGTGTAGTGGTTTCTTTGTGATTTTATTTTGTATTTCTAAGACAAATATTAGCATGAGGATCTTTTCATATGCTTACTGGGCATTTAGATATGCTATTTTTGTGAAATGTCCTTTCAAGTCTTTCATCCATTTTTACTTCAATTGTTTGTATATTTATGATTAATACAGAGGAGTTCTTGACATACTCTGGATGAGTTATTTGCCAAATATATGTATTAAATGTCTTCTCACAATCAGGCTTGACTTTTCACTTTCTTAAGGAATTTTTTGATAAAAGAAAATTCTTAGTTAAATAATGCCATTATAAGGCTGCAGATGTGGTTCAAGCAGTAGCGCGCTTGCCTAGCATGCGCGGGGTGCTGGGTTCGATCCTCAACACAACATTAAAATAAAAAGTGAAGATATTGTGTCCACCTAAAACTAAAAAATAAATATAAAAAATTTTAAATAATGCCTCTATCAACTTTGTTATATGTCCTTTGATACCCTTATATACATACATGCCTAAGAGTGAAATTACTATTATAGAGTATGTGTAGTTTCAACTTCAGTATATAGCAGTTTTCTAAAGTGATAGTATTATCAAACATTTTTTCATAGGCATATCTATTTTATAATGAAAGTCCACTAGAAAATATTCATCACTTGACAGAAATTTATTATTCATAAACATTAGAAGTCTGTTCTCATCATTCCTTTTAAAATATAATATTCCTGATCACTTTTACATAATATAATAAGCAAAAGAGAGCCAATTGATATGAAAGGATTTCAAAACAGTGGTTGTGTTCTATAGATATTTAAGCCTTGTTTGAACTTAACAAGCTGTTTTCTTTTTTCCTATATAAGATTTAATTAGATGCTCTTTTCTAGTTAAGTGGAGTATAAATTGAGACTATAAAGATGAATTAAACTCATTTTATTTTTTATATATTTTCATGACTTATACAGGTTTTACATCTGGATTGAACAAAGATGGAATTGAAGCAAAATTACAAGGTTAGATGTACTTCCTTCTATAAAATATATATTCTAAATATTTTAATGAAAAACATCAGTTATTATTACAGTTAAGGATTTTTAAAATAATTTTTTTAAAATTAATTTGTCTAGAAAAATAATACTTTTTGAGTGAGGGGGAACCACTTTTCTCCACAGTGACAGCTGTCCTCTACCTCGTGACCTATGTAACCTTGGCATGCCTGGACATATTTAAAAATCACACCTAAGTTAGATTCTTCCCAAAGTCATGCTTGCCTACCTCAAGGTAAGATTTGCCTTTGCTGATTGTGTCCCAACTGTGACTATGGGCAAACTTCAGCATAGCTCCAAAGAGGAAATACTGCCCTTGTTCAAGGAAGAAGTAGCTTATATGCTAAAGAAAGATGTATGCACATGTGGAGAATCAGGATAACACATACGTGTGGGTGTCTTGAGGACACTGGATCAGGGATAGTGGTGGGAGGCAGGGATATGAACGTGGGTGGGATGACATGGAGCACTCTGCCATGACTTAACTTGCAGCACCGTGTCCTGGCAAGAACTCCTGTATCCTATCCAACATGTTGCTTAGATGGCTCTTCGCAGCTTATACATGATGATGGCCTACGGCAAATGAGGTAGAAATGCTGGAACTGTCTTGGCATAGTATTGAGAAAGGACTCTAGAGATTCAAGGAGGTAAAAAATATCAGAATAAACAGCAGGGTTTCATTAACATTCTTGCTTTCTGTCTCAGTATAGTCTGCAGGGATGTTGGTGATCTTGACTTTCCATAGTATATAATTCTATAGATCTAAAACATTAATGACATTATACTAACTGGATCTGATGAATAAGCAATGGGAAAAACTCTAAATACCCAGGAAGAGCATATGCGTAAAGTCTAGAAGGGTCTAGAAGGAGATGATAAACATCTGATTATCATTGGTGGTCTCAGGACCAGCTACAGCCATAAAGACAATAGAAATGAAGGGAGTGGAATTTATTAGACCATTTCTACATGTGACTTTATATTATCTCCAGTTTATCTGGGCATTAAAGCAACAACCAGTTCTGGTTGCACAACTTTGCAAATAATAATAATAATCTGTTAGCACTTCACCCAGGTCCACATTTTGTAATTGTTGCTTCCAGCCCCGGGGACTCTTTAATGATGAGGTGTGGAATAGTAAAGAAGCCACTTGCCACCTATGAACAAATGTAAATGAAAGGTAGTTAACAGTCATGGAACAAGGTGTGTCTTAATATGGCTCAAAGTCATTGGATACATGTTCCCTTTTTTCTAGTCTCAGTTGAGCATTTTTAAGATGCATTTTATAAATTGGCTCCTCAGAATGTCTTGGCAGGACTGAGCACCAGCTACCCATAGTGGCTTCCAAATCAATAATTGCTTCTTGGATTTCCTTTCCTGCTGGGAGCCATCAGCCAAGTAGGTATGACAATTTCCTTGCCAGCTATTCCCATGCTGTCTAGTGGAAGGACTCCTGAAAGGTGACCTTGCTCAAGGACCAGGGCGGATCCGTGTTTAGGGTGTTCCCCGTTTAAGATAATCTGAGATTAGGGTGTTCCCCCTTTAGAATAGGGCGGTTTAGCATAATAGGAGATTAGGGTGTTCCCCCTTTAGAATAGGGCGTATCCTGCTGCCTGAGTTCCTCTTGAGTTCTTAGGGTCAGACAGTATATTTTGGGAGACAGAAGCCCAGTGGAGAGGTGGATTTGGGCAGAGAACGTGGATTCCCCGAGAACATGTTTGTAGAGGGCCGGTGTGAGTTCGGGAATAAAGAATTGCTGTTTGAATCTACAAGCTGTGTGGAGACTCGTGATTTGTGCCCAGCCAGAGACTGTGGCACTTTCCTATTTTGCTCCTCATTCCTTCACCCTTGGTTGCTTCTTAAATAGACTACCTACATGTGAGATTCTGCTTTTTCTAGATTCTACTTTTTCCCCAAGAAGGAAAACCCACAATAAGATTATTCTTCAGTGACCTGGTGTCACTCCACTTATTTGGGGGAATTTCATCTTCTATGGCCACATGATCTAAATAGGAAATACCATATTTTTAGGTAAATTTGTCTTCTTGGCCACAGTAGTTGGTCAAGGGATAGACATGGGACACAAGATGGACCAATCAGAGTACTTGCAAATTTTTCTATAGCTGGAGCTACTGGAAGAAATACCCTTCCTTTCTCATCATAGAATTATAAGTGTGTAGGTTTTCAGCTACTCACAGGCATGTCCCCTATGACTTGAAAAAATAGGTCTGAGAGAATGAAACTAACACCAGAAAAATTTGGAGGCAAAATATAAAGTGAAAGTCTCAGAATACTCTAAATCAATCATCCCTAAATCTAAATCTTACAAACGTACAACTCTGTGTATATCACAATAAATTTCTTTTTTTAATTTAAATTGGATTTCTTTCACTTGCAACTTAAAGAAATTTTATATGCCAACAGACTACACATAATTCATAGAAATCATGTTTTTAAAATAAACCTCATGTGTGTCTCTAACTTCAGTAAAATAATTTTATTCCACAAGTATCTTCATTTTTGAAAAATATGACTAGGAAACATACATAGTTGAGGAGCAGTGTGGGTGTAGCTATTCAATAGATCAACCAATTCTAAATTATGTGCCCTGGAGCAAGTGACTTACTTACCTCAGCCTTAGTTTCCTCATTTATATCACCAGAGTTCCATGCAGAAACCACCTTAGGTATTTTGAGCAGAAAGAGATTTAGTACAAGGAATTTGATGCTTCCAAAATCATTTTTTGCCCAGAAAGACTAAAAGACAGGAAGACCACCTCTCATATCACATTACCACATTGCTCCTGCCACAATTCAAATATCAGGAAATGTCAGAGACTCTTATAGATAGATCAGAGCTTCTGTGATCCTTAAGACTGAGCATTACCTGCAGAGCACAAAATATGGCCTGACTTGCAAAATTTCATATCTATCAAAATTATGCCTCCTGGAAGAATGTTGTCAGTATCCCCTCCCTCTTTTAAATATTTTGAAAGTGTCTTGTTGGCAGACAGAAACTTCTGATCCCTTTAATACAAGGTAAAACACAGAAGAGGATAGAACTAAATGTCGATTGACAGTAAACAATATCAAACACAGAGGATAATGCATACTTCAGAGGACTAGGGATGATTAAATGTGAGTATATACAAAGTGGGACAGAGTAGGGATTAAATGCATGACAAGAATATAGAACTAAAAAAAAATAAAAGTGGAATTGCTGTGGTGCTCTATTATACATAATTCCCCTTTATTAGTCTATATACAGAAAAAGAATCATCAGCCATTTCTATGAATATATAAAAGATTTGTGTGCCATTGTATTCTTTCCAATGCATTTGCCTTAATCTATGTACTACCCATGAGAGATAGATAAAACCAGATTTTAAGAACTATGAGATTTTTTCTAATTTATATAGTCAGGAAGTGGCAGAAATAGACTTTGAACTTGTTGCTTTTTAACTTTGAGGTTCATGGTCTTTCCTCTGTACCAGGATAAATTGTACCAGAAGTACAGAGGACCTCTGGAGTCTAAATAAATTAATCCTACTTGAGGAAATCTGGGAAACCTTTTGAAGGAAGCAAGATTTAGGCCTGGCCTTTTGAAGGATTCTAAGGAACTATGGAGGAAAAAAAAATACATTCCCATGGAGAATTCCTGTGGAAGTCAGACTGGAAGCAGGTATGGGCGGCTCCAGCAGAGGAGACCATGGCTGACTGCCAAAGTGTTTGTTCTATGGGCAAATTCCTCCTGACCTTAGCTAACCTGCGAGGTGTGGTGAACTCTGCCTTGCATTAATGTGGATACTAGGCACAGAACTCTCATCTTTGATCAACTCCATGCAATACAGGACATTGTGGACAATGGGGGTGGGGGACTCACTTTGTCATCCTTTGGGTACAGAATACACCATCCAGGACTACAACATGTCAGTCATCACTGGTAACAGAGATTTACAGATTGTCAGCATCATATTGTGTGTCCCCCTCCTGGTCACTACTAGCCAGCTTCCTCCTATGTTTACCAGCATCCAAGAGGACTATGATGAGTATATGCTGTCATCCGTCACCACAGACATCTTCAAGTCAGCAGTGGCTCACCTTGATACTGGACAGCTAATCACCCCAAGAGAGCTGATCTCCATGTAGGTGAGCAATGACTTTACAGAGCCAGGAGCAACTTTGGGGCTCATCTGGATGATGTGTCTTTGATACTTTGGACCTTAGGAAGGCATTCACAGAAGCAGTGGAAGACACAGGTGACTCAGCAGGAGTCAGAAGCCAAATTTGGAATGGAAAAGCTGAACAACAGAAGAAAGCAGCTATCATCTTTGCGAAGGGTAACTCCAAGGCATCCAGCCAATCCCCAAATTACTTGCTGCTGTGGGTGATGGCCTGAGGGAGTGAGATATGCAAGCTGGAAGCTGCAATGAACACTGCATACACATCTTTGCACTCTGGGAGCATCTGACCACAGGCAGGGTAGTCCAGCCTCTTCCAGCTGCTCCAGGGGCGACTGCCCACCTGTGCCTCCTTAGCCCTGATGAACCTGAGCACTGCCTTCCCTCTGCCCCACCCCCAGAAATGTCATAACTGGTTTAAAGTGAAAGAAATGAAAGTGAAGTCAGATCTCTGAAAGAGAGAGAGAGAGGAAGAAAGGAAGGAAGGAAGGAGAAGAAAAATAAGGAGGAGGAAGAGGAAGAGAGGGAAGAAAAGAAAAGGAAAAACACTCCAGGTAGAGGTTAAAACTAGAGAGAGGAAAGTATAAAGCATATCTGGGGAGTGATGAGTGGTTTGGGGCCTCAGACTTCAGAAGGCAAGAAAGCGTGTTCCAGACCAAGCTCGACGAGCCCAGCAGACCAAGGAGGACCACAAGTGTTCTGCAATTGCTCGCCACTATATCCTCCGGGGGCAGCATAACTCCTGGCACACAGAATACTTAATAAATATTTGTTAAATCAATTAGTTGGAAATGAGCCTAGGAATATTGTTGGCTAAAGATTTAAAGAGCTGAGAATGCATGGCCAGGTTTGAACTTTATTCCATGTGCAATAGAAGCCACCTGAGGATTGCAAACAAGACAAGCATATCACTGAATCTGTGAAAACATGTTCCTATGGCAGCCATGTGTAGGAGGCACTAGAGGACATGACCAAAGGTGAAATATATATATATATATATATATGTACATACATATATATAATATTTTTATTATTGTATATTATATATTATATAAGTATAATATATATTGTATTTGTGTGTAAGTCACATGGAAGATGGGATTACAACTGTGAAAATAGGTTAATTAATTTATTTATTTATTTTAAATTTTAAATAATACAAAAAGTTTTATTCAATTTTAGTACCATGTACAACCAAAACATTAGCCATACACACATATTCTTATATTCCTCCCTTTGGCATAATAATTTGATTTCAATTTTTTTTGTATACTAGAGAAGAAAGGTTAAAAGGAAGCTGTAACAGATAATCACACTGTATTTAAGGCCCAAGTATTTTCATTCTGGGTCAAAGTTTTTTCCCTGATGCTTAGTGCACATATTTAATTGAATGAATTATCAGCAATTAGTTAATTGCTATTCACGCAAAACATTCTTGTCTCTCAAAGTTAAAACCTACAAATGGCCTAATGTGTTCCTGAATCAGAAAAACCTAACCTCTGATTAGAAACTATAAATGTCATTATTTCTCTGAACCGGAAAGGCAACAAGTCTGAAGAAATGCTTAATAATTTGTTCTAAGCAGACTATATACATCATACTGTGAACTCTTCCATCCAGGATTTTTCAGATAGCCAAGTCATCCACCAAAATACTATTTGAAGTCTAGATATTTAACAAAAAGAAACTGCTGCCAGATCATCTTTATTTTCCTTAACAAAATACACACAAGAGCACAAAATTCACTTATATATCATCATTATTTTACAAGTATAAATAATACTAAGAATTCAAGTACAGTCAAGTGCAGATATATTTCCTATATGTTAATATGTAAACATAAACTAATTATATACATCATGTGCCTTTGGCCCAGCTGCAAAATAAAAGACATCAAAAGAAACACTGCACTTGACTGTTCAATTGCATTCTTGAGAATTCGTACCAATGCCTATGTAGTTACAGTTGTAACTTTCGTATCACTTAATGTAAACACCCAAATAGACATTTTCTCCCCAATGGCAAATATCTCAAAAGTTAAAATTATTTCCGTTCTTAATGATAAAGTACTCAAAATCTTGTGTTTCATTCCTTAAAACAAACACTATTAGAGAACTTATTCCTAATCAAAGTTCTTCCTATGTCAAAATAGATATTATTTTTAGGTTACACATATAGAAAACAAGAATGCATTTTTTTTTTTACTTTTAGAATAGACAAAAAAAAAATCTAAAAACTGTCTAAAGAGTGTGGATCTTTATGTGTTCAAAAGGTTCTTAATTAACTGATACCAGTTGCTCTTCATACCCAGTAGATATAACTCTTACACACTGAAATTGCTAGGCAATCTGAATACTGAAATTGCTAGGCAATCTGAATTCAAATGATATCAAGCATATACTTAAAGGGGCAAAACAATTTTTAAGAAGTACCACAAAAAAGCAATAAATGACATCAATAAGACTACAAACATCCAGTTGAAGGCACGTGGAAGCATTTACTACTTTGTCATCAAAGATTCTCCACTTAGTTCAAGATCAGAAATAGAATCAGCTCTGGGAACTGTTGATTTGGCTTCATTTATTGAGGTTTCTTCATTCTCAGTCTCTTCTTTCTCCTCTGGTTCCTCTAAGCCAGATGCATTTTCAATCACTTGGTCCGTCTGCTCTATAGCTGATATTTTGCCATCTGTTTGCTCTGTATTATTATCTAGAACTTCTTGTTCTTCTAAAGGTTCTTACTGGGGTTGAATTTGAGCCAGTTAGACTTCATTCCGGAGATTTCAGACAGAAAATGAGACATCTGGGATATTGTTCCTCCTTCACTGAGCTGGTTCTCTGATGAAAGCATACTTCCTGATGGTAAGGGACCAACTGAACTTGAACCTTCCACTCCCTGCCTCTTCTCAAAACTAAACTCTGGAAGCCTTGGAGCCTGGGGTCTGGTTTTCCTTGCAGGATTCAGGAAAAAACAGTAGGCACATCGAAAAGCAATGTATTCAAATTCTTCCTTCAAAGCCATGCCATTATGAGAAAAACACTGCTGACATATAAGCGCATACCTGTTCTGTGGACCATCACCAACTAAATATTCAACAATCCTATCCAGAGCACCTCGTTCTCGGGGAAGAATGGGTCTTGCCAAAGGTGGACCTGGAGGATGAAGGCCCATTCCAGGCACTGAAGTAGCAGGGGATCCAAGACGTCTCGGTAACACATTTGATGATAGGGCTGGAGTAGCAGTTCTTTCTGGTGGTCCACCAGGGGCTGAAGTGTCCTTTGGTGGTCCAGGAGATACCGGAATTTGTGGAGGAGGGCCCTGATTAGAGGTTGCTGGTGTTGGAGAAAGGTTTCTTTGTACTGCAGTTCGCTGGCGAATCTCTTGTCCAGGTCTTGCAGTTACAGCTGCTCCAGCAGATGGCGGCTCAAACTCCTTTGCTTTCTTTGAGTCTGGATCAAACCTTTCAAGAATTAATTTAGCTGTCTTGTAAGTTTCTTTTTCCATGACTTCTTCAAGTATTTTTTTCTTCTGGGATTTTAAATCATCCAGTGCTTCATTATTTCTTTCTGTTCTCTTGGAAAAGAAGAAAATAAGCACTGTTCTTATGCTCCAGATGATCAATGGAAAAGCAAAAAATGGGAGTGTCATGGCAAGTCTTGCTGTAAATTCATCAGGAAGATACCACAAGTATACAATTAAGCATGTAAACAGATAAAGAATTGAAGAATAGAGAATTAATCTTCCAACCCATAATTTTTGTAATCTCTGATTTTTTTCCCTAAATTCTTCCAATGCTTGAATTTCCTTATCTATACTTTCTAGAACTTCTACAGTTGAAGGTTTTGTCCTCCATCTAGAAAATAATCCACCCATCTTTTATTTGTAGAAACTTGGCACAATGATAAATATCATCAGTTGTCCAAAGGAAGTCACAGCTGCGTGAAGCGAGCACAGCCCGGCCTCGGGGTCCACCCCTGCCAGCCTTGGCCGCCACCGCGCACACAGCCTCCGGAGCAGGCAGCCGCCACTGACAGAGCACTGGGCCAGGCCAATTCCTTCCCATCAAACCCCGCGTTCCAGCCGACAAAATAGGTTAATTTAAAAAACCTAGGTCATCGCAGGAGAAAATGTAAATTGAGTAATACCTGAAATCAAATTATGGTTCAGAATATAAACAGCACTTTCAAAAGAACATAGTCAGATGTAAGAGGTAAAGTCATTCCACACATTCTTTTCTCATAAAAACTGGGGAAAATTTTATAGAAGATAAATGCTAACATTTGCTTAATTAATCAGGGATCTATCCACAGTAAGTACAATTATTTTAAAATGAAAAACATTCTTAGAAAAGTTTAGAAGGTATCTGAAACAAATAGCTTACAAATTATTTTGCAGATACCCTCACATAATCATAGTTTATCTATAAAAAATGAATATTACATAATCACAATAATGTCCACTTCATGAAGTTCACCCATGTGGAATAAAGGTTGCTATATTTTCTTCCACACACATGCTTTATGAATGCCTGATCCTGCGTTTGAATATTTTCTTTTGTTAAGTATCATAATAGGTTTGATTTTATGAAGGTAAACCTAAACTGCGTTTGTGAAAACAAAATTTTCTTCATAACAGAAGGGTTGGAGTTCTTTGGGCTATCAAGAAGGGAAAGGGTGAGGAGGGAAGATGGAGGACCAAGAAAGGGAGATGGGACAATAAAGTTCTGAGCCACCTGATGTAGCATAGGATAGGACAAAGGGATCTAAGAACTAGAAATAGGAGCAGCCAACTGTTAGTGCTTTAAAAAAATAAAATGTTCCAATGAAGCCACTACCACAGATTCTGATCACCACAAAAGTTAAAGTGAGTAATAGATGAGTTACGTCAAGCTGCTGAAGCCTGTTATTCAACAGAAGCTCATAAAAGTGAAGTGATTTCCCCAAGACGACAGTGTGTCAAGTAAGAGATTCAGAATACACTTCCCATCTGTCTACCCTGTCACTGGACAGAGCACTGGGGAGGACATCAAACTGTTCTCAAATCACATAGTGGAGATTTAAGCATATCTCAGTAGGATAAGTGTTACATGGAAAGCTTACATACAGAACCAAAGGTAAACACTCTACCTGAACACATCTACTGAAAAGAAAAAGCAAAGCAAAGAGCTAAACTTCTTCCAGCACTTGGGAAGCTGAAGCAGGAGGATCGCAAGTTCAAACAGTGGAGTGTATTTTGACATGTTAAACATACGTGGAGTATAACTTATTCCAATTAGGGTTCCATTCTTGTGGTTGTACATAACATGGAGTTTCACTGGTCGTGTATTCACATATGAACAATAGAATAAATCAAGCTACGTCTGATTTATTCTATTGTCTTTCCTATACCTATCCCTCTTCCCTTCCCTTCATTCCCCTTTGTCTATCCACTGAACTTCTATTCTTCCCTCCCCCTCCTCATTGTGTGTTAGCATCCACATATCAGAGAGAACATTTAGCCTTTGGATTTTTTGGGCAGAGATACAAGATTTAATCTGCCTAGATCTAATTCCTGCTACAGGAAAACTCAATTCTCATGTTTACCTTTGCAGCCAGCACTCTACTTCCTGTTCCTAGCTGCCACCAAAGTTATCCACAGTGACTACCAATTTTTTTAAAAGTCCAGCCTCTGAGCAGTATATCTGGTCTTCATGGGTTCCCTGACTTTTGCAGCTGATTGGGCCAGTAGTTTCTCAGCTCTTCTGTCCTTCTCCTGGGGTCTTCGGAGAGAGACTCGGGCTTCGGGCTCTAACTTTGCTGAGCACTGCTTCTCCTGAGGGATCTGAGCAGCTACTCACATCTATTAGTGGTCATGTGCATCAATTGGGAACCCCTCTGACTTCAGAAATCATCCACCAGGGCTTTAAGAATTTTCCTGGTGTATCTGGGACTGCTGGGCCTGGGAAACACAGTAAGTCTCCTGAACCTCCTGAGCAGTTATGATCTCAAGATGTCTTTTGCTGCAGAAACATCTGCTGTAATGCTGGGATTGATATCTGCTTTAAGCAAAATCCTAGTTTTAGAAACTGACTATCAGAGTGATGAAGCCAATGGGGTAGTGTTGCTTAGGATAAAAAAAAAATGTTTACATTACTACCATTTATGGAGTCCCCAGGATGGACCATGTTCTCAACATGCATTATTGGGCTGGGGTTGTGGCTCAGTGGCAGAGTACTTGCCTAGCATGTGTGAGGCTCTGGGTTCGACTCTCAGCACCACATAAAAATAAATTAATTAATTAAATAAAGGGCCATCAATATGCATTATTTCATTTTAATCGTTATAACAACTGTGCAAAATTAGATATTTATTTAATCCTAATTGCAGGTAAATAGAAGCTGGGACAGACTGAGTGACTTCCCTGAAGGCACACAGCTAATAAATGGCAACTGAAATTCAACCCAGGTCTGTTTGACTCTAAATCCTTAATCACCATAACAGCCTTTTTCAGAGAAAACAGATCTACTTCATTGCAGTAAAAGCCAAGTCATGTTGTTATTAAACAGGTTATTTGGAAACTGCACTAATCAGTCAATGATTTACAGGGTCCAACTTAATGCAAGGTACATTGGTAGGTCAGAGAAGGACAAGTCAAATTATGATATGATCCTTGCTTTGAAGTTGGAGAGATGACATCAAATAAAATGCTGAATAAAAATGCAAGAGTTAGCGGGTGGGGCTGTACCTCAGTGGCAGAGCACTTGCCTAGCATGTGCTGGGTTCAATCCTTAACACCACATAAAATAAAATAAAGGAATTCTGTCTATCTACATCTACAAAAAAATAGTTTAATGCAAGAATTAAAGAACAATATTAGGCGATAAAGCAAGAGATACAACAAATAACACGGCTAATTTACTGTGTATCAAACCTTGTTCCAAGCACTTTATAATAAACATTTTTCTTATTGTGGTAAAAAATGCATAGTATAAAACTTACCATTTTTAAGGGTAGAATTTAGCAGTGCTACATTCACATTGTTGTGCAACCATGACTACCATCCAGCTCTAGATTTTTTTTTTTTTCAGCCTGGTCTGAATCTCTGTACCCATGAAACAATGATTTCCAGTTTCCCCCTTCCCTTCACCTCTGCTAGCTTCTGTTCTACTTTCTGTCTCTATGCATTTAACTATTCTAGATACATAAGTGGAATCATATATTATGTATCTTTTTGTGTCTGGCTTATTTCATTTAACACAATGCCTTCAAGGTTTATCTATGTGTCCAGAATTCCTTTTTAATTCCTTTTAAGGATTCGGGATATAGCTCAGTAGTAGAGCAGTTGTCTAGCATGAATGAAGCCCTCAGTTTGATCTCAGTGCCACAAATGAAAAAGAAGAAGAAGAAAAGAAAAAAAGGAAAGAGGAATTCATCAATGGATGAATGAATAAACAAAATGCCATCTATACATGCAATTTTCCTTATCCATTTATCTTTGATGGATATTTGGGTTTTTCCAAGCACTTCTACAAAAATTAATCTGTGAGGTTACTATTATCCCCATTGTCAGATGAAGAATCTAAGGCTGAGATAGATTAATGAATTGACCCAGTAAGTTGAATTTGAATCCATGTAAGGGAGCCTGAAGTCTTAACCATTGTTCTCTGCTATCCCTATGTCTTTATGTGAGAGCTATAGGAAACTAGATGAGACCCCCCACAGGTTAGATTGGGATAGGAGCTCTTCACAGAAGCTGTGGCTCTAACTCTGAGCATTAAGGGACACAAAAAAATTTAAATAGACTGTGGACTACAAGAACCAAGCTATCAGAAAGTGGGGTCAAAACTTGCTTTGAGAGAAAGAATTGTGTAAGGGCCTGTAGGGCCAGCCATTTTCTGCAATGGAGATCATATTCCAAGCAAAACATCTGCTTAAAAGATAAAAAGGCAATTTCCCAAGCTCTTCCACACAATTTGCTTGGCAGGGAACCGACTGGTCAGGACTGTATTTCCTTAAAAATCAGCCACTGGGCATGGCAAACCAAAAGAGTTTTGAAGGTAAACACACACCTTCCCCTAAAACTCATCAATACATTTAACTATTTAATCAAATGACATTTTAAATGTCCTCGAAGCCCTATTTAAAGAAACATCATTTCCCTTTAAGTGGTGTGGATTACAGGTTGCCCCTGTTTCCTCACTTCACATTTCATGCATTGATGACCAACACCAGCTAATCACATCCATCTTTTCACTTCTTTACCTCCCAGTGTTATTCTTTCTGCTGAGGTCTGAGTAGAAGTCAAGAACAATTGATAAGTTGCTTAGAGCCACTAGTACTCTCTAATGATAGCTCTCTGAAGCTCCAAGACAATGAGCTCCCTGAAAGCAAAACTTCTGTCTTTTATTATCTCAGGTCCCTCAGATCTTAGCATAGCCATCCAAGACTTGAAAACATGGTCTTGTGAATGAATGGCATGGAACCAAAAGACAGGGACTGCCTGAAATGAAGACAACACCCTCATTTGGACGTGACCACTCTTCTAGTATGACAAGTCGCAAATTATTGACATTTTTTGGACTTCAGTATCTTTATTTGGAAAAATATACATCATAATGCTTATTTATTGCCCTTTTCTTTCTCAACCCATGATTCTTCAACTTGGGTATTTTTGCATGAAAGAAATATATACCTACCAAATGAGAAACCCACATCCCAATCCAACACAGCTGGTGTGGTTTCACTGAATTCCCATGATCTAGCTACTCAACTGAGAACACTCAGCAACTGTATCAGAAGAAGGTTGATATCTGACTAATGCTATCTGCAGAATATGGTAAACTCAGAAAAAGCAGGCAAAACACTACCAGATGGGAGTCATAGGGAGTCTTTGATTAGCAAATACAATATTTCAGATTGGGACTATGAAAGAATCCTAAAGATGGATACTGATCAAGACTGCACTACACTGGGACTGAACTTATAGTCACTAAGCAGTACTTTTAAAAATGATTAAAATCCACTGGATGTGGTGGTGCCTTTAATTTCAGCAGCTGCAGGGAGGTGGGGCGGGGGGCGGTGGGGGTGGGATTGAGGCAAGAGGATTGAAAGTTCAAAGACAGCCTCAGCAACTTAGCTAGGCCCTAAGCAACCTAGTGAGACAAAATAAAAAAAAATAAATAAAAAGGGCTGGGGATGTGACTCAGTGTTTAAGCACCCTTGGGTTCAATTCCCAGTACCAAAACAAAAAAACAATAAAATAAAAATGGTTAAAATTATAAATTTAAAATTTTTCATAATAAAAAATGCTATGGTATGCCCCAAATAACTTTTTATATTTTATAAATCCTTTGGGAGTCAAAATCAGGATTATAAATAAAACAGCTTGAGTTTTATTGGGGAGCTTGACTTGGCACAAAAGATGAAATGACCTATAGAAACACATCCCCTTTACCTGCCTCTCCCTTCCTCCTTCCTCCTCTGCCCCGCCCAACCTCTCTTTGGAATCTAATTGGGAAATAGTGAACTAAGATTGTGAGCCTGGCAGAAGTGGAAGCCAAAGGGCTGCACAGGCAGCAGCTGTGATATAGTAACTGTTGGGGCAAAAAGGAAGGAGTCCAGAGTGGAGGCCTTGAGGACTCAGCACAAACCCAAGATATTGTCATAAAATAGAAAATATGAGCAAGCGGATGCTATAAATAAAACAGAGGAGACATGGGGGGAAAGAACAGTTGGGCAGAAGAAACAAGTTCTAGCATTCTACAGCACAGTAGAGTGACTACAGTTCACAACAATTTATTATATATTTTATAAAGAACAAAATGAGAAGAATTTGAAGGCTTTGACACAGAGAAACGATAAATGTTTAAAAAGATGGACATGCTAATTACCCTAATTTGATTATTCTTCATTGTACACATGTATCAAATGATCACACCATGCCCCATAAATAGGTATGATTCTTATGTGTCAATTTAAAAACACAAATAAATAATTTTTTAAAAGGTGTGAACTATCTTATTACAGTGAGTTAAACTGTTTACAAACTCTGCATTGTAGTTCATTTGTTCATTTTTCCCCCAATGCTGCTTATAACCATTTCTTATCATTGCATTTAAAGTCTTATTAAAAGGAGTTCACATAGATGTCTTGAAAACAAAATCTGACAATGTTACTTAAAAGCTGTGCTGCAAATTTTCTTATTAAAGGAAATTTAACAGTAGAGAGGAAAGAAAGAAGGGAGTGTTAAGTAGGAAGAAAGGAGAAAGAGAGGAAGAAGGGAGGGAGGAAGAAAAAAAGAGGGAAGAAAGAAGACAGGTTAGTTGCATAAGCAGATAGACCCCAAGTGGAGCTATCAAGAGGAGAGTAACTGATTAGGGTTAGCAAAGGGGAGCCCTACTGTGTGGTCCCTGAAGGCCTGCTGCTCCCTGTGCTGTCTCCACACAGCCTATCAACTCTAATTACTTGTGTCCTGATAGTTAAGATATATGTGGCTTTCCATGCATAACGTCCCTGCAAAGGCAAAAACACTATGCCAGGCATTACTCAGACCTCTTGTGTGTTACTGATTCCATCTGTGGGGGGCTCTTCAGTTTGAAGAACAGCACAGAGAAATGCAAAAGAAATGAACAATGATTGTGAATGGTGATTTATTGGAAGACTTGCTAAGACCGGTGAATTGATTGGAAGAAAAAAATAGTTGGAATTACTTTGAAAGAAGAAAGAGATTTAGTAAGGCCTGCAATATTATCATTACCACCAAATAAATAACCACTCTATAATAGGGCTAAAGGAAAATGAAGGTAGAAGATTGTTGTCTGAGTAGAATCTGAGACAAGGGCTGTGTGGGGCTAGTTAATGTAGGAATGCAATATTTGGGAATATGGAATGAGAGTGAAAAGGGAAGGAGAGAAAACCAATCCAAGAAAGCATTACCCATTTGAGTTGGTACTCCCACAGTGTCCACTAACTTTTAAAAATCTTTCAATGATCATTATGAAATAAGCCTCTAAACTCTCCACTCAAGGGAAGAAAGAGGGAAGCATTGATCCAGAGGTTCCTGTTCTATCTTGGACAAAGGTCGCCACTTTGAGTCCTAGCTACCTCTCAGTGAAGAGGTCCATGGTAGTCCCTGTGTGAGCATCAGAGAAGGTTGGCAGAACTGGTGAGGCTGAGAGGCTTGGACTACGGCAGCACAGTTGGAATAATGGGCTGGGAGGACCTGCACCATGTAGGAGAAGGGCTTGGGACAGGGTTTTCTGTTCCTATTCCTGAGTCAGGCTCCTACTGAGGGAGGTTCTTTAAAGGAAGATTAAGGAGGAACCCCTCCATTTAAACACTAAGGCCCTCGATTTCTAATATCCAGAACTTTCTTCTTACTTCAATAAGTTTAAACTTAATTCCTAAAAAAAAAAAAAAAAAAAAAAAAATGTTATAATACATGAGAAAGTAATCATGCGGATAGCACATTGCACAGACATATTTGTATTAAAAAACAACAACATATCAGAGATGGAAAATATTATTATATCTTATTTTTCCTAACACATGAACTAAATATTTTTTCAAATAAAAAATTAAATTTAAAAACAACAGCAACAACATTTACTGTAGCAGGGCATAGTTGTGCATATGCCTATGATCCCAGCAACTCAGGAGACTGAGGCAGGATCACAAGTTTGAGGCCAGCCTGGGCATCTTAGTAAGACTCTCAACAAATTAGAGAGATCCTGTCTCAAAATAAAAAATAAAAAGGGCTGGGAATGTAGCTCAGTGGTAAAGCGCCCCTAAGCCCAAACCCCAGTCAAAATAAATAAATAAATTATTGCATTATAATTGTGTAAAGGAAGGAAAATCACTGAAGGGCGGTCACATTTGAGGATTATATCTTTTTCCACATGACAATATTCTTATGTGGAAGTAGGGGAGGTATTATAGGGAGAGTTATATAATATAAAGCAATGACAACATATGATAGATATTATTGAAATAGCTTTTGTTTTTTAAATTATAAGAGCTAAGTAAATTATTTCACATTTTAAAACTTATTTTTAAGAGCTCTAATTGAGAATATTAAAATAGTAATGTCAACAGACAACATTGGAGAACTTGAAGACTTCCAGAATGACACACATTTCAGTTTCCATCAAAAAATAGCGATACTGAGAGGTGTCCAATGAGTGATGATTTGTCAAGTGGAGCAAGAACTGCCCTTTGTACTTGCAGTGCCTGACACAGTTGTTTAAGCTTGTTACCCCATGGGACAAAGTTCATGACTATATTTTAACAAAGTATCTTTTCACAGTCAGTTCATTAAAACAAAGACAAGTTTCTGCAAAACATCTGAAACTAACACTGTAGAACTGAAAGAAGAAATAGACAAATATACAATTATGGTGGAAATATCAACATCCCTTTCTTGATGTTGAAAATGATACAAGAACTAGACAGAATATCCTCAATGATATAGAAGAACTCAATGCCATCAGTCAACAAAAATATAAAGAGCTTTGTAGAACACTGCACTCAAAAACAGAAAGACCCTAATACACAGCTACCAGAATGACCATAATAAAAACTAGTGACAACACAAAATGCTACAGCTCTGCCTGCTATTACCACAACTTGTATGTATTTTTAAATTAAAATTTAATTCTAAGATAAATGTAGATGAGTATGCAATTTTAACTTCCTATCACCATTGTTCCTGATAAATAATAGGTGTTCAAGATTTTTTCATTGAGTGATTAATTGATAGTACACAAAAGAATCTACCCCAAATTCACTTCAGTTTCTACTTAAAATTGAGTAATTGTTTTCTTCATCTGCCATTTATTATTTATTTTACACCACTTTCTGTATGCGTTCTGTGTATGTTTCATGATGTTTCTTTATGCTTGAGTTTTTTTAACTATTTATTTGTTTATTTACTTAATTGCAGTATTAGGGATAGAAGTCAGGGCCTCAAGGATAATAGGAAAGCCCTCTACCATTGAGCTACTTCTCCAGTCCTTTTAAAAATTTTGACACACATTTTCTCTAAGTTGCCCAGCCTAGTCTCAAACTTGAAATCCTGCCTCAGCCTTCCCAGTAGCTGGTGTGGTACCATGCTGAACTAAAGTCTTTTTTTTTTTTTTTAAGGTGGAAACTGGATGCCATGGCCCATGCTTAGAATCCCTGGTACTGGGGAGAATGAGGCAGAATGATGGCAAGTTCAAGGCCAGCCTGAGCAACTTAGCAAGATACTGTCTCAAAAATGAAAAGTGTGGGGATATAGCTTAACAGTAGAGTACCACTGGGTTCAATACTTAGTATGGGGCAGGGGCAGAAGTAACCTTTTGTGCCAGGAAAAGATACAAAAGAAACTTAAATGTATATTTCTTAATGGAAAAGACAATGAGAAAAGGCAACATACTGTATGATTTCAACTATGGAATCACCTTTGTCAAAACCTATTGATTATACAGCACAAAGAACCCTAATGTAAACTATGGACTTTAAGTGATAATAATGTAACAATATTGATTCATTGATTATAACAAATGTACAATACTAATGCAAGATGTTAATAAAAGAAGCTGGGGATGTATATTAAAACTAAGGGTATATTAGACTCTGTATTACCACTTAATTTTTCTGCTTTGAAAAATAAAGTTTATAAACAATGTTGCATGTTTCATTATATTTTATGAGTGTTTGTGGGGTTTTGTTTTGTTTTTGTTTTTGTTTTTTTGTTTTTTTTTGGTGGTTGTTGTTGTTTTGAGATGGGGTCTTTCTGTGTTGCCCAGGCCCAAACTCCTGAGCTCAAGTAATACTCTGGCCTCAACCTCTGAAGTATACATGACTACAATTGGCTTGCATTTTCAATTAATGTGTTACTATGCTGGTTCATGTATATAAAGTATTTTTTATATTGTGTGAACACTGGCTATTTATATGTAGTCTTTCCACTTTTATTTCTCACTTTCAAATATTAAACTCCATGATTAGGCTCTAAGTAAAGCATTTCCATTAAAGACTTGATCTAGCAGACAGATGCAGGGAAACTGGCCACAACTCTGTTATAGGCTATTTGAAAGCCTGATTGGAAGTTCCATTGTTGAGTCCTGTGGGAACCATAATTCCCAGGCCAACTCACCTGAGAGTGATCATGCTCCTGGACCCATCACAGCTCTGTCACTTAAGAAATGTGCAACCTTGACGAAGTCATCAGTGTTTCTGAGCCTGAGTCCCCATCTGCAAATGGAAGGGGTAATAATCATTTTCTCTTAAAGCCCTTGCAGTATTTCAGTTATCCTGAACAAGTTGAATATACCCGTGTAATTAGCACCTTGATCAGGAGACATTTCCTTTCTTGTCACTTCCTTTTTGTCTCTACAACCCAGAGTAACTACCATTGTGATGTCTGATAGCATAGATTAGCTCTTTCTAATTTGTACCTAATGTCAATAAATCATGAACTCTGTGCTGTCCAGGGTTATTTTCTTAACATCATGTTCTAAGATTCACCAGTTGCAGATAATTAGAAATTGTTCCCTTACCTTACTGCACAGTAGTCTGTTGTGTGAATATTCTATGTGTATTTATCCATTCAATCCTTGATTGGCATTTAGATTCATAGAGTTATTTTGAGGATTTGTATATACTAAACTTTTGCATACTTAACTCTCCCAGATAACCAGCACCTGGGTTGAGAAACAAGCCAACCTTGTGTTCCCATTCAGTCACTATACCCTAAATATATATATGGCCCCCTAGTATCCTCCAGCATGGAGCAAGATCTGCATGATCCCACAGTCGATCTTTATTCACCACTGACATGATGTCCCACTGATCCAGGTCAGTGTGCGGTTTACTCAGTTCTTCCAGAGAGCAGATCCCATGCCCTCAGAGCCAAGGGTGGTTGTTTGCTCCTCTCCTGAGCTTCACTGTTTTTGCATATAGGACACTTTCTAGGGCATAGGTCAGCCCCAGCAGACCTGCCACACCTGAGCGTGAACCCTCTTACCTTCCTAAGATCCCATACCCTGGAAGATACTGGGGGGCAACAAATATATACATACATACATATATATATGTATTTGTTTTATGATGCTGAGGATCTAACCCAGAGCCTCTTGAATGCTAGGCAAATGCACTACCACTGAGATACAACCCCAGTTCTTTAAAAATTTTTAAAATAGTACCTGACTATCAGTTATTATTGTTGAGGTTAGAAGAGATTTTTATTTGTTGTTATTTTTGTTCATTTGTTGTTGTTGTTGTTTTCTTTCTCTTCACCAGCAACTTGTGCCAGAAAATCATTTGCAACCAATAAAAGTGGACTCTCACTATCTGGAAGAGGGGGTATTAGCACCTTAAATCCCTTTACAAAGATAGAGGTGGGAACTTGCTTAAGAGTCGATCACTTTAAATCACTGAAGTGGCTTTCTCTACATGGATATGGACTCCCCCCAGGGCCCCAGGGAGTGGGGTGGGGGTGTATGTCTAAGGGAAGCCACCTGAAAAGAGCTCACTTTTACCTCTGTTGTCCAAGGAAGTGGGGCATAATTGTACCTTTTGTGACTTCGAGTGTCTTGTTTGTCTGTTTTTGGAACTATGGATTGAACCCAGGGGTGCTCTACAGCTAAGTTACATCCCCAACCCTTTTTATTTTTTATTTTCAGACAGGGCCCCTCAAACTTGCAATCTGCCTGCTTCAGCCTCCTGAGGACCTGGGATTACAGGCATGTACCATCATGCCCCGCCAACTTTGAGATTTGGACTGGAAAACTGGGCCAAAGTTTAGATCAGTGTTTTTCAAACTGTGCACCTTGAATCATTAATGGCTCACAACCAAGTATTTTTTGCTTAAATAAAATAAAGTATAGAGAAGAAATATCGCAATGTGAGTCATATATAGAAAGGGTAGGTTTTATAAAATTTTTGTTTCAAGTTCAAGTGAGTGTGTGTATGTGTGTTGGGTTGAGTAAATGTGTTTCTCACTGTGCGTGGACAAAATTGTTGTAGGTGGATCTTAGGAAGGTAAGAGGGTCTGGACTCAGGTGTGGCAGTCTGCTGGGGCTGACCTATGCCCTAGAAAGTGTTCTATACGCTACAAACAGTGGAGCTCAGGAGAGGGGCAAATAACCATCCTTGGCTCTGAGGGAATGGGATCTGCTCTCTGGAAGAACTGACCTGGGTCAGTGGGGCATCAGGTCAGTGGTGAACAAAGATCGACTGCGGGATCATTCAGACTTTGCTCCATGCTGGAGGATACTGGGGGGGCAACAATTTGGTGCCTCAGGAGGGAACGGCCTTCACCACCCCTTAAGCACCTGGCTTCATTTCTATTCTTGTTTCTTAGGAGGTGACCTCAAACATATCAGCATTAAAGGAATGCTGCCCCAAATGAAGCAATAGTCCTCTCCTGACTTCATCAAACAGAGCCACCCACTGATAACCTCTGGCCCAGTTCTCAAATGCCTTTCACCTTTCCCCTAGATATTTTGATTACTTTTTTAATAATTCTGGAAATGTTTGACAATCTGTTGATAGGAATGATGAGGGTGGAGGTCAGGACAATTAGCAGGGAAGATCCTTTCCTTTGCAAAGTCCAGATTTTTCTCCCAACCACAGGTTGGGCAGAATGGGATCAGCAAACAAGAACTCTCAATAAGGAGAGAGGAAGGGACTTCCCAGGACACAAGGCAGAGGAAGTGGAGGTAAATTTGTTGATCCAGTTTGGCAATTGTTTCTTTCCACTCCCTCCTCATATAATGTTGGAATAACTATTGATTATCAGGGAAGAATATATGATAATGTACTAAGGGCAGAAGTTTTCTTTGATTATGTGTGTGTGTGTGTGTGTGTGTGTGTGTGTGTGCGCACGCACGCACGCATGTCTGTGCAGGTGTGTGTTATATAAAGTCCCAGAGATAAGCTTGAAGAGCTGCTTTCTTATTTCTTCAATGGCAAAAGGACAAATGTAAAAGCTCCCAGTTGCCACCAGCTAGATCTTAAAATCAAAGGGTCTCTCTTTTTTGGGGGGGGGTGGATGGTGGTTACTGGAAATTGAACTCAGGGGCACTCGACCACTGAGCCACATCCCCCGCCCTATTTTGTATTTTATTTACAGACAGGGTCTCACTGAGTTGCTTAGTTCCTTACTTTTGCTGAGACTGGCTTTGAACTCATGATCCTCCTGCCTCAGCCTCCCAAGCTACTGGGATTATAGGTGTTTGCCCCTGCACCCACCAAAGAGTCTCTCTTTAAAAAGGTGGAATTTGGTCTACATGATAGATGCCCTTTGAATAGGGATATTTATCATATCAATATGCTTAAAATACATAGAATTTGAAATAATGGCTCACATATTAACTTTTGGCTGTCTTTCTAGTGTTCAAATTGGACATGAAATTGGATATTAATGTCTAACCTCCTCTTCTGGGCAAGTAGTGCGCCTTGCAGGTGAATATGGGGGAGTGAAGCTGGATTGCAGGCATAGACTTTGGGGACTAAGAGAATCCAAAACCTAATTCTCCTTGTTGCATACTGGGTCACCTTGAGAAATATAGTTAGTATCTAGTTGGAATGCTTTAGGCTACCAATAGCAGCCTAGTGTGAAGTAATGGAGTGTGGTAATTCTGCAGATTCTAAGATAGACCTGAGTTTGAATCCTAGCTCTATCACTTAACTAGCTGAGTGACCTAGCAAAATTTTTAGGCTCCTATACCTGAATTTCCTTATATGCAAATGAAGAAAATAATAGACCTGTAAGATTGTTCTAAGCCGTAAGAATGAAGGGCATGTGGGTGTGGCTCAGTGGCAGAGCACATGCGTAGCATGGTTCTGGGTTCAATTCTCAGTGCCAAAATCATCATCATCATCATCATCATTGTCATTATCATCATCTTTAAATATATGAATTAGTTTTAAAGTTCTAAAAGGGTTCCCAGAACTGAGTTCAATATTTAACAGTAACCAAACACCCTAATCAAACAGACTAAAACATTAAAGAAATGCAACCTCTCTCTTAATGGGAAGCCCAGAGGTAGAAATGTCACTACAGTTGATGAAGTAAGCAGCACAGAATTGTCATCGTGTATCTGTTCTGCGGTCCTGAATGGTGGCTTCATTTTCAGGCTAGTAATGTCTGCAGAAGCTCCAAACATCACATCTAGAAATAGGATATATTTCTCTCTGTGGCTTTTTAAGAGAAAAAAGTAACATTTCAGAGAAATTCATCCTCAAATTTCTAAAATCCCAGTGGCCAGAATTAGTCTTTTGACAAAGGGAATAAATGAGTTACTCTTAGACCAATTCATTTCATCTGCCTCTGAGGCTGGAGGTGGGTCAGCTTTCTCTGGATGTTTGAAAGTAAGCAAATGTTTGAATGATGTTTGGGTTCCATTAGGAACTCATCTAGAGGAAGGGGAGGCATGGTGGAGAATGGATACTGGATAGTCAACTAATAGTTGTTCACCACACCTAGGATGGACAAAGACTAAGAACAGGCTGCAGGATAAGATAAAATGGCAAAAGAAAGTGCAAGAGGCAGAGCCTGGAGAGATCCACTAAGGTCATTCCACACCCTTCCCCCGCCCAACCCACTCCCAACCCTACAAAAAGACTGTTTAAAGAACCTGGCCAAGCCCACTGAAGGGGAGGGAGCTGTGAAGGACATCGAATGTCAGCCAAGTCCCTCACAAATCCTGTTTGGGTGGGAAGAGACAGAATTACACTAAGCTCATTTGGTGAAAAGTTTTACCCAATTAAGAACATTATGGATAAGATGGTGAGTTCTTAAATGATGTGAAGAGCTATGAGGGATCTGAGATTTTACTGTACTTCCAAGCTAACAAGCTGGGCTGCTAGTTTCATGGATTCTAGCAGAAGACTTGAGACTCTTGCAGCAAAGGTAAAGGACTTTAATACTGACAGCAATCTCAGTAGTCAAAGTATGAGCTTTTGTGATTTTTCTAAGCCGTAATACCTGCAGGGCCTTGCAAAAAGAGCTACATGACATCTGCATGTATAATGGATTCCATCACAGGGGAGAAACCCCAAACTTTGAGAACCCCAGTATTTTATAACGTAATGTAAGCCTGCTTGTTCTTTGTTCCAGAAGTGAACACTATCTTTATTATACTAAATCACAAGCATTTCTATCTATGCGGCCTTGAATCCTGATGAAATGCCAATGAGTACGACACTCCATTGGCCACTCTGATTAATCTGACCAATAAAGGCCAAGACCAAACCTGTTCAATTTCTCTCATGCAGCATTAATTTAAGCTGTTATCAATAGGACTCCAACTACTTCTCAGGATCCCAGAGTCAGGCACCGAACAATAGATAATTTCATAAATCCCATAAATCATCAGAGTCTATTTTAGAGAATCATGTGGCTTTCTCCTTAAGTTTCTATGCTGACTTTTCCACTTTGAGATATTAATCCAGGCCCAGCGAGATATATCAGTGATGGCACAAGCTCTATTTTGGCCCTTAAAATGTAAATCTAGAGCTATTATATCTGGTACAACACTGATCAGTGAGTTGAGTCCAACCTGGATGTCTTCCAAGGATGATGTAGTAGTATTGATCACTTCAACTAAAGTCAGGCACTAATTTTGTATCATTTTTTTTAATTGGACAATTCCTGGCATAGAATGACTACATACAAGGAGCTCATAAATAAAAATGAGGTGGTTGTCTCTCTCTGAATATCTCCCAAATAATTAAGGGTAGTTTCCCTTTAGAGAGATATCTATAGTTCTGATATATATAGCACAACTTCCAGTGGTGCTTCCTTAAATATATGAAGATTTCTTATGACCACTGCTAAGTTACAAGTCACTGAATTTTCAGAAGGCAGGAGGGTCAATACCTGGGTTCCATAAAAAGAAACATAGCCCCCAGGGAATATATCATGCTCATGAAAAGAAAATGTTGGTTACAATTATGGGAGAGATCCCTAAATAGAACCTACATGTTTTACTAATGTTAGCTGGCCAAAAGTAGGTTTCTGCCATTCACAACCCAAAATTCATTCTAATATATCTTCTAATACCTGTTGCCTCTCCATCCAAGTCCATCCTCCCATTCATTATCTTTACTAATTCTGTTGCATCTATCAATCAATATTCCACCTCCAATTTCTGATAAACTAGGTTAGAAAATGACCAACGTCCCACAAGAGATTTATGAGGAATGGTATGACTCAATCATTTGCTAAGACTCATTGTTAAGAGATAATTCTTCAGGGATTGCTCATGTTTCTGTACATTTCACAAACACAATAACAGACTACCCTGGTTATCAACTGTCTTTCAAAGAATATTTGTATAACAAACAACCCTGGGAGAGAGAGAGATGATATCTCCCTCTTGGAACAAAGGTGCCTATCTACTTGCTATCTATCATAAAAGGTTTGGGTTCGGGCTGGGGATGTGGCTCAAGTGGTAATGCACTAGCCTGGCAGGGTGGGGCGCTGGGTTCAATCCTCAGCACCACATAAAAATAAAATAAAGATGCGGTGTCCACCGAAAACTAAAAAATAAATATTAAAAAATTCTCTCTCTCTCTCTCTCTCTCTCTCTCTCTCTCTCTCTCTTTAAAAAAAATTAAAAAAAAGGTTTGGGTTCCCTAAGTTCAAGGTTTTTCTCTTCTAACATAATCCACTGTGTATGCAGGAGCCCACTGCATACACTGTGCATACACTGTGTTACTTAGGACTTGGGAAACTACCACAAATGTCAATCTGACTATTGTGATTGTGATGAAAAACAAAGTCTTATATCTATGATCCAAGAATCTTGCGCCTTCTGCCAGCATCCAAGAAATTGTGGCAGGCCAACTTAGATTATAAGAATGGGAAAATCTCAGATATTTCAGTTATTAATAAAGAATCACAACTAAGATGGAATGTAGACAGACATATAAAAAAGAAAGAATGAGGGCTATATAGACCAATTAGGCTTGCTTTCTTCTTCCTCTTCCTATTCCTCCTTCTTTGTTGTGGTACTGGAGATAGAACCTGCCAGGGGTGCTCTACCACTGAGATACATCCCTAACCTTTTTTAAAAATTTTCATCTTGAAAAATGGACTCACTAAGTTACTCAGGCTTTTCTGGGATTTCAGGCATATGCCACTGAGCCTGGCAAGTAGCAAGCGTTCTCTAAACAACTGAGACTATTTCGAGGCATATACTTTTTCTCTACTATAAATTTTCACTTTTACTGATTAATAGATTAAACAGATTTGCCCAGGTAAGGGTAAAAAGCCCTTGTTGGGTTACCTCACCCAGTTCATTTACAATCATACCTATGCAGTAAATTTGCCATAAAACTCAGAAGAACTGGGTTTAGAGAGCTTCTAGACAGCTGAATATGTGTTGATTCCTGTGCCCCTTCTCCAGTACCTCACTCTATGAATCTCTCCATTGGTAATTCTTTATATCCTTCACAATAAATCAGCAAGAGCTTCCCTGAGTTCTGTGAGTCACTTGGGCACATTAATTGAACCTTCGAGTCATGGGAACCCCGATTTATAGCTTGTTGGTTGGAAGTAGAGGTAAACTGACCTGGGGTTTGTGATTAGCATCTGGGGGAGTGGAGACAGTAGTCTTGGGGACTGAACCCTCAACTTATGGGATTTGACATTATCTTCAGGTGTTTGGTGTCAGACTGGATTGTATTAGAGGACACCCAGCTGGTATCTACAGTAGAATTGATGGCTTGCTTGGTATATGGAGAAAACCCCATACACATCTGGTGTAAGAAGACTTCATATTGGTTGTGTTTTGAGAGCAGAGGAAAAACAGGTACTTTGTTTTTTCCAGTGCAATCCCAGATTCTTGGAAACACCCGCTGTATCCTTTCTCATGAAGGAAGGCTGTTGGCAAGATTTCCCAGACTGTTTTAAGGGCCGTACATTAGCTGCTGGGTCTGCAATTCTCTACCAGATGACTCTATGAATTGTCTGTCTCATCCCTTAACCCCATGTGGAAATCCATCAGGAACAATGCAGGATGGTCCCAGATCCTGCACCTCCCCTACCCCCACACATAAAATCTGTTAACACCTCTAGATGTCTTACCTACTCTCATTCTCATAATTGTCACTCAGTTATTTCCTCTGATGGACAAATGCCACCTGGCTGACAGTCCTGACAAACAGGATAGATTGGATTAACTGTCCCTAGGCAGCCCTCCCCCAAACAAAGAATAAGCTCATTTAAACTGAACTGAAATTTTAAGTTTACCAACTGGCCAAGAAGTCACATTGGAAGCACTGTCAACCTCTTTTTGGAGAATATGAAATACATTACAGAATTATAGGAAAGTTCAGGGAAATAAGGGAAAAGTTGAGCAATTGAGTCTTTAAGAGAAGAGGGATTTAGATTTATAGACCAATGGATAGTCTCTGAATGTCCTTGTTAAGATGACCTTAATGCTCATGGGAACCTTTTAGTCTTATGTCACATAGCTCAAGTTCTCATGGAATGGCATCTAATTGGCCTCATTTGGGTCACATGTTTGGGACAGGAGAGGATAGGGATCTCAACTTCCAATTGAACCAAGTCTGCATTTGGTAGGGTATGTATACCCCGAAGAGAAACAGAGACATTTCCCAGCATGTAAGATTTCATTTTCTTAATCTTCTCCATGTTATGAGGGATGCTGTTGCTAGCAATTGAGATTATAACTTATATTTCCTTTACTAGCAGGGGAGAGAAAGAATCAAAGGAAAGGTCTCTGAATGGCCTGGCTAGGTCACAAGCTTTCTGTGTGGATTTTGGGATGAGACCAGGATACTGGGACTGGTTCCTATTCTAGAATCATAGGATGAAATAGGAAAGGAACAGTTCCCTAAAGAATGAAGGTATTTTTAATAAAGGCGGGATTAAGGGTGGTACTAGCGAGAGAAAACAACAGATGTCTTCTGTGGTCACCATTTTTACATTATCCTTTTTCCCAGTCTGGAATATTGTGTGTCCCGGTCCCAGCATAAAGGAAATTAAGGCATTTCTAATTAAGTATCACAGCAGTCACAGCTCAGACCAGCATGGGTGAGTTTTTCAGGGCCACCAGAACATGTTTGGTGTAGTGGGGAGGGGGCTTGGGTGCACCGAGGGGGGTGAAAAACAACCTGGAGAAAGTCTTAGATGTTGACCATTGGATGCTCAAATCCATTCTGAGGCCCCTGGAAGGCACAGCTAGAGCCCAAGCTGAGAAGCCAGTCATTAAATACTGCCAGCTTCTCACCAGGGAACTAAAGAGAATCAAAGGATTGGCAGGGTCAGGAAGCCAGGTTTGCCTTTTAGGGCTTAGAGCCCATGGGTCAGAAAGGAAACTGTCTTTCCTCTCATTCCAGTCCTCTCTGGGATAAAAAGCATGGTCTGAAATGTCAAGCTCACAGTACAGGGGGAAATGAGAGTAAGGGTGAGATATGTCAGTAAAACTGAAACGAGGTACCAAAGACCCCTGAAGGCAAGGTACTTGCAAGTAGAACTTAAGACACACCCTAAGGTTCCAAAGCCAAGGATAGGACACTTTATGGAGCATGAGAATGGGAATGAAATGAAAAAATAATAGTAATTCTCAATAAATATTTCTAAGCAATTTTTTTTCTTACAGAAGAATAAAAGCATCAGTTATGCATGTAAGTGATATATATTTCATAGTAAATCATATTAGATTCTACATAATATATTACATTATGGCATACATATAATATTGTATGTGATATAAAATTTCTATCGACCCACCTCTTGCAGCTATTATAGGAATCATGTAGAAAATCAGCAACAAAAGAGAATGTCTTTGCTGCCTCACAGTCTTCATAGATCCTGTCAACATAAATCCCCAGCCATAGAGCTCCTCACATGAGCTCATAGAATAAAACCTGGGATCCAGTAAACTGAAAAATATGAGATTTGGAGATGATCTGGAGGCCATGGTTCAAGATGTAAAGCAGTCATAAGAACACAAAGGATACTCACCTAAGAACCTTTGTTCATAACCTTACACAGCCAACACTTGCATAAATCTTCAGGTGACAGTGAGATCTTGCTCTGGTGTTTAATCCAGGTGACAGTAAGATCTTGCTCTGGTATTTAATCCAGACTGGCATTAAAAATATTCAACAACCAAACAGCTGAACTATACATCTTTTGGGAAATGGGTAAACAAATCATGGTACAGCCATACAATGGAATACCACGTAGGGATAAAAGAAATGAATGCCTAATTTACACAATAGGGATGACTTTCAAAAGCATTATATTAAGTGAAAGAAGCCAGACATAAAAGAACTACACAGTTTATGGTTATATTTTTATGAAATTCTAGAAAAGGCAAAATTAAAGTGACAAAAAATAATCTGGTGTTTTCCAAGGGATTGATTGACTACTAAGGGGCATTTGATTAGTTAGTGATTTTTTGTTGTGGTAAACATAGAGCATTAAAAGTGTAATTTTAACTACTAAACGTACAGTTCAGTGGCATTAATTATATTAACAGTGTTGTGTAACCATCACCATTACCTATTTCCAGAACTCTTTCATCATCCCAAACAGAAACTCTGTACCCATTAGGTAATAACTCCTCATTTCCTCTTTCACCCAGTTAACTTTTATTGTTTATAAACTGTACCTCAGTCAAGATGATTTTAAAAATTCACTGCCTCTATCCAGACACTGTGATAAGTGTCCTCACATAGTTAAGCCCTTTCTTAGTAATCTTTGATTACACAACCCCCTTTGGACTTTCCACTGTGCTTCTGTACCTGAGGATCCAGGTCAATGGCCGTCCTAACTTTTTCAGAATGTGCGCAGTTTGGACACACATCTGGTTTCCCCTGGTTGAAGACTTGCTCTTCCCTCTCTCTAATCTCAATGATTCTTTTAACCCAGCTCAGACTATCAGCATCTGTCTTTGAAAACATATACACAACACCACACACACACACACAAATATGTCCTTACTACAGTTTCCTCCTTCAACCATGTGGAACAGCCTGTTCTGTGACTTAACTCACTCCTAGATATAGGTCCTCTTTCCCTTGGCCGTTTTCCCTCCCAACAGTCAGCTAAGTCCAACTTGGACTTCACACTTATATTTTTAAGTGGTATCGACTGCCAGATATAAAGAAAGACTGAGTTTTCTTTTAAAAAGATAGGAATCCTTTTTCTTTGTCATCCTTTATATGACACTCCTCTAACCCCACAGTCCTAAGGACAAGGACTGATATCTTCCAAATTGTCTTATTCTACTGTTTCCTATCAATAACTTAGAAACTGACTTGTTGGTCCTGTTGTTCTTTCAGGGAAGGGAGTAAAATGTGCCTCCCTCATGAGTCCCCTTCCCCTTCCTCTTCCAAGGCATGTAACCAATGCTTACCTCCCTCCTTTTTCCCCAAGGATGACCTTTGATTAAAAACTTAATTCATCTTTACAGAAGAGATACTGGAAAACTTCTGTGAGTGTGTGGCTAAAACAGTGGCCATTTAGAGCCCATTTCTTATTCTCCATGACCTAGGGGACATGATCTGATAGCATGAGGTTAAGGAACAACATTAAAATAGTCAATGACAGGTAAATGAAATGGGGTCTGTGGTTTATGTGAGTGGAGATACCTCCAAGGAGACTGGACTCGGACTGCACATTCCAGACTTCTTTGTTGAGTTTGCAGTCGTGGACTCCTCCCCAGGCAGTTTTGGGGGTCTTGAAAAGGCAACAGATCACTCCCCCACGTGATAGAGCCCCATATCACCTTTAATATTCTAAGGAAGATCCACTGTGGATGGAAGAAAGACTTACCCTGTGGAAAGGCAGCAGGTCTCTTCAAGAGGTAGGGAGAGGAATCCCTAGGAAAGACGTCAAAAGAAAGATCTAAGAATAGAAGTGATATTTACTAACCAGGGTACACCTGTGAGGAGCTCCCTGTGAAATAATTTAATGCACTGGGTACACACAGTATTTTGGGGGGAAAAATATAAAAGTATGGCCTTCCCCACACTCACACCTCAACTGGTCCTCAGTGGAAGGACTCCTTGAGGGGAGTGGCCTATGCCTAGTAATTCTAGTCAGATAGCAGCTCTGAGATTACCAGGGGACTGTGGCAGAGTGGGAGCCCAAGGAAGAATCATTTGCAACTGAAAAACAGCTCCTGACAAACAACTCTAGAACACAAATCAAAATCTTTCCAAATAGTTAAAGAGGAATGATCAAGGAGAATCTGACATTTGGGCCACAAGTGGATCAGAGCTAGACATTTTACTCTACCCCAAAGAGGAGGGAGAGGAGTTGCCACATATCTGTCAAGATCAAGGCCACATTTTCTAGGGTGGAGTCTTGAGTGAGCATATAAAGAAACCTATACAACATCCATGTTAAACAAAACTCACCAGCAATAAGCTGCGGAAAATGTTCCAGCAACAAATAATTAATAAAGTGTTGTTAACTCTAATATAGAGAGAGAGTGACTACAATTCAGTGAGGAAAGACAACATAACAAAAAAGCGAATGGTACACCTCAAATAAGCTGAACTAAGGAGGTTTTATTTACTAAGGGACTATTTATATACAAATTTGATTTAAGGGAACTACATGGGATGGTGCAATTACCTAGGGCCATATGGGGCCCCATTATTACTTTTCACTTTCAAAGACAGGAGGAAGGAAAAGTTATGGGAGCCCAGAGAGAAAGGATCTGGTTAGAGAAGTAATGAACTTTGTTCTAGAGACCTAGCCAGTCAGAGGAAACTTCCTTGGGAGGGAACCAAGGAAATAAATATTTTGAGTTTACTGCCATCCTATCTCCAGTCTCCTGCTGTTTTCTATATACTGAAACCAGCTGGGAGCCAAAGGGCACAGGTGCTATGCTAATGAAGCCCACAGAGGTCACACTTGCAGAGCAAGAGACAGAGTGGAGAGAGGAGCTGTGAATAGAGCCCAGGTGGAAATAATTTGAATATGCAAATCACACAGGAAGAGATACTAATGGGCCTACTGGCCACTGGAGACTGGGCTCAATCTCCCCAACTATTAAAGATCAGAGTCTGAAATCAGAATGCCTGAAACACCTGCTCCACTGCTTGATTATTATATGATCTTGGTCAAGTTTGTTCTCCTCTGTAAAATGGGGCAATAATACATCTACACTGAGAATGCTAGTATAAAGATCAAATGAGAAAGGCATGGAAAGCCCAGGTAGTGCTTGGCATGAGGTAAACAATACATGATACCTATTTTTTTCCCCTCTCAAATTGGTAATTAATAAAGATCCATAAGCCAAGCATAGTGGCCCAATCTTGTAATCCCAATAGCTCAGGAGGCTGAGACAGGGGGGTCATGAGTTTAAAACCACTTCAGTAAGGAACTCAGTGAGACCCTGTCTCTAAATAAAATATAAAAGAGGACTGGGGATGTGGCTCAGGGGATGTAAAGTACCCTTGGGTTTAATTCCTGGTATAAATATATATATATATATATATATATATATATATATATATATATATATATATATTATACTTGGCATTGGTGAGAGTATGGGGCAAAAGACATTCAAAAACCCTGTGTGTGTGTGTGTGTGTGTGTGTGTGTGTGTGTGTGTGTGACTTGAACCCAGGGCCTTACATATTTTAAGCACATGCACCAATCTACATCTCCAGTCTTTCAAAAATATTATAATGGTATTATAACAGCATATAATCTTTTGGAAGACTAATTTGACTGTATTTATTATAATTCAAAATTAGAATAAACAGTTCCATGTCTAATAATTTTTTCCTACACAATTACTTTCAGGAATACCCAAGGCGGGGGGAAAAAAAAAAAAATATATATATATGCATATACACACACACACACACACACAAAGTTCTTTAATACTAGATTACAATTGAGAAAAGTTGGAAATAATCTAAATTTACATAATAGCATTCTGTGTAACCATTTGTGTTAGTTATCTATTGCTGTGTAACAAATTACCCCACCCCCTGCAAACTTCATAGCTTAAAACAACAAAATTTTATTATCTCAGAGTTTGTGTGGGTCAGAAATTTCTGTGTAGCTTCACTAGGTTTCCCTGGCTCATGGTGTCTCATAGGGTTTAATTCTACTATTGACAAAGGCTGTGATCTGAAGGCTTGATAGGAGAGAGGGAGTAGGAATAGAGATAAATATATGCATCTTTTATTCCTGCATTGTGCTTCCCCAATAATTTGGGTCGGTGTAGGCATCTTCTCTTCCTAGTATAATATCCATGTCAAGGGGTTGGACTTTGATGCAGAAAAAAAATGGAGGAGGACCCTCTGTCCTACCTGATCCTGGCCCCATCAGGCCATATCATAGGAAACTGTTTTCCTCCTTTTGAGAGAAAACACGGTGGTTTGGAGCTTAAACCTGAGCTTGTTGCAAGTTTTACCTACATTGCCTTGCTTTGTTATCCGTGAACTATTTTCCTGTGGTATTTTAGGAGAAGGGGTTGGCATCTAAAACAGAATTAAGAGCTGGGTGTGGTGGCACATGCCTGTAATCCCAGCAACTCAGAGGCTAAGGCAGGAGGATCTCAAGTTCGAGGCTAGCCTCAGTGATTTAGCAAGACCCTGTCTCAAAATAAAAAAAAAATAAAAATATCCAGGGGTATAGCTCAGTGGTAAAGTGCCCCTGGGTTCAATCCCTAGTACAAAGAAAAACAGAATTAAGATAAGCATGTATTCCAGCAGGTCCTAGCTAAATCCATATCTCAACATATCACCAACTTCAAATTTGTAAAACAACATTTTTCATAAAGACATTGTCATGGAGCGTCTGAGTTTTCTCAACATGAGGTATTTCTCATCATTTTCACTCAGTTAAGAAAGGTTTTTAATCCTTTTATCAGTTTGCTCGATCTATAAAGAACTTGAATGGTATTCTAAAAATACTTGATAATGAATTTATTCATTCAAAAATGAGCAAATATTCTAATATGATAACATCCTTAAAATATCACCAGAGCACAGTAGTACTTTAAGGACAGTGTATAGTGAAATGGTCTACATACTAAGCAGGACTCATATTCCCACTCAGAGAATGGAAACTTCCCTTTCCCTGTCCACCAAGCCAAAAGAGGAGTTAGGAAGACCAGACTAATTTAGATCACCTTCCTAGCCCAGATCCAACACTGCCTGTGCTGTCGACTTGGTCTGGGGAGGTAGCTACTGGAGTCATGGACAGCTGCTAAGAGGTCTGGGCTTGCAGGCCATCAAATCCTGCTGTTCTCACTTTCTCCCAGGGCCCAGAGGTAGGAAAACCTCCCCCAAGCTCCATGGCTGAGAAATTTCAGTCTTGCTATGGAGACTGGAAAAAGGATTACTGTTTCAT